>NC_050595.1:31852416-32495654 GCF_013368585.1 Megalops cyprinoides
GTGGGTTTTATAGATAATTGGCACAAGTTTTGGGGGAGGCCTGGTCTTTTAAAATGAGATGGCATCCACCCCACGAAGGAGGGTGCAGCTATCATCTATAGAAACCTAGATCATAGTCTGAATTCCTCCAAACCTTGACTTATCAGGGCCAAGGCCAGGCAGCAGACTTTCTGTACTACACAGAAGTCTGATTTTTCCCTTGAACCACCATTTAAACTCATTCCCATAGAGACAGTGTCTGTTCCCTGACTCTCAGTCCCAAACTCCTTAAAAACACCTAGTAGGGGCATTTGTGCTGATAATCTGATAAAAATTAAATTTGACAAACCTGAAATTAGTACTTGCAGACAAATGGTCCTTACGATTGGGTTAATAAATATTAGGTTGTTACAAGCTAAAGCTGTGTTAGTAAATGAATTGATTACTGATCACCAATTTGAAATCTTATGCTTGACTGAAACTTGGCTTAAACCTAATGACTTTATTGCTCTTAATGAATCAGCTCCTCCCAGTTACAGTAATCACCAGGTCCCTTGACCAAATGGCAGAGGTGGCTGTGTTGCTGCTGTACACAGCTCCAAACTCTGTGCCACTTTTAAACCTGGCTATAACTTTCATTCATTTGAACTGTTAGTACTTAGCTTTGCACATCCTGACAAGACTGCATTTCAACTATTTACCCTTGTAATAGTTTACAGGCCACCTGGCCCTTATAGTGTTTTCTTAACGGAATTTGCCAACTTTTTATCCGACCTGGTTGTTAATACAGAAAAGGCTGTGATAGTAGGCGACTTTAATGTGCATATGGATAATGAACATGACTCATTCAGAACCGCATTTTTGTCTATCATCGAATCTATTGGACTCTATCAAGCTGTGGATAAACCCACACATTACTGTAACCATACTCTAGATGTGGTCCTCACGTATGGAGCAGACATTAACTAGGTAGAAATTATTCCACACAATCCCGTGTTATCAGACCATTATCTCATCTCTTTCAATTTACCGCTAATGTGCTTCACATACTCAGAGTCCAAATTTTCTTGTAGACGCATGTTTTCGTCTTTTACAGCTAATGCCTTTGTCGATGACCTCCCAACATCATCCAGCCTTTACAATGAAATCTCCCCTAGCTTATGTTCAAACCTTAGTTTAACTGACATTAACCAACCAGACAGTATCGATTCTACCTTACGTAAAACTCTGGACGCCGTTGCTCCACTTAAAAGGAAGAAAATCACAGACAAAAAGCTAGCACCTTGGTACCATACCCATGCTCACAAACAAACTATGCGAAAACTCGAAAGAAAATGGCACTCCACCAAATTACAAGTTTTTTTCCTGGTGTGGAAGGAGAGTCTCCTAACCTATAAGTATGCCCTCATAGCTGCCAGATCCAAATATTTCTCTACCCTTATTGAGAAAAATAACGACATCCTAGGTATCTGTTTAGCACTATCGCCAGATTAACTAAGAATCCTGCATCAATTAACCCTATCTTGCCAGCAATTTATAGTAGCGATGACTTCATGAACTTCTTTGTTAGTAAAATCATAAAGATAAAGACACAATACGAAAATTTCCATCGACTTCTCCTTCCTGCCTGGCCAATCCCATCCCAGACAACCTTGGTATGTCTATTAGGCCTACCTCATGCTTTAACTCTTTTATACCCATTGAATTTAGTGACTTTTTTTCTTTAATCAATTCATCTAAAAACTCAACCAGCCAGCTAGACCCCATACCAACCAGCTTCCTAAAACAACTACTACCTGCAATTGGCACACTGCTATTAAATCTTATCAACGCCTCCCTTACATCTGGACACGTGCCTCAGCCCTTTAAAGTAGCAGTTATCAAGCCTATCCTGAAGAAGCCCAGTCTAAATCCCAATGACTTGTCAAACTACAGGTCCAAAAAAAAGCAGTATCAAAGCAACTCTGTGCAGTTTTACACTCTAACAACATTTTGGAAGTTTTTCAGTCTGGGTTTAGACCTCATCATAGTACAGAAATCACTCTTCTGAAAGTGCTCAACAATCTTCTACTCTCCTGAGACAACACCTGTATCTCTCTTCTTGTGCTCCTAGAATTCAGTGAAGCCTTTGATACCATCGACTATCGTATCCTCCTCGACCACCTCAAAAACCTGGTTGGCATGAGAGGACAGGCTCTATCTTGGTTTAGATCCTATCTATCAGAACGATATCAGTTTGTTTCCATTAACAATGAATGTTCCAGGGGGGCGGGGTTACGTGGCCTTGGACCAAGATGGCAGCTTAGCCAACTAGCTCCTCGCAACGGCGCATGATTCTATCTTAAAATCCCTCATAAAACTATTTAACAGTTCAGAACATAGTGTGGCAACAAATATGACTGATCAATCTACCACAAAACAGGGTGAAATGCCTACAACATGACGCAAAGTGGCTACAAAATCGACTTCGACAACTCTCCTATTGACCAGTTCAGAGACTAGCACTGCAGCTAGCATACATACTGTATTAAGCGAGCTAAAAACGATGTGCTCAGAGTTTGGGTAAAAATTGGACCACATCGATAGCAGTTTATCTGAAATGGCAAACTCCATAACATCGCTGGAGGGGAAAATGACAGAGGTGATACAAGATGTTTCCTCCAACACAAAATGCATAGAGGAAGCGGAGACCCGTATTACCACCGTGGAGAAACAACTCGACAGCTGTGAAACTATGCTCTCCTCTGCTATGAAATGCATTGCTTACCTTGAGGCGAAAACAGATGACCTGGAGAACAGGGGCCGGAGAAAAAAATCTAGGCCTGGTCGGTGTGCGGGAAGGGGCTGAAGTCAATCAAAGTCTCCTCGACTTCATGAACAACATGCTACTGCACTGGCTTGGAGTAGATTCAACCACCACCTTCGCCTTGAAACACGCACACCGTACATTAGCACCAGCAAAGGCCCATCAGAATAGAGCAATCATCATCCACTTTTTAAGGTTTCAGGAGAAGGAGTTCGTTTACCACAAATCGAGGCGAAGAGACATTAAGCAGGACGGAGTCGAGATTTTGTTCACTCAAGATCTCTCAGCGGAGACCATTCGTGTCCGACAGGGATTCAATACAGTTGCGAGCTCTTCGTGAATTTGGGCGTCTTTCGGGGATTCCAGCATAATCCCTGTAAAATGAGAGTACTACACGATGAGAAAATATACCTGTTTTCAACACCACAGGAAGCCAAAAAGTTAGTTCTATAATGACATTAAACAGCGCGAATAGGGTTATCACGGATCACACACAGACACTACACAGCGGGAACCCGCCCTTACAACTAAAACGAATTTGGGGAAAACAAACAATTAAACAGGGAGTTGCCCGAAGGTAATTGGTATAATTTAGATTTGGAACGAAAGTTTGTAACTTGTAGCTGGAACAACTCTCATTTGTTGTTAACTTGTTATTTGGTTAAATTCTATATGGGACATTATTAGAATAGTTCTTTCAAATGCATTCCAATGGCTGTTACAATACCAACGTATCATAAGTCACATAAATGTTAAGGTGTTATTATATGTTTTATGGGTTTAAAGTACTTAATAGAAAATTGTATTGTGCACGGGGGCAGGATATGTTGGTTGGCGTGCCCAGGACTGAAGTCATGCAGACTAGCTGCTCCTCAAAGAATTGTGGATCAGCATCCTCCACGTTATCACAACAATTGGGGAAAGGGTGTGTTCAGAGTACATTTCAGTTGGGGAAATGCCTGGGGGGTGGGCTGCTCAGCAACGTTCCTGGGCATTTTTTTCTTTTTTTTGTTTACTTTTTTTGTACCTGTAAAAGTGTATGTATATGTTTTTGTGTTAGAACATTTATTTTTGGCAGATCTGTAACTTTCCCTCCTCTCACTATACAAAGCAGCATAATCCATGGATAAAACAAAACAAGTTAAAGATTTTGATATTAAGATTACTAGTTGGAATGTGCAGGGACTAAGAAAATTGGCAAAAGTAAAACAAGTTATTAATAGAATAAAATATCTCAAATCTAAAATAGCGTTTTTACAGGAGACCCACTTGATTGCAACAGATATAAAGTGCTTGGAAAAAAGATGGCCAGGACAAGTAATTAACGCCTCTTATAACAGGCATGCCAGAGGGGTGGTCATCCTTATACATAGGTCAATACCATTTCAAATCACAAAAAATATTCAAGACCCATTTGGTAGATAGATTATTGTTCAGGGTGACACATTATTACATAAAGTGAACTTGGTCAACATTTATGGCCCTAACGAAGAGAACCCATCAGTTTTTGAAGCTTCTGATAGAGGTGTTCACCTTGGAGGGTCATTATATTATAGGTGGTGATCTTAACTGCACCTTAGATCCAGTGATGGATAGATCAAAAAAAGTGGATAATATCCATATTAAAACTAGAAAAACACTAATGGAGTATATAAAAGATCTAAGACTTATTGACATATGGAGAGCACAAAATCCTAACCTAAGAGAATATTCTTGCCATTCTAGCACACACAAAAACTACTCACGCATTGATTATTTTTTGATATCTGTGGAACTATTGTCCAATATTGAGAACTGTGAGTATGAGGGTATTATAACAAGTGATCATGCAACTATATCAATGGAGGTACATTTGGGTAAACTTAATCAAAGTCCTCCTCACTGGAGGTTTCAAGTGCTCTGGCCGCAGGATCTGGACTTTGTTAAATTCATTGAGACTAACATCGATTGTTATTTTGAAATGAACAGAGACAAAACAATGGCTGGTGTTAGGTGGGAAGCATTCAAAGCATATATACGCAGAATTAATTTAAGTTATACGAGCTCCAAGACCAGGAAACTCAATAAAGAAATTAAAACTTTGGAAAGCCAAATTAAAACATTGGAGAGAGAGCTATACGAGAGCGATCATCCTGTAAAACAAAATAACCTAAATGTAATGAGAGCCAAATACAATAAATTAACAACGGATAAAGTGGCTAAAAGTATGTTATGGACAAAGCAAAAATACTATGACCAGGAAGAGAAGGCAGGAAAACTGTTGGCATGGTGGATTAAAAAGATGCAGACCGCAAGGGCAATTAATAATATAAAGACACCATCTGGCAATTTAACATCGGACCCACTTGAAATAAATATCACCTTTAAAAAATTTTTATAAATCACTGTATAAATCAGAATGCGCAGGACAAAAGCAGGAGCGGTCACTCTTTCTTGACCACTTAAGATTTCTGACCCTGTCAGAGGATGAAAGGAGAATACTTGACGGTCCACTAACAAAGGAAGATCTTTTGGGAGCCATAGCCAGCATCAACAGTGAAAAAGCACCTGGTCCCGATGGAATACCAATAGAGTTCCATAAAAAATTTAAGGATAAGCTTGTGGAACCTCTCCTGGATATGTTTCAGGAATCATATAATAGAGGAATGCTTCCTTCCTCATTAAGACTGGCTATGATAGCCTTAATATTAAAATCAGACAAACCAGTAACCGAATGCTCTTCCTTTAGACCCATAAGCCTGATGGGGTGTGACACAAAAATTCTCTGCAAAGCATTATCAAATAGATTAGAACAATATGTCCCTAAATTGGTCAGTAATGATCAAAATGGGTTTGTAATGAAAAGGCAGGGGTTTCATAATATTAGAAGAGTGCTGAATGTGCTTACATGAAAGACATAATGCAAAAGATACGGCAATGTTATCAATAGATGCCCGTCAAGCATTTGAGAGGATAGAATGGGACTATCTATTTAATGTTCTCCCTAGATATGGATTTGGTGAAATATTTCTTAAGTGGATTCGACTATTATACACAAACCCTACTGTAGAAATCTTGACAAACAACAACATATCAACACCTTTTACTCTACAACGATCAACTAGACAGGGTTGCCCACTCTCTCCTTTGCTCTTCACGTTAGCCAACGAACTGCTGGCTATGGCAACAGGAGAACATGAAGGAATATCAGGTATTACAATAGGAGGGGTAGAACATTGAATTTCATTATATGCTGATGATGTCATCCTATTTTTGACTGCTTTAAAGGAGAGCATTCCCAGTTTAATCAATCTTATTGAAACATTTGGGGGCTTCTCTGGATATGAAATAAACAAATCCATATCAATACTTCTGCTTCTGAATAAAGAAGAAAGGCAGAAACCGGTGGTAGAGACCCCATTTATGGTCACTAAAGAAGGTTTTAAGTACCTTGGTATTAAGATCACTCTTGAAGTTAAGGGAATATGACCCTGTGGTGGACAAGGTAGTAGAGGCACTTAACCGACGGTTCGATTTGCCAGTGTCAATGATGAGACGTATAAATATTATAAAGATGTCAGTACTACCAAAGTTTTTGTATCTTTTCCGATCAATTCCACTCCCTATACCTTACACACTTTTTAACAAACTTGACAAAATGCTCAGCCAATTCATTTGGAACAATAAAAAATCTAGACTCCGCTATAAGCTACTCTACCTCCCATATGAGAGGCGGGGGGGGGTTCAATTACCCAATCTGCCCAATTGACTTCCACAATGTCTTATTTCTCTCCATCTACGCCCCAGGCGTGGGTTGATATTGAACAAAAATCTATCCCAGACATTCCATTAAACTCATCTGGTACTGTACATAAATATGTGGGTGAACCTATAACAATATCACAATTTACTCCTATCTGGGGAAATGATAAGTTCACACCTGGCAAAGCGGACGGGGGATTTAATGTGGGCTAACAGGGGTATTAAAAAATCTCAGATCTTTATGCAGACGAGACTTATCTTTCATTTGATCAATTATGTGGAAAATATGAAATTCCTAGGAAACATTTTTTCAAATACTTACAACTAAGGAGCTTCACATTATCAGAGTACAAAAAGATAACACCCATACCACCATTGTCAATTATTGAAAAAAATTTACTTGAAAATGTAGACAACTGAGGCCATATATCAAGGTTTTATAATTTGTTGATTACAAAGTCTGAGGAATCATCATTAGACAAACTAAATGCTTGGAGAACAGATATACATGAAAATATTGATATAGCAGATTGGGAAATGGCCTGTTTGAAAGCACAAAAACAAACTATAAATACAAGTCTTAAAATTATTGCAATATAAATGGCTAATGAGAATGTACATAACCCCTGTTAAACTCAATAAGATGTCTCCTAACATCCCAGATTCTTGTATGAAATGCTCAGAGGAGAAGGGAACTCTATCACACTGTGTTTGGGAATGCTCACAGATTTAATTATTTTGGAAAAAAATCATACAATGTCTTTCACAGATTGTCAATAAGAATGTCCCATGCTGTGCCAAACTTTGTATACTTGGAATTTTCCCAGAAGATCCTTCAGTAACAGGGAAACAAACACTATTAATTGACTTTGGACTTATTCAGGCCATTAAAGTCATTGCATTATGCTGGAAGAGTACAACTCCTCCATCGTTAAATAGATGGATAAAATAACTGTCAACTTGTCTTGGTCTGGAGAAACTGACATATATTACTAAAGGAAAATGGAAGCACTTTGTTTATATTTGCACCCCTTTCATGAACTTTTTGGAAAATGCAAATATAAACACTACTTGAAGTGAAGGAGGATAATGAAGGGGTACATGTGCCGTACATTATTGTATGGTGTAAATACTTCCAAGTGTAAACTCTGCCTTTTTTATGTCTACTTTTATTTTCTTTTATTTATTTATTTTTGTGGGTAGCTGCGTCAATGTAAATGTTTGTTATTAAATGTTTGTTCATTCTATACTTTTAAAACCTCAATAAATATATCAATAAATATATTGGAGAAAAGAAAAAAACAATGAATGTTCTGCTTGTTCCAGAGTAAGGTATGGTATACCTCAAGGATCCATGCTTGGGCCTCTGCTCTTCTCGTTATACATGTTGCCTCTTGGTGATATCATCCGTAAACATGACATTAGCTTCCACTGTTACGCGGATGACACTCAGTTATACATATCTGTCAGACCTAATGTCCCTCTGAATATATCAAACACGGAGGCCTGCCAAACAGATGTAAAGAATTGGATGGCCCAAAATTTTCTCCTCCTTAACTCAGACAAAACCAAAATATTGGTTGTTGGCCAAAATTCAATCAGGAGCAAATTCACTCATTTTACACTAGACCTTGATGGTGTCTCCCTTGCCTCAAGTGCAGCTATCAAAGACCTTGGTGCTGTTATTGATCCTGTGCTCTCTTTTGAATCTCATATAAGCAACACCTCTAGGACAACCTTATTTCATTTGAGAAATATAGCCGAAATCAGGTAAATTCTATCAATTAATGATGCTGAAAAGCTAATCCACACCTTTGTAACATCCAGATTAGACTACTGTAATGCCCTCTTGTTAGGATGTGCAAATGTCTCACTAAAACCCCTTCAGCTGGTACAAAATGCAGCTGTTCGTATCTTAATTAGAACTAAACTCTTTGAGCACATTACCCCAGTTCTAGCTTCTTTCCATTGGCTACCCATTAAATCCCAGATCAATTTTAAAATACTCTTACTCACATGTAAGGCTTTAAATGGGCTTGCCCCTCCCTATCTTAAGGACATTCTTCACCCATACCTTCCACAAAGAGCCCTTCGTTCCCAAAATGCCAGGCTTGTCATTGTTCCAACAGTGGGCAAAACTACTATAGGCGGTAGAGCCTTTTCCTATCGAGCCCCTCTCCTGTGGAACAGTTCACTCACCGAGGTTCGGGGAGGAGACTCTCTCCACCTTTAAGTCTAGGCTCAAAACATATCTATACAGTAAATCCTTCAGCTGAGAGACATGGCCTGGTGCTGGCATGGATCATAGAGTCTCTGGTGGACTAAGTGGTTATTGGCTGTGATCTGGTGTTGACTGCCTTAGGGTCGCCCCCATGATTATGCCGGTCTCTTGCCTCCCGTCCCCTAGGTATGCTGCCATAATGTTAGCCTGACTGGGTTTTTTCCTTGTTGCACACTGGCATTTTTTCCCTGCCCCTCCTCTCCTGCCTCTCTGCTGTACATTCCTGCCACTCTTATCATCCACTAACCTGTGTTTTTCAATTCTGCTTTCCCCACTCAGCTCCGGGCTCCTGCCTGGAGCTGTAACTCAAGCACCACTTTGGGACCCCCAGCTCAGCTTCCTCGCCGTCACTTCTGTGAAGCCCTCCATGTATCAAGAACTGGACCCTCGAGGACTACATGCCATGCATATTCTGCTGTATAACTTTGAAGATTTAAGATTTACAAAACTCATTACGCACCTACATTGCTGTGTCTTACTACCTACATGTTTCACCATTATTAAGTACTGTTACGATCTTCATAGAAAATTCTTTACTACTCTATTTGTCCACCCAGTGCCAGCCAGAAGCAGATGGGCTCTCCCTCTGACCTGGGTTCTGCTCAAGGTTTCTTCCTATTAGTCAGGGAGTTTTTCCTTGCCACTATCACCTTTGGCTTGCTCTGAGGGGGTAACAGGCCTGGAATACCGATGTAAAGCTGCTTTGTGACAACTCATATTGTAAAAAAGCACTATATAAATAAACTGAATTGAATTGAATTGAATTGAACGTAAGATGTTAATGTTAGCCTTTGTTAGCCTTAGCCTTTAGCTAGCTACCAAGTATCGACTACGCTGGTATCGATCACATTGCAGTTAAACAAATCTAATAAATGAATGATACACCGATTTTTATCTTTAAAGGTAGTCTTGCAGCTGATGGCAAGGCAGAGGTCACCTGTTGTCTGGGCGCACCCATGATCTCACTACTGGTGGGACACAATTTTTCCCGATTTCAGCTCTCACCAATTCGTGCAAGTGCAAGCAGTTGTGGATGGCAAAGGTCTTTTCTGGGATGTATGTGTTGGCTATCCAGGGAGTGTGCACAATGCAAAAGTACTACGACAGTCATATTTGTGGGAGGTCCTAAGTGACGGGGAATTACTAGGGCAAAACAAAGTGATTATCTCTGGCTGTGACATTGGACATTATCTGATCGGTGACCCGGCTTACCCCATGCAGAATTGGCTCATGAAGCTCTTTTCAGACACTGGCAGACTGACCCCTGAACAACACACCGACAACAGGCAACTACAGGCTGAGCAGTGCACAATCGGTTGTGGAGATGGCTTTTGGGAGATGGAAAAGGACGATGGAGGTGCCTCTTAAAAAGAAACAACTGCAAGATGGAGCTGAGCAAGAAAATGGCGCTGACCTGCTGTGTGCCTCATAACATTTGTGAGGAACATGGCAACAGCTTCACTGAGGAGTACCCAAACAGACATGTAAACATTCAGCCTCCTGTTCACACATTACCTGAGTATGGTAATCCAGAAGGGGCTGACTTTAGAGCTGTATTAATGGAGTACTTAACCAGAGGGGATGAGTGATCGTTTTTTTCTTAAAGCACCACTGCCACAATTTTGTAACCCTATCTGTTCTGTTTTTGTGTTCAAAGACATCTAAACTGTCCTAGGTTGTATTATATGTTTCTCCATTGATTAAGCATACTGAAGCAGACATGTCTATTCAGAAAATTGTTTTTTTTTTTTAAAAAAACAATAATTAAATACAGTAAATATACAAAATACAAAAGTAAAAAAAAGTAAAAGTGTAGAAAGTGTAGTGCTGTGCAGTAAATGTGTGCAATCAAACTTTTCAATTAAAAAAAACTTCAGACACTTTGTTGTGGTTGTACAGTCATTTGTGTTGAGCCTCCATGACTGCCACCATGCGCTCCATGAGCCCAAGCAAAGCATTTGTGTCAGCTTCCATTTTCTGCAGCATGTCCTTGCTGTGCTGTGAAGAATAGTGGTGATTATTTAGTGATCATTATATCAATAGACTGATTAGTTTGGTAGAATTAGTATGCACAGTGTATAATGTGACAGTGTCTGTGTAGTTTTTAGGCTGATCACAGAGTTGTGACCTGTGGCCTACATTCAAAGAGATGCTGCTATGTTGAAACAATCATGCACACAGGCATACTGAAGTATGTACGTGGTACCAGGCCGTTCCAACGGAGAGGCCTATAATCCTGAGCACTTACCTAGCTGTAGTTCTAGACACTTTATGTTTAATCATGTGGAGATGTATACATTCTTAGAGGATATGGGGGTTTTCTATAAGACTGTCTCCTACTAACTCTGTCTTCCATGTCAGTGTTTGTGACAGAGAGGAGTTGGGTCAGTGTGTACTCCCTTATCCATCAAGGATACGCTTTGGAACAATGTTTTTCCAATTAGGCGCCAGACTCTAGATGGTACAAGGTCAGGTATAATCAAATATCTGGACAGCTTAGGTCATCAGTTTCCCACTCTTTAGGATGGTATAAGATGTTCTTTGTGCAGCAGAGTTTCAGAGTCAGTCTGTGAGTTCCAGTCACCCACCTGCAGCAGAGACAGACTGGATCGTGAGAGGTTGATGAGTGTGTAAGGCGTAAGACTCTAAGTGAGACTTAGTGCCTGTATTGAAGAGCATCAATAAACCTGTTTCTACCTCTCCTTCAACCATGGTCCAGACTGAAGTTCTTTGTGTAACAGTTTATTAGTTAGCCTGTGAGTGCATCAATTTCACCGAAAGCCAACAGCTGCAAGAACCTCTCATCTGCCCTCTCCAGATATTGCAGCAGCTCCACATTGTTGTCTCGCTTCCTTTTTCCTATATACAAGAACAATAACAATTAACAGAGATCTTCATCGTGTAGTCATGCCATTGCAAATAATTTTTTCTACCATTCTCTCACACATTTCTACGATCAAGTACATTTGACTTTTTTCATTTATATTTCATAAATATATCTCAATGTTTGCATAGCGTTTAGTGTGACAGACTACTATATAGGCCTACCCAGCGTAACAAATCTTACAGACAACTCTATAAACAACATCAAAAACGAGAGAATAGTGCTTTTAAAAAGGTACTGTTACCAAGGTTACGGTAGCTGGCTAGCTAGCTGTTGGTCAGCTAACATTACCCAAGCAAACATAGCTACTAATTTCTCACATCAACATTGATGTGAGGTCCTTTGGATCCCGAGGTCCTTCTTTTGGTCCCTGTACTCCTTTTTCAATTTCTTGAGTTTGTTATTTATCTGTTCTACACTTCTGTTGTACCCCGCTGTAGCCATCTCGTGCTGTATCTGTTCAAGAACAGGTTTCATTCTTGAAGCTCCCTCTAGCTTATTCTGAATTTCTTTCGAGGACTACAGTGCAAGGAGACAGTTTGTCTCCTCCACGAACCACTGCTGCTATGATTTCATGTTCATACTGAATCTCTGGTTTTTCTTCTTCTTCTTCTTTTAGGCAGACTAGACGCCACACTCGCTCTGGTTTTTTTAAAAAATGGCGGTCACAAAGTTTTGGTTGGTCTTGTTGGTCACGATAATCCTGCCCCCAGCCCCTGACATAGCGGTTCTTTGTTCTAGACCAGCAAAGAGTTGGTGCCGCTCTCAAACCAGTTTTCCTGGCCAAGAGTCAGAATTAGTTCGAGATTAGGCACCAGCTCTGAACTAGCCCTTGAATTGCCTTGGTGGAAAAGGGGCCCTGGTGAGACGGTGAGAGACCAGCGCAGCAGTCAAACCACACTCCTCAGAATCTCCGAGCGCATGACAAAGACGGGGGGCGAAAACAGCATCAATGATGTATTAGAGGAGACAAGGCACCAGAAGGAGAGTGAAGGCACTCGAGGGACGAGACAACCTGAGCAGATCACTAACATAGGAGATACCCAAAAAGAGCCAGTGAATTGGCCTGCGGCATCAGTGAAGAAAGAGTGGGAGATGTTCAATCCTGACGTGGACCAAGTGCTGGAAGCAGTGATGGCAGGAGGCATGGGGAAGAACCTCAGGGCCATGTCCACGATCATCTGGAGCACAGGGGCTGATAGCTTTAGGAAGAAGGAGCAGAAAGCCAAATCCAAAGCCCAGCCAAAGGAAAACAGATGTCTGAAGGAGTTAGCAACCCTAAGAGACAACTTGCGGAGGCTGAGGAAGGCTTTTCGTCAAGCAGCAGAGGATGAAAAACCAGCTCTAACCGAAATCCGAAACAACCTGAGGGAGCGCATTAAGACCTTGCGCCAAGCTGACTGCCACCGCAGGATAGGAATAGGAAGCAACAGATGAAGGGAAGAGTGGACTTCACCAAGAACCCATTCAAACACTTATCGAAACCCCTGGGTGACAAAAGATCAGGGGACTTGAAAGCAAAATAGATCACAGTTGTCAAGTTCACAGTGACCCCAGAAGGGAGGACAGCTTGAAGGAGATGACAAAGTTAATCAAACCAGCTGAGCCAGCTATCCCCTTCGGAGGAAACAAACTGAGCTGGCACGAAGCGAACAAATTCCTCAAGAAGGCCAGGGGAAAATCTGCCCCAGAGCCCAACGGTATTCCGTACAAGGTGTACAAATGCTGCAAGAGGCTTAGGAGACGACTCTGGAAGCTACTGAAGGTGGCATGGAGGAAGAACTTCCTGGCTGATGGTTGGTTGATCCCTGAGGAGGAGGAGAACTCAATAGAGATAAAGCAATTTCGAACCATTTCGCTCCTCAATGTGGAAGGCAAAATCTTCTTTGGAATTCTGGCAAAGAGGCTGACCAAGTTCCTGTTGGACAATGATTATATTGACACCTCAGTTCAGAAGGGTGGAGTCCCAGGTGTGCCAGGCTGTCTTGAACATACCAGTGTAATATCAAAGATCATCGCGGATGTGGAGAGGAACCATGGTGACTGGACAGTACTGTGGCCTGATCTAAGCAATGCCTACGGAACTATACCCCACAAGTTAGTGGCTTCGACACTTAAGACCTACCATGTCCCAGAGTGATTCCATAAGCTCTTACAGTGCTATTTTGGAAACTTCCACATGTGTTTCACCTGCGGGAATTTCACCACTGACTGGCAAAGACTGGAGGTCGGAATTGTAACTGGGTGCACTCAGTGATTCTGTTTTCCGCAGTGACGAACCTCCTCAAGTCAGCAGAGAAGCTGCAGCAGGGTGCAGTACTGGCAAGCTGCATCCAACGGGCACCGATTAGAGCATTCATGGACAATCTTACCATCACAGTGAAGTCGGTACCTGAGGGCAGGTGGATATTGGAAGATCTGGTTGAGCTCACTAATTGGGCGAGGATGGAGCTCAAACCTGCCAAATTCAGAAACCTGGTGCTGAGGAAGGGACATGTCTAGGACCAGTTTCATTTTAAGATTGGAGAAGACATCATTCCAACAGTCCAAGAGAAACCTATGAAGAGCTTGAGGAAGTAGTACAGGGCAGAACTCAATGACAAAGAGTGTGAGGAGATGGTCATTCAAGCAGAAACCTGGATGATATCTCTGGAGATGAGTGGCTTACCTGGCAAGTATAAGGCCTGGGGCTATCAGCATGGG
The DNA here is from genome assembly GCF_013368585.1 of Megalops cyprinoides. Lineage (NCBI taxonomy): Eukaryota > Metazoa > Chordata > Actinopteri > Elopiformes > Megalopidae > Megalops > Megalops cyprinoides. Next base: position 31,866,811 of record NC_050595.1, read on the forward strand.
GTGCTTCTCAGGCTGTTCTGGCCATTACTTGTTTATGAGATACCCATGTCTACTGTTGAGAGGCTGGAGAGGAAGATAAACACCTACCTGAGGAGATGGCTGGGCATCCCAAGAAGCTTCTGCTCCATCAGCCTGTACAGCACATGCAGCAAGTTGCAGCTGCCAGTAACTTCTGTTGTGGAGGAGTATGAGACAACCAAAGCACGCCAGGCCATGATGCTGCAAGACAGCAAGGATGTGAGGGTATGCCAAGCAGATATTGAGGTCAGAACAGGTCCAAGTGGTCAGTCAGCAGAGCCCTCAGGGACGTGGAGGATCGCCTGCAACACGCCCGCATCATCAGGTCAGTAGCCCAGGGCAGGCTAGGCCTGGGATGTTCCACAAGGGTAAGTTGGAGCAGGGCAAATCCAAAAGAGTGTTGTGGCATGGTGCAGAGGGAGGTTCAGAAGGCAGAGGAAGAAAACCATAATGTCAAACCTGTAGTCATGGAAAAACAGGCCAGCTGGACACAGTGGGAGAATGTGTGGGAGAGGGCACTGACTTGGCAGGATATATGGACTATGGAAGGACACCGGATTAAGTTTCTGCTGTGTTCTGTATATGATGTCTTGCCTACACCATCAAACCTACACACGTAGGGTTTGGAGTCCTTGCTACACACTTTGTGGAAGACTAGCCAGCCTCGAACATGTTTTGACACATTCCTCATGTCAGGCAAGTCTGGCGGATGGAAAATTTTAGTGGCAACATGACCAGATTCTTAGCCAGTTGGCAGCAGGTTTGGAGCAGGCAAGGAAGAAGCCAAGAAAACTCACCAACGGCCCTCGATTTATACATTTCCTCGGGCCAGGGGAGAGTGCAGACAAGGAGCAAAGGGATCCTGGCCACGGCAGGTGATTGGGAGATGCAGACACACCTCAAGAAAGAACTCAAATTCCCACATGAGATAACCCACACAAGCCTCAGACGTGACATTGTCTGTTGGTCTAGAGGTACCAAGCAGGTGGTCCTTATCAAGCTAACAGTGCCCTGGGAAGAGAGGATGGAGGAGGCACACAAGCGCAAACTGAAGAACATAAGGACATATTATGATGAGAACAGGCCATTCAGCCCAACTAAGCTCGCCATTCCAATTAAAGAGTATCCAAAACTGCATCAAGTCTGGACTTGAACACAGCAAGGGTCTCTGCCTCAACTACATGACCTGGCAACCAATTCCATGTATTGATAACTCTGTGTAAAATAATATTTCCTTATATCAATGCGGAACTTATTCTTAACTAGTTTCCATTTATGTCCTCTTGTTCTACAGACTGAACTCACCCTAAAAAATTTATTGTAGTTAACCTTATTAAGTCCTTTTATAAATTTAAAAAGCTCAATTAAATCACCCCTAAGCCTCTTCTCACTAAGTTTAAATAGGTTAAATAACTTGAGTCTTTCCTCGTAGCTTTTATATTTCATGCCAGGAACTAATTTAGTTTCCCTTCTTTGAACCTTTTCAAAAACCTCAATATCTTTCCTATAGTGCGGTGCCCAGAACTGCACACAGTATTCCAAGTGAGGTCTGACTAAAGCATTGTGTAATTTCAATATACCCTCCCTAGATTTATACTCAATACTTTTGGCTATATGTCCCAGCATTCTGTTAGTCTTTTTTACTGCTACAGCACACTGTCTAGATCCTGTTGAGCGTGAGTCAACTATTACTCCTAAGTCTTTTTCAAATTGAGCACATTCTAGTTTTTTCCCCCCATGAAATAGTCTTGTTTGACCTTGTCTTTACATTTATCTAAATTGAATGTCATCTGCCAGGTATCTGCCCACGTTTGGATGCTGTTTAGGTCTTCCTGTATTACCTTAGTTGATTCTATACACTTGGCTAGACCCCCTAGTTTTGTATCATCTGCAAATTTGACTATTTTACTACTAACCTCTGCATCAAGATCATTTATGTTTATAAGGAATAGCAAAGGCCCCAACACAGATCCCTGCGGGACTCCACTTCGTACAGGACCCTGCTCTGATGCAATTCTTCCCACAGTTACAGTCTGCTTTCTACTAGACAACCAACTTCGAACCCACTCAGTGATAGCTCCTGTAAATCCTGCAGAATTCATTTTCATTATGAGCCTCTCATGTGGTACTTTGTCAAATGCCTTTTGAAAGTCCAAATAGATAATATCATAAGCTTGGTTTGAGTCCAAACATGCTGTAGCTTCCTAAAAAAAAGTCCAGGAGGTTTGTTAAGCATGACCTACCTCTGCAAAAACCATGTTGACTATCATTTAATATACCATTTTTTCCAGGAATAATTCCAAATTGTCCCTAATGACGAATGCCAGTAATTTACATGTGATACAAGTTAAGCTGACAGGTCTATAATTTCCTGGATCAGTCCGGTCTTCTTTCTTGTAGATAGGTTTCCAGTCATCTGGTATTTCTCCAGTTTTAAGAGATTGCTTAAAAATGTCAGAGGCTTGTAAACCACTTCTGCTATTTCCCTGAGAAGACTTGGATATATTCCATCAGGGCCCGCTGCCTTATTTGTTTTAAGTTTATCTAGTACTTCTGCATCATTTAAATCAATTTCCTCCATAAGTCTCTGAGAACTGACTGAACCTGAAGGCATATGTGAAAACACTTCTCTAGTGAAACTCTCCACAAAGTAACTATTTAGTGCATCAGCAATAGCTTTGTTATCATAAACCATAACTCCATCCTTATTTTTTATACCTTATTTCATCCTTAACTATCCTTTTTCGACTGTAAAATTGAAAAAGCGTTTAGAGTTGCTCTTTGCATCTAGTGCAATCTGTCTTTCAAAACACCTTTTAGCTTCCCTTATTTTTTTCATAACTTGAGCGTGCATATTACTTTATTCAATCTTATTACTCTCTGAGCTGTCCAACTTGTATTTTCTAAATAATTTTTGTTTCAAACTGTCCCATGAGGACTTATTTACATGGGTTAGTTTTTTTTTTAAAACACTGTTATCCATTTATACAGCTGGATATTTACTGAGATAATTTTTGGGTTAAGTACCTTGCCCAAGGGTACAGCAGCCTGCTCCTTAACCACTATACCTACACTGCCACCCCTAATGCATGATGACAGGTTGTTAAGTGTTAACTCATGACAGTTCATCGTGAATTCATTCTCTTTGTGCTACTGCTTTGTAGTGTAGTAAGGTATGTCTAATTAATAAAATTGGATTGATTGATAATATCTAATTAAAATCCAATCTCTAATATATGTACCATGACAGGTTCTGATACATTATAATAGCATAAAGCATCACCCTAGTTTTGGATCATTTGGCATCAGTGTTCATGTTCATCCAGTTGCTAACTATTTACATAAGCCTCATCTTTGTACATGCATCAGTTAATCATTTTCATCCTTTTCAATTAATGCCTTTTCATTGTAACTAATACATTGGTTCATTTTACCTTAAAGTACACTGTTACCAAGTTTTCTTTTTATGTAAGTTCAGGCGTGTGTTTTTGTGAGATTACTTGGTTGCTTAATGTGAACTCAATATGTTACCATGTTAGAAGCTACATATAGGGACACACGCCTCCACTGTCATGCAATGTGAAATGCAGTGTCACTGGACACATCAATATTTCCTCCACACTTGACAATGTGTGCTGCTTTAGGACCCCTCCCTTATAGGGCAAATCACAGTCACCCATCAGTGTGAGGAGACAGAACACTAACTACAGATGATAATAATTGGGGATTGGATCAGATGTCATCACCAATTCCCTTTGGTCATGACCCAGTCGGATGGTCTTGAGTGCCAATTAGCGGAGTGGGGTGGGCCCGTGTGAGCTAGGCCACATGGACCCCCGCTAAAGCAGAGCGCTAGCAAGTTAAGTCAGCTGGGAGGGAGGCTAATAGCTAATCAGTGCAGGGCTCTGGCTCCTCATCAGACCCAATCTCTAATGTTCCTGCTGGGAATTCCTGTCCACAGGGTGGGATCAAAGCCATTAGAGTCGAAGGGTTTATTAGTGAAGTGGTACTGCTGGCTTGGCAGGCTCTGCTGTCAGGACCCATTGGGAATAGAAGGTCATGGATCAGACTGACTCAGTAAAAAGTCTCTCTGCTGTCAGTGTGCTTGGCACACCTTTAGAAACCCACCCTCTCCCACAGCTGGCTCTGAGCTTCTGCCTGCACACTGTGGTGAAGGCGAAACGCAGGAGCAAAAATACCAAGACAATAAGTGGATAGTAAGACTCGAATGACACGGCACAGGGTAGGGACAAAGCACCTGGGCTGGTGGGGGCTCCCTTTGTCTGGGCCATCCCTCAATGCGGCAAAGGTCCTTGTGATCCAAACTTTTATTGATCACTCAATTTGCAGCACTCCCCCCAACCCACCGCCCCTCACCACCCCTTTTTTCTGCATCCCCCGAGTCACACGCCTGCCGTCGTCCCGCGGGGGCGTTGAAGGAGGGACCTCCGTCTGTTGCCCTTGTCAGGGGCAGCTCTGAGCGTGAAGAATGGGGGAGGCAGGTGGTGTGACTAAGCCAGGCCTTGTTAGAATGGCGCGGGTGTGGGGGGGCTGGGACGGGGTGGGGCAGCGCCACCAGGCCCCATCCAAAATAGCCAGGCCTCCACACCCTCCCAACTGTTCCACATTCAGTGCTGACCCCATCAGTCTTTTTTTTCTGTTTTTTTTAACACACTATTAACAAAACAGTTTACAAACCACGGCTGAAACATTATCCGCCCCGCTTCCTCTGAGATTTACTCAGCCAAGTGGAGTCAGGCAGCACAAAGCTCAGCCAGTGAGCTTTACAAAGCACCACATGGCCCACGCTGAATTTTCTATCTCTCTTCCATTCACTCCAGCCATTCATCAAGCACATATTCTTATCACTATGTATATGAATTCATTTTAAAGGTAAATGGGCAAATATACAATATAATCCCTCCACATACAGCACAAATAATCTGCAGCTGCATTTAGATTAGCAATACTATGCCATAGTTATGTAAAGTTTACTTGCAAATTGCAAGTAATGCTTTACCAAAAGTTGTAATTAAGGCTCAACTAAATCCAGGTTTTCTTGGAGAATTCAGTTCCCTGGTTGGTTGAAATGCAGAGAGCACATGTGAGGTGCATCTTTTTAAAGACAGATAAGAGTGAAGCCAGCATTTTCCTTCACTTCAAATCCTCCAGCTCCAGCTTTGCTGAACTGGACCAAATCCAGGAAACAAAGCAAATGAGACAGCAAATGCAAATGCAAATACTCATGCAAAAAAGTCACAAAGGGGACCAGAGACCTAGCTGTACAAAATGGTAATATTTAGGGTCAGTTGGACAAAATACATCCCTAAAGTAATGTGTGAGCTTAAAAGGGAGAAATCCACATTGTGGTGGAGTTCTGCAGAGCGTGTTCCCCGTGCCACTCCTTCGTCCTCCTCAGAGAGCACTTTCTATTTATTGCCGTTTTTAAATTGCATTTGACTTTAACTACATTATCTTTCTCTCTTCCATGCAGGCAGAGCTCGACCCCTCGGCCGACAATAGAGTCTTTCAGGGGGAAGGAGGCTAGCGCTGGGCAAAGGTTAAACAGGACAGGCCGTCATGATAAATCACTGCTTAATGAGGTCACCATTGTCCCACATTGTTGGTGCTCATTTTCAGACTGTTACCTTCTGTCTGTGAAGCTGACGCAGCTAATGAACTGGCTCCTTTGAACTTTTCCACAACATTGACTGGTTGCATCAAGCAGATGTCCCCAGCTGTGCAACCAGTAAGTGTACATTACATTAGATCAACAAAGAATGTGGTGTGTGTGTGTGTGTGCCTGTGTGCCTGTGTGTTGATCAGGGTGGGGGAAAGACACTGTAAAGTAGAAAGCCCATGGAGAACTCCGTTTTAAAACAATATGTTCCTTAGTGTCTGTAGGATGTGGTTGTTTGAACTTGTATACTAATCATATCAAAGATGGCCTTTTCAGCACTGTGATTCTGACACTGATGCGTCCTTTCCCCCTTGGGGACCGTATGTGTAGTAGCCAGCCTCTGACCCAGGGAGGAAACTAAACAAACCCCTACCTTCCCATATGGGAATTACATATATTTTAATATATAGAGCAATGTGTTCTTCAGCTAAGGAATATATTGCAAATACAAATAAATATATTAATAAAAATCTGAAATACTTTTCAATTTACTAAAACAGCAATGATTTATATATTTTAAGCATATTTATGGAGCTAAAAATATGTTCTATAAAATATTCTCTTTCCTTCTCTCTCTCTCTCTGTCTCTCTCTCTATATATATGGGTTTTCTCTTACAGAGGTTAATAGCACCACTATGATAGACCATGCCCTCTTACAGTACAGTATGTAAGGAAATGATAAAACTTACAAGAGGTTCTCCAGACATGAAACGTAAAAAAAAATATGAATAGGGTAAGTTCACTTCTGGATGACATAACATACATCTTTCCTTCATATCTCACAGAGTGGTGGTCAATTGGGTTGCCATAGCCTATGAAAATCTGTGAATGCCCCTTTGTCCTTCTAATAGTAAAATAATTATTTCATCACTTAACGGTCTTTTTCTCTGTATTCAGTTCCAAATTTATTATGTTTAGCCTGGTGGGGTTTTTCTTGACTCAAAAAGAGGCATTTCTTATTCTTTCCCTTTTCCACAAGTGACGGCTGAATAACTATGCAAAAAAAAAACGTATGGTATAATGACCCGGCAATGGTGACAAAACCTAATTGGTCACGGAGGCCACTGTTTAATGAGCCGGAGAAATGGCAGTTGAGTGTGTAATAACTGCATTTTTCTCTGTTTCGTCCCCTTTCGTCACAGCCTTGTGTGGCATTTCCAACAAACTAGAATGGGACCAGAAGCAACAGGGTTGAGACGTTTTAAATGGGACTGCAAAACCATATGTTCCAATAAGTCATGGGCTCCTCTTTCCCACAGACCAGAGCCTGGCCTCTGTGAGGTAGCATGACAAGCTTGCACACTGGCCAGACAGCCTAATTCATAACTTATTATTTGCAGTTAGCTTCCTCCTATTGACCTTTAAAGAACAGCTAATTATTTGAAGAAAACAAATGTATTTAACTATGTCTGTGTTTATAATATTCATCATTATTACTTAATGAATTAATCGTGCAATATTTTTGTGCAAAACTTTAAAAATGTTTTTTTTTTTTATGAAATTGTGGGGTTTTTTCAATTTCCACAAAAAATATGATAAGCCAATGAAAAATGAAAACTAATCTAGAGAGATTTCAAAACACATTTTAGGGTGGTACAGGGATAGAACTTATGTGAGAAAATGTAAGAAATATGAAAATGTTTAATTTGCCTTTTTAAAGACAGCCTTGCTTGAAAATTCCTCTTGCCTTTTGAGTCCTCTTTCAGGAGGACCAGAGTAAGACAATTTCAAAAACATTTTTTAAATGAAATTGTGGGATTTTTCCCATTTCTACAAAAAAATAATCAACCAATGAAAGATCTAATTTAGAGATACTTCAAAACACATTTTAGAGTGATATAAGGATATGATGTGTAAGAAATGTGAAAGCCTTCCATTTGCCTTTTTAAAGACAGCCGCGTTTGAAAGACTCTCTTGCCTTCCTCTTTCAGGAGGACAGAGGAAGACAAACGCCAGGAGGGTTGTGTGCTTTTCCAGGCCCTGCTGCTTAGCTCACGGCGTGGCCAAGTGATGCCATTATCCTTTTTAATATACTGCAACTTCTTGCCCCCATGAACCCACCGAAAGGATCTGCCAGAAGCCTGAAAAGTGCAGCCCTCCCCTGAAAACAGCGCTGAGGGTGAGGCAGAAAGGGGGAACTGTGCTTTCATTCAGTGCCTACGATAAACACCATAGAGAATGATAGACTCCCCGAACTGTCTGTCCCCCTCGCCCATTGTTCCTCCCTTCAATGAATGAGGCCCTCAGCTACACTTGAGGGGCCGTCACAGGTAGGAGATCCTCAGAGATAATGCCCACCCCATGGCTGATTGCCCCCTTATAGACACTCACTCACAGCCCTGAAAGGCCTCAGACACTGGCGGATAAACTCCTACTGACTTTTCTCGGGGCTGTGAGCCCGTGGTACTGTTTTGGGGCCTGCCTTAATGCTCAGCTCAGCCACTTCAGATACCAAAAATATGTGTGTGTTTGGGTCATTCATAATGCTCATTCTGTCTTACTTAAGGTTTAACTGTGTTTGTGGATATAGCAGGATAAGAGAAATAATTCTCTCAGCTGATAGTTTTGCAAAAAACAATGATTGTCATTACCATTATAGGATTGCTGAAATAACTCCAGTGATACTGCATCTAATTCAAGTATAATAGAACGGCATGTGTGTACACATGGTGGTCTCCAAACTTTGAAATTTGTTTCCATGCAGTTCCAGTCTCGCTTGCATGTTTCACAACAAATACAACACTGGCTTAGTGAGACAGGGCATGTAATACTACACTAATTGGGTAAATAAGTAACTAGGAAGAACAGGATGTAGCTAAATGAGAAGAGTGAAGATGATGTGGTTTGTATGGTTGTATGAATGCTTTGTTGATCTTCTTTCCTTCCTTTCCATTGTTGCTGTATTCTTGTGTAGCAGCACATTCAGATGGCATGTGCTGAGCTAGTGCCTGCTGACATGGCTAACATGCAGTTAACCATTAGCCTAGCTGTAAAAGACCCCAATGCTCTGTGGCTGCATTAGCACAGGTACCCCAACTCAGGCTGATTCGTAGACACAACGAAGAGACCACAGCTTTGAAACCAGTCCGGTCTTCTGAAATACCATACTCCCAGCAGCCTCGGCCTTGCAGTGGCAGCTCTCTAGCGCAGAGTGGAGACAAAGTGCACAGACTGTCAGCAAAAAATTCTCAATTAGTAACAATGGAATGCATTATAAAAGTAATTTTTATAATGAATGTTTGGCACCCACAGACAATGATGTGAACATTGTGGAATTGCCTCTGCTAATTACTGTACATACTGTATATGCTTGGCATTTTCACAACACAGCAATCTGTACCATCTAAATGCTAGACAGTCTTTATCACTTTAGATGATGGTTGTTTTTACTTGACAAAATATGAAATAAATTTATACACAGCCTGGCTATCTGGGCTTAAATATTGAACATTTACTAGAGCCCTAACCACGCACATACATATAATATCACATGAAGTGTTGGTGGGTCAGGTCCCACTTCAAACTTAATTGAAGCAGAAAGAAAGGAAAACTTTTGAGGGATGAACCATGCAATCTGTCGGGCCTTTTGGTGTGTTTAGTGTTTAGAATATGGTGAGTGGAAAGATCTCTGCACATGAACAATACTCCATTCTCCCTATCCAGTGCATCTTTAAAGTGCCCCTGCAAGTGTTCAAGTGAGAGGCCTGTGGTTTGATTGACAGTATCTGTCACAGGGAGTGAAACTCTACTTATATATTGTCTTTATGTGCCTGTGTTAAGTTGTTGGAGTGTGACCCCCTCCATCTGCTCCAGCTAATCTGGTGGTCATTTGGACCTGCTTCCTCTGGCTCATGCCCTTTCAGAGCAGCCTATTATTACACAGACACAGAGGGCTCAGAGCAGTGACAGCACCCAGGGCTTTTCCCTGGAGAGACCTGATGTGGAACATGCGCTTTAAAACACTTTTCATTATCTTTGTTTCTCAACAGACCTGCTGTACAGAGCTGTAGCCAGGAGGGGGACCACAGGCTCTTTGCTTTACAGTGTGGTTTCAGCTCTGATGCCGAAAGATGAACCTCACACATCTGTGATGATGGAGGCTTTTTCATAGTGTCACAATGTCAGAGTGTCATGATGAGGTTATGATGTTTTCTAGTAAGTAAATGGTTCAAGAATTACAGTGCTTAGGTGAGAATGATAAATGTACAAGTTTTCACAAGCAGAAAATGTAAAAACGCATTAATATTTCCACCATCACAAAAAAAAAATGTGATATAATTTCTGTTCATGGCCTGCTAACTTTCCATTACTCAAACAATTAAATACTACATGACAATACAGGAGAAAAGTACAGAAAAAAATGAGCTTCTATCATGGACAAATTCTTTTCTACAGACTGATACACTGCAAAAGACATGCTGCGTGGCTGTTGCCCAGGTGACAGTTTTTTCTGACCAATTACATATCAGACCACATTCAGTGGGTGTAGTAATTAACAGCAGTGGACAATAACTGACAGGACGGTAAGGGAGTAGGACCTCCCATTTCTATCCTATGGCCAAATACCACCTTCAGAAACTAAGCCCCCAAAGATCTGAGGGACTCTGTGCTCGAGAGCTGCAGCTCTTTTTCTCTAACATCACCAATTCACTCAGAAGCAATGCAGGGGCTTATGGTAACCTCCAAAGAAATATGAGATGAGAAAAGGCAGATTTTCATACCTTTTGTTGCTGGCCTTGACCTCCTGACCTCATGGAATCTGAAAAAAAAGCTTAGATGAAGGCAGGATTCAACCAAATTGATTTTATTCAGATCAACACAACCTTCTGTGAGAGAGATTTACGCTGCACGAGCTGTTATCTCTGGGCTGAGTGGCTGCTGCCCACATTTCCATAGCTGGATACAAATATTTAAATCATCTACACCCATCACAGCTGCTTTTCTAAGTGGCAGTGATGGATGTGGATGATTTAAAGATGGTTTGCCTAACTGTTACAAAATCCACACCATGTACATATATGAGACAAAGGTGCCACAATAAAGTTATGGTGTACTGCTGGGAGTGAAGACAAAGTGTACCTGTGTACTAATGTGCTAACAACATGTTATCAGTGTTAAACTATAGGTGAAGCTCATTCAGAGCATCTGGTCATTTGATATCTACAGTCATGGCCCAATGCTTGTGATCTATACACTTCACTTCCACAGAAGCTGTATATACCATTTTATTTTAAATGCCCAATTCTGTGTGCCCAAACTCATCATCATCTCAGCATCAGTCACTTTAAAAATAGCTGCCAATAATTTTAAGTATCAAATAAATAAATCTCTAACTACATAGATTTAAGCACATTGCATTTAAATATTATGTGACTATTTCTCAGCTTTTCTGTTTTGAATATGCCCTTTAATCTGCTTTTACTGGTGAAGAAATTGGTAAATCTGTCAACATAAACCATTTTATCTTACATGCTTATATGATCTTGTTTGTTGTATTTTATCTCTCGTATTTTTATGACCTGTATTATTGTCTCCCCTTGGGACAAATGCAAAATAAAAAAAGAAAATAGAAAAAAAACACATTTTGGAGCGCATAACAGAATAATTACACATGTGCTTAGATCACAGGCATTCATGGAGGATGGCAATATTTGGGATTAAAGAGTAAGGATTAAAGATGTCGGTGTTGTGGCTGTCTCTAAGGAACTGGAATCACTATTACATTCAAATGCAAAAGTGGACCATTTGGAGAGTGTAGACGCAATTTGCCTTGAATGTCTGATTCAAATTTTGAGCAGGTTTCCTTAGAACCACCTAATACTTAAATCTTACCACTTAATGCTTAAATCTCCTCCCCAGAGTAAGGCACCTAACTGAACACACTGAGCTGCTTTCACAAAATGTTTCCCAGTGCTGTTGTGAAATGAACTACTAATAAAATGGTGAAAAAGCTGCCCTCTTCAGTCCAACCTTCTGTCCACTGCCACAGATAGCAAACCCATGAAAAATATAATGTAATACGTTCCATTTACAAACATGGTTTTGTGATTACTTATATGTGTATATAGAGTATTGTATTATTCTATTATATGTGTATATATAGAATATTTAATATAACATTTCTCTGAGAAGCTATATCTCAAAGAACTAATGAATTAATAGTATGTTAGTATTTTTTGATTTTTTTGATTCATTTTTTTTTTTCCAGGAGTCTCCAGGAGGAGTTAACACCATACTCTCCACTGTTCATATCACTGCTTAACAGCCCCTTCCATACCCACTGCATAACACAAAGGGCATGGCGGAGGTCTTAATACTTCATCAGTCAAACCTACAATATATAACAAATGCCTGTTATATGTGTGCACAGTGACACAAATCATATATTAAATAAGTCTAGAGGTGTCAGCCTGAAAGACACATCGGGGTGTGCTGCAGAGGCCAAACGCCATGCTCCTTTTCACTGTGTCGTGAAGATAACCACATTTGTCTCCAGAGTGTAGCACCGTTCCACTGTGTAACACCAGTTCTGCTTTTCAGGGAGCAATTTCATATTTGCTTTCTTCCTCCTGCCAATGGCTCTGTCCTGGTGGCGCCAACACCATCAAATGGTTCCTTGGAAATTTACAGCATTCATGGCAGCTATAGCCATACAGAATTGATGAAATTACAGTTCACTCAAGGCAGCAGTGTGGCATAGTAGTAAGCAGCAGGTCTCATAACCAGTTCATGTCCCAGGTGGGTTTTTAAAGCTGTACCTCTAGATGAGGTACTTGCCCTGAACTGCCTCAATGCATGTCCAGCTGTATATATGAATAACCTGTGTGAACTGTAAGCTATACAAGTCACTCTGGACAAGAGCATCTTCTAACTAAATGCAAGAAACAAAACAGAAAATGTAAATGGATTCTGGAACACAAGCTGCTCACCTCTGTCAGAGATCTGGTGGTGGCCTTCAACAGGTGAAGGGCCATGTATGGGATTGCAGATAACCTGCTGTGTGCACACAAACAGATGGCACCCACCCAGAAAATACAGATACAGACGGAGACAGGCGCCAATGCCTTTAGCAAACCCCTAAGGCCTCTTTAAGTGTTACAGATATGGCACGTTTCATTGAATGCAGTGTTTCAAATCGGGGGCAAATAGCCAACGAATGCTTTCATTCTCCTGGTTCCTTTGAAAATAGGGTCAGCAGCAAACAAGCTTAGCTTTTGGAGATCCTCAACTTCTCAACTACTATACACAGTATATATAGCAAAGAGGACATCGATATATTTGATCACATTGTGTCAGTAATTCATCTTACTCAAAAAAGAACCCATACAAGAATTTATATACTGAGAAATCTATTTAACAGAATATATTTTTAGCCCAATCACTATATTTAAGATGAATTAATCATTGCTGTTTTGGTATATTGTGATACATTTCGGATTTACATTGGGAAGACAAATATGTATTTTTATTGAATTTGCACTGTATTTTTGGGCTGAGCACTGCTCTCAATATATTACGGTATATTTCACTGTTGTCTGGGAATCCTCTTTAAGCACGTTAATCTGTAAAACAGGTACACCTGCTCTGCTCTGAAAGCTGTTTGCAAGCTAAAATATGCCAGCATCATTCCTCTGTCTATATATATTTATATAGACTAACTATCAGAAAATGAAATATACTGTAATATATTGAGAAATATCAAGCTGAAGAATGCATTGCAGATACATCTGAAATATATGTATTTATATATACATATATATAACACATATATTCGTGTAAAGCAGAAATATATTGCAATATACCAAAACAGCATTAATTTATATTTTTTCAATAGATTGTTCAGGCTAAATAATATTTCCTCAACAAATATTACAAAAATATGTTTGTATGGGTGCAAAATTTAAAAAAAATGCTAGAGAGCTTATAGTTATAGCTTGCATATTTCAGTTTGATAATTATACACATTATTGGGGTGTGTTTTTCATAGCTTTTTAATGACTACTAAAGTCAGTCATTGTCAGTATAAAAATACAGTGATTCCTGTGTCCTGTGTCAGCAAAAATACATCTGAACAATTCTGCACATTGTTACATGTAATTAAAATGATTTTTAATAAACATGATGTCACTTTTGGACAGTAGTACCCACAAGGAACAGGACCTCCATGGCATTTGTTATTTGACATGTCAGTCATGGACAGTTTTAATATTTATTATTATCACTGATGTTGCTCTGTTCCCTCTAAAACATATGTACTGTGTACTCTACTGCAGGGTATGTCCACAAGTACAGCATATATTGCACAGTTTGGAAATGGAATTTATTGAGCATGTGTGAATATTTGCATTAATCTGGTGTTTTATGAATAATAAAAAAACAGACCACTTCAGTTAAGTCACTGATGGGTGTTTTGTAGTGATTATTATATTAAAACCATAAAATACAAGGCCTACTTGAAGCCCTTTGGTGTTGTGAGATTCCCCTCTAAATGGGCACAGGTGGAAAAGAGTGTTAAAGGGGAAAGAAGAAGAAGTATTTGTTCCGATCACTTGGATTTTTTTAACAATTCTTCAGCCAGAAGGGGAACTAATTAGTGAAATCAGCTGGCTCAATGGGTTCAACAAACACATGCAAGTAATTCTGTTATTGGGGACTGGAGTTTCCACCTCTGTAAGTAACAGTTCAGAAGTAAAGTCTTGAAATTAAAGCAAGTGTCAAGTAAAATTACTTTTTATGACCATAAGAGCCATAGTCTGTGCATCACACAGGCCAAGGAAAACAAGCCATAGCAATTTACACAAGGGAGCCAACTGGCAGGTGTTTTTGCAACTTACAGGTTGCACCATTGTTCTTTTGAATGCTTTCAGATAGTGCCGAGTGCAAACAAGCTCTCAATCCAGACACAAAGAACAATGGCAGTGGGAGGAAAGAGGTGAATGAACATTCCAACTTCTTGGCCTCTCTGTGGTGAAGTCAGGCCACCTGATGAGTCCTTGGCATTAATTGGGAAACCCCCCACAGGGACTGCGGCTATGCCACTGCGTTGTTCGAGTCCCACATCAGCCCCAGCTCGACTCTTTCAAGTGTGAAGTTCTCAGTGTCTCATAATGTGCTGGACCACTGGGGCCTCCATTCAGGACTGTGCCTCTATGAACACGGCAAAATCTCCAACTTTTTTTAATCTCTGCATCACGTTCAGAGCCAGGAGAATGGGCCTTCCTTTTTAATAACTTCCCCCACCAGCCCTTTGTGTCGCCCTGCTCCTAAAAGTCTTAGATTTTGCCCTGACCCAGCAAGGGTTACGCTCCACTGAAAGCCCACCCTTTGTCCTGGCTAGAGTGAATGTTAGGGGAAAGGGGAAGACACCATTTTCTCCAGTCAAAAGTAACTCATGCAAGAATCAAGTTCCTGAATACCAGTGACTATAGCAAAAGAGGTAAAAATAAAAAAGCATGCACAAAAATGACTCCAGCCTTTTTTCCTCACCACTTGCAAATCATGGAAGCTCTGCCCACCCTAAAATGGGTCATATTTACCTCAAGGCGCAAACTTGGTTCTGTTAAAAAATTACACAGTGGAGATCATGCTTAATTCAGAATCATGTTTAGTAGCATGCTAAAAGAGGGTCTCATAAAAATGTCCTGCATGCTGAGCTTCTTCATCCATAGGAGGCAAGAGTTCAAGACAGGATAAAACACTTACAAACAGGCCCAAGCTATTCCACTTCCAACCTGAGCTCTGACACCTATTTTGCAAGCTGGAAGACAGGGAGTATTGAATGAGAAAGAAAACCCACTCTACTTCAAGTCCAACTGCCCAACCAGGCCGCTTCCCTCTAGGGCAGGTCTTAAGTGAACCTCCATGATTCTGCTTTACTTCCTCTGGCAGAAAATACTGTAACCTCTAAAATGCTGTAATCTGGAAAATGATTTCAGGGGGAATTCTCAGTCAAATAACTGCAGTCTTTTTGAGTCTTTGAAGGCTACTTTATTTGTAATTAGCCTCCATGTAATTGTCCAATAAATTCTATTCATCTGAGCAAATAAATTCTGAGCAACAGCAGCTCTGGTGTGAATCTTATGCTAACATGAAAATATATTTTGTGTTGGCTACAGCTGATCACGTGCCTTATCAATTTTATAGCCTATATATTGGCATCCCTCTCATTTTAACAGAGCTCTAAATGAGCAGCGGTATTGACAGGCGTTCAGCAGCTCCCAGAGAGATATTGGGGGCCTTACTGATCTGAGCCTTGACCAAAGGTAGACAGGAGCTGTTCACTTTACAAAGACCCACAGAAAATAATGATGTGAGGCCTTCTCCCCCACCCTTCTCCTCTTTATATCAAGTCATTGTCAGCCTTTGTGCTCTGCTTGGGCTACGTGTGCATTCAATTTAGTTTCACTTTACAGCACTTGGTAAAGAGATCTTTCAGGGAACACATTCATGCATACGTACTCTCTTTTCAAAGCCACAAGAAACACATTTTCATATTTACAATGGGATTTTGCATTAAAAACTACACATTTTGAATATAATCATTTTAATTTGTACTTACCTTAAGGCTATGAATTCAAATACCCACATCAACATGTTTGTAAAGTGTTGTTCAACATTTAAAGATTAGCCTGATTGTTCACACCTGTTTAATTTTTATGTACAGTATTTTACATAATGAACGTGTGTCACAAGATATTGATATCGTATATTTCATTGACATAGATATTTCATTGCCTCTCCTTCATGTGCTACTTACCTTGCTGCAAGAATATTATATGTTTTCTTACATGTAGGCAGCTTGGAAACAGTATTGTTGACTTTGTGTAGGCAACTGTATCACCTTCCTCTTCAGGGAGCAGAGAGTAATAGACTGTTTCTCTTTCTAAGGCTTTGGGGAAGAGCTCCCTGTGGCTGGGAGGATTCTGAAGAGTCAGCAGATAACAGTGTTGGCAGTGGTCCCATGAATGGGGAGAGCCCCAGCCCGCTGGTCCCCACCAAAGTTTGTGATGCCTTTCAACCTGCCACCTTGCCACACAGAAAAGGAGATTAAGATTAATCTGGCATCCGACATACTGATATTAGCGTTGCCTCTCCCATCATCCTTTCACCGGCTGTACATTTGGGCCATGTCAGTAAGTGGGGGGGAAAGCAAATAAAAGCCTGGCGCATGGATTAGTCACTGAGTTAGAGGTCAGGGCTTGTTTTTTGGATTTTTTGAGGGGAAGAGTGGGGGGGGTCATTTTGACCATGGGCATCAAAGTGTACCGTTGCAGTCTCACTCTGTACTGTTGCACTGGCATCGTGCAAGGCCATCTTGCTATGCAGGGGCATATGCACTGTGTACCTTCACCACCGATGGACCGGGAAGGATATTTCAAGCCCTAACTGTGGCTCTACTCTATTGAAACTCACAAGCCACATAAAATAAAATAAAGTCATATAAAATCAAACCAATCAAACTCATGACATTGCATTATTGTTATATGATGTGTTTATCTAGAGCAACTTACAATATATAGGTTGCAATTTTATCCCTTTGTACACCTTTAGATTCTCTGAGACAATTTCAAGTTAAGCATCCTGCCCAAGGGTACAACAGCAGTGCCCCAATGGGGAGTCAAACCAGGCACCTTTCAGTCACAAGTCCTGCTCCTTACCATTAGAACGCACCACATTACAAAAAACATACATAGCAAATTCATTTTATTCTTAAACATTTGAAAACATTTAATGACAGTGAACATTCTGTTAATGTGAAGCTCATTAACTTGTATGTGTTTTTGTGTGCTGGTAGTTGAACTGTATAGGCATGCTGATGGCAGGAAGGCCAGTGCCAAAGGTGGCCACACATAAATGGGTACAGAGTGAGTAGTTGACAACTGTGCTATAAGCAAACAGGTTCAGCCTGGGGCCGTCTGGATTACTGTTAAAGTCAGAGAGTCTGCTCCCAGAAACAGACGTGCACATCTGTGCAAGGCAAGTCCAAAGACCCTGACAGTTGGATATCACTCTTCCCAAATATTTATTGTATGCAGGACACATACAATTTTTAAAATGCATTGCACAAATATGTGTCTTTTGCATGTGGGGAGCTGAAATAGGCAGTTTTCTTGATACACTGCATGTAAATAAATTATCACAATTACATTCTGCATAATAAATGCAATAAAAATATAATTTAATAAAAAATATAATTTATATGCAATATAAAATATTTTCAAATATTTAAAAATGTGTTGCATTTTAATACAAAATTACTGAAGCAAAAATGAATGTAAGAAGATGATCTCAATTTTGGTTTCAAGTGTTAGAATTCAAGCAGGTCCAGACACACTCTTGCAGTGAGCTCCCATGATTCACCCCTCTCCCTCAATAAGAACAGCATGAACAAACTGAAATCCAGCAATGTCTGCCTGCAAAAGAAATCACACAATGCTTGGGAAGGATCATTAAACAAGATGGGCCCTCACCTACTTCCCTCTTAACATAACATAAATGTTTTGAGATGCAATATGAGGATTTAACATGGCATATAACATTTTGAACAAATATGCAATACTATGCATGTTGACCTCTGATCCAGTATTTCTGAACAGAAATCCTAATGTAGAGGTCCAGCCCCACATGTTCATGCTCCTTCACTGACACCACATAAAGCAAAAACTGGGCAGAACTTTCTTTCACTTATACTCTTAACCTAGAAGCTGTGTTAAAAACTAAAACAGATTTAAAGATGAAACACAGGAAAGCCCATACAGAGTTTCTGTTTTGTAAGTGCCAATAATCTGTGTGATGCCAGCATTTAGTCATGTGATCATGGACTGCTGAAAAGTATGATTACATCCTTTTTCTCAGCTTTGAGAAGCCATAATTTGTGTAGTCAGACAAAAATGTTGGTTTCTTCTGACTGCCCATTATTTTCAAACACCAGTTTTCAAGTATCAATAGAAATATACCTCATCATAGTCTGGAGCCATCCCAGAGGCCTTTTGTTTGTACGTTTTGGTAAGGAAATGGTACAGTTGGTGATAATTAAATTAATGCTATACTATATGCTATTTCAAGGAATATGGTTAACTTTATTTCCATTGTGTATACAGCCTACCCATATTAATCAAAGAAAAGTATTCCAAATAATGATAAAATAACATAGATCTTACCTATTCTGGAGTAGCTCACCTAAAGTTTTAAAACAGAATTTATCTACTTAGTCTAGCACAGCTCAGACAATTCCGGTCCCTACTCCAGGCACAAACTGAGCCCTATGACCCGCGTTCAAATCCAGCCGTGTCCACGGTAGCCCACAGCGGTGGGAGGTCAGCCAGGGTCCCATGTCCTACTGCTCTCAACACCCTGTAACTTGCTTGTACACCTATGTACTGATTGTATCAGGGAGATGCAGATGCACCTGTTTGACGTCTGCTCCCTGATGCACTGTGGAGCTTATAACATAGAAAATAGTTACAGTAGGTGCACGTGTAACCCATTCACCTCACCTTGCCTAACAAATAAAATCTTAAAAGCTGGGTGAAAGGGAGGGCTTATAAAAATGCACATTAAAAATAGTAAAAAAAAATGAAATAAGCAAATATTAAGACATATAAAAGCATATAAAACAATATAAAACAACATGTTTTCTCTTCCAAGCCATAAAGCTATTTCATATGAATCACAGAAACCCTTCCAGTCGAACAATGAACTCATGCCAGCAGAACTTTAATAGTGCTGGGGTTTGTATTGTACTGGACATGAATAAATTGCTAAAGAAATGTTCTGTGTTCCAGTCTTTTATTTTAGTTCAATATATCAGTCACTGGGTGAGAAAGTTAAATGTCATTGTTTTTCCTTCTTCCCCATCACCTCCTTTTATTATCCGTAAGAGAAAGCCCTGTCTGTCACAAAGTAGCCTACATTTAATACCTAAAGAGACAAGGCAAGGGAAATGCTTAAATAGGCAGACACACACACCCGCAGAAAAGGCTAAGGTTTTGTGCTGTTATGCAAATTCTTCAATCAGTAAATGCTTTGGGAGGACTTATATTTGAATTAAATGAGGCTGTGGGTTTCTTTAACACTGAACCGCAGGCCAAAGTCTCAATACGGAATCCGCACTCCATGGCCATGCATATTATTCGTTTGACGAAATACGAACTGACATTAGTACTATGGCCCGCTTTCAATCCGATTACTTGGCTGCACCGCATCCGCACCGGCCAGCCACCAGGAGCGGCCATCCCTCATTCATGTGTTGAGCGAACAACCCCTGCTCCTCCTCCGTAAACGAACGTTCACGTTTCCACGGCGTACTGCCCACTCTAAACCCGTCACCTTGTCTCATCTGACCCCTTTCGAGACGGAGCGTTCCACTGCTTTCCAATATCAGCCGTGCGCTCAACTCACAACGCTGCTTTGCAGTGCCCCGGAGGCATTCACAGGCATTCAGTTTTACAAAAGTCTCTACGCTAAAGGAAAAGTTTGGGGATTTTATTGTGCGAAGACCTAACTGTTAAAGAGCTGGGCTTCCAGTATACATCAAACCAGCAACTACCCCCACCCTAGCCCCTACTCCCCGTGATCTGAAAAAATTCTGCATGCAATTGAAATGCCTGTATCAAACGTGTAAGGAACAAAAACTCAATTGTTTGTTTGAACTCTGAGGGCTATAACTGGCTGACTGCTGATAATTCGCTAGCTCTCTGCGTACAAGGCTGTGATAGTTCAGGCTGGCAGCTCTGGCAAATTTTATGTAGGCTACCTGTAAAACAGATGGACTGAACGAACACGTGACCAATTTATGTCAATGTTGCATTTCCTTCAATGAAAGCACGAAGGGTTAGTAGCTGTGAAATAGCTATCGCATGTCACATCCAGGTTTCCACCATTCCACCATTAATAGCCTACTGCGAAATAATGTCAGTGAACGTGACTGCTAAGGGAGATTGTTTGGCAAATGTTTTGCACGTTGTTCATGCACTGACACTCCCCAAAAAGACTCGGTATTTCTGCAGCTTGCTAAAATAACTACCTATAAAGCGAGCAAGATAGTGAGCGAGTAAGCGTGGCCCACTCCGGATTATAATTCACTGAAAAACGCACCAGTATATATAAACACGTAAAGCGATAATGGGGGTGGGGGTACTGCGCTGGTTACCCGGTGGTGAATTGTTGGGGAAACCATACAAGTTACACGCGACGCCACAACTCTTGACTGAAAGGCTGTATGATCAATATGTGAGCGCCCTCACCAAAAGACCTGTTTAGAAATTAGGGGAATAACCAGGTCAGGTTGCTAGATAGGTTCGTTATTTAAAGGTTTACACATCCCATGGATTACAAATTTTCACCAACCCACAGAAAGCCAAGTGAGGGGACAGGCAGTCGTCTTTACATAGGAGAAGGGTCTAATAGATGTTATGTCAAGAGTTGGTTCTCCCTGGTACTCATTTTCCTCCAGAGGGGCATTGTTAGAAAGTCTGCTTCAACGTTCAAAGGACAGTGTAATCCCTTTAGGGACAGTAGATAGAGCGACACCACTCGCGTGGGTACCAGCAGAACACATACTGAACTCTTTTCTGTCAGCAACGCGTAAACAAGCTCTAAATGCGCTGAAATGCGCGATGAAGAGGACTTTATGTTGATAGGGACTCTACTTGGAAATGACCTGGACGTCTCGCAAACGTTAATGGACTTACGAGAAGTTTCTAAATTGCACTATGTTTGAGAAAATTGGCATTTAAGTTCAATAACAGATTTAAAACACAGTCACCCCTGTTCACGACTTTGTGTAAATGTGATCTCTGTTCTCATTAAATAGGCTTCAGCATTGGAAAATTTTGGAATTGGACAAATGCCCATGGTACTTCATCAGATGTGTAAAGGGAGAATTGTTTGAGATTGTGGTCTTAAGATCGTTATATTCAAATAGGATCCCACATTTGTTTACTCAAAACTGTGAGAAAATGTAATTTCATTGTCAGTTTCATGTTCAATTAGTAGTTAGGTCAGCTTAATATATTTCTTAAATTGAGCCTCCAGTTGGTTATCATTCCACAGCTGAACTCGGTTTCCTTCGCTAAAGCATGAAACAGGTGTTTTGGAACGCCGAAGAAACCCCTTCGTTGAAGGGGAGTTATCCGGTGAGCCAGGGCTAGTACTAGGTAGGCAAACTAGTACTAACACTAATGCCTACTACTATTAGTAGTAGTCCTTTATGACTGCTTTCGTCATTTGTTTTATTATGTTTGTGGTCGCGTAAAGAGTAGGACAATGCCACAGTGATGCATATTTTTTTGTCTTTAATACTCAATGACACAATTTAATGCATATAATACTATGCAGAGCACGGCCAACTATGCCGCCAAAATAGGCAACTTCGTCCTTTCATCCACAGTGGATTTGATTTCACTGATACTGTTACATTCAATTGAATACATTTTCCGTGCATACCTGCGTCCTGTTACTTGCTTTTTATGCCGAACATACGTATTTGTATTTCTTGATTTAGTTCTAATCAGAAGTTCTTTTAATTTCCCCACAACATCATTTCGGCGTGCCTATTCACGTATAACTGTGTTCATCCTCAACACGTCGAACAATACGACTACGTTTTTACTGTAATTTAATTTATTGTACTGTATTCATTTTTTAAAAATAATTTGCATGAGACAACCGAAATAAATGGAAAGACCTACAATTTTCCGTTCAGGAAGTATTACTGTGTTCATACATCGAACGATATAACTGCATTTTAAATTAATTAATTTCATTTTAAAAGTAATTATTCTGAAACAACGGAGGCATTCATGAAGAAATGAAAAGAATTGTATTTACCGTCGAGGAGCAAATCAGTAAATGAATTCAGTCGACTGAGAAAAAATGCAACAAAAAAGTGCTGTCCTCTTATCTATAATTGCGACTCCCTTTCTCCACATGCCCACCGAACCAGTAAAAATGGGGGAATAATAATTGTTAACCACCTGTCAGGCTCACGACGAAATAAGGCAATCCCAAAGAGCGTATGTGAATAAGTAATACATTTGCGCCATCATTCACTTTATATTGTTGAAAAATGCGTCGCGGGAACAATAGCGGAATATGCTTTGAGAAATTCTGGCTGTGTTAAAGACTGTGTCACTCTAGCAGCACTTTCATTTCGACACACTTACCTTTGTGTTTAATACGCGAGAAGGGTCGGCATTCTCTGCGGACTTAATATATCTGAAATGTGTCTTTAATGGGTTTAATTCAGCCCTGCCAGCTGTTTTGTGCTATTTGGTAAAAGGAAAACAAACCTGCCAAGCTTGGAAAAGTAGATGAAATTAGTCTCGGTCACCGAGACTAAGCTATATTTCCTGCAAACCATCTGCTTAATTGGCACAAAAGGGGGATTTTGGGGGCAAAGTAAGGCAAAGCTTTGAACGTCAAACAGTTGCTTATTTTTTCACAGTGAATTGGGAAGATGCTGTATTGGGTATCTTAATATAAATCGGCCCCAACTTTGGGACAATCAAAAACACTAATGCAAATCTGATTAGAGCTTACTTTTACAGAAGGGAATAATTTCATAGGGGCGTTACTAACTGAGCACAGTCGTATAAGTTCAGACCTGTTTCAGTTCTACAGCATATGTTAATATCTCTTTTGAATAAAAAAGAATAAAAGCGTGCCACTTTAAAATGCTTTATGAATAGACATAATTTAATCGACATTTAAGAATGGCCTGCTTTGCTAATAAGAGCAATTTAAGATGTTTTAATTTTCGCAGTTTGGCGAATGTGATTTGAAAATCACACACAAACATTAAAATATTAAATGAAATTAAATACAATGAAACACATTAATTAAATTCCCATTAAGGCATTCCGAGGACGTCACTGTGATAGAAAGGCAAATGCTTTTCTTATTCATACGGTCTATAAACTCATGATATAAAAATACTGCGTCTGGGCTATGAAAAAGCCATACAGGACATAGTCTACACCGTGCGGACACGACTGATATAGTTTATTTATATTGCCCGAACCAAGAAATCTACAAAACTATTCACTTCAAAATGTACAAAATATTCTATTATTTGTTTTATTATATGACTATACAACCCTTTTAAATCAATTTATAAATCCAGGCTGGTAACCATATTAAAATACAGTAGCCTACTACGCATCATGTAATCAGTCATGTCATGAATATTTCAGATCACATATCGAAAACAAGAAACTAATGCCCCTTTCGAATTTTATCAGGCTATTAACAGGAGTAAATATGAGATGACTTTATCATGCAAGCTATAGTTTTGACATTTTGCGCTGTTTTTAATTTACTTGTAGGCCTATATATTGAACACTGTGTGTAGATCCTCCAGGGCCAGGAAATGCACTATTCATTAATTTATCAGTGGTTTTCTTTTTATCTCAGAAGCAGTAGGCCTACATCCTTTATAAACATCAAAATCAGCATCTTGTGGTTGTGAGGTTTCGTTTATTGTGTGGAACTGTGTTCTGTACGATCCTTGAACAACAATTTGCCGATTTGGGCTGTAATGATCACTTGGTTTGTTTAGTTATTGATTCATCGATCTCAATCGAGACTCTCAAAGGTTTATCTAGAGAAGTACTTCAAAACCAATAGGTGACTACAACTTAAAAAGTGTTTGTTATTTCCAATTTTGTGATATAGGATGAGAAGTGCGGAATCGTGATTACCACAAAAGATTTAGTTTTGGCGTGACAGTACTTCAGCATTTTTTCAAAGTCGCGTGACAGATATTTGAACAGGAGAAGGATATCAAGAACAACCTCTTGCTCAAATAGGCCTACCTGGAAACTGCCAAATGTGTCATCTTTCGTATACTGGAAACGATGCTATTTTATCGGCCGTTAGGCTGAGGACCCATGTGTCTTCGAAGCGACTGATGCACAATTTCATGGAGATTTACCATTGGCTTCTTACACTATGGGGTTCAGACGTTTGTGCTATTCACTTTTTCAAATGCACTCAAAGAAGATGAGCTGACTGAAGAACTGCTGTTTAAGATAACGCCGTTTAAATGCGCGAAATGCTCTGTGGGCCAAAACAGAACAGCGGCCAAACAACTTTAGACACAGGTCTTATTGTCTCAGAATACAAGTTATATGGTCAAACAGAGAAGAGCACTGACGAAAAAAATCACCCGAAAACAACACCACCAACCGATTTCCGTATCTTATTAGACATCCATTTTCTTCGGTGGGAGGTCACCAGTTTCCTCCTGCAGTTCGCAGGCGTTACTTGAACGCTGTGCTGAGAAATACCACATTAAACCCAATCCACGTGTGGCGCAGCATGGGTCAGACCTCGCTCAATGTACAGTGGCTTTCCTCTTTTTCTTGAACAGTTTCTTGATTCTCTAATACGTGCGCTTTAAATTCACGTTGTGTTTAACGGCAGAAAATAAAACTTTGGCAAATTAATAAAAATATATTTCTGAAAACCATATTTTTCCATTATTATTCAGAGTTGAATGTACATATGTACTAAAGGAAAGGCGAGCAATACATTGATGCATTGCATTGAATGTCTTTTAAATTTGAGTTTGATGAGTCTTAACAGTCCTTTCATTTAAATGTTATATAAATCACAGATGCGTTTTTCATTCAACGCTTAAAGCATGAGAATCTAAGCCGTGCATAGATTTAAAGGTGGATAATACGATTTTTCAGAAAGCTTTGTGTTAGAAAAAGAAAGAGAGAAACAGCTGAGGGTGACAGTTAGTTCATGGTTAATAGGATAAGAGCTGCTTGACTGGGGCTGCACACTTCTCACTGCAAGTGTGCAGCGGACCTAGCCAAATGAAAGGACAGCCCGTAATGTTAAACACATCTGTTAAAGCGTTCTGCGAGCAGAAATCCTCTTATTCCGTAACGACGACCGCAATGAATGTGCTGTAAAGCAAACTAGAGTTTCCCTGAAACGCAAACCCGGACCTAATTATACGCAAATCATGATTTTTATTAACAGTGAGGCGCTAACTTAAACAATCGTAAAATGACTTAAATGAAAAACAGGGTTTGATATTAGCAGGCCTACTGCTACCAGCAACAACAACAACACTACTACTTCTACTACTACTACTACTACTACTACTAATAATAATAATAATAACAATAATAACACAAGTAGGACTTGTCGAACAAAAAGAAAAAAAAGTTTTTTATTTATTTTGCTTATTTTATTTATTTATTATTTACTAGGAAGCTTTAAAACGTTACAGACCCCTTTAATGAATCCCTCATTTCGTTTACAAAGTGACATCTGAGTCTTTTAAAATACCCAATTAATTAAGCTAAGTGCGCGCCGTTCGATTGCACACATTTACGTAGGCCTATACCAAAGGGGCGTTCAATATGTAAAATTGATGACTACACTTTCTTTGTTGAAGGTGCATTGTCTGTGGCTTGCTTATGAAGTCTAATCCAATCATAAATTACACCCTTGAACCAATCAGGGCGCTGAGATTCCCGGCTGAAAGAAATTCATGCGGCGAACTTTGTTGAGCCTTATTGTCAGACCTGTCAGGCTTGAAAGGGATTTGCCAAGCGATCTACTATAAAACCCTTCACCAAGAAGGACGGGCCAGAAGAGTATTGATAATCGTCCAGTTAGATCCTCGCATTTTCGACAAGAAAGTGTGTTGTACAAATTTTAACATCTTCCCGAAGGGCGTTATGATGTTTCCAAGTGTGATTCCGTCGCCTGCGATGTATCCGAACCTCTATCGCCCATCAGAGGCTTTGTCACTGCCTAGGTCTTTGCAATCAACACTTACGTCTCACTCGAGCTTTTTAGTGGAGGATCTTTTGCGGATCAGCCGGCCGGCAAACAATTCGCTTCGGGCGGTCCCCTCACCGAGAGTATCTCCGCCGACCTCAGGACTCACCACACAGAAAACTGTTTCGGCCGATCTCATTAGCACCTCTACCTCTGTGGTTGGCGAAACACGTTCGCCACAAACTTATCTTTCTACTAACAGCGACCCACATTATTTGAAGTTTGGAATTAATGCCATCCTATCACCATCAACAACAAATGGTAAGCTGTTTGCTTGTTGTATATTTTGAACATTTTCTTACTTTCTGAATCTTTGTAAATTCTGCATTTATTATGCGTGTTCATGAAAAAAACACCTAACGGTTTTATAATATAATTATGATGACTTTTAGTCTGTTGCCTTCCTCCTTTCGAAAAAAGGCGTTTAAATTGATTTTTTTTTCAAATTTTGCTTACAGCTTCGTCAACTCCCTCCATTCAATTCATGCAGCCAAAAGCCTTTCCACTTCCCTATTTTGAGGGATCTTTTCATCCTTTCGTCACATCTTCCTATTTCTCTGGTAAGTTTCATTATTTGATTATAACATCGTCGCTACGGAAATCTGAATCTGGTTTTACGTAGGCAGTCTCCGTGGCTCCGACGCTGAAAACGGTACAACACTGTGGAATCAGTCTCGCCAATTTGACGACCTTTTTAACACAAGCAATGACTGCTGACATTTTGTCCCTAATCTACAAATTAGCTGAAATCGTCACGGTCCAAATTTGAGGCGGGTCTCCTCTCACAGTGAGACTTCTGGCTTCCCTTCATTGGACTGGTTTTCCCACAGAGCGAGCGCGGCTCGCCGCTGATTGATGACAATAGTTTCAGCACCATGACCAATTGGTCAGCTCCCTCCGGGCAGCCACACACAAACCCAGCGTTGACTTTGCCATTCTGCGGATAGGCATTTACCAGTCATGGACTAATTTCCCATTATGACCCATTCAGCTTTTCAACATTCTCTCAAGACCACATAGAGTGTTTTTTGCGTTAGCGTGAAGTCCAGGGTCTATTCAGGTTGCAATAAGTTGTAGAAGATTTCTTGAACATGAAGCCAAAAGCATCATGTACTGCACACAATTATCTTGCGTGGAGGTCTATACAATGGGTATAGTGAAAATGCGAATACGTTTTACAATACGATTAGATTCACAGAAAGGTACCACAACTTCTCCAATAGCTCCTAAGGCAAATGATAAATCTGTCACAATTCTACTAATATGACAATATGTATAACTGAAATAGCAACTCTTTTATAACGAAATTCATTAATTCAATTCAAAGAATTCAATTCATAAAACATCACAATATTGTATTTGTATTTATATTGATGAGAGGAGCATTTGACACATTTAATAGCTGTGTGAATACGTCAACAAAAAAACTTGAGCTGTATGAACAGCTTTTCGTGTTCATTTAATGAAAATGACCTGCAGCAAAAATGGACTCCAGTCATCAGTATTCTCCAAATGATCTTGGAATGCAGTTGTGTTTAGTTTGAAAGTGTAAATCTCTTTTGTTGCAATAATATATGGTTTCACTGCCTGCCGGGAATCTTTTTTTCTGTTAGTTCATTACTACACAATTACCTTTCACGCTTCATTAACGTCTCTATCTCTCATTGGAAAGTTCTTAAAGGATACCCTCCCTCTTTACCATACGAATGGTATTGAGCAAAGCAATGTGCTAATTAGCTGCCTGGCGCATTTCACTCAAAGGGTATGAAATCCAATAACTGAAGAACAACTAAATATTTATGTATGTTATGAATGAATGAATGAAAATGCGCGGCCATGATAACACGAACCACGTCAGTAAAAATAAAGAAATTACCAAAAATAAAACTGTGATTTTAAGAGTAGCGGTTTGTTTATTTTCCTTGTTTGTCTGTATCTTTTTAGCGTCTTCTTCAGTTCCAGTCCCGGGGACTTTCTCTTGGCCACTCGCAGTGAGAGGGAAGCCCCGCAGGGGAATGCTTCGAAGGGCTGTGTTTTCTGACCTGCAGCGAAAAGCTCTAGAGAAAATGTTCCAGAAACAGAAATATATCAGTAAACCCGACAGAAAGAAACTTGCTGCAAAACTTGGTCTTAAAGACTCCCAGGTAGACTGCTGAAATTGTTTCATATTTCGATCCTCGTTGCGTTAATTACGTAACATTCGTAGCCTATATAATACAGCTATTTATGAATAGCTATTAAAGCTATTTAAGATGTTTATAAAGTTATTTATTTACCTTGTTATCGAATTCAGTTAATTAAAAACGTAATGTCTGATACATTTCGATGAACTAAACCTATAAATGTGCCCAAAATACAAAGGTGATCCTTTCTATTTCGAAGTATTTATTGTATTTTAAAGTCGATCTGGCTTTTTGAAAACTTAAATATATTCTTGGAGATAGGCTGTAATCAGTTCTAAAGTAACATATGCATTCAACCCGCCCAGGTGAAAATCTGGTTCCAAAACCGAAGAATGAAATGGAGGAATTCAAAAGAGAGGGAGCTGTTGTCTTCTGGGGGGTGCAGGGAGCAAACGCTGCCCACGAAAATAAACCCCCATCCAGATCTCAGCGACGTTGCGAAAAGGTCATCCGAAGACGAGGAGGAAGTATTTCATGCAGACAGACTGAGCGAGCCGTTCTCCCACTCCTCCACGGAGCGCAAAATCTTGGACAGTGCAAAATCACGTCTCTCGACGCCGTCGCACTGCAGCAAGCACTCAGACTTCTCAGATTCGGGGGACGAGGAAATCACCGTTTCCTAGATGATTTGTCCAGAAAATACTTGCTTATACACACATACTTTTACATAGTGTATATAAAGGTATTATGTAATTTAAAATACAAAAAGATGTATCCCTTGATAAAGACAGCATAATTTTGCTATTCCATAGCACTGATTTTGTTCTTTATAATCCGATAAACTGTAAGAGCATACTCCTTTCAAAACAGGTTTGGAATTCCTTTGGCTGGTTAATATGACCCTAATGGTGCAGCCATTCATTTCAGTGTGTATTTAAAGGGATATACCTCTTTGAAATAGCTTGCTGGTTGCACAGCTTTTGGGGACTGTACACTATTGTAAACACATTTTTGTACGAACATTCTATATTACGAATAGGCTATCACAAGAAACTGTAAGGATTTTACATCGGGGTTTTTAAAACTAAGAAATGTAGACATTAAATGTGTAACTTATTAAGACATTATTTTGTATGCCACCATGTGTAAAGTTTAAATTTGTATATATTTTTTTAAAAATGTACAAATGCTAAATAAAATATAGGAATTTCAAAAAAGGTCATGAAATTTTGCTATGGTTAAGCTCCATGTTGAAAATAAATAAATCATTATAGAAGGTATCCTCAAAGAAAATATTGAGTTTCATTCCATTGTAAAAATAAGAGATCTAGTAAATATGCCTGAATGCGCAAATAACGATTTCTACAGCTATTAAATCATAAATATATTGGACAACTGATGTATTTCTTGAATGCAGTACTACATGTAAACAAGGGCGTAGTTTTGGTGTCAACATTGGTAGGAACACAACAAACGAGGGGACATTGGAATTATGTAATATGACTTCACTCCAAAGATAATGCGAACGAGTTCGCTCAAATATTGGTAGGGACATGTCCTTATCGTCCATATGCAAAATTACGCCCTTGCATGAAAACATGCATTTACGGACCGCTTTGACTCAAATTCAGTCATGGAATTAAAAATCAAAAGTCCATTCAACCGTCTTTTTCGATGAAAATGCCTACAACTTGAGGCTGTCCTGCCATGCGGCTCGCGTGATTGGTTTCCACACGTGCTCAAATTATTTTGTCGCTAAATAAACATTTGGAGTAACTTCTCTATTCAGTGAGAAACTTTACAATAGCCTGTGTTGCACGGGGTATTTTAAATGAGAGACAGGGTTACGGCTACAGAGAAAACACAATTGCCTGTGTAATATTTGCAATTCAGTAAATCTAGCGGTGTCAGCTTCCGATCTTTTGTTGCGCAGCTGGGTTCATAATGTCACTGCTGGTTAATAATTAGGCCAGAATTGTAAATTATGTAGACCAGTTGCTTCTTGGTTGGTTATATCGTCCACAAGCTACTAACAATTCTATTAAAGGTTACTTGAGGTAATATACTTTTGGACATTTGTATTTATTTTAACAGACGATTGTTTGCTACAAATGGCTGGGAAATTGACCTTCTTTCCGCAAAGCAACATGGTATTCCTCACATAATTATGCATGCCCAGAAACCAAAACATTTTGCAAAATCCGTTTCCAACACATTCACCATTAATTGGTGTAAATGTAAGTATGTAAATGTACTAAAATGTAAATTAGTAGATGAGGTATGATGAGTCATGTGGGATTGAAAATTAGGATTCTCAAAATCTGAGAAAATGTTTTCATCCTAAAACTTTAATGGGGAACTTTAATGTTGCTTATTACAAAATTAGGATATGTCAGACACAAACAACATTACATCAACATCATCTTGTACGACACACTCCCCCCTGAACCAGAGCTTCTCATCTTTTACCAGTAGAATAAAGGTATTCAAAAAACCTAACAGTTTAACAGCTTGTTCAAATTGTTTGCATTGGCTGGGAATAAAAAAATCCTATACATTGTACCATTCAATATCCTGGACCACTTTGTGGCACTTCTGGATCATGAGGGGAGATGAATAATTTTTCCTTCCTGGCTTGACCAGCTTTGCCAAGGCTTTTGGCTGTTTTGTATCCCAGTGCTTTCGCAAAAGGACACTCACACTGTAGTTTGTCTTGGATGTAAAAGCTGGTACATCTCACCAAGTGAAAATATCTTATCCCACAGCCAATGTAATAAAGGAACTGCTTCAGATAATCATATAGACTTCCTGCTATACTTCTATATCTATGACCCCTTTTTTTACTTTAAATAGGCACTACAGTACAAAAATACAATCTCACCTCTGTCCATTCCCCTTAACATACAAGAGGCATTGCATCAGGACTCTGTAAAATGTTCTCCTATTTTGATACAGATACCACATACACAATAACTCCATCATCATGGTGCAATGTATCACTCCTGAAACAGATGGTGCCACATGGTTAAGCTTGCACTTGGATGCCTGGCAATAGCAGGTAACTCATCTAATCACAGCTGAAATTTCCCTAATGCATCTAGTGAATATAAAATGTGAATGATTAGACAATTAGACAAGATACAAAAGTCTAGTTCATAACATTCCATCTCTGTTGTCTTTTTATTTTAACTGAGGCTAGCAAGAACTGAAGATATTGGGAGAACATTACAAATTAAAATTCAGTAACCAAATATATCCTTGTGGAACAAATTCATGCACAAAATTATATAAAAAACTGTCAGTGCGACAAGTAATAAATAAGCATTCATTTATTGAATGATGAAATAATTTAAGACTGGTACAGTGATCAAATTTATTCTTGAGGGACCCACGTGATATGTGACTGACCAATACTGACAAACCTGAAAGACTTGTGTGGATGAATGCAGCGCATATGCAAAATACGAATTTTCTAGTTTAGTTCAAAAATGGCTAGAAAAATTCATCGAAATGCAGCATGGTAGTCAAATATTTACAGTTTTTTTATGTTATAAAGACAGACGTACATAGCAAAATACACATTCATTACCAGACTGTTTGACATTTAAAGAACTAGATTCAACAACAACCTTCCGTAAAACCTCAGCATCCAGCCTCACGCGGGGTAAAAAATTCACAAGTAGACAAACAACTAAACATTTTTATGTGCTTGCATTGGCTATAACGAACAAAACTCTCCCAAAATGTACAGAAAAATGCTAATTAAAACACAGACCCCAGAATTATTCACATGTCTATGTACTTGCTGTACAGTTCTTGGCAGTACTGAAAACACAAGGAAACTATTTGGCTTCCACGGAAAATTCAGAATGAATATTGCATAGACTTGGTAACTCAGAACACTCAAAATGAGCAGGTGAAACAGACAGATCATGGTAGAACTGCATGGGATACAACTGAAGCCAGGCATCAACCCAACACACACAGATTTTAAAACCATCGTGCAGGTCTCTAAAGGGAAATATATCATTACTTTTCTCAATAAAAGTGATGTTGAGAATGCCACACACACACTGAATAAGGGTGGCCACACTATCAATTCTCCGGAGCATACTCCAAGACACACCATTTGTGTTAAAGCATTTCTTGCTGCTCTTGACCTTTCCCAACAGAGACATCAGGATTTGAGATTGGTTCTCAACGCTACTTCTTTGAAATAAGAATCTTTCTTAAACCCAAATGAGAAGAATCAAAAAAGAAAAAAAATGAAGTAGCATCTTTGCCCTCACCCATTACATAGCATGCTTACCTAAAAGACACAGCAGCAAATGAGTCAGGTGTCACATTTCATGCAGCATCATCATTCTGTCACAACTTTCAAACACCCAAAAAATGGAAACGACAACAACATTAAGTTCAAAGGCTCATGAGGTATACATACAACACCTACACTGATGCAGTCTTCCTTTCCAAATTTGCTCTTAAATCTGTACAGTACATTGTGAACAGGAGCACTAGCTGAGCACCAGTCCAAGCCTTTTCTCACGCCCACAGATTGGCAGAGATACACATTTTTTCTAGGCTGCTACTAGGGACAAAGCAAACTTGAGAAAAAGTGCAAGACTCCAGGAAAGCTCCCGCTCTCAGCTAGCTGTGAAGGCCTGATATGGCTCCTGAAAGGCTGCCTCCACTTCACGTCCAATGACATGGCATTTGATATTAAGAACATCTCAGCATCTCAGTTCTTCCAGAGCAGAGTCCCAGGAGGGTGACAACACAGCCCTGTATAGTATGTACAAAAATATGAAACCAACGGTAGTACATGTTAACTTAATTATTAAAAAAGTGGTAAGGCATTATTTTGCACCAAGTTTAGCACCAGGCTTGGGCTGCTAGTTTGAGGGAATGCACATTGGTCAAGCTGCCTGAGCTTGTGGACTCTGCAGCAACTGCAGCTATGCATACGCAATAAGCTATGCATAAGACAATGCTACCCTGCTGCAGATGTTGTATGTCCCTACGAGGTAAAGACACATGACCAATGCAATGCCAATGGTGACTGTGCTTGAAAGACCAGTTTAAAGCCACTGGAACTGGACAAACAGATCAATCTGTTGAAACAAATGATGAAAACATAGATTCCAAACTGTAACCATTGCTCCCTTGAGGAAACAGACAGCCTTCCCAGTTCAATTGCTTTTGTTTTTTTTTTTTGTTCATTTTTTGTTTGTTTATTAACACATTGAAATGGGTCACCAAATGATATAGATAAAATCTCTGAAGCTCTGAATATGACACCTTGTACAGCTTCAGTTGTCTGGCTGAATCACATGCTGCAACTCCTATTGGCTCTAAACAACTCTGTCAGCTTTGGAAAGGTGTGGTTGCTCAACAAGCCTGGATGGTGCACAGCCAAGGCAAGTGGTGGAGCAGTATATTACAGGGAACAGATTCAAGAGATCTTACTCAGCAGCACCCTCTGCAGGTGAGAAGAGAGCACTACAAAAAAAGCTGTCAGGGGTCTGGGACAGTTTGGTTCACAGCAGCATAGGCAACGGTTCCAGCTGAATGATACAGGTATGATGCTTAGCTCCACATTTCCAAATGTTATTTAGCTCTTAACACATATGACGTGGTAAACCTGGGATAACAAAAACATTTTTACAAATACTTTGTAAAAACAGACTAGTGCACATTTTTTTCCATTTACAAAAGTTGCTGTTTTAAAACCATGGGTTTCCCGCACCCATTGTTGCTAACAGTTACACTGGCCAGCTCTCACTGCTCACTCTAACATACAGGCGATTTTCTTATCTATTTTTTTTTCTTTTTTAGAGAGGACGGCATTCACAGCGTCGACTCCAATGACGAGTCCAAGATGTCATCGTGGTGACTGTTGCTATTGGAATCGCTGTCATAGCTCTGGGGGCTGGAGCAGTTGGCCGCTTCCTGGAGTCTCATGAGCATGTTCATCTAGGAATGACAGTGAAGAGTGGGTTTAAGCATGCAAGAATGTGCATTCACAGACACCCAATTCTACATTAGCCAGCATGACTGCTGTCTTTTTTTGGACTTTAGCAAATCACTTCAGTGAAAAAGATACATAACTACATTTGTGTCTAACCATGGCCTGTCTTTCGATTATTTAAACAAACATAATCAGCTGGTTTTCAACTTCCATTTCAACAGCTGTGAGCCACTTTTCTTTGTCTTTCATTTGCCCTGGAGGAAACTCCCTGCAGCTGTTGCTGTCTCATTAAGTGTCAGAGCAGCGTCTGGGCCTGGTACAGTAAGGAAGTAGCGTCACACTAAGCGGCTTCATTTTTATGGTGTTAATGTCCTTCCAAAGATCTTAATCCAGCTGGTATTTGGCATATATTATGGCTGACAAGTGTCCCAGAAAAATGCTTACAGACATGTTACATGCATAGCTAATCTACTAGAGCTAGGTCACTGATAAACATTCAACCATCCCGACCAAACAAGGGGGCTTCATTCACTGGCAGATATATCTGCCCTGCCCAGATGAGCTGAGCTCTTTGATGCCTGCAGCTGCACTGACCCTGTACAGTCACAGGGAAAGTGTGAGACAGAGGGGCTGTTTCCACTCACCAGGGGGTCTCCCTCGGTGTCACTCTGTGGGACCTGCTTGGTGTGGCAGCCCTCTCGGGAGAGGGAGAAGCCGTCGAAGCCCACATCCTCGGGCCGCAGCTGCAGGAGTGGGGGCCACTCGTGCTGCTGGGGGCTAGCCGCCCAAGGGTACGTCTCCATCACCCACTTGGCTGGGTCCTCCCAGGGTGCTCTTCTCCCATACAGCTGACAGAGGGAGAAGGGTCGCCATTTACACCGTGAAACGCATAATTTGTCATAATCTGTCATACCTTATACAGCAATGAAGACTGCTACTGCTTGGCTTTAGACAGCCACAACATTCAACAGTTCTGGGCTGAACCTCCCAACCAATCAGAGCAGAGTCCTGCATGGTACCTGCAGCCCCTCCCGGACAGCCTCCAGCATGTAAGGAATGATGGAGTAGTTCCACAGGTCTGTGAACCACACCCTGGAACCGTCCACATCAATGGGGCAGGACAGGAAGAGGCGTGGCCCTGGGACAAAGGAAGCCAGGTGTCAGTTGAAAAGCCTCAGCTGTCTGACGATGAGTGGTTGTGAACCCAACACGAGTCCTACAATGAACTGTTACATATGCAGGATGTTGCCGTTTTTATCCTCACCAATGGTGACGTCAGAGGAGCTGTGGGTCTCCAGGAAGCGGTTGAGGTGGTGCCAAACGTGTGGAATCCACTCGATGATCTTCACCAGCTCCATGTTTCGTATGCGGCTGTTGATCTCTGTCTCCAGCAGCTTCCGCCGCAAGAAGCGGCCCAGGAAGCCCTTCACCGGCTCCGTGTGATTGGCGCACAGCACCCACCTGACATAAGCCGCAAGCACAGACAATGCCTCAGAGGATGCCTGCTCTACGGCTAATCCTGCACAATTCTGAGACATCCATTACTAAATACTACCCCCCAGTGGAGGAGCAAGAAAAGTGCATGCAATAAGCTCAAAAATGCAGGAATTGCATTTTCTCAGCTTTATGCATAACTTTATGCAGAAAATATTTTTTAATCATATATGTTACATCTCCTGTTAATTTCAGTGGCATCTGAACCCCTGCTGTAAGGCAACAAACTAAACCATGTGCTTACCAAATCAGTCAAAGCTCACTGCAATTAGATTTAATGTGGACTTCAGAGTAAGGCTTCCATATAATATTATAATGCTCTTACATTTACATTTATTTATCTTACAGTTCATAACTTTAATAACTATCATGATTTACACTTATGTACCAGGTCCAGACATTGAAATATAAAGACCTCTCCCTTACATTTTGAAATACTAGTCTCTGAAATGAAAAATAAAATGGTATACCTGAAGTTGTGGTGAAGTTGTAGATTTGGAGTTGATGATGTTGCCTGATTCATTGTGCCAATGATATAGGGGCTGTGCAAAAAGAAATATAAATAAGACTAGAGATTAAGACAAGAAACTGAAAGACACACAACAACACCAAAAAACCTTGCACCATAGAGAAAGCAGCAGCAAGCGGCCACTTTTCCATGTTGTTCTAACGCTGTGTTAACTTTGCGTGTACGTTGCGAGGCTGTAGACTCACCAGCGGTGGTACTTGCAGTTGAGCAGGCCATTGAAGATCTCCCCCAGCGAGCCGACATGGTGCAAGTTATCCAGGATGACCACCAGGGGCATGTCCACGGCGTGCCTCTCGCTGTTGCACTGGTCAGCCAGGTTGGACAGGTACTGACGCAGCTCCTGGACGCCCACAGGGACACGCGGTTCAGTATGGCAGTCATGGGGTGCGTGAGTCACATTATAGCACATAAAGAGGTGTCTTATCAATTACATTAGGAAGGCTATGATGTTCAATTTGTTCAACATGGACATGCTAAAGCGAGAGTGACTCTGGGCTGGAATTCAGTCAAATGTGAGAGGGGGTCTTTGTGCAATATCTGATACAATCTGATACACAATACTAATACCTTTCTTACTCACAATACTGAGCACTAAGGACCCCAGCAATGCTGACATGAGTGTTTAATGGAAAATGCAAGTGAAAATTGCTGAGCAAAGGCTTTGTGATGATTAGCAGTGGACAGCGGTGGCGGGCGCTGGACCTTGCTGGACTTGTGGTCCACGTTGAAGGTGGCGATGGCGCCGTCGGCCACCTCCTGGCCCTCGCACAGCACCATATACTCGGCCAGCCGGCAGGCCAGGTAGGTCTTGCCGGTGCCGCTGGGGCCTGACAGGATGATGCGCCGGTGCTCCTGCAGCAGTGACACGTAGCGTTGAAGCATGGGCTTGGGGATCAGTGTCTCGAACACCAGGCTGTCCTGGCTGTGCTCTGACACACCTGCAGGGGGCGACAGAGAGCACTGTCAGGCAGGGCCACAGGGGGAGGCCGCACTGTCAGCGCAGTGGTTATACTTCACAATACACAGATATGCATCTCACATAACACATCTGCTTTTCAAAGGAGATTTTACTGTGTGGAAGTATGTCATGAATAGGTACCAATTTTTATTACACTGATCATGTTTTATTTGCTCTTGCAACTGTTGTCACTAAAGAGAGTAGGCAGAAATTTAATGCACTTAACATTGTTTAGACAAGAAATTCCATTTGATAACATAACATGTTTCATCCTGGAGATCTTACAACTCCTTATCCTAAATGCTCATACTGTTTTGTGTTTCTCCTCTATGTATTTATTCTGAATGAGTGCCATGCTACCAGCACTGTAAATCATCTCTCTTAAGGCCAGGGCAAGCCTAAGTAATAGGTAAATGTGTTGCCATGTTGTCACATGAATAAATCACACATTATATGCTTCCCTATGGTGGATGGGATCTGGGAATCTGGGAAATATGGTGACATCTTGCACAATGGCACAAGGTTTGCAGCCTGTTTGTTATAACAGAGTCACAATCCTGCCAGCCTGACAGGGGATAAGCTTCTGCAGATAAATCAAAACCTTCCTGACATTTTCAGAACACTAGTAGAGCAAGGCCAGGAACCTCTCAACACACCCAAGTCTGTGTGCTGTGCATTAATAGTAATGAGGCTGTGTCAAATTAACCCTTGATCATGTCACTGCAGCAGAACTACAAATACAGTTCATTGTGGCAAATCATTCATTGTGGAAAATCTGTAGCAGTTGCTATCAGCTGTGTGCATCCTTTTGTAAGGAGCAGGGCTTGTAACTGAAAGGTTGCTGGTTCCCAGCTGGGGCACTGCTGCCGTACCCTTGGGCAAGGTAATTACATCAGCAAACATCCAGCTGCAAAAATGGATAAAATTGTAAGTTGCTCTGGACAAGACCGTCTGTTAAATGACAATAATGTGATGTAACATACACTGGGGTCCAAAATTATTGGGACACTCACTTTTTTTTCTGAAAACCTATTTTGCTGCATATTCCATCAGACATTGGGAAAGTCATATTTATGTCAATGTCAATTTCAGCTTCATCTTCTGTGACCATGTTCCAACCTTGTTAGGTTTAAAATTGTTTCTTGCTGCCGCCTTTACCTTGACGCTCATTGCGCCGTTTGAAGTTGTTGAGGTTTGCCGTTTGAAAGTGTATCGTATTAGTTGCCCTATAGGCTGTAATTGTACAAATCTAATAGTACTGTGTCCTCAAACAGACCTTGCTCTCAGCTGAGAACTGTCTCATTGTGGAACTGTACACATCCTGTCCCCGTACTGTCGCTATACTTGCTGTATGCACTTTTGTAAGTCGCTTTGGATAAAAGTGTCTGCTAAATAAATAAATGTAAATGTTTATATAGGCTTCAGTATGAGTGTTCAATTAGAGGGCAGGGCAATGCTCAATCAGGCCTAATTGAAGTGATGGTCATTTTTGTTCACTTGTCTGCACTCAATAAGTATGTAGGTACCTTTTAAAATTAAGTTACTGTCATGGAATTGTCAGTTTGTTTGGCAGAATTATTGTCATACATATTATTAAAATGTTGGAAATAAGGGTAGTCATCAGGCAATCGTGTGCCAACCACAAGGAGATGTTTTGAAAATGTTAACAGTTGCCAAAACATGTAACTGTTTTCGCCACACCATAAATTAGGTTCGAGTGATAAAACTAATAGCTACATGGACACATCCACACTTAACCACAAAATGCCCAGGTGTCCCAATAATTTTGGACCCTAGTGTACATCAGCAGGATCAATAGGTAATGACTATACAGCTCTGTGCAGTGAGACATTCACATTTATGCTTAGTCATTTTGCAGATGCTCTTATCCAGAACAACTTACAAAAGTGAAGACTTCTCTTAGGTTAGTCTAGACACCTCCGTGACGCTACCTCTGTAACAACCGATAGCAGGAGTCATTACATAACATGAGGCATGCTAAGTGACACAGTAGGAGAAAGAGGGAGTTTGAGGATATAGTTTTTACTTAGCAAATACATTCAAGGATGTAGTATGAGTTATCAGACTGCGGGATCAGCTGAACTAAGATGGGGTTTGAACAGGTGAGTTTTCAGTCTGAGGTAGAGAGATGTGTCTTAAGAGGAAGCAGGACTGGCAGACAGAGCGATTTGAGGCCTGTACCCTTCAGAGTGACGGAGATGGTGTTGTTCTCTCCAACCAGGTAGCCACAGGGGAGCAGCTCGGGGGTCTCAGTCCCGCCCGTGCGGTGGATGTCCCCGATGCTGTACCCCGCCACGCTGTCTGAATTCAGGCCCAGCTGGCCAACAGGGTCCACGTGGATGATGTACTCCTGTGGGACAGGGGCAGCAGCCAGGGACTTGTGATGCAGTTTGGTTTACTGCACCGCATTCCAAAACTGAGGACCAGCACAACACAGGCTTGACTGTGGAATGATTGAAATGGTAAGTGAGGGTTTTTCAGGTTTTACCTTGAAAAGGCGTCTGACCACCCCGTCCAGGACATCCCACTTGGTTTTGCCACTGACTCCGATGCAGCCTATCAGGAAGTGGCGAGGCCTACACTCCTGCTCCATCAAAGGTGAATTGATTAGGGATTCTGATATTACATGTCTCAGTGGTATTCGGTACATTCATGCATCTCAGAGTTTACTTTTTTATGTATCTTTCTCAGAGATTGTCTTTCAGTATATATACTGTATACATCAAGACATCACTTTTCATTATAAAACTCAGAGGTTACTTTGAATACATCTATGCATCTGTCTCAGAAGATACTTTCCTGTAGATGTATGTATTTGTCTCAGAGGTTATCTTTCAGCAGATGTATGCATTTTTCTCAGAGGTTATTCTTCAGTAGATGTATTTATCTGTAAGTATGTATGTATCTGACCTCTCTGCATTTGATGTCTTTCTCCAGGCTGACCATGATTTTGACGTGTCGTCCCTCTTTGCGTGTGCCACCTTCTCCATTGTTCTCCAGCAGCATATCTGAGGGGACAGGGGCACGTGTCACACACATTAGTGATAGGCAACACGCAGTGCTCTGTGGTATGAGGACACTCAGACAATCAAATAAGTGCAAAAACACAAGCACACACAAACACACACACACACACACACACACACACGCACACGCACACGCACACGCACAGGCATGTACGCACACACACACACACACACACACACACACTCACCGAGGCTGGTAGACTCGGATAGGCTGAGGCTATGCTGGGACTGTCCCACAGAGAGGTGCTGTGATGAGGAGACAGAGGCCTGTGACGCTGCCCGGCTGCTCCAGCCCTGGCTCTCCAGCTTCAGACGGTCATTCTCTGCCTTCAGCCTCTCGATCTCACACTGCCGAAATGCACAATGGAAGAAACAATCACTCCAATGCCTCCAAAACAGCTCTCACAGGGGGCTTCTCATGATATGACATCCTACATAGCACCCTCAACTTCTGTTTCATCTAGTTCTTGGTAAATCTTGTTTTTGTGGGCAGCAGTGTGGTAATGAGTAGGGCTTATAACCAAAACTTTGTTGATTCAGTTTCCCCCGGGGCACTGCAGGTACATAACTCAAAATTACCTCAGTAAATACTGAACTGTATAAATGGACAACATGGAAAATATAAGAGTGTCTGTTAAATGACAATAATGTAATGTAAATGGTAATGATCTTTGCTGCTCCGTGGCTCCATTCCAGTATCTGATGTTAACCTGAAAGCAGTTCTTGGCTTAAAATGAGAAAAACACCTTTCAGTCAAGCCCATCTCAGCTGCACACATTGAGCCTACAGACAAATTCTTGTCACGAGTGTGAGGTTCCAGTGTGCTCCAATTCAAACTGTGCTCTAGTGTCATCCTTAGGGCCCCACCTGTTTCAGCTGGATGTGGTTCATGGCTACAGTGCAGACCTTGTGGGAGCTCTCACCTGCATGTGGTTCATGGCCTCCCGCAGCTGGTCCAGCTGGTGGGCGGAGCTGAGGGCCTCCAAACGGATGTCAGTCAGCTTCATTTCCTTGTCGCGGAGCTCACTGCGCAGCTGCATGACAGTCTCTGCCTCGCTGTCAGTGCACTCAGAGAGCCTGCAGGGCACGCACATTCTCATCTTACATATCAGTACACACAAACAGTGTTCCCCCTGCGGTTGCAGGAGCAACAAGTGTGACGAAAACCACAGGCAACAGCGGGACATCTCCCTCTCAAACATTCAGCATATTT
This sequence comes from Megalops cyprinoides, assembly GCF_013368585.1. Taxonomy (NCBI): domain Eukaryota; kingdom Metazoa; phylum Chordata; class Actinopteri; order Elopiformes; family Megalopidae; genus Megalops; species Megalops cyprinoides. The sequence continues at coordinate 31,908,647 of NC_050595.1, forward strand.
TACCGAATGGATAAAACTTCTGATTAAAAAGTGTCTGAAATGGCTAACAAAAAAGCACAAATCATTCAGTGATTCTGTGGTGTAATATGACAGTGTGATCTGACTGGCTGGAAGAGACTGGGGGGGACACATGCAGTGTGTTCGGTCTGGGAGAGGGGCGTAGGCACGTACAGCGAGTTGGAATGGGAGGTCCTCATGACAGGCGTGGATGCTGCCGAGCCGTTGTGGGGGAGCTTGGGGGATGAGGGAAGGGACGAGTCAGTCATCTCCTCGATGTCGGAGTGTGAGGACGCCGACTTCGGGGACTTCTTCTTGCTGAACGCCTGCTTGAAGGAGCTCCGCAGCTGCAACACAAAGCAGAGCCAGACGTGACCACCACATGGGACATGGACAACCAAATGACAACATTTGCAGAATGTTGGCAGAACATAGGAGAAAGGTTGGCAAAAGGTAGAAGTGACTCAGACCTGCTGAATAGCAACTTTGCTAAACAATTTTATTTAGAGTACCTTTAATCAGAGACATATAGATAGAGAACAGTGCCTACCTTAATTTAATGAAAGCCCTTCATTTTCTCTGCCTCAGAGTGTATATCCATCCTAGGCTGAACCCTTAACCTAAACTGTACCTTACCAAATAAATATATACATAGTACAATCTAAGAGGCAGCTAAGCAAGGTATGCCTTTCACTGTCTGAAAATTTTACAAATGTAACACTACAATATTTGTGTTTTATATCAAACAGTCACTTTTAGATATAGCTGGGAGAAGCACATTTTAAAGAGAAAACAGGAGAGGGTTAGTAAAATAAAAAGTGTTGGGTTAGCAGGGTTAAGCAGTTTGTTACAACAAACAGTCTTACCTCATACACCTGCCATATGACGCGAAGCACAAGAGGAAATGGGAAAAAAAAGACACAAAACAGTACAAAATGAGTCCGGGAGCGGTCGGCCATTTTCAGTCATGTGACTGGCTGGCTGACTCTGTTTGGCTGTGTTAAGGTTGCCTGCATGGTTCTACAGTGTGGTCGGGGGACAGGCCAGTGTACCATGAGATGTTATGACTTGCATGGCTGGAGCCAGAATGGAAAATTAAATTGCTGTTACCACTGGAGTGGAATCATACAGCGCAGCAGGTTTGGGCGCCATAGCTGAGGTCTCATGATAAACTGACTCATCCTCTCTCACAGAGTCCAGTGCTTCCCCTGGGGCTGTGAGCAGGCATGACTGTGTGAAGCCTGAGGCCACTGGCTGCCAGAGTATTGTGTATGCATGCGATGCACTCACAAACAGGATGACAAAGTCCAAAAGTGGGTGGTGGTGAATTCTAAGGCTGTGACCACTGCCAAATTCGCCACAGTAACATGCCAGTCCTGAATAGTAACAGCAGAAACACTGGAGTCCCTGACAGAGGGCCTATGGCAATGACCAAAACAATGTCACACTACATCCATAGGATTATGGGAAACCTGAGGGATCTACACACGATGGCTTCAGACGTCCCAGTAGCTAGCTAACTCAAGCACACCAAGCACAGCTCAGATAGCCTCTAAAAGCACTCCAGTATGCCAAGCGGCTCTATCAATGGCATCTAGTTGTTCTCTGAAAAAAATAACCCAGTGAAAGTGTTTGTTTGAACATAGTAGGCATATATTGATCTCCCTTGTACGGTCCATGTTTTTAATTTGAGCACATTCATCCACCCAAACACCATCCCTTGGTTTATTTTTAATTTATGAAGTCCTTCAGAGAACCCTGAATGAATTCCAAGCTCCATGATGTATGTAGGCAACAGAATAGGACAGGCTCTCCAGGGCTTTTCATTCTGTTTTTATGTTACTGTTCTAATCCTGAAAAAATCATTCAACAAACCACAGTGACTGTGGCAGATCCAAACACTACGTAATGGGATGGCAAAAAGCATTGGCAAGGTTTCTGTTGCTTACAGACATTGGCAAAAAAGCTATTGTTCTCTGGACACTAGGGTGCTTCACCTTCCCTCCTGTGCAGGACACCGTCTTTACATGACAAGGCAAAAGAACAAACAGGGTGTGAGCTCCACTGACTGTAGGTCAAACCAAAACATAACTATAGGCTCACACCTAGTACACACAGCATCAACCGGGGCTGAAATGAAATGAAAACCCTGACCCACAGGTAATAACAAGTGACACACCTGGCACTAATAACAGCTTCTGTTTGCTTGCTGCAGTGCTATATTGGACACCTGGGCTTTGGCTGTTGTGGTTAGCAAGTGGGTCAAAGCTTTTTACTCCAGCCTCTAATTCACATATAAGGAATGTCCATATTAAGTTTATTCACCTTCTCGCCTGTACAGGAAGACTGAACAGGGACACATGTGAGGAACATAGTGAGGAACACATATGTGAGAGCAGGTGAGTGCAAACACCAGATCACTATCTCTCCAAAGACACAGTGGGAGTTTGCATGAGTAAAAATATTGCATTGCATTTTTCTGGGAACTGGCTTGTCCTGTGGCTTAATACACACAAACAGGACATGCAATTAGGAAAGCATAAAACAGATATCACAAGTTTGGCGCAAGAGGCAAAGCTGTACCAATCATCAGAAATCAGAAATCAGAGACGTGGGGGGTGTACTGACCCAGTTCTTCTTCTTCTTCTTGTTCTTGGCATCCTGGTCCACGTTGCTACCCACGCTGGAGTGACTGGTGGCACTGGTAACGCTGGACACGCTGTCGGAGGAGTGCTGCCTGCGTATGCGCAGGTCTGGCTGTGACTGCGGGACACCGTTTCCTGCAGCTGTGCAGACGCAGAATGAGGAAGAACGATTAGAGGCGGTCTCTGTGGGGCAGCCCATGCTAACAGTTCCAGGGTGGATATTACCATTATAAATGTGCTGTTATTTTATTCATATTCATGACAGCAGCATGTTCTTCTGGTCCGCACACACAACCACTGAAATTCATATACATAACACATACACAAGCACACACAGCCAGTGAAATTCATATACATTTGTCCCATTTTACATCTGTGCATCTGCATTAACCATCAAACCAAAGCTTGTACTGTATGTAAAAAACATAATGAAAAAAAAGATAATGTAATACTATCTAAAGATCTTTGAACCATTCAGTTTTGACCCATAGATAGTGTTTTCTCTTCATATGAAATACAAATGCTCAGAATTGATAGGGTTTTATCACTCTTTGTTATTGCAGGTGAGCCTGTAGCTGGCAGTGAATCACTGAGACTGTCAGGGACACAGAGTGTTCATAGTGTCTGTTCCGAGATGCAACGCTAGAGAGACACCCGCCCGCTCCCACCTTTGCACGTCAACTCCGGGGTGTTGATCACACCGTTGATGGCCGCCTGTGCCACGGCGTTCTGCTTCTTCAGGAACTCGATGGTCTTCCTCAGCTCGCTCAGCTCCGAGTCCTGTGGGAGACGTCGCGTGTTAAACACAACCCTCAGAGTAATGCTGCACGGACCCTGTCCACATGGCGATGCTAGGCTCTGGAATGTGCCATAGCGCAAATCAGAGGGTGTAATGCTCATGAGTTGGCATGTACCTTCTGCTCGGCGGTCATGGTCAGGCTCTGCAGGCGGATGGTCATGTTCCCAAGGCTCTGCTCAAAGGCTGCCACCAGGTGAGCCTGCAAGCACACAGAGACAGGCATGGGTCACACTCCCTGTCCTCTTGGGTGACGGGTCAGAAACGGAAACATTGCCTTGCCCTCTACTGGCCCATTGGCTGGAACTTCTGGCCTGACAGACTGCACAGGCAAGATATAATAAATCTACAAGAGTTGACTGCACACATGCACATGCGCACACACACCATGCACACAACTTAGCTCAACAAGATATTTCTTCATGAAGGCAAACCTGACTTACTTGAAAAAACCCTGGACAGACAGCTATGGGTTATTACACCTGGACAGCTAATAATGAATATGGATATAAATCTTAAGGGTGAAGGTGTGTTCTCACTGTAGTACCTGCCTGGACAAAGCCCTGACATTATTAATGTAAAAACAGTGTGAGGCCCACACAAGCCCTCATCCCCAGTGCCAGTAACTGAAACAAGAGAGCTACTTCTGCACAAAAAGAGCTCCATTCCAAACCAGATGCAAACAGCAAACGGAGCTTGGTCTGTGTGCAGAAAACGCTATTGTCAAGATCATCCATGAGAAACGTGTGTCAGAGAACATACTGATCATTCATATTTTAAAGACACACTGCACACCCACCATTTCGGGCAAAAAAGGTAGTTAATCACTCACAAAGACATTTGTGATACAACACAACACAACACAAACAAACACACACACACAGAAGCACACATACACACACATTGTTAAAGCTTTTCTTTGTCTGCCAGAGAGATACAGCAGTGTACTTTGTACGTTCAGCTCTGAAGCAAAAAGAAAACCTTTATGCCAGCACTACTTCAGCATGGAGCACCAATTTGCCAAAAGCAAAGCCCTGCTGAGGTGCACGAAATAATCAAATACATGAAGAAAAACCTGTTGCGGTAAGTTCGTTCTTGCAAATCTCACCACTGAAAAGAACTGATAAAGCCGAGCACTCCTCAAATAGCCCGTTTTGCAGGCTCCTATAAGCTGACCAGCAAGAGACACCGTTAAAGCCCTGGGCGCACCTCGTTGCAGTTGTGAGGGCTGGTACCTCGGTCCTGGCATCCTGGACTGTGACTCTTACTCCTCCTGAGGGGCTGCTGGTGCCCCTTTACCTGGTCCTGCCTCAGAGAGGGGTATTGGTTGAGAGGCTGCCAGGTCATGGCACCCCTGGTGCTGGAACAGGGGCCACTGGCCGGCTGAGCGAGCGGTCCTGACATGTCACCCTCAGAAGACAGCGTCAGGCCCAGGGTTTGAGGACGAGCTGACGTGTGTTGAGGCGGCAGAGAGGTGACCCTTGGAGAGAGGCTCCTGCCTGTGACTGTCTCGCGACTCGGAGCGGAGTGGAGGGATAAGCAGACACAGCTCCCGATGGTATCGGAGGCTTGGCGTAACATGAGCCGATAGCTTGGCACAGACAAAGCAGAGACTTGGAGTGCTTCCATCACAGGGGCGGCGAAGAGCAATCAAGTTTCGGCAACCCCCCTCTCAACCCCCCACCCCTTGGCCCGCCCCTTTTCCAAAGGTTTCCCTTCACTCTTCAGCTGGCCCACTTATATATGAACTCTCTGGGTCTCATTAAGTGGAAAAAGCAAGTAAATGAAGCATCTCTTCAGAGGTAACTGACTGATGGTAGCAGGTACCCACAGTCACACTGCAAACACTCTGCAGATCAACTGAAATGCAGGCACTGGGTGCGGGCAAGAGGAAGTCCCATTTGATGAACCCACTGCACTTCCCTGGCTGTTTACATTTTTACATTCTTCTGCAAGTCAAACAAGCAATCCAGCTCAGTACATCTTCCCCTGGAGAATGCCACCATGACACTTCCCTGGTAATGCATTGCAGCTTGCAGGTAGACACAGACTACACCCAGCCGTGCGGATGAACAGTAAAATCCTGCAACTGTCTCCATAGGAACAGTCTGTCATTCAGAATGTGCATTCACTGTTCACTGTGTGAACTGGCACCGCTTTTGCAATGAGTCAGAGCTCAGGGCAGTTGGAGCCAAGAGGAGCCATCGGGCGGCATCGGTGCCGGAGAGAGGCGCCGTTGTGTAACAAGAAGGGAGTCGCTGGAGAGGGATTTCAAAACACACCTCAACCGCTACTTCCAACAGCTGCTGTGGCGGACGTGTGGAGACAGCAGGTGGAGCACGTTTAGACCATCTGCTGCAGGGAAGACTTTTCTGACTGATCACAACAGCCACACAGTCAGAGGATGAATAAACAGAAACAATACAGAATGATAAGCACCAGCTCACAACTGCCTTTGGAGTGATAAATCTTGGGGACAGGTTGGGGTGAGTCGATCCAGCACACTGTCGACTGTTATCATTGCATAATTATCATCCTGTCTCACCCTAGAGTATTATGATTAGCACACCTAGATACTAATACTCATGCTTAAATTCATACAAACCTAGCAGCAAGAAGAAAACATTTGACCATTCTATTGCCTTTGGCTACAATATTAACATATATTCTTGCCACTAGCTTTTGCTGTCAACCTAGCATACCAGAATACCAGTATAGCTAGCTAAACTGAATTTAAGAACAAATGCACAGGTCATAACTGTGTGAAGGAGAGCAAGGCTGCAGTACTGTACTGAATTCTTCTAGAAGAGGGATTGATACTTGTAACCAGACCAATCCCTCTTGTCTGTAAAACCTGCACCAAATAGTTTCGGATGACGTCAGAGTGCACCAATGCTAAGGGAGGCATCCTAACCTTTCTTTTCCACTTATCTATAGGGTCCAAAGTCTGATAGCCTATAAAGCTGTGCTGTTAACTGTTTATTGCATTTTGAAAGCAGTGGTACTTGAGATTATTATTAATTTTCTACAGCACAAATACAAATTAATTGAATCTATGTATCCTTAACAATTTGTGTGTGCTTTCACAGCTCATTCCATAGGGACAAAGTGAACATTCATCAGAAAGACGGAAGAATTCAGCTGCCCTCATATTAATAACCTGATCTGTATGAACAAGGCACCAGCACAAACAGCCAAGCTGGAAAGCTAAATAAATATATCCTAACGCTTTGCTCTTTATCAGCGTTTTTGAGTGGTAGAGATGATGTCAAGCTTCATTTTGACAGGACAACATTGGTTCTTCAGTCCTTACAGAAACTGCACTACAAGCCATGCTGAAGCACTTCTGACTCAATGTGACTGATAAATGAATGGAGTGTGTGCCAATGTTGTATTGCACAAGCATGGAAAAAAAAAATCCACAGAGCAAAACACAACTTTGCGTATGAAGTAATCTGTGACTCCAGTAGCCATCTTCTGCGTAATCACATCAATCAGGGCAGCTATGCAATTCTGCTATGCAATTCTGACAGAGAGCAGGGTAAAGACAGACATCAGCAATGCTCCAAACCCAAACATCAGCCCTGCTGATGACAAACAAGATCTGCAGATTGCCTTTAGGTACGCGCTTCTTTAAAGTGAGAAAAAAAAACAACTAACTATATCCAGCTGCTACCTGTGTGCGGTACACCAAAACACAAACCTCTTGATCATACCTTTAATTCTTTCACATTTTGTGGCAGCGATCCAAGCCATGGATGTACCAAACAGTGGCAGTGTTTCTTCTTTAAAAATAGTTTTTTTTGTTTAGGTGAAAGCATGGTAATGTAACTCACAGAGGCATTTGTTGGTCTTGGATGCACAATGAAACGCGCTAAACTTGGAACAAAGGCTCTGCAGCCTCAGATCATTCACCCATGGTTCCTCTGTGGTTTATAAGAGACACAGTTTATTGAGGGTGTGATCCACCTCATACAGGTGACTGCTGTTGTACTCTTGTCCTGTACTGCAGCTTTACTCACAGCCATAGGATCAAAGAACACAGACATCGAGATATAATACCCCTCTGCTCACAGCAACAACAGCCAACTGCAGCAACGTTACAACCACAACGCCTATAGAATGTTGTGTACACCAGTGTCTCTATCAGGCTTTCAAGTATCCCATTGCTACCAGCAACCATGAACTGCTGAACATCTTCTGAGCCACACAATGCTCTCACTGGGAGATAATCAACACCCTGGTGAAACATTACTGGTACTTACATTAGCACTTAGCTGCGTGGTCAGGGCAGACACCTTCTCCTGTGACGCATCCAGCTCTCTGCGCAGCTTGCGGATCTAAAAACACACAGGTAAAGAAGGGGTGTTCACAGATCCTATAATGTAGGTTATTTAGGGAAGAAATGATGAGTGATCACTGAAAAAACTGTATGACACTGTTACGGGTCACAATCATGTGACCAGATACAAGGCAGAAACCAACCCCCGGCAATCACCCAGTTAATATAAATAAAGTTTTGAGAATTTTTTTCTGTTGTAAGAACAGACAGATGGGGAGAAGTTTCCTTACCTCTGACTGTGACTTTTCTTCAGGCTGTGAAAATAAAACATGAAGATATTCAACTGACTGAACAACAAATTGATTGCAGATCAAAGGCTTCTGAAAGAGCGGCAGAAAAAGGCAGAAGCTGTCCTACCTTGGGCAAAAGTGCTGCCCCCCTTGAATGAATGCATGACTGTAACTTGTGCTTCTTTCTGTTGTTAAACCTCACATAATTCACAGACTTAGGAGAAAAGACCCCAGTAATTAGTGCTCTCCATCTAAAGCATTAAACAAAGATTCTCTGGTAACACTTCTAATCGGGTGCAAAACACAGATGAGGCCTGAGGGGGTGAGCAATTCAAGCTCACATTCACTGTGTTTGTCTCATTTCCTAGACTCCACTCAGAACAATGACACCGAAGAAGACCTACAGCAAAAACCACAGGCATACATGTCAACCCCTTCAGATGCCCACCTGTATCACCCTCTGGAAACATGCATAAAATCCATAGGATTTATAAATCCATTGGGATCTATAAATTGCAACAAAATGAAATAGATATTAACAATTTATTAATAAATCAACAATGTCTCCATGTAAACTTATAAGTAGCACTACAACACTAAATAACTGACTTCAGCTATTGTCTGAAGTTGTCTACTACACTAGGATCATGTCACACCATGGGTCATCTCTGCTGTCTCTAGTCTGCAGTCACTGCAGCAGTAGCTGTATGTCCTTGATTTGTCAAGATAGATCATGGGTGCTCCTGATTGTACTCACAGGCAGCCCCTTTTGCCATCTGGAGCTGCCTGTCTGTTGGTGCAATTACACAGCAAGTGTCTGTATTTATCTTGCATTGCAATAGGGCCGTTAGAGTGTCAGTGTTAAGATTTTTTCTGCAGTCTGTGTGAATCTTCCTAACTTGGGAAAAGACTCTTTCACAGTCAGCATTGCTGCGTGGAAGGGACAGCACAGCTTTCATGGTTGTTCTCAGGTTGGGGAATCTCTCCTCTCCCCTGGGACTTCTCATCTGCAGGATGGAGGCCCACGCATGGGCAGCCCTGATGGATTTCCCCTCTCCATCCAGAAGTGTAAATGTTTACAAACACTGCGGCGCGTGAGCACTAGCTGGTGGCAGAAAGCCAGCAGGCAGTAACCAGTACCAGCAGAAAATTTACCATTCTCGACAGTGTCTTTTATTGTGTTATCATCATGTAATCTTACATTTTATAATTTTTACATGATCTATTAGATGTATATCAAATAATATCTGTCTACAGTAACAATTCTGTGCGCCTACAATTTTAAAAAAAAAAACTGTAAAGGTAACGTGTCCGATGTTTCAGGGAAAACCATATGATTCTATGGGGAAACAGTAGGCTAGTAATGTTACCTAGCATTAGCAGCTAGCAGTTTAGCCACATATCAATGGATCCCAAGTAATAGTAATAGCAAAGAGTTATGCTGTCAGGTGTAACATTAATAAGAAACAAAATCCAAATGTGCAAGTTTTATGTTTTATCTAAGGCTAGAGACAGTCAATAAGTTAATTAACGTCAAAACTAGCAGACGGTCCGGTGACTGTTGTGCGGGTGGCACATGCATTCGAGTCAGCTATCTTTATGGAGGAAAACCTGTGTTAAAATAAATCTCTAAGTTACTCATGTGATCATGTTGGTGGGAATATATTTTGTAGTATGTGACTGCTACAATGCAAAAAAATTACACTGACATTATAGAAACATGGTAGGTTATTCAATAACGTTGAGAAAGTTCTGAATTTTGTATGCAAGTCTACGGGAGCCAAAGCATCTGGTTGTTGCTCTTCGTTTACCGTAGTGTGGTGTTTCGTGTGTTCATGCGTTATTTTATCATTCTTGAAACGAATAGCATGCAATAAATTTTGAACCAAGTTTTTTTATAATCCGTATGATTTTATGTATACGTCCATAAGCAATTTAAATGGGAGAAAATCTGTATAATTTACAGAGATTCCGCATAGGTTGACATGTATGCACAGCAGAACTGACACCATGCTGAAATCCCTTAAATGAATCCCTTTAGCTCAAGAATACAGCCTGGTATCACAAATCATGGTTCTTCTTGGTGTGTTGTACCCATGGACAATATCTATAAACAGCAATTTAAGATCAACCTTCCACGGCCTTGTGGGAAATTTACAAGCCCTAGCTTTGCGAAACTGACAGAACCAAAATAAATGGTTGAAAGATAATTGCTTGTGCTGGTATGCATCCAGGGTGATTGCACCTCATAGTTAAATACTTCACCTGTTGTTTTGCAGTTGCCAGGCAGATCCCAAGTGCAACAAAAACAAACATTACTGAGCTGCTGTTACATAAAGACCCAAACCAAAATGATTTTTCCCCTTCCTCACAATGATTGTTCCTTTCCTGGCAGTGGAAGTATTTTGACTGAAAAATGTGTACTTTGATGCTCATGACACACAAATGGCATATTTATGGCACATCTCTGCATTTTCCTCCAGTTTGCTTGAGCAGAACATCTAGTGGTAAAGACAGGTATGTCATCTCCCCAATCTGAATATTTCACATTTTTTTCCCTTCAAAAACCCACTATGTTAGATAATGAGCAGAATACACAGCAATACAATTTCCACAGCTTCACCTCTGATGCTTGAAACATCTCCTTCCCTCTGCAGGATAAAAGCCATGCTGAAAAAATACAACATTTCACCCCACACTAATGAAGAACTGAACCACAACTGAACTGAACTAATGCACAAGTGAACCTACAAGTACCCCCTAATGCGGAACAATGGTAAAATTATTTTCAACCACTGTATGTTCAATTTGTCAAAAATACTGGCTCAAATAGGAACAAATAGAGTGGACCTAAACTATGTGCATACACATTTATTCATCCTAATAACCGCATCTTTAATTTGACCTCTACGTCAAGCCCATAAAATACACCATGTGACACTCTGCCCAACTCATTTAACTATTTGAAATCTGAAACCTTTTATAGGTATGTATCAAGTTAAACAAATAAAAAAAACAATGGAAAAACCCCTAAAAGAATATTACCACCAGAAAATTATTCTTCACATTCAGTCAGGACACACAAGGTTACTGTCGAACCTTAATCTTAAACCAAAGTGAATCCTCCTTACCGTGGAGCCCCAAGGTCTGAGCGTTCCAGCGAAGGAGAGAGTGGCCATCATCCTGCATCTGACACCTACTCTCTAACAACAGTGTACTTGTATTGCTACAAGCGAGAGGGCTGTCTTTTCGACACCTTAATACCCGCTCTGAGCGTACAGTAAGGAGCCAGCCCACTGGAAATCTTGCGTGGGAGGGACCTTCAGGGCTCACACGCTTCAAAAGTGCTTACTGTAATTAGTAAAGGTGTCCTTCATTTTTATTTGTCATCATGGGGACCTGACCAATAGCCAGCCACTATTTCCATCTCTTACTTCTTGAGTGTATGTTGCTTGCCAAAGCACCAAAAATATTAAGTACATATATAAAATGTAGAATGTAGAATGTAGAGCTGTTGGACATTTCAGACTGAAAACATTGAGACCTACATACATGAACTGTGATCCTCTGCCTCAGGTTTAATTTAGCCAGGTTGACTTTAAGTGAGCTTGGTGCAGGTGTCCCCCGTGGCATGGCCTAACAATGACAGCCCAGCCTCCATAATAACCTCCCTCAGGTCCACAACACTACATTTAGAGATGCTCTCAGCAACAGGCCAACGCCTACTGAGTCTTTGTTAATGACCTCAAGCGTGTAATTCTGTGTTGGACATCTAGACAATGAGTGTGCTGTCTGAAATGACACACGCTCATTTAAATTCAAAAGAATAAGAAATGGTTATTGCTTTAAACTCACCGTTGAGTAGATGGAAGAGGTACTGGACACCAGAGATAGTGAAGAACCATGAACTGGAAGGGAAATACAGGAATAAAAACAGGTGATGTATTTACCAGTACAGTGCCCCCTTAAAGCACAGCAGTAAATGGGCGATTTTTTTCACAGAAAAGCTCACAGTGTTTGTGACCTGAGTGACTCATACTATAGGACATTTTTGAATTGCACGTATTAACAAGTCGCTGTACTAGGAGTCTCTGAGCCTGAGCTGTAGGGTGTGGTGTACATCATCACTGCCTCTGCACTGACGTACGCCTCTGACTGTGCAGGGACACTCTCACTTGCCCCAACTCGACTTCATCTCTGTACAGAAAATATTCATGCCTTTGGAGCCGTAATTGTTCCACACACTACAATTAAATACAAGACTGTAAAACTCTGCCAGTGCTAACGGTAATGGTAATGACTGTCTTCATATATCAAAATGCAAATGCATGATGAGTGACACACTTCAGGACAATGCAGGGTTGTGTATTGACAGGTGGCTGAGCTGCCAAATCTGAGGGCTATAGGTAATAACGAGAGCCACCGCCTGCATGCCCTGCTGATCTCACCATTAGCATTCACCGTTACAGAGCAACAATCTGCTCTCAGCATTTAGCTCAGAGGAGTGGCATATAGACATTTCCATGAGATGATCATTTTTTTTTAAATACTGACAAAGCTTGCTCAAAATATGATAGGTATTTAACGCACTTTAAGAAGGTCAGATAGCTTCCACAGTAGCATAGGAAAGCACATGATAACTATGGTTTGAAGTCAGGTGGTGCCATAATTCTCACAATAATAGTACTAATAGGTAAAATCATAACAAAACATTGATTTGGCATTACTATATCTAGCAGTACCGAAAAATGTAATCTTCATTCCTGAAAAACAATTTGGAAGGTTTTTGGCACTGCATGCTCTCAGTGTCATCAAGCTGACTGACTTTCATGGCAATTGTCTTTAATAACCCAGTAATCATATTGTTTTCAAACCTCTGGGAAAAACGCTGGGAAAAAATAAGGTTTGACAAATGGTAAGGCGATAACATGGCCATATAGGGTGAGAGATAGGAAAGGCTGAATTTCTGGAGTCTTTAACAGCTGTATGCAGCCTGCCTTCAGGGTGTTACACTGTTTCAGTATCACTGGGTTCATGCCCTCCTCCTCAGTCTTCTGACTGTTTGGAGTACAATGACACTCTTTCATTGGGGCTGCTACACTTTGGTGCCGAGGCAGAGACAATGTCAGAGTGCTGTCAAGCTCCAAGCTTTTGAGGAGACATGAGCTGAAAATATTCAACATTTGGCTCTAATGACTAAGACACCCCCAATCTTACTCAACAGACCCAGAAAAACCTGTATATTTCAAACAGTTTGTGTTAGACTTCACATCTACAACTTCACATCTGTTCTTGAATAGAAAGGTACATGTATACTCATCTTTGAGATCAAACAGACAGAAGTCAACATAATGAGGGCAGACTCTGTTAGCTACTAGCTAGCTACTAGTCTGTGAAGTACAGTGAAAAAGATGGACAAACAATATTCCATCATTATAAAAGACAATTTGGTCACTGAATCTATGAAGTGAACAAATACTGGATTCTTCCTGCTTTTAGACTTTAATCCCACATCTAGTAATGAATTAAACTTGGGTGACATGAAATAAAAGGTTTCCTGGCTCTAGACCTGGCACTGGGGCACGAGCTGAAAGCAGCCCTCTCTGGCTGGAGTGCTGTGAATTTAGGAGTGCCTATGCGTCTTGCTGCAAGACTGAACAGTACAGCTCGCCCGCTTGTCTCCCTCGCGCTCAGACACGCCGAAATCAACACCTCCAACTGCCAAGGACACCTACATCAGTTAGGGAGCTGGCAAACGAGGGTGTCTGGAGATGAGCGCTGAATCACAGATCTCCCCAGCCAAGAATTTGTAGTTAATTACCAAACCAAAGTAATCTCTGAGAGCACTCCTTAAAAATAACAAAGGCTCTCTTCAGAGCTGTCCTCACTCCCACATTGGAACAGAAACAGATTATGCATCAAAACTCTGAAGCAATGGGTGAACTTAATTTTCATTCACATAGACTTAACCCTTTGGTTAAACAAACTGTGGCCATTTGTATGCTTATTGTATATCTTATCCTGGAGACCATCTTGCATGTTTGAGTTTCTCGTTTTTCTGTTTTGGAACAAAAACAGAAACTAGTACTGACCCCAAAATGCATTCTGGGCTCAGTCCTCTCAAAAACATTCTTGGACATACCAGAGTCCATAGGAAAGTGTATTGCGAGGCTGTAAGTGATTTTTTAAGCTCACCTTCTTCAAAGCCATCCTTAAAGGAGCCAGACCGGCTCATGGTCCGGGACTTCTCGTCTAGGGACATGGAGGAGTTGCGGAGGCGGGACTCAGTGTAGGGGTCGTAGGGAGCTTCTTGATTGGACATGCTGTTGGCACGCAGGCTGGCCAGGTTGATCTGTGCAGCTGTGGTAGGGCTGGCTGCTAGGACACACGACATGGGTCAGAAGGAACAGATAGCATCCACACTCAGCTCAGCCACCGGGTCGACTCTGCCCGCTCATTACTAAAATGCCTCAGCAATATCCTGGAAATGACGTTCACAAACACGAATATAAATGAATACATCATTATCAAGTAAAGTAATGACCAACTACTTATAAATATAAAAAATGGCAACAAAGTAATTAACAAAAGCATCAGACCCCACCCAACTGGAACAATGGCATGAATAAAGTGAGGAGAATGATCATTATGCTATGTGACTGACTTAATTCTACCTAGTTATCAGTCTCATATCCAATCCCATTTATCCTGTAACTAAATGTGTGATTCCATAAGACACAAAGGATGTGCATTTTATATAACTACATACAAAGTGCCATTATCATCACATGTACTCCTCAACTACTGTATGGAGTGAAATATCAGTTATTTAATCTATATTTCTTAAGATACCTTATATGGACAATGATATAAAAGAAAACAGCAATTTCTTGTTGTAATGAGTCTGTTTGACAGATTTCCTGACTGGCCAAGTGAGTGAGCAGCTAACCCCAGAACCTCTGTTTCACCACAGGATGGTGTGGACACCATTAATGTGATCCACCAGTCCAGTCACAGCTGTTGCATAATGCCTGTTAACATGCAGTAAGATGCTGATCTGAGCAATGCATTTTGGGTGGTCACGGCTGAACACTGCAATAATGGCCTATTCTTGCAGATCCATACTGCTGGTGGTGCCGGCCAAGAGGGGCATGGGCGGAGTGTAGTGGGACTTACAGAGCTGACCAAAGTTGAAGCGGGTCCCGCAGGGTGAGGTGAGGCTGGACCCGGGGGAGAAGGGTGAGTTGCTGGCAGAGTCCTGCAGGCCCCCTGCGGAGTGGGAGCGCAGCCAATCCCTGGCCTCCTCGTGACTGCGCAGCTGGGAAGAGGGAGCGTACCTGCAGAGACAGCAGGAGCCAGTAAGCGACTGCATGCACTGGTGGTGGGTACAGTCCATTTGGACGCCATGCTGATTGGCTGTGACTGCAGTTACACCTGGGGAAAAGAGCGAGGGCCATGCAGACACAGAGCTTGGGCAGAAGTGCAGCAACAACAGAAAAAAAAAACTCACTTGTCCACACTTACATTCCACAGCATTAACACAAAAGTAACAAACCAAATATGACAAGACTAAAAACCATCTGCAGCTTCTGTGTGTAATAGGTTATTATTTTATCCAATTCAGCAAGCACAGTGCAGTCAGTGAGGAGAGTGTCTGTGTGTGTGAAAACAGACTCTGCCCACACGAATAAGGTCAGCGCAGGTGACTGCTGCACTGGCCTCTTGACCTCAATGTTTATTTTTTCATGGTTTAAGCAGTCTGTCTCTCAGCACTGCAACACGATGCACACTCCCAATGACAGAGGATCAGGGTCAAACTCTACTGCTCAGTCCACAGGCATGAGGGCTTCTGCAGGAGTGACACACTGCGGTGCTCCTTTCCACATGCAATCCCATAACCCTGATCAACCTGATCTGTGGTCATTTTGCAATTAACGACACCCAGGGGAAATTTAAAGCGGTGTAAAAAGTCCTACCACAAAGGACCACATAAAAAAACAAAAAAGCTAAAGAAAAAACACAAGTGCACGTATCTAGAGCAGCAGTACCAAAACAAATGCACATGAATGACTAAAACTATACTAACATTCTTCACTGTGACTGTAACCCCACATGCGTCAAAGTAGCAAACACACTGGCAAAGTGCAGAGAAAGAAACAGCTCACACAAGGCAAAGTGCACGTGTGGGAGTGGGGAGAGACGGGATCCCAGACACACACAGGGAAGACACAGCACGCCTCAGGCACTAGGGTGCAGCCAGAGGCGCAAGTACCTGAGTCCCCTCTTGGGCAGGGTATTTCTATGAAGGTACAGGGCTCTGCATGGGGCGTCAAACAGAGACTTCAGGAGAGGGGCAAAGGAATGTAGGAGCACATAGGCAAGGGCCAGGGATTGGGATGGAATACTAACAGACTGGCACACCAAGTATTACTGTATTCATGTGCAATAATATATATATTTAAACATCAGACAATATGAAGGCAAGAACTAGGTAAAAGGGCTATACATTTCATTTTTTAATTTTTCTTTTGTATTTTGTAACATAAACCCAATATCACCTTAAAATAATTCAGTTCTAAAGTCTTTAAAACATCACACAGAACAAAATTTCAATGTATCATTTGTATTCAGAATACATTTGCAAGGGACTGTGTGTATGTGCGTGTACACACACACAGTAAAAGGGCTGTGTTGTTCCATCTAGCATTCTGAGCAACAGATTCCTGTGAAGACTAGTGGTCTAATGAAATCTTACCTGCCAATCAAAAAACAGGTGCCCATTTGCTCAAAGAAGGTTGCATCCTTACCTCACCCTTAAAGGGATCTATAAGTAAAGCTACCTTTACGGCAAGTAATTAGTGGGTGAGTCAACAATTTGACTGAATTCCCAAGAAACCTTTTAAATCCTTTTCTCCTTTGTCAAGAGTATTATTTATCATTTCCAGCATTTGACTCTTAAGAGACTTGTCAAAGTTGAGAGGTGATTCACACAAAAATCATTTGTACTTGGTGACTAACAGCTAAGATCTAGGCTGCAGCATGTGTCTACTGGCAGATCACTGTGGAGTGAAGGGAAGACCCATTTTTTCACTGCAAAGTTTGGTCACCCTTCTGACTGAGTGTTCACAGTTAGGGTTGAGGTGTGGGGTGTGGGAGCTCCTCTTCTGAAACAATGAGAAGCTGGTGACAGGATGACAACTAGCAAAGCCTTCATGGGCCATGGGGAAGCCAGTGCTATCTGAGCACACTAGGGTCTCAACAGCATCTGGCCCAGTGAAAAGGTAACTGACAAGGGGCATTGTCTGTGAGGTTTCTGTCTCCTTGTGGACACAGGTGCAGGAGCAGGAGCAGGTGTGAAGGTTGGGGTGATGATGTGGAGGTGCTGGTACTTTCAGGACAGCCAAAAAAAGCTTGCGGGAGGGTGGAATTCATGCAGCACTAAGGACAATGCAGCCTGTAGTACATATTTGACTGTGGTGGGAAAAATGGTAGGTTTTCTACAAGAATGTTTAGACAGGACATCTTCTGATGTAAGGCTGCTGATGTCTGGGAAAAGCAAACAGCTGTGCTCTCCACAGCTGTGGCTAAACTATCAGACTCCCTCCATTTTAATCAGTAACACTTCAGCTAATGCAAAATGGAAGTATTCGACCAGGCCATTGAAAGAAAAGCTTATTACTTTTTAAAAAATTAACCCTATTGCTATACTTTGGTTTAGGAAATTCATCATCTGAAAGAACCTTGAGTCTTGGCTGTAATATCAAATGCACCTGCAGTTGGCACCACACAGACACATGGTATACAGAACTATATTGATGCCAGCTCAACACATCACTTCACACCGGACACACAGAAGCCATGGGTTTTGTTACAGTGGCAGCAGGCACGGCACACCCATCACAACACAGACACCTTTACCTGTCCTGTTTCCGGGGTAAAGTATTTCGGCTGAATTTAGGACTAGCAGACGGGGAAGACAAGGGGCTAAAGGGTAGGGGTAAATACAACAGAGAGAGGATTAGTAAATGAGGAACAGGGTATGGAGAATTCAGAGATCATTCCACAAGAGGGATCCAGCTGTCGGCACCCAAACGCCTTCACGGGTACCAGAAGCACTGGAATGCTCTAACCGAAAAAATCGCCATAGCTTCTATTTGTATCTCTAATAAAACGTCTTAGGCAAATGGCATGATGTTGTAGGAAACTAGAAACAGGATACAATACAATGACAGCAGAGTGTCTTTCAGAGTGACTTTCAGAGCGTTGATCTTAGCTAACTGTGTTCACACTGGCTCAGTATGAAGAAGTCCTCAAACATACTGTATATAAATATACCAATGATCTTTGTTGTCATTGCCTGTATTGAACAAACTTGAGTTGAGTTGATTTTAGGCATTTGGTTCAGTAATTACTGACACTGACACACCGAAACAGTGAAATGCTAGTTTGTCTCACCTGTCGGACAGGCCGGTGCGGACCACAGCAGACAGGGCGTCCTCCTTGCTGTTGCCGTGGAGCCCCAGCCCGCCGCTGCCCAGCGACACGTCGATGGACTCACAGCTTGTGTGCAGGCTGCTGACAGATGGGTGGCTCAGACCGTCCCTGCTGGGGGCTGAGTAGCTGCTGAGCGTGGTGCCCCAGGTCAGGCTACTGGAGGGGGCGGAATAGGCTGAGCCAGGGCTGGAGGCCAGTGAAGAGTGGGCTGGCTCACCCGCCCCACCCGGCCCACCCACCCGTGTGCCGTACAGCGGACTGCTCCCACCACTGCTTGGCGCCGCACCACCCGAGGATGAGTCTAACACCCCCTGCTGGCCCATGGTGGCATGGGGGTTGGAGATGACGGTGGAGTTCTTCATGTTCTCTGCTGTGGTGACCGGCGCCTGCTTCCCAGGCTTGCCTCCAAACAACCTTAAGCAGGAGCAGAAGGAGACACCAGTTTATGCACCAGTAATATAAAGATAACACTAAGAAGAGATAATAGTTTCACACATAATAAACATCATCACTTCAGCACAGCCCCTATACACAGGCATAGATAACAGAGGGAGAAAGGGGATCATAAACTCAGAAATGCAATGCAAGGATCACTGGAGCATAAGAAAATTATGAGGCTCACTGTCACTGTAACCAAAACCCTAGAATGAGCTTTAGCTTGTGTGGCTCATGCTAACGTTTGTTTGAGGCTCTGTAGCAGATGTGTATGTTAAATACTGGCTAAATTCCTCATTTCCACAACATGATACACCTCCTGCTTTTCTGTCATTCTTTAGGAATGAAAGTGCACAGTGAGACTCTACACTGTTCCAAAATTAAACTTGTTTTAAGAAAGAAACCCCTCCAAATCTTAAGCAAACAGACTGATAATAACATCAAAAGTGTTACTGGGAAAATAGCTCGTTTATTTTCTCATGACTTCATCAGACCTGTGAAATGACTAAAAGCAGACCCATTGGTAGGGCTAACAAATTGTATTCAGCAGTCAGAGCTAATGAAAACATTGGCCTTTTCGTCTGCATCCACTCAGATTCCTCTGAAGTAATATCGCTGGATGGGGAAAACCCAGCAGGGCTCTAATGACAGAGGCAGCTCTCATACTTTGAGCTTCTAAAAAACCAATGTGAACTTTGTGTAAGGCCAGTCTCAGAAAACATAGCCTTCTAACAATGACTCTGTAAATTCAAGGTCAAGATTCAAGATTAAATTTTATTGTCCTTTTGGTTAAAAATGGAAATTTGCCTCAGAGTAACTCTGAGAGTGTGATGTGTTTAGGGTAATAACTGCTTTACCTTCATCTAAGAGTCATTTTCAGGAAACACCCTGCCATCCAGCTACAGTTCATACTCTGTAAGCAGCTCAAGATTAGCAGCTGAGAAGGGCTTCATTGCTCTCTGACTACTTCACATTTAAAATCTACAGCTACCTTCAAATTCTGAAGGCACCATAAAGAAATGAATTTTAATTTTCTATTGTTCATGAGTACAGACACAACTGCCATGTAATTTGAATGCAGGCAGTGTGACATGTAATGCTTTCTTTGTGATCTTGATTTTGCATTGAAGTAGACCCGTGTCAGGGTTAAACCATGTTGCCTCTGGCAAAGGCACTTCATTTATACAGGATTATTCTGTCATTTGTTGCTCACATTTTTAACGCGTAACAATTTGGCCAAATGTAACCAACACATAAATCATCAAGTACTGCAATACTGGGAAGCAGCAAAGGTTTATTTCCCTTCATTTGTTACTGTAGTTTTGGAACTGTGTGAGTCAGAGTGTCAGAGGGTGAAAGGGGCTCTATCAGCCCTGGATGCAGAGGCTAATGTGCTAAAGGACCACAATCTTTTGAAGTGAAGGAGTTGTCTCCTTTAATCCCACAGAATCAGAGGAGGAAAGAATAACCACCATTCCCCTCCAGTCTGTAGGTATGTTTGTGAACACCCCTCTAAATGCAGAGTGACCCTGGATTGGCAGGTGTTCCAGTGGCCTGTATTTCTGGCTGTGAGGAGTGGGCGAAGGGAGAGGAGTTACCTGCGCAGGGTTGGGGAGGACACATCGGGGTACTTGTTCCCCTGCTGCCTCCCACTGTGGGCCGTGAAGCCTCCCCCGCTCTGGGATGTGGGGCTGGCCTTGATGGAGCCGCAGGGTGCTGCACTCTCTGTTTCTGAGCACACACCCTTCTCCCGGTCTGTCTGATTGGCTGTGGGGAGGGCAGCAACACCCCCACTGACCGCCTTAGCCAACTCATGGGCTCTGGGCACCGGCGGCCCTGCTGACTTGCTACTGAGGTTGGAGTCGATGCTACTGGTGGATGAGCGGTTGCCATTGCGGGTGGTGGTGCTTCCAGAGCCAGCTCGGCTGGGCCGCGGCAGGCTGCGGTACTGCAGGTTCGCACGGGCGCTCAGGGGCAGGTAACCGTCATCCTGGGCCTGCTGGCCATCCACGCCAGCCTTGCGACCTGCTGGGCGGCCCCCTGCCAGGCCCAAAGACTTGGGGACCTTGCCCAGGGTGGCTGAGCCACTGGTGATGGTGGCTCCACTGGCCGTGACCAGGGTCACCCCGCACGTCTGCTTTTTAAAGCCGAAGGTGTTGGTGGGAGTTCGCGCTGTGCTGGAGGGGGGCTTTTTGGCCTCGTCCCCACTGCTGCGGCCTGTGTCCGAGGGGGAGTGCTGTACGGTGTGGGACCGCGGCGAGAGCCGCCCCTTCTCTGACACCTTGGCATCATCCGTTTTACCTGCGCACCGACACAGAGAGCTCACGTTAACCCTGTGCCACCACATCATTTAAACAGTGCCACATCACAGCGCAGTTAAATTCAAATTTAAACAAGCTGTGTTGGCATGACCACACCGATGCACCGTATTGCCAATGAAATTTTCGCATAAATATCAAGCCCCTATTACACTTTCCCAGCATGTCTGAACTCAGGGCTCTCTCCAGCTCCAACTGCAGCCGAGGTATGAACCTTGGTCCAGCTCAGACAGTAACATCAGACAAGTAACATCTGCAGTAACTTGATCTAGTAGTTCAGTAACTAGATCCTACAGATAAACCCCACTGTCTTTGACTTTTTCTCTAACATTCCATCTGGAGTGCTCTGTCACGCTCAAAGCAGCACAGGAGCAACATGGGGGGCACTGGCAGGGGGAGGCATGACATAGGGCCAGGTACATACCAGTCCCATGGGTCTTGAGGGAGGCGGAGACTGTCACTGCTGGCGTCTTGGTGCGGGGAGTGGTAACGCCCACCTGCGCCGTCATGCCGCGCCTCCAGGAGCCCGTCTGGGAGACAGCGGGGCTGGCGCACCCTGAGGGGCTCTTGTCCGACTCATCCGACATGTCGGAGGTGTTGCGCCGCCATTTGGAGGCAGGCTCCATCCTGATGCCGCTGTCGGAGCCCCCGTCCGACCGCTTGACCTCGTCGCTGGACCACGCAAGGCTGTAATTCGCGGTTGAGTGCTTCTCAGCGTCTGTCTGGGGCTGTGGGACACAAACACAGGTGCAGTCGGCTTGCTCTGAGTTTCATCACATTGCATTCGGTATCATCACTTCTCAAGCTAATACCACACAACACAGCGCTCTTATCCAGCGACTGCTTTGTACACAAAGTGAAAGGCAGAAGGACCAGCTTACTTTCTGCCTCTGCGATCAACAGAAATGCCTTGTTTTATTGCTGCAGATTAAAGAACACAGAGTGACCTCTGATGATGGGGGCCACTAATCTGGGTGAGGCCCTACTCAACCCTCACCTCTGAATTAAAAGCAAATCTGTGGTGGCAAATGCCTACCTGCTGACCCCCTGAAGTTCCACACTACATTTTCAATTCAGTTTGTGAAGCTGGAGTTTGCTACAACCTGCATATTCGCTAAGTGGAGGGAAGGGTATTTTTGACAAAGGAGGCTCTGTGAGTCAGCACTAAAAAATACGTGATACTGCTCAGTAAAGATTACACATCACATACATAGTCAAAATGTGGAGGAAAATTAGGTGCAATATTCAGAGACACTTGGGTATAATCCCATAGTGGGCTTCCACAACTGGATAACACTCAATTTCAAAATGCTGGTTTTCCAAAAGAGAACCCAGCTGCACAGTGTAGCAGACAGATCCTTGCTGCAGTTAACTGGAATTGAGACTTTTTCTATGGCTTTTTAAGGACCAAGTCACCTCATAATAAGCAGCCTCTCTACAGTAACAATACAATGTGCCACTTTTTTCAGCTATTCAGCCTATGTTTCTTGACAGAATTCCTGCATCATTGATTTAATGTAATTATGAAGCAATTACTTAGGATTAATAATTAGTGTGTCTGACAGGACGGCTGTTAGGACAGCTGCCGTGAAGTATTATTTCTTCTTATTTCTTTTTTTGTTTTTCTAAAATTTCAGAAATCCAGATGAACACAGGCTGTCTGAGTCAAACTACACCCCTGAGCTAAACGCTTAACCCGAATCGTTCCAGTAAAAACCAAGGTGCACAGATGGGCTGCAGAATATCAAAAATGTGAGAGCTGGTAAGCCCTGTTATGTTATTCTACATTAGTGCCTAAAAGAATTCTGACATGCAGGAGAGATTCCGCCCTGGCTTTGAAACAGTGCTGATACACAGGGAGCTCAGGTACATTTGGCTACCATATGCAGGCACACATCTCACCCAGATCATTTAATGTTGCTTCCCACTTGGCCTCATGTCTCTGGGAAATTCCTAGTTGTCTCATTGTTTCAAAGGCAGTTGGGGAATGCAATAGAAATCTTAATCAGAAAAAGGTGCCCAATTAAAAAACACTGAACCCAATTAAAAAACACTGAACAAAGAAATCCATTGCTTCTAGGCAGAGACAGTTTACAAATCTGAAGATCAATGAGGCTGCCTTAATGACAAACAGAAATGCCCTCGATAGAGACTTCTGAAAAACTGACCTGCTATCATCCCGGCTGAAGATCTGGCAGCAGGAGAGCTCCATATATGGAGTTTTGTGAGAATTACATGCGGCTGGTGGTTGGAACCCATGTGCAGCGCTGTTATCAGAGCGTGGCTAGACTGGGAATGATCAGCACTAAAGCACAAAACTACTCCAGAGAGCTGGAGAGATTAAACCAAACCAGTGCAGAAAGCCCTGTCCTCTGACCACTGCTCTGAAACCAGAGTTAGTGGTGAGTCAGACCCTGATTAAATATGATGGCAATGCTCTTTGTGCTTAACTCTGAGCAGCTGATGCGTTCATGCCATGTTCATTTATTCACGAACAACTGTCATTCAATTCAGAGGCTGAAGAACACATGATATTAATTATAATTCAGAATAATAATAAAAAAATGAATTAGGGCAAAATGTGGTTTAATTGAATGTGGAATGTAAATCATCATAAAAGCATTACAAAGGTAGCAGATATCCGCTATGCTTTTTAGTCTCTGAGTCTGTATTCTGAATGAGTAGGACAGTCCTCCCTACACTGTGTGTAACCTACAAACAGCTTCAAACTGAACAGCCTGGTCTCCTTTGTTACCCCTGTGGTAACTATTACAGCTGCATGGCCTTTCAGATCCCAGCATGCATGGCGGTTAAGGTCCCTCTGCCTGCAGCCTATTGGCCAATTCCACATTGGCAGAGGTCTGAAGTGCTTGCGGACTCACCTGTCCGTCTACGCCCCTGCGGGCAGTGGCGGGTGTGTTGGCGTAGGAGCTGATGGAGGAGCTGGTGTTGATGTCATCGGTGTCGATGGTGTCACTGATCCCGCTGCTGACGGAGCTGCTGTCATCCCAGCTGCAGGAAAGAGGGGCCAGCATGTGAGCAGGATGGCCGTCCAAAACCCTGCAGGTACGTTTCCCCTGTCTCAAACAGCCTGTCTGTCATACAGACCCCCAACACTGCTGTGCCTGTCACACCATCGCCATGCACAATTGCCGTCACAGTTTAATCATGTCAACATGTTTTTGAAATCAACTATAAATGCCTCCTGCTTAATGAGTTCTCTTCATACAAAGGCAAACATCTGCATTACAACTACATGAAAAATGAGAGGTCCTGTTACTGCATAGAGCATAGGGCATTATCTACAGATGTTACAAAGCAAATCATTATGTATATGCATATGTGTTACATATGTGTACAAGCATATGAACTAGAAGCAATGTGAAGACATTATTGGTCACTGTATAACCAGATGTAGACCTAGATTTCAAAGGCATGATGTCTGAGGGGAGAAAGTCAATCAGAGGCTCTATCACTGAGAGCCTCTACTGTGTGTGGATGGGTGTGCATATCGATTATTAGACTGTCTACACTGGCTCCAGGCATAGCCCCCAGCCTGTCAGTGCGGTTATGCCTTGGCCTCTTTCTTTGTGTTAATCAGAACTCTAAACACTGTCCTATTGTAATTACTGTAAAATGTTCAACACCTGCCATGTGAATTGACAACTACTGATACCATCACAACAGGAGAACATCATCTTTTCATGCATAGGTACATGTCCACTGAAATGTACTGATATCAGCCTGAGCTGAAAATGATACATCTCTGTGTCCCTGATGTAGTCACATGTTCATCAAGAGACACCCCCATGAATGAAACAACACAACCCCCAATGAATAATGGCTTCTGTGCACTGTATCACTGAAAGTCAGCCCCTGCTAATGTGATGGGTCGGAAGATATATAGCTTGCTGGCTAGCTCCTCTTTGATGTTAGCCATGTAAGAAGTGTAAAGTCAACTCTGAGAGAGCGTGTATGAAGTTCATCATTCACAGCCAAACTGAGAGAAACCACCATAACGAGGGCTCTTTTGCACACTGCTCAGGAGCAATAATGAGCACCGCTCATCATTCTGACAGCGCAGGTACGGAGGCCCTGCCTAGGTAGCCTGTGAGGCACACTCTTCAACCTGTCACCAAGGCTTCCATCCTGGCTTACGTTTGACCCTGTGGCATACAGCAGTGGAGGAGCCAGGTCCTGGAGCCCTGTCCTGTGAATAACCTTGGACATGTTTCTATAAGAAACCTGCACCCTCTACATGGGGATTAACCACGCTAGCCAATCAGGTGGAAGGAGAAAGACTGGTTCCCACAGGAGCCCAGGAACAGTAAAGGGCTCAGCTGGTGTGGCAAATGAGGAACAAGGAAGAGTGGGAGAGAGTACGGGGATAGATTGTCCTGACAAAGGAGCATGCCAACTTGGACTGTCATAAGTTAAGGGTGGGGGGTGATGTGGGGGGGCTGTCTTGGCAGCTTTGGCTGTTCTCACTATTCCAAGTGCCTCTCCTGTTTCCTTGCCCACCAGATTGCACTGATAAAACAGCACTCCACAGATCCCATCAAACAATCTGCTTTTTCACCACACCCGAGGAGGAAGAGGGGGAGAGGGCGCCTGAGGGGTGCTACTCCACATACTGTACATGAGGAGAAAAGGGCGTGTTTTTTTACAGTGATTTCTGATGCATCTCCTGAGCTCTCCCTGACCTAACCACTGAGGCCAGCCCAAACAGCATCTATGGGGCTTTAAAGCAAGGCTCTACTATGCAACTCTGCAACATGCAGCAGTACAACATAATACAGCAGTGTCATATGACAGAGCATATTTAAAAGAATCCTGATTCACAAAATTATCCCGTAGAAAATGATATCATGAAATTATCTCAGAAATAACAACAGCACATCCACATGCATTTACTATGAGTAAGTTTCCTGTCATCACATGCATAGCAGCTTCCTCTGCATCGTTGAGATAAAACCCCTTTTCTACTGGCTCTGCGTGTCCCTTGCTGAGCTCTGAGCGTCTCTGGACTCTGGTAAGCTCCTTCTTTGTTCTCGATGTGAAGTGGAGTTGACAGTGGGAGCCCCATGAGCAATGGGGAGCCTCCCACTTCTGAATAATTAACAGAAGCAGCAGTGAGTTCACACCAGGGACCAGAGAGGGGATTCCTGTCTCCTAGAGCTGCTCTCTCTCTGTCTGTAACCAAGGGAGGAGGGAGGCACAAACCCTCCGGTCTGACAGAGCTTGTCTATCAGTGGAGGATAACAGCCTGACATAAGAATGATATCATGCGCTTCCTTCTAGCCATAGAGTTTGGATGGTTTGTGGGCATATAAATACTGTGGGCTATATTAATCCTGACAGACTGACATGTGGAAGTGGGTTTCTTGAGGGGGACATTGTTTGGTTTTGATGTACAACTGCAGGACCCCAAGGGCAGAAGTTAAGGGTTGGAGGCCCGAAACAGCCTAAGTCCTGAACGTGGGAGTAATGACCAGAGAGATATATGGGAGTCAGTGAGCTTTGTATGGTGCAACAGCTTGGGCAGCTTTGTTAACTGGGTTTTATAGAGGGCACGGGAAAATCACAAGTTAAAACAAGCCTACTTGCATTGTTGGGTTTCTGCACAAATCCATTGGTTCTGACAGAATAATCATTTCCCTTGTTACATGCAAAGTTGCAAACTGCCATCAACAAACAACTGGATTAACAAGAAGACAAGTAGAACTGAAATGGACAAACAGTTACTATTTTTCTAAATTGTACATATACCCCTGGAATACTCAACCTCAAAGGAAAAAAAACACCCTTAAAATCTTAATTCAAATTAAAACTAAAATATTCATGCGTTTTGTTGCGTTGGCCCTCCTAACAGCCACAGAACGTGGTTATTGTGTGCCTGGTAGCTGAAGTGAAGCAGACATTCTGGCAGTATGACAGACAGAGATTAAGAGAAATTTATCAGCCCCAGGCACAGATCCAACTCTCCTAAAAGGCCTTACACAGAACACTGCCTTGATTGACTCAAAACATCACTCAAAACGAATGCAAATGCTTGTGTTAAAAAATAAACACGCAAGACGGACTGCATACATGAGAAATTGCTGTTGCTTCAGCGAATAAAAATATTACACATTCCCAAAATACAGTATTTTGTAAACCTGCAGTCATTTGGCATTTGGCTCTATGCTCCAGAGACCTCACACCTCAAGCACTTAAGGAAGCCTTCCATAAATGTCTACAGTACGAAAGTTACAGCAGAGAAAGGACACTGAGGTGCCAAAGATTACAAGCCACCCCAGCAGAGCTCTACGTTAACCCTCCCTGCCTCCGCCTCACCTCTGCGCGCCGACGGGCCATGGTGCTCCTTGGCCAGAGTGGGCGCCCGGAGCTTAAGGGAAAGCGGTGAAGTGGACGGTATAGGCGGAGAGCTTCATAGGTCTGGTCTCAGCCCTCTCTGAGCCGCAGCTACAGCGTGCTCAGTGTGCTCAGTCAGCTGTCTCTCCTGCTGCGCCCGCCGCACACTGAGAGGGGAGCCGCTGAAAGCAAGGGCTTCAAGCCCATCGCCAGCAAGCCCGTAACCCGATCCCCGCGTGCAGTTAACCTGCGAAGTGCTGAGGCGGGTGCAGGTCAGAGCAGGGGAGGGGGGTGGTAGGGGGGCGGCTTTGTGATTCAAGAGATGACAACAAAGTCTGAGGACAACTAGCTCCTGCATTTGCCCATTACCAAAAACTGGATCTTAGTCAGAATGTTGGACTCAATATTTTACTGATGGCTCCTAGGAGGTAACATTTGACCCCTAGTTACAGTTACCTGGCTGCTTCTGAAGGGACTCATCCAGGTGGTTTAACTTTAGTGGTATTATCGTGGAATTCTTCATGCTGATTGGTGCTTACACTTTGAAATTTAACAGGTAGCCAGTTTCATCACAGTGCCAACTGAGGCTGGTTTAAATGCAAGGAGAAGAGTAATCCCTCTCACAACGGATAGTGATAAACTAGTTTGATACTGTGCAGGAGTGAGCGCAGAGTTAATGTGGCCTGCTTACATTAATTGCACTTGTTGGAGTAGGTTCTGTGGGTGAGCTTAGGGGTATTTGCTAAGTCAACAGGGACAAAGTGAAATGAGTGATTGGAGTCACTAAACTAATCCAATTTTGTACGTTCCAGAAAACCCAGTTTTTTTTCCCTTGCCACTTTGCCAAAAGAGGATTTTTAGGGTTGGAGCACAGGGTCAAGCACCACTGTTACTTAAAGGAAAACAGCATACGTAACTGAATTACTCTTCAAAGATAAACCACCCAGATCCATGTCATCTTTAAAACTGTACCTCATGTAAACCTACCATTTTCTGCTGTTGTTTTCCATTTATCCTCAAGCATTCTACTGCTCTCAATTGTCCATCAAATTGTTCCTACATAGCCATGTCAAAATTTCCATCTGAAAAAAAGTCTTCTAAATTTGTTTGCTTGTGCATATAAAGGAATGAGTAACAAAGGCAACAATTATCAGAACAATGTGCACATTCTGCTCTGCAGATTCTTCAAGATGGGGTGGAAATCCTAACAAAGGAGTTAACACTCTGCAAATGCAGACACCTCACTAAACAGGAAAATATCCATGTGTTTCAGTGTTGTTTATTCCAGATTCCCTTTTTCTGTTTTCCCCACTGACACTGGTAATCTCTCGGCAAAACTGCCAGATCCCCCTGCGCACCCCTCTTTTGTGCAGCCAGAGACGTTATCTGTATCTAGTGTGGTGTCTGGATGAATAAAAGATAATAATCTCACTGCTGCCCCAGTGTGCCTCCACCTTTACCCGCACACACGCAAACGCACACACACAAACGCACACATGCACACACACACACACACACACACACCCCTTCACATATTTTTAACATGACTCAGATGCTTGAGGGATAGCAAAGCAGATACAGAAAGCAATTGTGGAAGTCTTTGTCTCAAAAAGCTCATTACCTTTGTCCCTGAAAGGAGGATCTTTTAAGGGCTTCCTTCCCTCCTCCTCTTGAAAACGGCTACTGCCACCAGCATAAGACTATTGACACAAGCTCAAATAAGTCCTCTCCACAAGTCTTCTCCAATATCACAAACCAAAGAGTATCAGTGACTATGAGTTTAATCACTGTTCCAGAGCAGCAGTGGTTTGTTACAACCCAGACACCCCATCAAATTCCTAGGATTACATCATGGGTCATGACAGGTGAAACTGTGGTTACCATGCCACCTGTCCCCTAGGAATTATTGCCATCTGAATCTCATTTATCACTGCATACACTTCTGAGGCAGTTATAACTTTTTCTATTACAAGCGTAAAAAGAGCGTAAAAAAAGCAAATTAATTCAGTCAAAAACACATGTACGTTAAGCCAGCATAAAAACCCAGTGGTCTACCAGAAAAAACATAACCATTTTAGAGTTGCTTCATCATCAGAAATCCAAACAAGCTCACCAACACCATGGATGGTGTGAGACCAGAAACTTAAATACAAACAGGGATGGAAATAAAAGCTTTATATTTAGGGGTTTTTTTGTGAGGCTTTTTTTTTTGCATTTGTGCACTGCAGATACAGGGAGTTTGACTCGCAGGGTTTGGAGTTGAGGCGGTGCATTCCAGCGCAGACTTCCAAACCCTGTGGTGTGTAATGATACAGCTGTCTGAAACCCCAAGAAATGACAGGGTCAGAGTGGCAGGAATTCAGCACAACAAATCTCTCAAAATTGCAGCTCCCTTTTCGCATGGGGGGCCCTGCTAGCTGGAGAGGTAACACTTGACCTTTTTAAACACTGTCCCCACCCCTGTATATCTCTGGCTGAGATTGTGAGGGACCTGCTGCACTCCCCTCTTCCTTTCCACTATTAAAAATAATCACCATGTGAAAATGCTAAAAAAAAAAAACTTTGCTCTTTTCATCATACTTCTAATGTCACAGTGACAATTCAGGATTGGGACTATATAAAACACCATCCTTATGATTTGTTTTTCTTTGTAACTTCGGACAGAGCTGTGGATTTCGGACTGACTCACTCAGACAAACACTCCTCTGGCAGCAGCTTGCAATCATATGAACCCAAAACAATCACAGGCTTCATTCCTCGACCACTGAGGAATGCTATTTTAAAGCTCCCGTGTGATAGTAGGCTGAGTTTGGGTTCATCATTCCTGCGCTGTCCCAGGACAGGCAGTGACTCCGCAGGGAAGCGTGGGGTGGCGACGTGACCATCCCTGTGGTGTGAACTACGCACACTCCAGCCCTGTGGTCGGGGACTGCCTCACCGAGCCTAAACCCACTGTTAAATGTATTAACAGAGTGGTCGTTAGAGCTGACCAAGTTGTCCTGGCCCCTGGGGCGACAGGAAAGCCCCACTCTCTGCTCCACGGTTGCTGTGTCAAAACGAAGCCTCTTTCTAACGCTCACCACAATGGCTCAGATACCCCAGCCCTCAGTCTAAAGTGCACACACAGAAACAAATACACTGAACCACCCCTCCCCATACACACATGTATGCATGAAATCACACATATACATACACCCACACATTCACCATCTTAACAGATGCTGTCAGCCAGGAGATGCAAATTAGCATTCTATTAACAACTGTCCTAGCACAAAGAGCTCATTATTAAAACAGTATGAATACTACAAATACACAAATATTAATATATTAACAGGATAATTGCACATTGCAGAATTTTGCTGTGCCCCCCCCCCCCCCCCCCTTCCTGAGTCTCTCTTCCATTGATAGTGCATGACATGAATTTGGCTTCATTTGCATATGAACACCTGCCTGGGCGCAATCCTACTTTGGGGTAATTAATTGTATTGTTGGAGATCATGCTAATGACAATTTAGGGTGTGAAACACAATGAAATACTCGTATAACCCTCACAGTTACAGGCATTATTATTCCACAGCATCTCTAGTTGGTGGAGCCGCCTCCCCGCTTTGTAATTTACTACAACACACTTTGTAACCAACTATAAGCAATGAATCAAATTCACATGAGTAGAAGTTTCTCTCTAGACGAATGGCATTTCTATGGATAAACAAAGCTGGGACAGAGTGCCAGGTTTACTGAAGGATAACATTGTGGCCTGCAAAAGGTCACAAAAAACACGCCTGGAATTTACTGGCCCTTCATTCTGGGTAAAATACACAAGTGGAAAGAGCTTCTTAGGAATAATAGAAAAGTGTACCTTTGCGCTTGATGGATATGCAGTTCCTCAAAAGCATATTCATAACTGAAAGGAAATTGGCAAAACTAGTCCATCAACCATTAAATTTACTTCAGTGAATATCACACACAGATAACCTACTTGCATGGAAATTTTATGCCCTTTGAGCTGCAGGCATGAACCCTCCCATTTTTGGCACAATGTAAGGTTGTAGTTGAAGTTCTGTTCTTATAATATATATGACCATTGTAAGAATCCATCCTAAATACCAGCTGAAACCTTTTGTTCACTGCCATATGTTAACACAAGGACCAGGTAACATGCTGTCTATTGCACTCTGTAATATGTGCAATCAAATTCAACCAAACTGCTGTTTCTTTTCCTGCCTGTCAAGTGTCCTGAGAGCCAGAGTGATTTTCCATGGCATCACCACCCAGCCCAAGTCCCTGAACAGAAGCAGCCCAATGTGGGGCGTCCAGAGGTGCAACTAATTCCATCCTAAACCGCTCTCCCCCTCCTCTGCTGCCTCATACAAAAGTGCTCTGCACAGAACAGGCTGTTCCATGCAGCAGACAAAGTTTCTTTAAATACTTTGCATTCTAGTCAAGCTTTAAGCTCAAGCTCTTCCACAATCTCTTCCATTTTCTGAAGACAACAGCTACAGTGTACTGGGAGTAAAACTCTCCTACCTGCCACGGCACGGGGTCAGGTTGAACAAGGTGACTCACAGCCATTGTATCTGCACCAACCATCTCAGCCATATTGAGACTGCAGCTCTATTGCTTCAAGAAGATCACTGAGTGAGTCGCTTTTGTCTTTTTGTAGATTTGCGCACATTTAATGCCAGGCTCTATTTAGCTCATGAGTGCTCTTCAGCAATGCAAAGGCTTGCCAGTACAGCTGGAGAGCAGCTCTCACTTTCTGTTCATTATATCAGAGGAACTGAAAGCAGGCATTGGTACTTAGTGGAGAGGAACCTGATACAACAACAGTAGCTGGAAAGGATATGCCCCCTGGAATGGACACTTAGTCAAGAGGGGAACTAAACCCAGGAAGCAAGAAGTTTTGCAGCTCAAGTATCTCTGTTAGAAAAGGATCAAAGTCACTTCACACTGCTTGTGAGAAGCACTACATCATGACACAATGTCTCCCTCTCCAGCCAATGGTTCTTTCTCGTGAGCCTTAGAGGCACCCTGCTGGGTGTAACGCGAGAGGGGCTGAGAGCCGCGCAAAGTCCAGCGCTGGTCGTATTGAACAGGTCCTGCAGCATGGCTGGGAAACTGAAGACTGCGCGGCCTGACCTGCCCCAGGTGGCGATCAGTACCACAGACAAAGCGTTCAGGCACCGCCCCAGACAGGGGGACCAGGTTACTCCTTGGCCTCAACACCACTGCGTTAAGGACAGTCAGAGAGATGCAGAGCCATTCGAAGCTCCTCCCTACCTGTGGCCCGGGCGAGACAGGGGTGTGGTGGACAGACAGCTGGGTCGGGGAGCGTGGGGTCACGGACACGGCAGTGTGGGGATGTGCCCTTCCACTGAGACTCCAGATGCCGGCTTCTCTCCCACTCCTGATCGGCAGCGGAATACTATCGCTGGGCTTGCCGCACGGCCGAGGCTTTTCCAAAGGTCCGCCCACCTGCCTCCCTATCCCCCTCCCCCTCCCGCTCCCACTCCTCACGTAGATGCTGCTGCCGTGTGGATTCTCACATCATACGGGGGGCGCAGGAGTGTGGGCCGACTTTCTCGCAGTCTTCCCCTCATGCCTGCCCTCTCTGGGGGACCTTGAGATAGAAGGAGGTGCTCTGGGGTCTGCTAGCCCCAAGTTTTAAAACCCATTGCTTTTTTTAAAAAAAAAAAACCATTGTTTCCTCTGGCAAAGGAAAATGCCTGGATGTAACCGAGAACATAATTGTGAGTTGAAGCTGTCTGGGGGCGGATATGTGAGCCCTGCAGAAAGGGAGGGCGGGGTAAGACCCACTGAGGATCGAATCTGTTCTGCAGCTGAGGATCCCGTGGGGGGACCTCTCTCTCTCTCTACCCACTAAGGGGACTTGCACAATAAGAGGCCACTATGTCACTGTGATTTCTCTTAACAGCTTCTTTCGCTGAACTGCTGAATCCCACTCTCGCTCCACCCTGCTCGCCTTGCACTGGAAGGGGGCAGTGTACAGGGATTATTTCTTCATAGGTGTTGAGCTGTCTGGGGCTCTGGTTTCCCTTGAGCCTGCCAGGTTAGTTTCAATCCTCATGGACAGAGAGCTTTAATCACTGGCTCCGTGAATGGAGAGCCACCTGCAGGGGCATTCTTTTGTGCAACATGCCTAGTCCCGTTTCACCAGGACGACAGTGCTGTAAAGAGTATTTCTTCCAGGTCTGTGCTATATGGAGAACAGACAGAATACAGTGAATTCAGGGACACAACCCCTGGTACTGGCACAGGGACAGTGTTCAGGGCATTACTAAAAAGGAGCATGATATCTGCAAATATTACTTAGTATAACAAGACAGGTTATATTAGTAGTATTACATGAACATCTTGGTGTTGGCTTAGTCATACATGCTTAGCTATCACACTAGTTATTTGAATAAATAAGAATCTTTGTCACTCCCAGGTGTGATATCAATGGTCTACTATAAGGCAAGGTTAAAACTAATAAAAGATCAGGTATATGTATTGGAATCCATACAATTCACTGTGCAACAGATCTTCACAGCAGTGTATAGAATTGATCTTTCTGAATGTTTTCCACCAAAATATGTTTCTCATATTCTGTACTGTACTCACACTCTCATTCACAATATTGTTCTCGTAGGCAACTTGCCAACTAAAAGCAACAGTCCAAACAGGTCAAGTTCCTGCCAAAAGTGATATTGTTAGGATAAGGAGTGTGCACCTTATGTGCTGACTGACAAATAGGCCTAATGATCGTGATTTCAATTAAATCACCTTTTTACAAAAGTAAGTAAAGTAAAGTAAGTAAAGCTTTTTACAAGCTTCAAGTGTATTTGTTTCTGAAGTACTGGGAACTTCCATAAAAAGCTGTAATTTCATATGATTTATGATGTATATGAATATATACAGTCACTGGGGTGGGAGGGGGGGGGGGGGCTTAGCTCACTTACAGAAAATCCTTTGAACCTTTGTGTCAGTGTGGCTGAGATTACTCGGCATTACAGGATACTAGTAGCTCGTTACAAGAGGTATAATTAATTACAGGCAATAACCACATTCTGTGATTTATGCTTCCGGCAGAAGCAGCCCCCGTCCTCTGCTAATAAAATAGCATTGAAAAAATAACTACATCAGCAGTGTGGGTAAACCGAAGAAAAGAGGAGTCATGCAGGAAAAGAGAGGCTGAGAAATGCAGAATAATTTGAGGAGCTGAGAAGAAATGATGGGTTTTCCCCAGCAGTGGGCTCTTCCAAAGCGCTGGTGGAAGACACACAGTCAGACTGGCTCAGGGGGCTCAGGGTTTGAGCCCTGGCCTGGCATGAGTTTCATAGACCTGCAACACAGAGGTGGGAGAGAGGAACCCCTGTCTGCACAGACAGGTGGGACATTTTTTTTTTTTTTTTTTGGCAGGGGGAGGGTTGTAACAGCCCGAGCAACATGGTTGGATGCACATGCAAGAGCAAGAACCCCTAGGGCACTGTTTAATGGTTCCATAAAAAAAAATCAAAACATCTTGCATGCATGTATTTAAAAAGGGAAGAAAAATCTGAATACAGAGCTCATTTTCTCAGTGTTATTTTGACATCTTGCATTTCGAGTGGAGGTAATGATTCTCAGGTTCATTGACACACAGTGGGAGTCTCAGAATCTCCCCTAGTCTCAGAGTAATCTCAGCCATACTGACACAAAAGCTCAAAGGATTTCTGTAAGTGAGCTAAAACCCTCCCCACACCCCAGTGACTGTATATATTCATATACATCATAAATCATATGAAATTACGGCTTTTGATGGAAGTTCCCAGTACTTCAGAAACAAATACACTTGAAGCTTTATTTGTAAAAAGTAAAACAAATGATTATTTGGGGGGGAAAGATGGTTTTTTTTGTTGTTTTATCATTGCTGGCTGTTGAAGAGTTAGCTGTTTTGCTTGTGAGGTTTTTGAACTTATTTGATGATTAAATGGCAATGGTTTAATTGAAATCATGATCATTAGGCCTATTTGTCAGTCAGCACACAAGGTGCACACTCCTTATCCTAACAATATCACTTTTGGCAGGAACCTGACCTGTTTGGACTGTTGCTTTTAGTTGGCAAGTTGCCTACGAGAGCGATATTGTGAATGGAAATGTGAGTGCAGTACAGAATATGAGAAACATATTTTGATGGAAAACATTCAGAAAGATCAATTCTATACACTGCTGTGAAGATCTGTTGCACAGTGAATTGCATGGATTCCAATACATATACCTGATCTTTTATTAGTTTTAACCTTGCCTTATAGTAGAACATTGATATCACACCTGGGAGTGACAAAGATTCTTATTTATTCAAATAACTAGTGTGATAGCTAAGCATGTACGACTAAGCCAACACCAAGATGTTCATGTAATACTACTAATATAACCTGTCTTGTTATACTAAGTAATATTTGCAGATATCATGCTCCTTTTTTGTAATGCCCTGAACACTGTCCATGTGACAACCCCAGTGTCCCTGAATTCACTGTATTCTGTCTGTTCTCCATATAGCACAGAGCTGGAAGACATGCTCTTTACAGCTATCAATAGAAATTAAGCACAATTACTCTTCATCTCTGATTAAAAACATTGAATATATTGGCTATTACAAGGCAAACCGAGAGCCTCAAGCCTCAGAACACGACTGACCAATGAAAAACAGGGGGAAAAACACGTCACGTTACGTCACTTTCACCTCCACTGACTGCCACCTCCACTGGTAGGACATGTCCCACCAGTGGAGCCTGCAGCCAGACCCTTCTCATGAAATCAGCCAGTAATGGTTCAGTACTGGGGGGATAGCCGGTGGGTAAATGCTGGCCATAATCCCCCAGCAACAGCTCGCTGTCAGAATCTTCCCAGCCAATGTTTCATAATACTGGCTTAAGAAAATCTACTGGCTGCATGGGAACTTTGCTCTGGACTCCAACCTTTTGATATATTTAACCCCAAGTTCACAAGGTGCCTTCCAGGTTTAATGCCGTTAAGACCTCTGACACGCCACCCAAAAGCACCGTGAAGATTCTAATGGGCGTGTAAGGTACTGGTAGCTGCGTACAGCATACACTCTGCATATCACACTCTGCATATCACAAACCATCAATAAACACTGTTAGATATGAAAGCCACTAAAAAGCTGGGCCCAATAAGGCAGAAGGAAGTTCTGACTTTGATTTCAGAATCGATCACTCTCCCATAACTAAAGGACTTTCCTCATGCAACTTTTCATGCTCTTACATGGTCTTTGCTACAGGAATTAGACATTGTGTAATCTAGAGGCACGTCCAACCACAGAAACGTCCATGAACAAGACCTCTATGTCTCTGAATCTTGCTCTGAAGAGAAAGTGATTTAACCTGGGAGGAGGGTAATGCACTCACTGCTACCAGTGTAGCTGGGAGCCCAGCTGTGGCCTCCTCCAGCAAGTCTGTTACACCCCCTGGCATCTTCTAAATTACACATGTATGGTCTGGCCACAGGCAGGATGCACCTAGTTGAGTCTGCGTTTTATGCTAATGCGGTTAATGTTTGGAACCTGGTGCGTGGAGCTCAATGCTTAATGAGCCCCCCCCCCCCCCCCCCCCTCAGCAAACAAGTATACAAATTCCCCACATTCCTTCAGGGTGTTCTCAGCGCATCCAGGCCCACCGGCCTTACCCACAATGCACCAGCATTAACAAAGAGGACTGACACAAAAGGCTCTTTTTCCATGTTATTAATGAACTAATTAAAATGAAAAAGGGTCCTTCCAAAAAGATATTTCTGCATACCTTCAGAAGCTCCTTCCTTCTGTATCAGTCTAATTGCCCCCCTCCAAAGCCAAATGCTCATTCATCTTCATTATCAAACACTGAGGCTCCCACTTCAAATTTCCATATTTGGCAGTGCATGCCTTTGGCAGACAGTTATACCACTGTGTCGAACATTGGTATTAATACCAAAAAAAAATCATCATCATGTGCTGAGATAACACAGATAAATAAACAGGGGTGAAGAGCAGAGAGAAGCGAACCACACCCGAGGACTGGGAGTTATATACTGCTACTGCTGCTGCCAACAGCCACAGAGAGGGGAGGGAGACACCATATTTCTCTCCAAAGGGGGGCGGGGGCGGAGGAATTTATGGCTGGGAACAGGAGCCAGACTGTACACCTGAACTCATCCTTAACCAGCTGTCTGTAGTCCTAAGTACAATGATCACTCAGCTCCGCTGTGACAGAACAAAGGTGTATTTTTATCTTGCAAAGCTGACTTACAGGACAACCATACCATACAGTGATTGAATCAAATGGTAGGTTAGCACAGATGAACAGTTAACAAAATGGTTATACTCATTGTGTCACATGCATGGGAGAGTATAGGAGAAGCTGCTTTAACATGCTGAACATGTGTTCAGGTTTCAACACTGGATAGGACATGATGACACACTGAGCAATCTTTTGCAGGTATCTCAACTGTCTGATCCTATGGGATGTTTTTGTCAGTGTCAGTATGAGGCTGTGACGGCAGTGCAGAGGGGGCTTGGTGGGGTCCTGCCCTACCTGTCAGCGTCCCCCTGGCGGGCAGAGGCCTTGTGCTGGAGGGCTTCTCGTACTGCCACCACGCTGTCCGGAAGCCGGTTGAGCCGGCGCGTGTACAGGTTCAGTCCTCCATCTGTCATATAGCTGTGGGGACAGGACATTGGTTAGATCCAGCCTTTAGTTGTAAAACCAACATTTTGTTTGGGATGTGTGCTTTCCACATAAACACAAGAATGCAATCACATGTGGAGGTTGCTCACATATTTACATGTGCTTCCCCATGAAGCAATGGGAAAGTCATTCTTGTTCAGGTTTGAAAGGAAACAGGACAGACCTAATGACTGCTGAATGCTATGGTGTCGTTTTCTTTTTTTTGTCTTTGTTGCTGTTCACCCGTCCTACTTTTTTTGCTGCTTTTTGTATCTACCTGTTTGTTTTCATTACATTAAACAGAGGGGCTTCATGCAATCTTAATTCTCATTAATACCTTGCATTTACTATGTAATTATGTTCAGAAACAGGAATTAACCATTATTTCAATCACTGAATAAAAAAAAGATTCTAACCCAAAGTCAACAATGTTGAAGTATTGCTGAAGTAACCTGTGTCCAAACCAAATACAAATTGAGTTAAAGTTAAGTGAAATAAATTAAATAAATTAAATAAATTTAATTAAATAATTACATTAAATTAAATAAATTAAATGCACTAAATCACTCTGAAACAACAAAGATGTTCTATTATTCCTCATTTGCATTTTCAAACAAAGAAAAAACAA
This sequence comes from Megalops cyprinoides, assembly GCF_013368585.1. Classification (NCBI taxonomy): domain Eukaryota; kingdom Metazoa; phylum Chordata; class Actinopteri; order Elopiformes; family Megalopidae; genus Megalops; species Megalops cyprinoides. The sequence continues at coordinate 31,947,586 of NC_050595.1, forward strand.
AACTGAAATCTACATGATAACCATCAAAACAACTGAAATTGTTTTTCCAAATTGCAAATCAGACCCTGCTCATTCAGTTTAGATGAGGCACCACTGAGATTTCCATGCATACATTTGATACGTTTTTTCCTGTTTAATGTCTTTAATGCCACTAATGCAAAGGCTCACTGTAACGTGCAAAGTTAAAATGGAGCGATTTGAGGGGAACGGCTGCAAGGCGCAAATGCCAGGGCCATTGCAGCCAGCTGTGAGATCACACTCAGAGGGCATGAGGGCAGACATGCACCCCACCTAAACACAGTCAACACAGCCTCATGGAAACTGTTTACCCTTTCCAGGCGTCCTGGGATATTTTTCTAAGGAAGCCAAACCACTGCAAAGAAGTCAGTAATATTTATACATAAATGTGAGAATGATTCACTGTCCTAATGCTGCTGAGCAGAAAGCACAAACCTCACATATGGCCCAAGACAATACTGGGGCAAATGGTAACACGCTTAAATCAACTGAAGTTGTTTCATAGGTGTTATCTACTCCCTGAAAAGCTTGGCTGTCAGACAGAGCTGGAATACATAGTTCCTTCCTGTAAAATAAAATCCACCTGAGTCTAAAATCACTGATAACCTCCTCCAGTGCAGACAAAAGGTTACATCTAAGACAGCTAACCACAGCACCTCTAAGCTGAACCCTCCTTAAGGTTTAGTCAACATTTGTCACAAAACATCACTGTTACAGGTCTTGGTGCTGTGTCTATAATTCAAACATGCATATAAAGAGACACAGTGATGAACCTGCTTGCTTGAAGTTGATGGAGTCCTGATTTTGGAAAACAATAGTTAGATATGTTGTAATGGCTCCTATTTAACCTGCACACTTGACTCTAATGGCTCACTTGTGTCTGTGGATTTTTGTAAGCTCAACACATGTTCCTCAAAGGATGCAGGACCTTAAACTGACAGTCATTAAAGCATGGAAACAGAGCCATGCCACTTTAAACAATATCGAACAAAGAGCTATGCTTAATAGTTTCCACAGCACTGGACCAAAACTGACTCAAATCCTTTCACTCAAACTCTCTACTCCTGCTCACTGTTAACAGAGCATTAGCAAAATACTTGACAATTGAACACAAGATACAAAACCAACATAAACACATGAACGCTTTGGTAACTGAACTGCAATCACTTTAATTACCGATCAAAAAAGCCCATTAAATTATCTGACATACCTTTGTGCATTGAACATCTAATGCGAATATAACCCCATGCCAACAAATCCAGGATGGGTAGTATGATTTGGCCTGTCTCTCTGAGAAGCTGATCCAGTGAATTCTCCAGTAAGAAAAGCAGTGGATCCCAGCGCAGCATCTGAGCCCTCCAGTCAGTGCTGGTGTGTGCATGTGGGGGTTGCCCCGCATTCAGCAGGTCCCTGTGTGTCCAGCACTGGAATGTGGCTTCACTGGCCAACACACGCCCCAGCCGTCCGGTTAGCTCTCCTCAGACTGAGAGAGTGTAGAGCAGGAGGAGGAATGAGGCTCTGAATCACTTCAGCAAGTTGGAGCACTGCGAGACAGAGGCAGGCTGGGACAGGAGACCTCCGGGGGGGATGGAGAGGGAAGGAGGGCTGTCTGATGGGGGAAGGCAGGCGTTTGGGGAGGGGGGTGGTGATAGATACACTGTATAGCCTGTGGTGCTGATTATCATGAGCAGCGAACCAAGGCACATCCATCACATCAGGTCTTCTTGTTATTAGAAACAGTTCAGCAGATACAAAAAAAAAAACATTCCAGGGTTGTTTCAACAGACCAGGATTTCTGCATTTCTAAATCCTGACAGAACACAGGGATTCACCACTCTGAGATAGTCTTCTAGGCTTGGTGTCGGTCATGTGTGATATGCAGCAGCTTACCTGTGATATTCATCAGAAATAAGCATGTGACCACAGATTGATCATAAGCACATATGCTGCAGAATGAATCCTCACATGCTGCAAAATGAACATGAACATTTACCCTCCGAAACAGGAAATGAATCACTAAAAAACATTTATGCCTTAAACTATTGCTTCACTATCTCAAACAGAAATACAGCCACTGGTGGGAAAAGGTAAGTGACTGAGTCAGAGGCTGCAAAACCTGATGGGCAGGTAACAGACCACTGACTGGAGGGATGAGCTTTCCTGAGAACATGCAGAAGCACCTGTGTAAAGACAGGTGAATTCATAATTCTCTACTTTTTACATCCTGTAGAATTTCAGTCTCTATGTATCCTTTGTTGCATTCTCCATTACATTGAAGGGTAGCTTACTTAACTCTTATTACATTTGAAGACAGTGAACGCCAAGCATTGTTATATGGCTGTATTAACATTGTGAAATCTGTTGTGCTCGCTGTGGCTCCTTGTCTGAACAGAAAATGATACTGCCCTGTATCAGTCAATGCTGTCAGTGTCTCAGGGGCAGCCTGTGGTTGCTGCTACAGTACTGAAACTCAAAATGGCCTCCAAAAAGGCCAGGGAGGCACAGCATGAGCTCATCAACGGAAATGAATCTGTACAGCCTTGACTCAAGGAGGTTTGTACAAGAGTCCATTTAGGGTTTATCTTAGGCAATGAGCAGACATACTGGCAAATAAGCTCCACTGCCATTGTAACTCTAGTCATGAACCTCAGCTCTTAAGCGTGGCTTCAGTCTGATCAGACATTAACAGTGTAAATTCTGTTACAAAGCTTGGCTTCAGTCTGATCAGACATTAACATTGTAAACTCTCCATTCCCTGTTACAAAACCTGGCTTCAGTCTGATCCCAGATTAACAATATAATTTCTCCATTCTCTGTTACAAATCCTGGCTTCATTCTGATCAGACATTTACTGTGTTATCAGATTGAAGCCAGGTTTTGTAATGGTGTAAACTCTCCATTCCCTGTCAGAAAGCCTGGCTTGAGCCTGACACGGAACTCCCTTTCACAGTTATTCAATAAGGGAGACCGAGGTGAAAATGCTAGTCATTCACTAACTGAAATCTAGTCAACTGTATCCTGGATTTACCCCCTTGTCTGAATCCACATGCCAATCCCCCTCACGACTTACACTCACTTCTCCTTTTCATAGTGCCTTTCATGCTACTTCTTACTTCATAAACTCCTCATTCATCAAGCAATTTCGGCACCTGCCCTCCTTTACAGAGGCTTCCAAATGTAACACTAAATCTTCCATATACTTTCATATTTAGCACCCTAACAGTACAATCTGAAATCTGAACACTTCTCTGTGTTAAGTGATTATCTATTAGAGGGTAAAGCTAACAAAATATCACCCATCCTTGGCTGTTAATCATTCAGTACTCTCTCCAATGTTCCAGTTTGTCATTTCAAAAACCATGACACTTTCATCTTTTATTACAACGGCACCTTATAATAAATCACAGGAGCCTTTTTTGTGTCTTTCTGGAAGTGAAAGGTCTTGTTCCCTTAGCTCCCCTGTGATGGCTTTGGATCCTCAAAGGGGATGAAATGAAAAGAACTGGCTATTTGCGGTGGGTCTGAGCTCGGCGTTATGCAGGTGCCTGCTATTCCACAGCCGGAGACATCAGTAAAAATAAACAGCTGCTTCACTGCACTTCCAGGAGGGTAATGCGTGCTGCTGCTAACATTTCAAGGCAGCAGTCAGGATGGGAGACATACCCTCACCCATGTCTGGCAGTCTCTGGCAGGATTCGCCAGTCTCTTTAACGGGATAAAGAATCAGCGATCAGGTGTCTCCTGACCCAGGATGGTTAGTGTGTGTGGTCAAAGGTGTCTCTTCTCGTTACTTTTTAGACACGACAAATTTTGAACCATCTAAGTTGTCTGTACTCCTTTAGAAATCCATTCAGCTGCCATGCAGTGCAGTCCAATCGTAATGATTTGAACTAAACAGCCTCTTCCGACAGAACTCAGGGACAGCCAGGTCATGCACAGGGTTAGTAGTGCGGTGTGGTGGTGAGAAGAAAGGCTTGCAACCAGAAGTAAAAACTGTAAGCCAGCCTGGATAAGAGCCTCTGCTAAGAGGTCATACAAGGTAGAGTAAAGGAGCATTTGGTTCAAAACTTAATCTTTCAAGAGAAAGAGATTAATACACACCTGAAAGAATACTGGATCGAAACTCTACTTTCGACAGGCAGAAATCCAGGTGCCATTTTATATGCAATATCAACACATTATGATTAATGACTAACCTCTAGAGCAGCTCTGTATGGAGAAATACATTTACATGAAATCAAACATGGCAAAAGTCCATGCTATTTAGAGCATTCCTACAAAATCTGAAAGGAAGTAAAGCTTGATGACAATTCCTCCTGAAAAATAAACATGCATTAAAGTAAGACCACGGATGAGTCTACCTCTTAACATTTGTTTAGCATTCCTCAGTGCCAAGTACTCCAAAGCCAGGAATAAGCAAGGAGTAGTAGTAGCACAGAGCCAATTCGCATTTATTGAATATATATAAATATAAAATTGATGGAGGTGTTTTCCACTTCAACATTAATTGCATTCGCCCCACGAGCCTCTCATAAATCAGTCCTTCTCCAGCATCCTCAGTGTCAGCCAAGAGTATTCCCCATGGGCAGATTATTTTCACTAGGCCATGCTCTGTGCTTTAACCTCACATGAACCTGGTTGGCTTACTCCACATCGCTCAAGTCCTGTCTGAAGAGGGGCATCTGCAGAGGAGGAGCAAGACCCCAGCCAAAAAGTCAGAAACAGCCCCTTCTTTCTTCCCAATCATGGCTAACACTACACCACTGGTGCGTGCCTGTACATCTCCTGTCTGTTTCCCCAGAATCAGTAAATGGTAATTAGGGATGCACCGATTTATCGGGCGTACATCGGTATCGGCCGATATTCGCCTTGTTGACTGCCATCGGCCTACCGGCAAATAAGATGACATTCACCGATTGCAGTGGCCGATGTTTATCTGTTGTGTTGCATCAATTTTGCGCTGGCTAAATATTGTGTTGGTTATTTGCGGTCCGACTCAGACAACAGTAGCCTACCCACCTGCAGATTCGGAGAAGATCCAATAGGTGGTACTATAATTAGCCTTATTCACATGGCGGCCATTTTGCTCTTACGTCACGCTCAGGGTGGGAGCAGGGTAACTCTTCAGTCAGCATCTATGGCAAAGTGGACCAAAAGTTTGACGTGTGTCTATCTACGTTTTGAAGAAATAAAACAAAAATGGCCAGATGGGTCAGCAAAGAACCCTAAAAGAATTCAGAAGAGATACAGTTGCTGGATTTAAAGTTATATCCACTAATGCAGTGGTTCTCAACCCTGCTCCTGGAGGCACACTGTCCTGCATATCTTCTATCTATCCTTGCTCTACCTGCCTGACTGAAGTCATCAGTGGCACTTTTGATTAGCTGAGCACACCTGATTTAATCAAGCAGCAAGGATAGATAGTAGATATGTAGGACAGTGTGCCTCCAGGAGCAGAGTTGAGAACCACTGCACTAATGAATGAATGACCTGGCATACTTAACATTAGTTAGCTAACTAGCTAGCGTTAAGTGTCTAGCTAGCTAGCAAACGGTACTTATGATCAGAAGTCAATACCTTGGCTTGCAGTATGAATGTTTATAATTAACTATTTGTTCATAAGAGACATAATGAAGCTGTATTGGTTTGGTAGCTAGCAGAGTGCATGAAAGCCAAATTAGCTAGCTAGCTAGCTACTTGCACATTCAGCAGAAAAGTACAAATACCACCTTACAAAGACAAATCTAGCTAGCTAGCTATAATACAAACAAAACAATAAACGTAACTAGCTACTTACTATCACATCCGCTGACAAATACAAATATCACATTGCAAACAAACACATAGCTAGCTAGCTACAATAAAAACAACGTAGAAAGCTAGATAGCTTGCTAGCTAATTTGGCTTTCACACATTTTGCTCAGCTGTCATAGCTAGCTAGCTATCAAACTAATAAAGCCTCATCATGTCTCTTTTGACCAAATAGTTAATTTTACCACAGACACTGCAAGCAACCTGTTCTGACAACTTTATAAGTTCTGATAACATTATAGTTAGCTAGCTAGTTAGCTAAGTGCGGCAAGTCTTTATTTAAACATCGGTATCGGCATCAGCTATCGGCCAAATTGTTATTTTAAACATGGGTATTGGTATCGGCCCAGAATTTCACAATTGGTGCATCCCTAATTGAAATGAGCATTAGATGAGCTGAAATGAGGAATGCTTTGCACTACCACATCTCCCCTAGTTAATGGCTCTGCACACAAGACCACACAAAGATGATGGCTGACCATATTACCAAGAGTAAGTCTTTGGTTCATTCAGACATTGTTGTCATAATTTTCCAAACAAACCACTACTTTTAAGAAGTGAAATTAAAGTAGACAATAGACAGAATGAAAAAGTGACCAAATGTTGTCAAGCATAAGAAAATGACAAAAGAGAAACAAAGTTACGCAAAGACTTTTTTGTAGTGATGTGCAGTACGTGAGCGAACAAATCTTTTTGAACGAATCTTTCTGAACAAATCTTTCAGGTGTACTGAGTGTACTGAATCGCTAGTCTAAAGATTCGTTCCTTCCTCTTTGCAAACATGCGCACTGATTAGCTGGCATAGCAGCCATAACTCTCCCTCCAGTGGATAATAGCTATGCGGTCTGTCCGTGAAGCAGCCTATCACAAAACTGTATCAGCAGTACGTTCATGACGACAACTAGCCAATGGCTGAAATGCTAAAACACTGGAAGCACCTCGGCACAGTGGCTCAGTGACGATGCTGACCATGGTGACTACAGCATACGACTGACTCTGGAAGAGTTGAAATGCCCCCCACTGTGTACTGTGTACTAAATGACCTGATGTACTGTTGACAAGTTCTCAGTACAACGGTTTGTTCAGACTCAAAAGAACCGGTGACTACGAAGACTCTAAACTCCCCCTACTGACCCACTGTACTGTTGACCAGTTCTCAGTACAATGGTTCGTTCAAACTCAAAAGATTCTCTGGCTATGATGACGATGAGACCCGAAATTCCCCGAAATGTTCTCAGTACAATGGTTCCGTACGACTCCAAAGAGTACAGAGTGAAATGCCCTCTACTGGCCTGAATCACTGTTGAATAGTTCAGTAGACTACAGTGGTTTTATGAATTATTTTAATTATGATACTTAGACTACATAATATATTGTAGCGGTTGATAGTTAGCCACTGCTGCTAAGGAAGTGTGTGTTCCCATGATTCTTTTTGTTTTTGTCATTAGCTTTTCTTTATGATTAATGTTCTTCTTAAAGACTTTGTTATGTAGGCTATGTTACTTTGTTACACAGTTAAGTTAGGTTGCGTGTGTGTGTGTGTGTGTGTGTGTGTGTGTGCGCGTGTATGTGTGTGTGTGTGTGTGGGAGACCCCATGTGTTTGCTTGGTGCATTTAATGAACTACCGTATGTGTGACAGATAGCGGGGGCAGTGATATGCCTTCACTGTCACATTACGATTTGAGCAGTGACTACAAATATATTAAAATGTTTGGGCTCGGCTTGTTCAAAACTTGTAAAACGAAGTTTTTTGCTTCAGATATAAGCATGGCTCTTTATTCCTCAGTGCATTTTTTTTTTAGTTTTAGCAAATGGCATGTACTTATTATAGGCCTACACGTTAAAATGTGGGGTTCTATTATCTTCCTAAGGACGAAGTATACTTTGCGGCTGCATGATTGTTTGAATAGCATGGTGCAGTTTCAAGTAATGGATATTACGATTTAATTATTATTAATTTCATTGACATTTGGTTTCACATGTGCTGTTTTGCCGCAGAGCAGGCTAATAATGGACAAGATGTTTGGAACAATATAGGGTCATTTTTAAAATGCAATAAAACTATTTACAGATTCGTGTATGCTGCCCGACCGGATATTGAAATGAACAAATCAGTGAGTCAAAGATTCAAATTATTTTATTGTACTGAATGAAAAGGACCTGCATCACTAAAAAGAATTGTTTTGAACACCACTACTTTGTAAATACATGATTATATCTTATTTGCTTAGGTCTCATCACCGAGACTCCTGGAGATGGAGGCAGCAGCAACACTGCCATCTAGTGGCTCTTTAGCACATAAGCAGAATAAAAAATCATTTTTTAAAATCAATAATGTGGATTGTCAGCTCAGAGGACTATTGGTACATTCAGGTACATTGGATAGTTGAAGGAGTTAAACTGGTGCTTCCGATTCCTGGTACCTAAATACCACTGTGTCCACTTGTCTCCATCCTCCCACAACTACCCTTAGCCTTAACTTTTCTGACTCACATTCAAAAGTTCCAAGTATGAACGAGTCATTCAAGTCATTTATGGTGAGCCTGAAGCCAAAAGCACTCCATTATCAGAAGCAGAGAAAGCTGAATTTTAGATAGTAGAAAGGTTTATGTTTTGCCCTCCTTTACAGAAATCTTGGATAGTTGGAAGAGTTAAATCGGTGCTTCCAATCCCTGGTACTGAAATACCACTTTGTCCACTTGTCTTCTGCATCCCAGAACTAACCTTAGCCTTAACTCCACTGACCCATGTGAAAAAGTTCCAAGTATGAACAATCTGAATCACATCATTTAGAGGTACACTGAAGCCAAAAGTGTGCCATGATCAGAGGTAGAGAGAACTGCATTACAGACAGATAGGACAGCAACGTAGCAAAATGGTAAGGAGCAGGGCTTGTAACCTAACGGTAAGGTACTTCTACCTCAGTAAATATCCAGATGTATTAATTGATAACATGTAAGATTGTAAGTTACTCTGGATAAGAGCATCTGCTAAATGACAAAAATGTAATGTGATGTAGAGAGGATTGCGTTTTGCCTGCCACTGCATGATGGACTCACCCGCTCATGATGTCGCTGGCCCGCGCATTCTTGCTCAACACATCACCGTCACTCATGTACCCTGGTGCATCCACACTGATGGCCTCCAGGTCCAGCTCATCTGCCTTGTCAGCCATGTCGGCGCCGCCCATGCCCACGCCGCTGCTCCGGACGGCCAGCTGCCGGCGCAGAGGGCCAGGGTACAGGAAGCGCCCACTCTCGCAGCTGACAAAGCGGCTGGCGTTGGCCCGCGGGGGGTAGCCGTTCCCCGAGGAGGGGGCGTCGCCTGCCTGCAGCCGAGGGCTGGTCTGGCCTAGCCGCCATGAGAGTGGAGCCGGGCGCGGGGTCAGGCCAAGGACACCACGGCCGCTGATCTCCGTGGTAATGCTGCTGTCAAAGGTGGTCTCCAGGGTGCTGGGGGGGAAGGAAGAGGGAGGGAACAAACTGAGAGGTCTCCTCTCTGAGCCAAGTCACGCACACACCCAGACAGTAACACACCCCTGTCGGACACAGTGCCTGTCAGTCAAGCTACCAGACACAAATATGTCCCTCTCCGGCACTCTGCCTGTCAATCAAAGGCAATGACTCCTCAGGGGGTGAGCGAGTCAGAAGTCGACAAACACGACATCCCCTTTCTGAGGAGACAAAAAGACTCCAAAACAATCATCTGAAAGCTCTTTGAAGAGCCTTTTCTGATTTGGGTTCACAGTCTCCTGTCTGTAGTTCCCAGGCCTTTGTATCTCCCTGGACAAAGATGGTCCCAGAAATTGACACTGGGGTTGGCCCAGCAGTTCTGGCTGCCTGTTTTTGCTCTGAAAGTTACAGCACTGTGTTTATTACGGGTGGCAGAGTGGTTAGAGGATTTCAGCATCTGCAGAGGGCTACAGGTCTGAGCCCTACATAGGGTCTTTTTGTAACCTTCAGTGTCCAGTGATATATCCTGTTCCAGTATATATCTATCTGTATACATTTAAGGTATGTCACATGTAAGCTATGCAAGCTGTACTGAATATAGCTGCCTGGCTGTCACACCAGTTGTATAATAATAATAATACTACTCCTATTACTACCACTACTACTACTAGTACTACTACTACTACTACTAATAATAATAATAATAATAATAATGGATGATAACAGATTAATACAAGGATTAATACAAGCCATTCAACTTATTGAGCCACTTGGCCTAACACAACATGAATAAACCCTTCAGTTGGTGTGTAGATGCATGGCCATTCCCAGCTGACGAGGGTGCCTCTATCTGAAATGGCAGTACTATGAGCACACCTTTCTTGGCCAAGTGGTGGAGTGTCAAGAGTCTGAATAAAGGGCCTGTTTTCAGATCCACTGAGTGGAGCTTGCTACTGTCAGAACAACATATTGCCACTGTTTCATTGTTTCACACACAAAACACAAAAAGTTTGAAGAAATATTTAATGGTCCTGTGGACCCCCCACCCATTTACCACCAAGAAAGTTCTGCATCCTTTTTTATCGTTGTGGGGACAAAACAGGCTTTGTTCTTAAGTCGAAGACCACAGGGGTCCACTCAACCATTCTGGCCCTGGGCTGAGCGCTGAGAGCCCCTTCACACTCATCTAGAGAGACAAAGGCTCTTCAGCCCAATGGGAGAAGAGGCGGAGGGCGAGTCCTTCACTGTTCAGAGAGCATGAGTCCATACCCTTCCCTCGCTGCTGAATCAATGTGTGGGCTTCCACATGGCACACATGCATCAGAAACTACATATCCTTGCTTCCTTTAACCCTTTTCTTACAGAGCTGTGATAACAGCAATCCAGATTCCCGATGTGTCTTCCATTACATTACATTCATTTAGCAGATGCTCTTATCCAGAGTGACTTCTAGAACAAGAAAACAGAAGTGCATCCATTCAAGTTAAATAAGCAGTGTCAGACCAGACTACCAAATTTGCCTAGACCTGTGAGTGTGAGCACACCATTCAAGAGCTACCACAAGTTAGCTTGTGCTAATCTGAAGCTAGACAGCCTAGAAAACTAAGGGAAGTGAAATACATACACTACTGTATATCTCAATGTCATTAGATCACAATGATACGACAAGTACATAAGAGGAACGTAATACTAGTATAAACAGCAGGTGCTAGGGATTAGGGTTAGGGTTAGCCAGTGATTCTGTTGTCCTGACCCCTGTGGAAAGTTCATTCCAATACTCTTCCAAATCCCCTCCAGTCACACTTCATGCCATGTTTTACATGTGTCCAGCTGAATGGATGAAAACTCTGCACACAGGGATGTATTATTCTGTACTGGCAGTAGAAGCAGCAGCTATACTGGACAGACAGTAGATGGCAGTCTCCCCACTTCAAACCAAGTCCATGACACTTTCCAGGCTCCCTGACAATACACAGTGTTCTACCATTCACATCAGGCCCTCTTCCTGCAGTCCGCACAGCACCACCTACAATGTTCTTTTAAGATCCTGGACTAGGGTTTAACTTTTCCACTAGAGAGGCAAGTGGGGTAATGAGTTTCCTTCAGCGGTGAGTGGAGAGGGCAATGTTAGAGCCCCTCCTCCATGACCTCCACAGCACATGCACAGTAAAGGTCACTGCGCACCAGCAGAGGGGGCCACAGAGGTTATGGGTTGGGTTATTTTTGGGACAGGTACCAACCTGTGCGTGATCTGGGTCCCCCGGAGGCTGGACATGGTCTCCTCCAGATTCTGCCGGAGGTCTGCGATGTTTTTAACCGTTCTCAGTCGCCTGGTCTCGGGGTCCTCGTCTGGAAAGGGTTCAGTTCACAGCGTCAGCATGAGGTTCTCCGGAATTCTACTGAACCACACCGACAGAGGATCCTTACACAACTCGCACCACAGCAGCACAGCAAACAGCTGTACAGATGGCTACCACAATAGGAAAAATCACTCATACACCCTGCCCTAGTCATTCAAACTTCAGAGTCATTTCTGAGACAAAAGGCAAATTTAGGATTAAATTTCACCCGCATCACCCCCTAAGCCTGTTTGTCCTGGTCAAGTTTAAGGAGAGAGTATCTGCATACGAGAGGCATCTCCAAGGATGGTGGGTTGTAAGCGGGTGGATCTGTTGAAAGAGAGAGAGTGCTCCCGCGGACTGCAGCGGTGGACGTCAGGAGAGCTCCCCGCAGTGACATGGAAAAGCACTGGAGGGAGCTCTCAGCGCAGGCATTCCTGCAGTCCCAAGGAACACAAATGAGCCCATTCAGTGTGCTAAACCTGCCCTTTTACTACAGCCATAACTCTTTAACAGCACATCACAAGGGGCTTTTTTTTTTTAAAAAAAAGAGCCTCCTTTGATGAAAGGTTTGTGTACCCTTTTCCCAGCTTTAGTGCACTCCTCCCCTTAAAGTTGGACTTTACATCAGCTACCTGGCAAAATAAATTTGGATCCTGGCAGGGTCTTTAGTATGAACAATATTAACATGCTCCAGATACTTACAAATGGGTTATTCTTCAAGTAAAGCAACTTCCTATAAGCTCCATGAGAATCTGTAAAAAGGAACAGTTCAGCACAGCAGGACTACAGTCTGACAGTGGAGGCTAATGCAGCCTCTCCACTTACTCTCGAACCTCTGGTAGATGTCGAGCATGGTGAGGAGGATCTCCTCGTTGAGGCGTGCGATGCCATCCCACACACAGGTCTGCTGTACACGCACCCGGTACAGGTGGCTGCGCCTGCATGCCTCGGTATCGGGACTCTTCCAGGTCACCTTCTTCTCAGAGGTCTTTATGGCATTGCCCGTCGTCAGTAGGGCCCTCCGGCTTGGGACCGGGATGCAGCTTGCCTTGGGCCAGCCAGCCCCCCTCTTCAGTGCCCCCTCCCCCGCCACCAAGGGGGGCTTTAAAATGCCCAGGCGGTTGGGCTGTGTGCAGGCTGCGTCCAGGACTTGCAGCACAGCAGCACCGCTGTGGGGTTGGTGCCGGGGGCCAACATCACCTAGGGATGGATTGGTCTGATCTCTGCCAGGGGCCTCTTTAGTGCTGGTACCTCCTGCTGTGGACCCACCCTTCTTCAGAGCTTCAGGACCCCTCTCTTTCTGGTGAAACATTTCCTCTTCTTCTCCAAACTTTGACAAGTGTTCTAAAGCTCTGCCTGATCTTCCTGCCCTTTATGTCCCTTTGGGCATAGTTACACATTCTCGATCGCACCGAGCAGAACGCATCCCTCTGGAGTAAACTCTCTGTAGTGTACTGCTTCAATAGGATGGGAGCAGAGGGAGGAAGGACTGCGCCACAGCTACACCTAGCCCTGCTCTGCTCTCTCTCCCTGTGATGAGAATGTTTTTCTTTCCACTCAGAGTACTCTGACAGACAGGAGAAAGGGCCTGTCCAGCCAGTCAGCCAGCCACACACACACATACACATGCGCACACACACAGCCCAGCTTCTAAGAGGAGCCTTAACAACTCCATGACATCAACGGCCTTTAACATGCAGATTACCCCCTCTGCTCCCATTCAGCACTGGCCTGGCCCTTTCTTCCTGCAGGATGTCTTGGCTGTGGGAGCAGCGAAAGAGCCTGGAGCAGGGTAGTGGGGAGTGGCAGCCTCAAACCCAGCTCAGCCCCGCTCAACATCATGAAAAAACCAATTACAGTCACGCTTCGGTTTTTAAAAGAAAACATTCACAAGGATTCCATTTCGCCCCTCTCTCCCCTTCCTGTCCTTGCTGAGGTACCAGGGAGTGCTGTGAAGACCTGTTGTAATGTGAGTCACAAGCTCCAAGTGAGCAGTTCCCAGATAAACATGGACAGCTCTGGCTGGTTTTTGGGGGCTGAGGTGTTTAATATTTCACCACAGGCGTGACAGCTTTCACTGGAACATGAGCAAAGCTGCCACGCCCATTTAACAAAGCTCTCAGGGACAAGATGTTAATGAATCTTTAATTACCATTCTGGAGGTTGTAACGCCTGAATGGTGATAATTGTAATGCAACTGCAGTAAGGGTGTGGAGGGGTGGGGGTGGGTCCAGAGGAATGTGGGGGATTACATCACTTCTTAACTTTCCATAATTCAGAGTCACACCTCCCCACACAAACACACACACACACACACACATTCTGCAGAGAAATTAGAAGGGGGAGACAGCCTCCCCTATGTGGCATAACCCTGTGCTCCCATTGGCCATGATTGTCCCTCTATCCACAGTTTCAGAGCTGACACAGCTGCTGAATGAAACACCACAGCATGGAGCTTTCCCTTTGGGATGGACTGAACTCCTCCACCCTCACCCCATTTACTCTCAAACAAGGGGGCTCAAAGAAAATGCCTACAATGGATTTGAATGTCCTCTGAATATTGTCATGTATTGAAATCTACTGAATAAACCCATTTTCCAAAATAATTTCACACTGCCTACAGTAAAAAAGAATCACACTACAGAATTATACCCTTAAATGCAGAATTTTCTTCTCAGTCCAAGCACAAATATCTCTTCACTGGATACTATCACTTCACTTCATAAAAAAAATCTTCTCTTGTTAAATTCTTACCTCATAATCTGTCTATACAGTAAATGGAGTATTAGTATTAATATTAAGATTTATCTGTACACAGTTTGCAGGCATATTGCTTGATTCAATCTAAACTAATTATCAGTTGTTAGGAACAAAGCGCCTTGCAGCTAGACTGAATCAGACCCCTTAATGGTAAAATATTTACAAAACCACACACGCCAAGGCTCCTACAGGCAGAAATAATGAACAGGATGCTCGTGAGATTAATGCTGCCTCAAGGGACAGATGTGTGTGATGACGCCCTACCTGTGAGGTCCTCCATGGAGGTCTGCACTGGCTTGCTGAGGAAGGAGGGGTCTCCGCCTCCTCCACCCGTCCCTGCCTCGGTTGTCACGGTTCCCGCCGTGTCTGGCTGCGACCTGCGGAACGGGTGCACAGAGTGAGGGGAGCTGCCATGCCCACTGGAGCCTGCATTATTCAACACTTCTCTCATTCACTTAGTGGTGCCAATCTGCCCAGCATAGCAGGAGAGGTCTCTGGCACCCGCTCTTCCAGCAGGAGGCTTCGACAGCAGCTTTAAATCACGGTTCCTCAGTGCGCTTACCAGCGGCAGATTTCTCAAAGGGGCATATTCTGGATCATTGCCATGGCCGCCTCATAAAACAAAAATCAGTACATAGACCATAAGTTATTTCTAGATCCATGGGAGCAGTAGAACAAAGAACAATGTTTCGACTATGACACTAACAAAGGCTTCATAGCTGAAATCTCTGTTGTTCTTTGTTCTGCGGCTCCCATGTCTGCAGATATAAATTAATTGATGGACTAAAACGTTTTTTCTTCTTCTTTTGAGAGTGACCCCAACTGCTGATTTTTGTGATTTTTATGGTTACACACCACAGTGCTTAGAGCACAATGGTACACCCACCATTCTCAGGTCTCATAAAACAGCCATGTGGATCAAACCCACTGCAGGCCTTCCTTCTGAAACACCGGAACAGCCTGGAGTGTGCTCAGCAGCATGGCATGTGGCAGGGGATATACACCGAGAGGTCCACGAGGAAGCGCCATTAACACCCTATGTATGCAGAGTTCTGGTGAAACAGATGAAGGAATATGACAGTCTAATGACTTGTTTCAGATCCTATCATCAGCAGGAAGCATGCAAGCACCTGAGGGTTACTGTAAAGTAAGGCCTTGCATGGGCTGAAACTGTCCTGCAGCAACCTGCTCAAAGAGCACTGAGGCTTCCTCTCTGAGAATGTGTCAGAATGCCCTCATTCTGGGTATGTTTCTAGCTGAGCCTTGAGATATACCTGGGGGTTCCCTGAGAAGAGTACAGTAATTTATCAAGACACATCTTAATATTTAAGTGCTAAGAAAGATTTGAGACAACAAGCAAATTATTAAAAATAAACAAATGTACAGCCACTTTGTTTGGTACAGTGTTACCACTCAAATCCAGTGTTTTTTGTGTGACTTTTCCTGTGACTTGTTAAGGATAAATACATAGTTGAATGATCATCTTCACAGCTGCAATGATATTCTGAAGACAGAATTGCAGAGGGAAACACTTACTGAGACACTGCTTTCAGATTAATTTGTTTTAACCAGGACATGAATCAATTACAGGCAATTGGCTTGCTGTGCAAACTAACAAGCCAGCCAATCTGTCAGCAATATGAGCACACTGACAATAAAACACATCAAACTAAATAACTGATATATTTCACAAGCGGTAAATGTAAACGATTGGGACAACTTTCTTGCGGATGTTTAAGGACAGTAGAATATCTGAGCTCTTTTCATCCATGAATTTCCAGGATGACAATATTTTCAAAGGTATTCAAGGATCATAGGATCCCTGTGGCAAGGATCAAAATCCGGGGCCACAGGAGTGAATATGCTGGTTACATCCAGCATACATTTATATTTGCACATAGAACATATAGAATTGCAGCAGACATACCCAAACCTGGTATTCTGTATGTGCACACATGATAGTCTGTTGTTGGTTTTCCTTGGTGGGCAAAACAGCAGCGAATGTGGGTATGCTTCGTGGTACTCAGAAATATAGATACATAAATGTGATCTGTACTATTTTCGAAAAATAATTTTCAGACATTATAGTACATATTTTTATACTTTCTTTTCGAAATTAATAAACTTGCTTTATCCGTGGATACATCAGTGCAATTGTGCTGCTCGGTTAACTCAGTAAGTATAACGTGCTCATAGTTTTCACTACCACATTTGCTATACTTTTTAACATTAAATCACTGTTTCCTCAAAGCTAACATTAGCTAAAATTCTTCCGATTTGAGAGTCAGAACTGTGTTATGCTGCTTATGTTGCAACTTATGTGAATCTGCACTGAAAAATAAATATTGCATTTGCAGAAAGTTTTTATGCAAAAAAGCTGCGGGCTTAGAACAAATGTTGCTTTGTTGCGTCACTTGTAAATGGCTATTCTGACCTACTGTTCTAATCACACCGGTTTGACCGTACGCGACCGTAGGTTAGAAAGTTAATCAAGTGGTTACAGGAGAGCACATAATTAAAACAACAGCAAAGGCTTACCTGTACATAAAGGGGGCCACAGTGGCGGTGTTGGGGTGGCTGTATTGCTGCTGAGGATGAGGTAGCTGAACGCTAACAGTGTTGCTGGCTGTTGACTGTGTTGTACCTGTACTGGCCATGGGGGCTGTGCTGTTGTGGGCCTTTCCCTCAGAGGAGGCCAGGCTGGAGGAAGAGCTTGAGTTCCTGTTCTCCAGCTGGCTCTTGTACAACGACAGCCCACTGGCCAGCCGCATACTGCGTGGCCTCTCCCCATCCTTACCAGTAGAGGGCGCCCCACAGGCCTTCCCTGTGCCGGAAGTCTTGGCCCCTGGCTTTGGTATGCTGCTATGCGCTGGGACTGAGCTCTCCTTTTTGGAACTGCTGACCTTGCCCCCCTTGGGAATAAAGCTGGCAATCTTGGAGGTCTTCTTTGGCTCTGCCTCAGGGGCAGCCACTGCCTCCTCCTTTGGCTCCTCCTTGGGCTCCGCCTTCTCAATGACGGATGTGCACTTGGAGCTCTCCTTGGCTTTGTCCTTCTCTCTGGGCTTGTCCTTGTCCTTCTCGGCCACCTTCAGGGAGCTCTTCTTGGTGGTGAGAGCCCTGCTGAAGGTGCGCTGGGCGATGCCCTTCAGGGCAATCTTGGGGCTGCTGGTGAGGCCAACCGAGCCGTTCAAGGGCCGTGCGTTGCCCTCTGCCTCCTCCAATGGCGCGGTGTTGGAGCCAGCTTCTACCTTCTCTACTGCTGCTTCACATGTAGTGACCATGCCATCTGTCGAATTCCCCGCGCTGGAGGATTTAGAGCCCCCTTTGCTGTTGAAGATCTTAAGCTTCTCCAACATGGACTTTTGAGCAATGGGGGTGGCCTTTGGGGGGGCCTCGACCAGCAGAGCGGATGGCTGCTGCTGCTTGGGAGGATCCTGTTTGACGGAGAACATGGAAGATGTGGCGCTGTGCTTGGCATTTAGAGACTTGCTCCTCCAGGGCTTGCTGGTGGAGTTGGGCTGGGGGATGGCAGATGAGGAGGAGGAGGAAGAGGACAGGGTGGAGCTGCCGATTGAACCTGAGGATGGGGCATGCTCACTCATCCCAGGAGGTTGCGTGCTGATAATCTCAGGTGGCTCTGTAGATAATGACAGATACATGGGGGAGAAGTGAGAACCTTGACAGCCATCAAAAGCCCCTACATAGATAGGAAGTGGCTGTAAGCAGCTTTTAGTTCAGAGGGAATTAGATGAAAGGATTAGAAGAACTGTAACTCGTCCACGATAAGAACTATCTGACACAGAACTCTCTGGACACACAGGCAGTGCCGCCACTGCATATAGAATACTTCACAACACTTTGAGAATAGCAACCTGCTGTCTCTGATAAAGTATACCACAATGCATCTGTGAGAACAGTCCATCTGATGCTGAGAACAGTCATTAGGTAATGACAACCAAATATAGGGTGCAGCTAACAGAAAAGTAGTCATTGAAGCAGGTCAACACACTGTACACTGTGCATCAAGTTAAAGACAAGCTAGTAAGTTAAGCTAATAGTAATGACGTTACTACTACAAAAACATATGTTTCCATAACAGGAGTGATCAGGAAAATAAATAACACATAACCATCAAAGTTACAACTTCTGCACAGCCCACAGGTGAGAGATCATGCAGCCCAAGTCTTTCAAATCAATCACTCTCATTAATTATAGTCATTATAGTCTTATATGTAGTAAAATGTTGAGAAGAATGTTGAAAACCTGAAATCACAAACACTGAAAGAAATATTACATACATGGAAATAAAAAATGTTCTGATTCTGCCAGCAGTCTAGGACTGTAGAAAATAAAACGGATCGTTTTTACCAGGATATTTTATACGACCTACCTTTGACAGTCCTTTGACAGTTTTGGGTAGTTGATAGTATGATATGTTATGACCCACGAGTTTCCAACAAAATGAAATCCTTTAACACACGCAGCAGTAAAAGCTTACTGAATCTACACACATCCAATGCCGAGGGACTAAAGTGAAGCAGAGTGAGAGGAAAAAAATGATTTGATTTAAAAAATAAAAAAAAACAAAAAACTTCAACTGCCTCTAGGAAGCAACCACCGGTTACAGTAAGCAGGTGCTTAAAATTCAAAACCAAACTGCCAGGGCAGAGTGTGTGCATGCTTGGTGAGTGCGGCCAGGCAATGCGTAAATCATCACAGAGCTTGCCTGTTCAGCGCTCGCCTCCCTCTGGGTGGGCGGGCTGCTACTTCACTCTGCCCCAGGACAGCCCACTGCACTCCCGACCCCAGACAGAATGTTCTTACAACATTGCATCAATAACACGACTTTGTGGCCGTGTTTCGCGAACACTGCATGTTAGCCGGGGGAAACTCCCATGTGACCCCGACAAGATAGCCGTTACCTCCCGGGACTCTGTTCATTCCAGGCCTTTCATCTTCCCTTCCCTGGACAGGGGCACAAAGTTTGGAGACATAATGTTCTGACGGTCTGCCTCATTCCCCTGCTCTGTTTCATAGTGAATGAGCTCTCCCCTACATGCACAGGCACACACATGCATACTTGCTTACTGTCTACAGTCAGTTACCTACTGGATTGTTAAATATTACATTGACAGTGGTGACAGCACTTCCTGGAGAGGACCCACCTAACACCATTCTAACAGCAAGATGGTTTAAATCAGATGGCTAAATGGGTTACCATGTTGTGGGCATGAAAGCTCCCTGTTACATTACATTACATTACTGTCGTTTAGCAGATACCAGTAGAGTGACATAGGTTACAAATTTTTACATGTTACCCATTTATAGAGCTGGATATTTACTGAGCCAGTTCTGGGTTAAGTACATTGCCCAAGGATATGACAGCAGGCTCCCATGGGAAATCAAACTGGCAACCTTTTGGTTACAAGTCCTGCTCCTTACCACTATGCTACATTGCCACTCATGTTACAGACTTACTATGGGACCCAGCATATGGGACATGCCTTTTCTAGCTTGAAACTCAGAATACTAAATCCTAACCATCCCCATGTTCACAAAGCAAGGCTTCTTTGTCGGAATAAAACTTATTTCGATCCTCTGGGAGTTGACTAACATAACATTACATTAACAGTAAAGCTATCATAGTTACAGAAATCAAATAAGACTGAACAAATCTAGCTGTGTTTTAGACGTGTTTCATCACATAACAGTTATCTGTGCTGAATATTGTATTTTTGGTGTATTCCATGATTATTCTGAAGCTATAACACACCCATTCCAATTGATCACAGTCAAGCGTGCTGGTATGAGCTTACCTACCTCATGATGAGCAAGGCTCTCAACAATATGTTCTCAGATGCGCTCTTGGACGGCAGTGTAGCATAGTGGTAGGAGCACAGCTTGTAACTAAAGGGTTGCTGGTTTGATTCCCCGCTGGAGCACTGCTGCCATACCCTTGGGCAAGGTATTTAACCCAGAATTACCTCAATAAATATCCAGCCACATAAATGGATAACATAAAAACTGTAACATATGCAAGTGGCTCTGCTGGTAATGTAATGTAATGTAGAGAGGAGGTGACACCCTGCCCCACCCCACAGGGGTAAAGTAAATGACTAACCCTTGTGGTGTCCACCTGGTCCAGTCATTCATAATAGCGTGTTTTATTGCTTAGCTTGTAATGGCTCAATTATTATCATTAGTAAACCTCATTTGAAGGAAAGCACACAGAAACAGAGTGGGCCCCTATAGAGGTGGCTGTAACCTCCTGAACTCTATGTTTCCCCCTCTATGTTCCTACTTCCCCCTCTCCCTTTCTCCTGGAACAGGGCCTGTCTCAGGGGACTCCAAACCTCAGCTGGGTCTGGCTTATGGGGATATTTGGAGGCCCCGCACGACTGCTCTGTGGACCGGACCCCATTTCGTAGGTCAAGTGCGTGGAAATTATGCTTGTCAGAAGCACTTAAGCGCATCCTTTACTGCACTCAGCGACATCAAAGCCCAGTGTTTTCCCACACATAATTAATAAAACCTGCTACTAATCGTTGATTTAAAATGGGATGGGCTTAAGTGCTTAAGAGTGCTACATCAGCTCACAATATTAATTTCTAAATTTACTGTTTTTTTCCAGTTTTCTTCACTCTCAGCTATGCTACAGAGTCCTACCTGGACCCAACTAATGATGATAATGATGCAATACCGCTAGAACATTCTGACAAAGCTGTCACAATATTACAGTATGTGTTAGCTGGTGAAGAATCATTTATATTCATGCCATGGGCTAATTACTCATTTAATCAAATATGCACAATATCTATCTGCCATATCTATCTGTTCTGCACTGACAGAACAGAGCAAAGAACAGAAAACTGTACATGTTCCAAAGTGTTTACATTTAATCTCACATTGTAGCTTTCACAAGCACACAAACTACAGACAATCTGCGCTGTTTGGCGAGCATAATCATTTACTCCACTTACGCGATTGGTGTCAATTATTCTGTGAATTATTTGTTTTATTGTTAATCAAGGAGGATAAAGGGGAACAGGTTGAAAGTAATGATAGATTTAAAGGTAATGTTTCAGCCTCCCCTGTTTCCAGCTCACTAGCTGCCACAGATGTGCTGCATAAACCTATGCAATGATCCACTTATGAAACACACCATGAATAAAAGGAGGCCAGTGATGTCAAACGAGCTTCTCCTTGCCATGTGAGTATCATGAGAACGTCTGAGTCAAGGAGCTGTCTGACAAAAGAGAATATTTATTGTATTCCACCAACTAATGATGTCTTCATAAATCTACCCACAGAAAAACAGCTAAATCTCAGCTCCTCAGCCCTTGTTCTTTGTCACTAATGAACTTTTAAAATTCCTCCACACAAATAAATACAAATGAAATGACTCTGGTTAAGCTGCCTGTGTTTCCACCAACTCCGATTCATTTCTCTAGGCAGATACTGCTGGACAGGACTGAAGACTGTTCCCTGCAAAATGACAATATGACGCTACATCTATTCATAGTTACAAATATTACAAATGATGGTAGCAACTTTGGTAATATCAGGAACTGTGGTAGTAAGCCAGTCCCAGTAACATGACAGATGTTGTACATTGAAGAGGTCTTTCCAGTTACTACACAGAAAGGCATGAGATGCTCTGCTGTGGTATAGCAATTATATGTTTACAAGATTTCAAGTTCCTATAACTTTACACACCCTCAGCCAGTGCAGAACTACAAGAAATACAAGTAAACCCCTTAACTCCCTTCAAACTTAGGAAATGCCTTTCATAAAAATTATGTTCTTACACATGGCATCAGTGGACTGTGGCTTACGTGGACATACTGAAACACTGGTTGAATCACTGTCTCATTCTAGAGTGGATGTTCACAAAGCACAGGCACACAATCTTCACTCATACTGACCAGAACAGAGAATATGTTCTGGCTTTTCTAGAGACATCTCCCGGCTGAGCTTTTACAAATCCCACATCCACATATCCCAATGAACATGCTTACTGGGCGAGAAACATTAAAAAATACTGACCTGCACTCAGCACTGAATAGTTGAAAAGAGAATCTGCAGACTGAGATCAGGCAGCATATCTGAGGCCCTCCTACCTTCAGACAAATGATAAAACACCCTCCCACTCTCTTCTCTCCTCTCTCCTTGATCCCTGCCTGCCGAATCCTGCCCCCACCTCCCTCTTCTCATGGTCAACTCCATTTTGGAGGGGCTGAATTTGACAGCTGGGAAAAATCAATGCCCCCCATGATGGGATACTGGTGACGATGGAGGGCTAATCAACTCTGACCAATCGATGACATCACAGACTGCCTCTATCACTTCACATCACAACTATCACTTAAGTGACAAGCCAGCAGCTGACTTCTGATTGACAAGCACAGAGGCACTGGAAGATGGCTGATCTGGGTCAGCTCAGAGAGATGTACAGTAACCCATCTCCCTTCTTCCCTCCCTCTCTCTTTGCTTCCCCCACACACCCTCTCTTTCCACACCAAAAGTGCAGTAATTAGAGACCAATCAATGTGCTGTGAGAGACAATCCAGCATAGCATAAATGCTGGTCTCAGTGCAGACACACACAGTCTCTGTGTACTGTGCATATAAAAACCCTGCTATATGGTCAAAGAATATTATTGTTTCGTGTGTTGGAGGCATCACAGGAAAGCAGCCAGAAATCACACACCTATTTTACAATTCCCCACTATAATTATAACAGAATTACATTCATAAAGGATTATAATTATTTTATAAGTCTTCAATACTCCACTGTGACCCACCATGGGGACAGTGGATCTAACTAAACACTGCAGCACTCACACTGACCCAGTGACTGAATGGAAAAATACAATATTACCACACCCTGTCCAGTGCCCAACATCACATGACCCAGGGTATGAATGGAAAAATACAATATTACAGCACTCAGTAAAGTGCCCAACATCACGCTCTGCCCAAATATACAAATACCACTAAACCATACACAGAGCAGCAGCCCAACATCACACTAAATCTGATCTGAAGCTGAATGTATAAATACAACTTTACTATACACAGTGCAGCTGTCAAAGGTCCATGACCTCACTCCATTCTCCGTTCTAATAAATCCAACACCGTCTTAACTGAAAGGCCTTGGTGGCCATATCGTTACAGCTACTAGTAAGGTATAGGTAAGCACAGAAAGTATACGGTAGGGCTGGGCGATACGGCCAAAAATGTTATCACGATAAAAATTTTCATATCAGTCGATATCGATAATCATAACGATTAATGTCAAATCATTAAAGTTTAAAGGATGATTTTTGCTCCTGAGTGAAGGTTGAAGAAAACAGACAGTTAATTGTGGTTTTAAACTACTCTGTATGGTCAGAACATGACAAACACCTGCCAAACAGCAAAACATTTCACAAATCTGAGGCAGAACATTCAAAACAATTATAATGATAAAATCTTTTTTCAACATCAAAATATGCATGAGTAAAATTAAGTAAAATCCTTTTTCAGTCCCTTTTCCTCAACAAAATAAATATCTTAATAGAAAAATTAAGTGCTGCAGTGTGATACAGCACACATGTAAAATGCAATATGCAACTGCGTTTGTGATGTCTTGTTTTTTTTTGTTTTTTTTTGTTGTAAGGCATGGTCCTGGAAAATGCTGATCCAATTGTTTGCTTCTGGGTAGTGACACTGGGTACTGGCCTGGTGCTTGTCAAGGGTCCACTAACAACACTCGTTGGGGACTGCAATTTCTTACTTTCTGCGTGTTCTAACAGGTGACACTGTTTCAAATGATGAAACAGGTTTATGGTGTTGCCCGTCTTTGATGGCACATGTCTTCGGCATAGTTTGCAGTGCACGCTGCTCTGTTTTTTGTCAGATTGTAAATAGTCAAAATATCACCAAACTACTGAAGTTGAGTGACCTTTCTTGTTGACGATGTCTTCGTCCTTTGAGTTGGTCATGGGCACTGTTTTTTCTTTGGTGTTGCTCATTTTGCTTATTTTGCTTATTTCGCTCCAACTACAAGCCTGTCAGCCACTGTGTCTGTAAACAACACAAACGTGCTGGCCTGAATTTATACCTCTCACCGTGTAACCTAACTTGCGCAATGAATGCCTCTGTTCCTGCAACATGAATGGCAGTTTGTGATTCATTTCTGTTGTTGGATTTTCTTATAATTTTAATTCTTATAATTTAAGTAAACGAACCACACCAAAAGCGTGCTTGGAGAAAAGCTTTATTTGGTGGAGATGGAATCAGGCAGAATCTCTGCCTGCAAAGCTTTAATTCAGAGAACTGTTACCGTCATCAGCCTTTTATACCATGAAACAAACAGCAACAGACAATAGATTTACAATGTTGCGACATCAACCTATGCTCCCAATGCAAGTCAGAATCTTTTGATGCTAAAGGCTCCTTTGTCTGGTGGTGGTTGCCAATGGCCCAGTTGTATTCTACAACTGATGGCTATCGCCTGCCTTAATCAATTGCCCTTGGCTCCAACTGTAACGTGGTGCCAGAGGTGTGGAGCTTTCTTTGTAACTATGATAATGAGGCCGCCATTCTCAACAGTTCCCTTATTCTGAAAAATGTCTGGTCAGAGGTTACTATAATCTTACACTGTGCATGCTATCTAAGCATGGAAATGAATTATATCAAGCATTTATCGAACATTTGTTATATTTCTATCGAGGAAAATTATATTGCGATAATTATTGTTATCGTTTTATCGCCTAGCCCTACAAATATGGTTATATTATGAATCTGCTATGAGTGGAACTCTAAGTAAGTTCTAAAAATAAAACCAATTGGCACAAGGCAGGCCCAAGGGCTGTTAGTCTTGGATGCTAGACACTTCATGCAAATAGATAAGGTGATGTCATGAGGTCTTCATCCAAATGATTTCTCAACAAACTGACATGTAGTTAAGAGAAACAGACCATACAGATTAAGCAATCAAACACTGCAACATCCAGTCTCACTGACGTGCACATACAAATGATATATAGCAGGATATATGAATACAACAGAACTCGGTATGTTACCTGTGAAACTCCCAGAGAACTCTCCCACTCACTGATCCATGGGCTGTATATGAAAGCAGCGAGTTATGTCTGACCAATCTCTGTTTACATCTCTTACTCATCCTGGCTTTCATTACTGCCGCCCATTTTTCAGGCACACCCCTGGATCACGACCCTACCCCACGCAGCCACTGAGCAGGAAATGAATGTCCGAGGTGCCGAGAGACCTGCCTGTCTTTGGTGCCCGAGTCCAGTGGGAGGCCATCAGCTCCTAATTTCAGGGAGCAGGGGTAATGCCTGTTAATGCACCCGTAATAGTGGTGGTGCCGACAGCCCAGTCATTATGGATAAAAGACCCTCTCCAGAAACAGCTGTTTCCCACTGCCCCACACATCCCACATGTTCCTTAGCAACAGAGTGGATTTAACCCTTCACTGAGCTGGCTTTGTCCCAAATCTACTCAACACGCTCATAAAGAAGGTGTCTAAGAATGTCACGTCATGTCTTAAGCATGTAAACAACAACACACAGAGTAACCGAGGTCCTACAAAGACACTGTGGCAACCAGTATTTCTCGGTCTCACCACAGCCAGGCATGTCACTAGATGAAATACTGACACTGTTATCATTTAGTAAGAAGGTGTGTATTACAGTACAGTTTACGTTTCACTGCACTCACCTGATGTAACAGGGACGTAGGCTTGACACTTACTATAATCAGAGAATTACCACATACAGAGTCAAGACCCAAGTTTTTCTTTTTTAAAAAAATTCTTTTTCAGGATACGTGTAAATAGAGACAAACAATCTGGGCTGAAGCTGTGTGCGGTTATTGCTTCATTTGTGCGATACAGTTAAGGCATCACTGACACTTACTACTAAAATGCAAGTGTAAAGGTTGCTCTCCTATGCTACCTATGCAAATGTGTCACTACAACCTACAATCTCTAAACTGAAGCATTATGAGTTGTGTACAGGGTTCAGACACTCTCTTTCCAAGACCAAGAGTGTAAGCAAAACTGAGGATTCACCACCTCTGGTTCAAGCATGCCATTATGGTGCTCTGTGGGGTAAGACAGACTAACACTGTCACCACATCAGCAAGACCACAGCTGCTGCCTCTGGTCTATTCTGGGAGCAACCAAGCTGAAGCTCATGCTTCTCATGATGCTGTGCTCCTTCCTGGGCCTGACACCTCAGTCCCATAAACAACTCCATGCAACAGTATCTCCAATGTGAGATATGATTTCTGCCGTATAATTCATAGCGTCTCCGTGCTGAAGGGCCAAGACCACTCACACTGTACGTGTCTGTGTTAGGAGGTAGTCTGAGCCTTTCTGGTAAACTCATTGTGTTTACAAAACTACAACTGAAGCAGTCTCTGGAAATATAATCTATGTTACCATAGAGCTTGAAGTATATCCTTTCAGTTCAGGTAGCATGGAATCTCCTGCGGATGGGAGTTCTCCCAAAAATAATGGATGTACATTCAAACCCACTCACATGAAACTGGTTAAACAGACAGGAACCAAGATTATGCAAACTAAAAGAGGACGACCCCGTAGCCTTGGTACACCCCAAACCCATGTTTCTTCTACTAATCAGTATGCATAGCCACCAGCATCAGGTCATTCAACCTTATGTGCTAGAATGAACTGCACAGAAAAGATTTTCACTGCTTTACATTTTAAGCTATCAGGATCCCATTAGTAAACAATTCACAATGAATAAGAATAAGAATAAAACTCTAATTATGCACCAAGTCCAGAATCTGTGTCATAAAGGCAACCTGTATGCTGAAAATAGCTTACAAAAGCTAAAGAGACAGAGACAACAAACACAATTAGAAGAGAGGCAGCTAGAAGGCAGTGCAAGAGCAACCAATCAGGATGTACCAGCACCTTTCTGTTTTTGGAGTTTCAGACTGCCCCAATGTTGATGTTCCCTGCTCCATAACTCACCTTTCTCATGGCTGCTGGACGGCCGAGAGGAGGACCTGGACTTGTCAAAGTTGTTGAAGCTCAGGCTGCGCCTGTTGCCGGCACTAGCTGACACACGGGGCTTGCCCTCGCTGCCTGCAGCTGACATCTTCGTGGTGGGGCCTGGGAGCCTGTGGTCAGACCGAGACACCAGAGACAGCCATGAGAAACAGGAAATGCTGGCCATGAGCACTGTACTCAGATCAGCACTCATCTGCGCACTTGCAGCTCAACTGTTCTGACCCCCAGTGCTTTACTTGAAGTGGCATTATGATTACTATTACTGCTATCATAAAGGTGTATGTGTAGGTGGTACAAAATCAAATTACATACTTCCATTACATTCTTCAAATACATAATGAATGCTAGGGAGATGGACAGTGCTGTATGCATTCAGTGGGTCAAAGAGCTGTCATTATATATTCAGCAGATATGGGCATGAATGTCTCTGAGGACGGGCTGTGACTGCTGCTGATATTATAGAGCAATCTCCCTGCCTCCTGCCTAAATATGTCTAAATATGTAGTTTAGGACAAATCAGTCAGTGCTGACTGACTGGGGACATATGCTCAGCCACAAAACCACATCAAAATGAATGACGGGGACATTGACATGATGTTGACTTGTGAACCAACAGCTACCTTTCCATCTGTTTACAGCATTTCACATCAAATTTACTATTAGCTTTTTTAGACCATGTGACTATTTTTAATTCTGTTTTTAACATTCTCAGCTGAGATACATTCACATGTTTCATTTTAAAAGACTAATTCATGATGATGTCTAATTACTCTCAGTGAAGCACTGTTATTAGCTTTGCCTTAAATGAAGATCTGTTCCCTTATCCTCAAAAGACTCATTCATGGGGACAGCATAGATGATACTTCTTCAGCCTTACATTATCTCATTATTTTATCTTACAGCTGGAATTGGGTTAATATTATTGCATCCTTTTACAAACCTGCAGCTTAGCCATAAAAACACAACCTTTATGGCAAGTGAGTGGATGTGGCCAGAGCTGTTTAATGCAAGAAGATTCCTGAGCTCTTGTAATCTTTCAGCATGTGTACACTCCATATACAAGAACAAGACATACACATAGAGTACATATAAGGTGGTGGATAACATAATAAGAAGTGTCAAATACAGTGGAGCAGCATTCACAAACACAGAAGCAAACTTTTCAATGAAAAAGTGCTGCTTAAATCTTCTGCTGGAAGCAACTGGGACATGTAGTTTGAACATTTTGACCAGTAGGTGGGGACAGTGTACCACTATACGCCAAAAGGGTTTGGACTAGCATGTACATGAACCACTCCTGGGGAGAAGAAAAGGAACAAGCAGAAATTAAAAGTAAATGTTAACTTAAAATAGGTATTTATTTTGCCATTTTTTACAAAGGAAACCTTCCTTTAATCCAATGTGGATTTAGATAATGTTCAAATTAGATAATGGGAATAATTGATGAAAATATATATTTGTAATTAATAATTTGTATGAAAAAGGTGGAATTGCCCATTTTCTCTCAGAGCACAGCCCAATACAGCTGTATTCCTGGTAAAATCACATATTCATTAACTGTCATGCACACACCAATCACAGTTGGGGCCAGGGGTTATGTAAAGGTTTCTCACACTCCATTAAGTGGATATCTCAAATGAAGCGTGACTGTGGGGAAGGGCTCTCAAACTGACCCGGGATGGTTTTTTTAAGCATGCACGGTGGGTGGGGAAGGAAGGGGGTGAGGGATGGGGGTGTGGGACACAAAAAAGAGCTGACCTAGAGGACTTTCTCTGACCCCTGAGCGCTTTACTGTGAGAGCAATTCCTGGTTGGAGGACTGTAGGATGAGATGATAAAGATGGAGAAGAAGAAGAAGAGAGGCACAAGCACATGTTACGATGCTCGAGAGACATGACCTGTCAGATGCTGCCGTGTGATCAGAGAGAGAGAGGAAGCAAGAAATGCACAGATATCAGCCCCTCCCGCTCCCCAGAAAACAACAGTACAAGAAGACACTGATGAATGAACTTGACTAGTAGTAAGCACATCACTGATGTCATTAATAAAACATGGAAGATAGGTATCTTGAAATGCAGACACCATCGCTGAGGGAAAAATACATTAATTTTAATGTATTTTTTTTAACAAATTAACATGCAGCAAAAAGAGTATCATTAATAAAAGACCATCGCCAAAAATGGCATCTGGGTAGTGATGCTTAAAGACAAAAAAGACTTGTTTAAGAAAATATCTTTAACCAAAGTGCCCACATGTACTTCAAAGACAACATGTAATGCATTTACCTCCATTTCAGGAACTCTGGAGGAAAGAGTTAACATCAAAGCTATGCAATGACAAAAACAGAAAAGCACATTAAATGCAGTGAAGGAAGGCCCACGTATTTGGAAACCATGGTGAGGGTTCACGGACTACGATGTGCTAGAGTGGCTAACCTCCTTCAGTTTCAGGGAGTCCAAGACCAGGGCCAAGCCACAACGCTTAAACTCCTCTTTTCCCAGCATGCATCACACGGTGGGGGCTTACCTGGACTGCATCTCTGCTTGTGCTTTCTGAGTGTGTGCTGAAGGGGCAAGCAGCTGGCCGTGCATGCTGGTGGGGTTCCCAGCTGGGGTGGGGGACTGCTGGCCAAGGGTGCTGCTCTGGTGGGACAGGGGCTGGTGGTGGTGATGATGGTGGGAAGCTTGTTTCTGGGACTGCTGCTGCTTATAGCGGGACAGGCTGAAGAAGAGCCCCAGGATGGCCTTCAGGTTGCCATTCCGTATCTCTGTGTGGTAGGGAGAGACACGGGCATGACGGGGTTATGGTTAGAACTTGTCCATCCTGAAAACACCATGGCACACTAAAGCTTACTTCTGCAAATAAAAGATATGTTACACTGCTTCTAGTATCCATTACAGTTATTATATTTTTTCTTATGGGAGAGAAAACTGGTGTGACCACTATAATAGACCAGCGACTAACATTAATCAATTTCCCCAGCCACAAATCTAAATATTCAGAATATTAATACTTGATTCATAATTCCCGTGACTGTAATTCCTGATGGTTTAAAACAGCAGATTTAGAGTGTGCTCTAGTCTCCAGGTAAGTGAGGAGCTGTGAAGGGTTTACCTTCTGCAGACAGGCCCTGGATATTGACGCCTTTGGCTGCCAGGAAGCTGAGGCAGGCATCAATGTTCTCAATCTGGGGGAGAGAGTAGACATGCACGGACATGAGGAACCCACACTACCTCTGTATGGCAAAGGGCATTGCTAAAGTACAGTGGACATGCTTTTCCACTACAGAATTAAATATGGATTTGATTAGGATTAATATTGCATAACAGAGGACATGTGAACAAGAAGAGTTGTAACCTAGTTTCAGTCTCATAAGTCTGGTTAAAAAATTAATGCCCTGACAAGCAATATGGAGTAGCTCCAAGGTGTAATCAACGGAAGGAAAATCTCAGTTATATCATTCTAACAAGCAAGGGCAAAGGCAGCTAAAGCAAACTAATGAAAATGTTACACATAAAGCAGAGTATCACCAGTGGCACTGCAAAACTAACATGTACATCTTTTCCCCCTCTCCAAATGTTAATATCTTTTTTTTTTGCTTCGATGTTACACTGAAACTTACCACACGACCATTTACTCAAACAACACTTACAAAACAAATAATGGTATGTGGTATCTGTTTCTCAGCCTGGCAGAGGTGAGTCAGAGATAAATTGTGCATTGTATTCAGAGGGATGAGTACTGCAGTAAAACTGCATGTGAAGCTTACAGCTATGCAGGACTACTGAGTGCTTTTTACTCACTGCTGTCACTAAAACCACGTCAGTGCTAACCCAGTTCTGCTGCAATATGTTCTGTAAGGAGAGGCTCTGACAGACCAGCACTCACTAAGCACATCAAGACCTTTGCAGTTTTCACATATGAACTCCGGGCGATGTCCGCAGAATCAGGTCCGCACATTGTCCAGAGTTGCCCTTTCACACATGTAGCACACAACAGGAGCTTGTCCGTGTCAGATGCGTTCTCACCTA
The DNA here is from genome assembly GCF_013368585.1 of Megalops cyprinoides. NCBI lineage: Eukaryota > Metazoa > Chordata > Actinopteri > Elopiformes > Megalopidae > Megalops > Megalops cyprinoides. The sequence goes on from NC_050595.1 coordinate 31,979,047, forward strand.
CTGGAAATACTCCGTTTGGTTTAGGCGAAGGGTGGCGTCTGGGTACAGTGTTCAGGAGGCAGGACATGATGCAAAAAGTACGCTGCAGAAATCGCAGTGGCTGTATTCAAAACAGCCTACTGCATACTGTGTACTGCGTACTACACAAGTATACACTGTATACTGCATGCTATTTTTCAGTGTAGTACCCAGTATGCAACCATTAATGATTACATTTGTAGTATGTTACATTGTCGCGTTGTGAGTTCAGAAACGTCTAGATTTCCTCTTGGTATTTTCCAGTTAGACGCCACTTGCATTCTAACAAGTGAAAAGTATTGACGAGTTCACAAAAAGTATGCGCGAGTTGAAGTATTTTCAGGTTTTTTCTTTTCAATGTCGTACCGTTCGGTGGTACGGGCACATAATGTGGCATGGAGGAAGAGAAGGCGAACATAGCTATTGTACTTTTGGGTAGCCTATACAAAAATATCACACATAGCGATTCAAATGGTGCTACCGGTACACATAATTTATTATTAATTATACATTTATTATAATAGGTAAGGTAAGTTTTTGTTGTTTGCTATGTAATGTTAGGTCACCATTTCACCTATCTCACTATACCTATCACTATTACTTAGCTACAGCTTAGCTAGCTACTAACCAGATAATAAACTACTAACCAACGTTATTAATCATCAAAAGAGACAAGTTTTGGCAGTATAGCTATAGCTAACTATCTCTTTAACGATCATTGGACTCAAAATAGCATGTATTTGGGAGTATCCGCAATGTCAACGAATGAGTGGAAAGCAATATGCAGGCACGCGGAAAAGAGTACGAAGCAGATGTTTGTATTCTTCCCGTTTCGTGCCAGTTGCATGATAGAAAGATAGAAACGTCATCAACACGCCCACTCGCTCGCCGTGTATTCTCCGGAACATGACCTGCTCTATTCACATGTGGACTCAATCCGACGGACTTTGTACTAGGGAGCTGGCAGAGTGAAGTCCATCTCATGTCCAGTCCGACTGATTCGAACATTTGCGTTCTCACATACAGCTCCTCCAGGTAATGGCTAGATAAGTTCCAGCTTTCAGTGCATGTCTGAAAGGGGCTCTTATCTGACTGCAAGTCAAGCCGTGCTGAGAACAGACTGAGAACAGACTGAGAAACAGTCCAGGGTGTGCATCACACCAGGTGAACTTACTAAAGCCTTTTTTTTCTTAAACACCAACTTAGATCATCCAATTATTTAATAAATAAAGGTACATCAAAAATATATCAAAGTCAATTATGGTGAACAGTCAGAACCATTCAAGAATAAACAGCATACAGAAAATTTCTGTTCCGTTACTGAGCAATTGTTCTGTATTCAATCACCCATGTGGGTGTGTGATGGATGTCAACATGAAAAAAATGAAAAATCTTCAACTGGTTCTGCGGCAGTGCATCTAATGGACTATCACAGTTACTACAGTTTTTATAACATTTGAGCATGTTGTAGATCAAAGCCAAAACAACATCCCATCCATTCTTTACAAACCAAACACTACTACTATCAGCAGGTTCAGTCTGGGATTACATTTACATAGAACTTAATACCGAATACTAATTACAGATGTGTGAATAAAGGGTGTGTGAAAACTTCCACTTGTAGCCATTTTAAAATGCTAGCCCACTAAAAGCTGATTCAGCAGTAAATGAAAGAGCTTTGTCACTCTGAGAAGGAAATAAACAGAATAAAAAATCTGTAAGAGCAGGACAGTGTAACATGACCTCCTCTCCTTAGCTCACATAGAGCAAGATCCAGCACCCCGACAGGAAACCTGCTCACACCCTTCCCCAAATTCCTCACCCCTCTGAAATTACGGAGCCCGACATGGGGGGTAAATATAACCCCTCCACCCCTCCACCAAAATGCAGGACAGAATCAGCTTCTTAAACCACAGCAAAGACATCTGAAGGATTTCAGAAACACACTGTCAACAGCACTCCACAGCTAATGCATAGAAGCTGTTTGCTCTGTTTATGGCAATGAAATCAGAAAGAAAATCAGACAAAAAAGTCTTGTTTGACACTAAGGATGCCAGGAGACTCTTGCAGCAAATTTTACATGACCTGTTGTAAACCTTATCAAAAGGGAACTTAGATGGGGTTTCTGTGCTGAGAAAACATTTAGCAGCCTGTCATCTCATTTCTAACACTGTTTGCTGTGTCAATGTTGGGTGAAATGTGTGGAAACTAATCTCTAAGCAAACACAGCTGGGCTTTAACCATTATAAATGCCATATCAGTGAATGTTTGCACCTGACTCAAGGAACAAACATTTGACTGGGTTGTAATGAAAGCATCTCTCCGCGCTTGTCTGACATTACCACTGCCACATCAATACCAACCTGTAGCCTGTAAAAAATACTCACCTACAACAACACCATATTTACACACCATCACTTATATATCCAATACTCCTACAACCACCGCAAAAGTACAGTGGCAACAACAGTAACCATCATCTTCATCACAACACCAGGTCCTCACAAGTGGATTCACACTCATGACACAAAAGAGTGGATACAGAACGCTAACCATCCCCAAGAGTTCCTAATTCTTACCTGTGTAAATCTGCATTAATTCTTAGTGGACCCAAAGGATGGGCTGTGTGTTGCTCCTGTAGGAACTCTACATAACCTCACTCCAGACAGCTGCTACTTTTCTAGCCCCTGCAGCAGTGATTTTGTATGAGAGCTCAAGTGTGCAAGGGCATGATCATTTGTAGGAATCCAACATCGCAGTGTCTTTAAGACAGACAGTGGTGACTGACACAAAGCTTTTCAGATTTTGGCAAGGTCAAATAAAGTGCAACATTTCATTGAGAACATCTTGAACACAGGTTAGGTTGTACAGTGTCAGCCAGTTTCATAGCTACTACTTCAGTCAGATGCAAGCACCGCAGACTATGATGCAACTCTCTAATATGTATACTACTGATTTAGAGCACCTCTATGTCAGTCTCGCAATGACTGTCAAGTACTTGCAAAGATGAGTAAACAAAATGAGGAACACATATAGTGTATATGCGCTGAGTACATTTTAGAATAACTCTTTCAACGCTATTTCATGTATACATTCACCAGTGAGCACTTACTATGCAAAAGAGTAATTCAGAAAGTTTCACAGCCTCATCACGGCAGGCTTACCTTACAGCAGCATATTGATAACTGAAAGAAAGCTATTAGAACACAGACCAATGCAGGTGGTTCCTCAGAGGGCACACATACACTTACAGTAGGTTTCCCATTCTGCTTGGCATTGTACTGTGCTTTGCCTGCTCACAGGTATTGTAATGAATTGTCAGGATAAACCATTGTGACCTGCTGAAAGTGCTGCTTATCAAGCATAAGTAAATAACAGGGAGACATGAAGTACGTGACCAGGCAGGTGCTCCACATTAGGCTGATCAAACAACAATAACAATAGCCAATGTACTCTAGCCTGACTAGGGCTATTACAACCAAAGCCATGCTCAACTCTGCTTGCATGGGTCACTTACCAAGAATCAGACAAAGATCTTATGGTAAATAATGAATATTTATAAGCTGACAATATTTCTGGCAAACTATGTCATTATCAAGCACAAAATTTTCACGTTTCTTTAATGCTGGTTGCGCTACAGCTGACTTGTATTGAAAGAAACAGGACACATGTGAATGGAACCTCACTCCCATGAGCTGGAACTGCAGAGTGTCCTACAGCTCTTTCTGTTGCTGTCTTGCTCCAGTCTGAATGCATGAACTGACAATGTTTGGTGCAAATGATGTATTCCTGTAAACCTCCATTATTCCTATGGGGAGTGACTGTGTTATCAGGTTCATTTTAAATAGACTGCTCTTCACTGGTGTTTCGGTTAAACTGATTTGGTAAGGTAGCTGAGGAGCTGAACTCCAGCTGTGGGAAGGCTGCTCTGAACACAAGCTGGTTGATGATACCAGACCAGGTAGGTGTGACCAAGAGTGTATTTAGACTCAAATGCTTAGATTACTCATTATAAGCTAAGCTGGCATGTGCCTGTCTTCAGGGAATTCAAATATATGTCCATGTCAGTAGTAGGCTGGCCAAAGGAAGTAGTATGAACAGCTTCACAGTGCCTGCTGGAAACTGGAGGTTTGACATGAGATGGGAGTACACTCAGTTGTAGCTGTGGGCGGCAGTGTAGCATAGTGGTTAAGGAGCAGGACTCGTAACTGAAAGGTTGCCGGTTCAATCCCCGCTGGGACACTGCTGCTGTACCCTTGGGCAAGGTACTTAACCCACAATTGTCTCAGTAAATATCCAGCTGTATAAATGGATAACATTGTTAAGAACTGTAACCGATGTAAGTCGCTTTGGATAAAAGCGTCTGCTAAATGAATAAATGTAAATGTAGCTAAGTTAGATGAAGTTAAAATGGAGTAATAATGTTGCTTTCACATTAGTGCAGATCCGGCTATAACTCTACCTCCAGGTATTCCTCAGCCTGGGATCACAATATGATGTCAATCAATGTGGTGGATATGATATTGATATTGTGGCTTAAAGACTAAGCATGTTCTCATTCACACAATGTGGCGCACAGCTCCCAGCAATAAACAGCACAGCAGAGAACCTTCTGTATAGTGTTACACTGTTACCGTGACAAAACATTACACAATGGGAGGTTAACTGCTCCTTTAATTATTCTGAAACTACATCATAATAGACAATATTTCCCAGGACCAGAGAGAATGCAGAGCTCCTTAGTAACTAGCTCCATTGACATGGGTGGAAGTGCCACTGTAATCAGCTATGGTGTTCTCAGCAAGAGACCTGCGGTGCATTCAAAGGCAGAGCAGGGGCTATGGACAATGCTTTTATGAAAGCATTGTGGCTAATCAATACTTTACAAAACAACTGCCTGTCAAAAAGCAGTTGAATTCCTCAAACAAGTAAATTAAACATTTCAGAAATAACTTATTGTGAAACTACATTCAAATGCTAGTTGTTCATTTTGACTACAACCAGCTTAGGGTTAATTAACTAGGATTTTAGCATCATAGCTATCATCAGTAAAGGCAAAGTAGCCATTCTAAGTTAACTTCCTCAAGGGTAACTAAAAAAGGATGAGTTCGTACACCCAAAAATAAACAAATTGATAAATAAATTGTAAATTGGTGAGCACTTCTCTGACATGTTCTATTAACAGCTGATAAGTAGTGGTTGAAAGAGGGACCCCTGATGATGGAATGGACCTGCGGTCATACACTCCTGTGGAAATTCAGCAGATGCAAGTAACCATTTTGAATGGCTCGGAGTTGAAGAGGTTTGTGGGCCAGGTACACTTGAACATGGCCAGTGATGGCAGGACATATGGCTTTAAAATTGTGGGATGGCCACCTGCACATTATTTTAAAGCTCACGGGGGGAAGGGAGGCGGCTATTTGAAGGGTGCTGTAAATCAAATGCCCACTCATCACTAATGCATTACAGACAGGGGGAATGTGACCTGCAGTCTCCATCAGAGCATGAGAAAACTGAAGGAAGGAAAAGGAAACTTCAGTACAGTAAGACTACCTTCCTGCTTTTCATTATAGACTCCTACTAAACTCTGTTGGATGAAAGAAAATGAGACATTTTGGATGTCTGGTGAACTCACTCCTTAAGTTACTGCAAAGAATGGTAACATGGTAACATGACCACCAAGACACATCTCGATATCTTTTTCTTCTTGAAAAGCTCAACAGCAAAACAGTAACAATATAGGATAATCGAGCTTCTGATGGGTCAGCCTAAGGTAAAGTAAGGAGCATATGTCAAGGAAGCTATTGTCCCGCATCTTCACAATCCTATGTCAAAATACCCCTGGTTTAAACATGCAAATGGAAGGGAAGCATTTGGTTTTGTTTCCTGGGTGGTTGTTATTAGCGGAGGGGGGCAATTTAAAGAAGCTAAGACAGGATGGACAGCTACAAAAACAGCTATTCATGTGTACCCTATCATTCTCAAGGAAGGACAGGAGCCATTTAAGGCAGTGAGATGCCTCAACAAATGTGTGTGTGTGTGTGTGTGTGTGCGCGCATGCATGTGTTCCTTTTTGAACTCACCTCTTTGTCCAAATATTTTACCTTTTGCTTACAGAGCATTGCACAGTCAGGCTCCTGCTTATGTGGCTGATCTACGTCACCCTCACTCATCAGCTCGCTCTCTTAGGTCAAATAAGCTAAATTTACTGTCTGTCCCACGCACCCGCCTAAAGACCCGTGGCGATCGAGCTTTTGAGGCCGTTGCACTTAAACTGTGGAATGCTCTGCCCACACCCTTAAGGTCTGCTGATTCTGTGGATTCTTTTAAAAGGCAGCTAAAGACACATCTGTTTAGACAGGCATTGGGTAATCTGTATGCACCAAGTCTGCATTTTATGTATTTATTGTGTATTTTTATTATGTATTGTGTTTTTCAGTTTTTAGTTTTGTTCTTTTTAAACATGGGGCTTGGATGGTCACTTCTTCCATCTTCAATGTTTTTCTCTCTTTTATGTTGTATAATGCTCTTGTAAAGCACTTTGTGACTTATGTCTGTGAAAAGCGCTATACAAATAAATTTTACTTACTTACTTTTAAGTGCTCATTTAAATAAATGAATGTGCATTTTGCTTGTGCATTAAAATAGGTATGTAAGGTAGGAACAATAAAAGAATAAAATAAGTTTGGAAAGCCAGTGCCCAGCATAAAAGCCTTTCGCCAAATGCAACATTATGAAACCAAGAAGAGTGTGTTAACTCCCCCCCACTGGTCTCTCACACATTAGTACAAATCAGAACAAACACATGCCAACAGCTCCCCCTGTACTTACTTAGACAGCCAAGCCTAAAAGCACCCATAAGCAACCATCACAAGTCGAAGCAAGCTCTTAGCAGGGGCCTGCTAACTAAATTGAAACCCATTACAGCGAAAGGGCCACTCACTTTTAGGAGCACTGTTTTAATCAAGAGAACCAAAGGATACAGAATCTTAAAATCACAATGATCAAGAAGAAAAGGAGACCCTGGAGGGGTATCATTTGGTGGTGTTGGGATTTGGCTAATTCACATGGAGAATCCAGCACGGCCCAGGGACTGGGAGAAACGCCTGAATGAATGCCTGAACCAGGCTGCACCTCAGTCTTAACAAGCCATTAGGCCAAATTCATTAGCTTCTCCACTGTGCTAGGGAAACCTGGGAACAATGGTCAATTTCCATCAAGACAAGTGAAGCACTCTCATTCATGTCTCAGGATGTTTCAGTGAGCGTGAATCTGCTCCTCTACTGAAGCATTTTTGAGGGAATGTGGAAGCCAAAACTAAATTTTAATGTGTCCTACACATAACAACCTAACTTACATAGCAAGTTGGCTTAGTTATTAATCATCACTTACTTCCCCATTTGATTTGCAAATCATTTCCTTAAGTAGGCTGAGTATGCGATGTAGCTTTTTCACACGCAACAAAGATGTTACGCAGAATGTTCCACAAGGTTGAAGAAATCCTTTTCTATAACCGGTAAAACTGCTATATGAGAGTACATCTTTCCTAGGGAGATGTTTATTAACCTGTTACTTCACATACACTCTATAATTTATACTAAGCAGTAAATATACAGCTGGACAGTAAGGCATAACAAGGAAGTACACTCACCATCTGAGACTGACTTTTAGGACACCCATTGATATCTTCAATCTTCTCATTGGCTGGGGGGAAGAGAGAGAGAGAAATGTGTCCTTCAGTTAAACCCAGCTAATGTGCTCTTTGCCTCCTTTCAGACTGTCTCAGCAGAGTGTGGGGAACAGGCTGGCTCCAGTCCAGGGAGAGCAGTGATGACACCCAATCACATCAAATCAAATGTGGAGGCCTGGCTGGGGCCCTATGCGGTGTTCTCTGAGGGCTATTCTCCTGGGAATGCCCAGGTCCAGCAAACAGCAGCTGAAGCAAGGCCATCCCCTCCTGCTGACATCAGCGCTGACAGCTCTGGAGCACGCTCTGACCCCACACAGCAGCTCTACCACAGCATCCTGCCACCTACTCTACTGAGGAGAGCCAGACTGCCTACCAGTACCCTGCATGACCTGTACCAGGAGTACACAATGTACGTACATACATACACACATGGACACACACACATGCGTGCACACACACACACACACACACACACACATACATAACCAGAGCTGGCCCGTGCCCCCCCCCGCTCTTAGTTAGATTTACCTGATTGTGGGGGATGGGCGAGTTATCTGAACTAGTGAGTGACACTGACTGTGAAACGTGATACGATTAATAACAGTAGCCTGATTCAAATATACATCATCCCAAAAAGAACAAAGCCCTCTGGTGCCCAGGGAAGAAAAAGGAGAAAAGAGGAGGAAAACGGGAAGCAGACAGAGGTAATGTGATGAATGAATAATTTATCTCTTGCATAGTAGTTATCGTTGGAGCAGAGTGTTACTAGCTTACTTTGGACGATAGTAACGTTCGCTAATTTAATAAATAGCTAGAGTTAACGTCAGTTACTCCCACCTTAAATTCATTAAAGAAAGCTGTAAAAACTATTCAGGTGTTTGGTGAATGATCTACAACATAATTTTGAGAAATACACTTTTTCTTTTAAGTGTGCTGCAGGAACCATCCACTCTCTGCCTCAAGAAACCAGGCATACATTTTCATTGACATCTTAGTCTAGTTAGCCAACGTTAGTCCTGCTTGTGATAGTCAATTAAAACGCTTTTCCTTTTCCATCCCCTTTTGTAATTAATAATTGTAAGTAGGGCTGGCCGATAAAACGATAACAGTAATTATCGCGAAATACTTTTACTCAGTAGAAATATAACAAACGTTCCATATAATTAATTTTCATGCTTAGATAGCCTGCACAGAAATGAATCACGAACTGCCAATCATGTCGCAGGAATAGAAGTATGCATTGCTCACGTTAGGTTGCACGGTGAGACAGTTTACATAGACAGTGGCTGGCAGGCTTGTAGTTGGAGTGGAATAAGCAAAATGAGCGACATCGAAGAAAAAGTAGTGCCCATGACCAGCTCGAAGGATGAAGACATCGTCGACAAGAAAGGTCACTCAACTTCAGTAGTTTGGAGATATTTTGGCTGTTTACAATCCGACAAAAAAAAAACAGAGCAGCGTGCACTGCAAACTGTGCCAAAGACACGTGCCATCAAAGACAGGCAACACCACACACCTGCTTCATAATTTGAAACAATATCATCCGTTAGAACACGCAGAAAGTAAGAAATTACAGTCCCAAACGAGTGTTGTTAGTGAACCTTCAACAAGCACCAGACCAGTATCCAGTGCGACAGGTGGAAGTGTTTATGACAAGAGATGTCTGAGAGAAATTTGGTGATCATTGATCGCTGTTTTGGAATATTAAGCCACGTTAAGGCGTGTCACGTTAAGCGTTTTAGAATGTCCGCAAAAGCTTGGTCGTACTTCAAGGCGGGATTTGTTGGCGAGATTAAAGTAACAAGGACACTAATGGATATTCTGGTTGTATGTGGGCAGGTATGTACAAATATTTTTATTTTAGTACAACTTTTATTTGGAAAGCTGTAAACTACACGTTTCGGTGCCTGGATTCCATTTGTTTCTGCGAATTGCAGCGATCCATCTGCTTCTCTTTTCTGTAGCTTTCGACAGTCTGTAAAAAGATAGTTCCGATTTCTTGCTGAATATGTTTGTACAGTCGATCGCATAACAGCTCTTTCCCATTTTAGATGTGTTTTTTGTGTTTTCGCGGCATTCAAGCTGAACGCAGACGCTGCCACTCAGTAAGTCTTGCTGCCACTCAGTGCGAGTAACCCGCAGTGACCCCGCCTACTGTGACGTCACGTACAAAACCTCTATTGCCTGTATAAGGGCCCACTACAGGTCCTCGCCCCCTCTGCAATGAGCCATCGTCTCCGCCCCTGGGTAATGGCTTTGCTTGTTTAAAACTTGTACAGAAGATAATGACCACAGCTGAGATTTTTCTTTTGTCTATTTATTTTGTTTACATTGTCAGCTAAAACACTTACAATGTTTCAACCCGTCTGTACAAAGGGTTTGGCATGCTGACCAGATTTAAGATTTCTTTGTCTATTTATTGTTTTATTTACTGACATTATCCTATCTTACATGTGTGCTGTATCACACTGCAGCACTTAATTTTTCTATTAAGATATTTATTTTGTTGAGGAAAAAGGACTGAAAAAGGATTTTGCTTAATTTTACTCATGCATATTTTGATGTTGAAAAAAGATTTTATCATTATAATTGTTTTGAATGTTCTACTTCAGATTTGTGAAATGTTCTGCTGTTTGGCAAGTGTTTGTCATGTTCTGACCATACAGAGTAGTTTAAAACCACAATTAATCGTGGTGGTGGAATTGGCTGCGATGCAAGGGGCACCAGCTAAAATTTTGCCTAGGGCATCAAATTGGTCAGGGCCGGCTCTGCACATAACAGATCAAACAAACAGACAGATCAATGTGAGTTCTGTTTTCTGATTTATGTGGGATTGTCCAGTGAAGTCATCAAACCAGTTAAAGACCATCAGGGTGAGCTGAGTGTGCCTGCCTGAAACCGCATCAGGAGAAAGATGGCAAGTAACTTTGACAAAAAGCAAAACAGCCATCTGTGGTGTGCAGACATCTTTACAACACCATCCTTTCCCAAACTCTATAACATTTCAAACAGCCTTTGAAACAGAGCTGGATATATTAATAGCAGAACTCAATGAAAAGACTGACACTTACACACAACATTGTTGTGTGAGCTGCTCTACGAAGCCCTTCCATCTCCACCTCAACTGAGCAACAGCAGACCAGGACTTCTAATAATAATCTGTACAGCACAGCAGACAAACACAATAGAGGAGCCCCATTTAGCTCTCAGAGAAGTTTCTTCATCTGTTCATTACAGATAAATAAAAGACTGCTGGAGATAATTACAGGTTTCTTCACAGTAACTACTCCACCCACAGAGCTGGAGCCCTCTGGAATATGTTCAGCAAGTCCACAAACCAAACATCTTTAAAGAGAGAGGAAACCCTAATTCCCTTAGCAATTTAAAGAAGAGTTCGCCCTTCTGTGAAACTGGGCTTCATGCTTCAAGGATGTGGGGGTGGCCATGGATGGGGGGCTGGGCAGTCAGTTCTCTCTCTCTCTCTATTGCATGATTTATACAGCCTCTCACCTTTGCCTCCACCCACAAACGTGCATCAGATGCAGCTTGCAATAGCAACAGGGACACGGGGCATTGGGGAACAAGTGAGAGAGCCTATTACAGAATCACAGCAAGGGTTGAAGTTCTCTTTAGCATTATGTACACCAGTTGACATTTTTGCTATATTCAAACAACACTTCAGACTAATTGCTAAAATTCAAATCAACTGATCTTGGTAAAATTTCATTTTACCATGTGAACAGAAAAACTCAATGAGTGAGGGGTCTATTGTGAGAACACAGACTTGGACCAAGCTATTAACATGAATATCAATCTTTTAATGAGTGTGTAGAGAGGAAGTACAGATGAAATTCATCCATTTCACTTAAAGAGTGTTCTGTAAAAAGAACAGAGAGGAGAGAGGCAGGAATGTCATTTTAGGGCAGAAGGCAGAGGCAGGTATATCACTTTAAAAAACCCATGCACTTACTTCTATTCCAAACCATGGGATACAGTAGGTGTGTGCTGTACAAACTTTGAGTTTCAAACATTAATTTTATTTATACGAAGACTACCAATAATTTACACTTTTATATATACACTATATGTCCAAAAGTATGTGGACACCCCTCCTAATTATTGAGTTCAGGTGTTTCAGCCACACCATCTCCATAGACAAACCTTGCAAGTAGAATGGGTCGTACTGGAGAGCTCAGTGACTTTAAACGTGGCACTGTCATAGGATGCCATCTTTGCCACAAGTCAGTTTACAAAATTTCTGCCCTGTTAGATCTACCCCGGTCAACTGTAAGTGCTATTATTGTCAAGTGGAAGCATCTAGGAGCAACAACAGTTCAGCCACAAAGCGGTAGACCACGCAAACTTACAGAGCGGGGCCGCCGAGTGCTGAATCGCGTAGCATGTAAAAACCGCCTATCCTCTGTTGAATCACTCACTACAGAGTTCCAAACTGTCTCTGGCTGCAACATTAGCACAAGAACTGTGCATCAGGAGCTTCATGAAATGGGTTTCCGTTGCCGAGCAGCTGCACACAAACCCAACATCACTATGCGCAATGTCAAGCGGCAGCTGGAGTGGTACAAAGCACGCCGCCACTGGCCTCTGGAGCAGTGGAAACATGTTCTCTGGAATGATGAATTAAGCTTCACTATCTGGCAGTCTGATGGACAAATCTGGGTTTGGACCAGGGCCAGGAGAGCGCTACCTACCAGAATGCACAGTGCCTACTGTAAAATTTGGTGGAGGAGGGATAATGGTCTGGGGCTGTTTTTCAGGGTTTGGGCTAGGTCCCTTAATTCCAGTGAAGGGTGACATTAATGCTACAGCATACAAAGACATTTTAGACAACTGTATGCTTCCAACTTTGGGGCAACAGTTTGGGGAAGGCCCTTTCCTGTTTCAGTATGACTGTGCCCCTGTGCACTAACAACGTTCATAAAGACACGGTTTGATGAGTTTGGTGTGAACTCCAGTGGCCTGCACAGAGCCCTGACCTCAACCCCTAAGAACACCTTTGGGATGAATTAGAACGCTGATTGTGAGCCAGACCTTCTCATCCAACATCAGTGCCTGACCTCATAAATGTTCTTTTGGCTGAATGGGCACAAATTCCTGCAGACACACTCCAAAATCTTGTGGAAAGCAGACATATTAAAGCTAATATACACTATATGGACATTCGGATGCCTGACCATTGCACCAACAGGGACTGTAATGACATTGTATTCAAATACATATACTTTAATATGGAGTTGGTCCCCCTTTTGCAGCTATAACAGCTTCCACTCTTCTTGGAAGGCTTTCCACAAGACTTTTGAGTGTTTGTGATGGAATTTGTGCCCATTCATTCTGTAGAGCATTTATGAGGTCAGGCACTGATGTTGGACGAGAAGGCCTGGCTCGCAATCTCCGTTCCAGTTCATCCCAAAGGTGCTCGATGGGGTTGAGGTCAGGGCTATGTGCAGGCCAGTCAAGTTCTTCCACACCAAACTCATCAAACCATGTCTTTATAGTCCTTGCTTTGTGCACTGGGGCACAGTCGTGTTGGAATAGAAAAGGGCCTTCCCCAAACTGTTGCCACAAAGTTGGAAGCACAGCATTGTCCAAAATGCCTAGCCCAAACCCTGAAAAACAGGTGTGGCCAAATACTTTTGTCCATATAGTCTACTATATATATATATATATATATATATATATATATATATATATATATATATATATATATATATATATATATAGTAGACTATGTATAAACAAATTGTTCTACAAACGGTTCACAATTAAGAGAAAAAACACTATGTTGCATACATTAATGGTAAAGTAAGACAAAAACGTCCAGGACAAAAATAAAAAGAATAATATACTCTATGCTGAGTAGGAGAGTGTTGCAGTTACTGTGTAGTAATAAATGACACCTTACCTACAACCTGTATGATCTCCGCCAGCAACACTCCATCGGTAACATCCTGCTGCAGGTCCTTGATCAGGCGCTTGTGGCCCGACTTGGCCAGATAATGGTTGGCCCAATCCGTATAAATCTGTTCAACAGAAACACAAGAGAAATGATTTAATTTCTTCATTAGGAGAAGCAAAGAACGGTGACAATTTAACCTGAGACTGTCAATGAATTATCAAAATGAACTAATGAAAATAATGATGTGGTGAAATCCGGTAAAATTATAGGAATCTGCATGCAACAGGCTGAATTGCCTGAGTGAAAGCGGGTATATTGACGTGGTATTCACATTCGGGGTATTGTGCACAATCCAAGCATTTAAGCTGTGGGAGTGCTCTTTTCAAACCAGGAGTGTGACATCACGGATCAAGACTGACCTCGCCTTCACACCGCAAAAGCACTCGAATGTAGCGTCTGAATATCCTGAGTAGCTTCGCTGACAACAGCAGGTTTATTGGCTTGTCCATCTGTGCATATCATTCGAATATGCAAACACGGAACCATCAGCACCATACAACTTGCATTGATTATGTTGATACAGCTCAGATTTTATCAAAATACCATGTGTTGCTTCAATAGAATATCTTTTGTGTAGTAAATTTTACAAACAAAGTATCCAGGTAGGTGAAGTAATTTCAATAAAATAAATCAGACATCAGATCAAGCTTCAATACAATGTTACATTGTTCATGCTGCACAGGAATTTCTGTTTTGTTCTCTTTCTTAGGAAGTTAGGAGCATACAAGAGCCTGCCCAGCTAAAACAGAAGGCTCTGAAATGCATTCTGAACTACAGACTAGTTACAGTTAAGAATTCATATTCCTGGTTGTCAATATCAACTAAATCTCTGCAACTAGCGGCATTTAGGCACAAACATTTCTAAGCAAGTCTGCATCATTGTATGAGCTCACAAGTTTGACATTTCCCTCCTGAAGTGTTTCAAACACACAGTCTGTGTGTGAAGTGTCTTGATTCCACTGAACTGAGCAAAGCACAAGGTCTCCATGGCAAACATATTAACAGCTTCAGTTTTTGAAAAACTCATTATCCCTTCGGAGCTTCAATTTTATACTGTGTACACTATGCCATAAAATGTTGCACTACAATCCACAAATAAATGGTAGGCCTTTTGAAGCTGACGACAAACTGACTGAAAATGCCATCTTGAATCTAGCCTCTAAGCCACAATAGAGAGCTGAAATTGGACTTGAGGACTTGGAGATTGAGTGACCTTTAGCTGTCAGAACTTGACTCATCCTTAAGACCATGTTCCACCCCCTCACCCTCTGGGCAGAAGGTCGCATAAGTCAGCGACACATGACATCTCATTGAAATGGGCCACACACAGATCGGAACCACCATTAACATGGTAGCCCACCACCCCAACACAACACTGCAGCTCTACTTCAGAATGCACCACAACACGGGGCCTGAGCTTTGTGAATCACAAACACAGCACGCCAAACAGAGGACAAGGTTGAGCTGACAATGAATGGCCGGCTCTGTAAGCTCATCATGGGGTGACGGGGAAAACCCAGCACAATCCACTGTGATGTTTCTCACTGGCTTTGGTTCTTTTACAACTTGCTTTGCGTGTGTGATGGCAACCATAGTAAAAGCAGAGAGGGAGTTTGGCTATGTGACCCACTCTCATGATAAACAGGTTAATATCTTTGCTGGGCCACTCTGACCAGAAATGAGGCCTGTGTAAACTCAGCTCTTACAGAGCTGAGTTTACATTCCAGAATGTTACAGGTGCAGCCAAGACAAGCATGGCACTATGAGCCATACCATTATATTCGCATTAGGTGAAGTGAAAATAACTTGGGAAACAAACAGGCAAGCATGGCATTTAGAGATGCTATCCAAGTCAAATACAGAAAATGTGCTAGGCTGTGACTTTATAAATGAAAAAATTAAATAAAACTCTTCAACAGAGACACTGGGGTGTTTTATGGGTCACTTATGCATCCAAAACCGATGAAAAAATGCAACCGAATAAAGTAAGAAAAACTTCTCTCAGAAAACTCTCAAAACTGAGAACTTCCTAATAGAGTAACATATGATAATCATTCCAGTCAATGTTACAGCCCTGTATTTTATCTGATGCCAGCATTTCAACTAACTTAAACAACATGCTACCTGCTCTAGAGTTAAAAATACAGACAGTTCCCAGCACTACACAGCAGGTGCTTGGCATATCCCAAAGTATCTATTTCAGAAGAGCTCTGGAAACAATCTTCCTGTCCCTCCAGCGATCTGTGAGCTAAGGACCCTTACCGTTTTGTAGTGCTCACAGGAGAGCCGGCTATGGCCCCTCACAGGAGCTCGGAGGCCTGTACAAGCTGCCATCCTTGGCCCCAGGGGAGGCAGGGGGACATTGCATGGAGTCCCACTTTGAAGTTGAATGTCCAGGTCTGAAGATGAGCACTAGTGCATGGAGGATGTCAAGGAGATAAATATAGCCCTGCATGCTCTCTTGCTCGCTCGCTCGCTCTCCCTCTCTCTCTCTCTCTCTCTCTTTCCCTCCCCCCCTCCACATTGGAAGTGGCATCTCCCTCCTTCTGATGGTGT
The DNA here is from genome assembly GCF_013368585.1 of Megalops cyprinoides. Classification (NCBI taxonomy): domain Eukaryota; kingdom Metazoa; phylum Chordata; class Actinopteri; order Elopiformes; family Megalopidae; genus Megalops; species Megalops cyprinoides. The sequence goes on from NC_050595.1 coordinate 31,995,285, forward strand.
TTCAACTCACCCTAACTGCCCCCCCCCAGGCCAGCTCCCTTTAATGTTTGGCAGAGCTCAGGCGCAGTCAATGTAAACAGGATTAATGCATTCTCTGGGTTACAGGCAATCATGAAAACAAGGCCCGTGAGGGCCCGGCCACAGATAGGGGTCTGCTGCCTTCCTGAACCCAGCACATGGCCCTGTAAAAAAAGCCCAGTCAGTCAGTTAAGGGGAAGTCCAGCAACTTCAAACCCAGCCACAGCAGCACTGTGGGGAAACCCCCCACATTTCTCCCCATCCTCCAAACCACAAAGTCATTGATCTCTGTTTCTACAGAAATCTGAGGCTGTCACTCAATCTGACAGCTTGCATAACTGACTCCACAAGATTCCACTTAAACAACTTGCAGCTAGGATTGGAGAGCAAGTAAATAATATCCTGAGGGTTTGAGTTATCTGTAGATTTTATTGATTTTGGCAGAAAGTTTGTAATCTCACAGGAAGTTGACGAAAGGGATAATTTCTACATCGCTTTCACATCCAACATTGAACAAACTGGATTCACAATGTTTAGCAATTCATGAGTTTCTTCATGAGCAAGGATTGGCTTCTGACTTCTGGTTGGCTTCTGATTTCCAGTGGCTAGGTGGGACCATTTTGGTTTCAGGTAATAGCACAGAATCATTGTCAGGTCTGTCTGCCCAGCTGAGGTCAACAAGAATGCTGTGGTTTCTGGTGCCACCTCCAGCAGGACGATGCACATTAGGTGGGAGCACTTACCATACAGTGGATATAAAAAGCCTACAGGCCCTTATTAAATTGCAGGTTTTTGAAATGTAAATGTAAATGTCAGTCTTTTTCCATCTGTAATGTGATCTTCCAACAAACAAAAATCCAGAGAGAGAAAAAAAGTTAATCATTGGGAAGTAGGGATGTATGATATTGGATTTTTGCCGATATTCGATATACCGATGTTTTCAAACTCATTTTGGCCAATTGCCAAAGACTTGCTGCTGTAGTAAATACAAAAGGTGCTTTGACAAAGCATTATTTGGGCGGGCTGTGCAGACTTATGCAATCAGGGTGTTGTAGTTTGAGTTAGTTAGTTTTTATTATTTAATTTTCCTAATAATGAACTATTTTCTTTTTTTCTCTGGATTTTTGTTTGTTGGAAGGACACATTACAGATGGTAAAAGTCTGAAATTTACATTGTTGTTATTTCTGTCCTTACATTTCAAAAACCTGCAATTTCATAAGGGTGTGTAGACTGTTTATATCCACTGTAGCTGTCTACACTCTGTTTGCTGGGCTTGTCCAGCTGAAAGGAAATCCTTGAGAGACCAGGGCACTGAAATAACCCACACTGCCCTACTTCAGTGTGACACACTACACCAATGAAGCAATCACACAGCTGGCTAAAAAAGCCCCCTCACACACAGATCTAAGCAACTCCACTTCCCGTCACAGCCCTGACAAACTGCATCTCTCCTGCAGCTCCTCCCTGGGAAAGATGGGTGACCAGAGGTCACATTGATTCACCACTCTTCACCTTGACTTAGACAGCAGGGGGGACCCTACTAAATGAATGCCCCATATTCAGTCCTAAAAGAATGCTATCCAAATCCCAAATACCAAAAAACAACTCTAAGTGGGGTAGATGGTAACCTTATAACTTCCTTGGGTGTAAGTCTTAAGGGTTTGTACATCAATAGCTAAATCCTGTTATCACCTTGTGCTTTAGTATGTTTGTTATTTTATAAAACCTCAGAGAGTATAAGAGATTAAACTGTCAAATTCACTTTGGGAACATGTATGATCTTGGACTGTTACTCCATAACATGAAATGCACAGTTTGAACATAATCCAGTCGTGGCTATTATACATGCATGTTTAGGCATCTCAAACACACAAAGAAACCATAATAAAGGTCTGAACAGCCTGACATTGTAATGTTAAGGTGGATATGCAACACTGACTTCCGCAGTCTTTCTAACATACGAGCATGCTCACTTTTAATGGCTTGATATTTATAGTAGGCTACAAATAAAAAACTGAATTGACTGAACTAGATGTATTCTGTTTGTGTGGTAGACAGTATAGTCTAACATGATTTTGGCCATTTATAAGTGCAAAAACCTGGCAGTTAGCACTGAAATGGCATCATGTTTTGCTATATTCACCAGAAAACACAGTGACTGTTTAAACATTAAGATGTGCTCTTAAGAATCATATGTATAAGATGTAGCTTGTGCTGAATCATATAATATAGCAATACAACTAGAATACACAAACCCTAATTAATAGCATGTTATGGTCACAAGCAAGTGAACCTCATACTCTGTGTGGGCTGGCTGCTGCAGAATTGCTGGACTTGTGGCTCATAAACCAGAGGTTTACTTGGTATTGTAGTACTGCATGTGTCAGGGTGCAGATATACTTATTAGCATATTACACACAAGGTTATTTTTGGCAGCTCACTCTGTTGTTCAAAGTTGTTCTGAAACATACATAACTCCATCCACAATCACTGAATTGTAGACATGGTTGTTTCTTGTCACAACTGTACAGTAGGGGTAGCTGTAAAAGAATTACACATTTGATCATTCCTATACAGACTCACAAATTTTTTAAATCATCTGGGTGGCCCATCCCATTCTGAGTTCTGAGTCAACCATTCAACATACAAGCACAAGTAGTATTATTGAATGGGTGTTTTCCATTGTGGCAGACACTCTCATTAGCTAGATTTTTAAATGCACTGAATGCAATTCTGATGAAAATTTCTGGAATGTTACAAATAGATTCACAGAATAGGACCAACTATCATAGCTCATACATACCTGGCAGATTATAATTCCATTATAATTCCATTTCATCCTTCATCCATTTGTATGCAGCATGCCTGCTATATTTCATGTTGAAATTATGTGGTGTCCATGAGCCATTTATAAAAGGACAAGCTCCTTTTTTCTCTGTTTTACAATTCTATTTTATACTTTGTCTACAATTTCTTTGTCTTTTTGTTTGTTTATATTTTTAATTTCCCTCCTTTTCCCATCCACTGACCTTAAACTGATACAGAATCAGATAACAACAAACAATTTGTTAAAACTAACAGAGAGACAGTTTATGTAATAATGGAAAATTTCAAGTGAATTGAGAAAAAAATTGTCTCAATTCCAATAATAATTCTCAGTATTTAATGAACCTGCAACAAACCTATGATCACCCACTCCTTGGCACAGACTACAAAACTTTCAGAGAGGGTGAGGCCTATCTCCCATAGCTACTTCATGTCTTCTCAATTTGTTCAAGACATGGGGAAAATGTAACATGGAATTTTTTTAATTGTACAGGAACATTATTTCTAAAATTTACAAACTGTAAAATTGTTGAATAATAAATTTCTTCTTAGGAAGTGACACAAATTGAATTATGCCCATTTTAATTCACTATCAAAGCCTAATAAAGAATCAGACAATTCAAGTGAGCATGTAAGTGTCACTGTTATGCCATCTGCATCCTCTAAGAGGTCACAGGATAATTTTCAGTACCAACATTGTTAAGTGTTGAATTAATTTTCACAGGAGAATTACATCTAATCTAATGGCCACATGGGGCCCAGATGTTTCCCTCATTTCACTGTATAAACCAGTGTTTCTGCAAATTCAATTCTGAGGCAGCGTGCCCTCATTCATGCTTCTGGCACCTCTGTCTCACTGCCCGCCCACACACTCTGTACCTCCCTCATCCCCGTTCCTGCAGATCCACACTGACACTCGAAACAGGCACAAACACACCAATGAAGAAGAAGCAAATCATTTGCGGTCCTCCAACCTCCAAAGATTGCACCAAACATCTAGAGAATCACTGATACCTGGTCACTTCTGTGAATTTCCACATGAGCTGAAACCACAGTGACCACACATTCTTTTCTCTCATGCTTGTGCTAATTGTGGCCCTGACTTATCAATCATGAAGGCTATTAGATGCTACTTAGGCCCTACAAATTCAATTATGTTCAGCAGTCTTGTCTTGTTATGGTTGAAGGGCCGATGTGAGAAGTAGTCAAACAAAGGGGGGCCATCTTTGTGCGATTAGATTTAGATAAATGTCTTCGCATTGCTCACAGTTCTCAGCTGTTTTTCTCATCTTTTCCAAGACATTTAGCAGCTGTTTGACAGGTCTCTGTGAGCTTATTAACTCAGCCATTCACCCTTTTTAAGGGTGAAATGAATCTGCGATAACTGCTTCTAAGATGCATCTCCAGTACTTCATGAGAAGCCATGGGAATGACATATACTTTAGTAAAATATTCATTTTGCTTCACATTTTAACAATTTGTAGTCACAGTCAGTACCATTTTCCTATGCACTGTATTAGACATGGCACTGCTAACTTCTAGAATACCCATTCTTCTATAACCTCTGAAACCCCAGGTATAACACCCTTATACACCTTTATCATCACTGTCAAAATATGACTGACTTAAAGGAGGTGCAAAAAGAGATTCGATATTAATCAAATTAGTATCAATTTAGAAGATACATAACTAATAAATTATGCATGTTTTCCATCAGAAATGACACAATCTGCCACAGTTCTAACAAAATTCAATTATTAAATCCAACATCCTGAAAAGGATCAGAATAATTCTTGACATTTTGCATCAGAATAATCTTGATCTCCAACTGAAATTCTGAAAAATCTGACAGCAAATTTTATTAAACACTGGGTGGGATTACTGAACAAATCCTGATCAGAATAATCTTGATACAGTTTTCAAGTTTCAGAAAAAAATGAAAATTTAAGACATAATCCACATCGAACCACAACATATGATTCTGAAGTTCTGCAAAACTTCCCATAGATGAACATGGATGGAATTGCACAAGATGAGAGATTAGTGTGCAGTGAGAGACCATTTAACAGGCACTCCACACTGAACCCACGATAAGTTTACAAGTGGTAAAACAGACAGTGCTTCTCCAAATATACTCTGAACACTTAATCCAAATTTTATTAATCACAACTCTGCCAGCTGTCTCTGCTGGAGGTTAGTGTCTGCTGAAATTACGCAAATACGCTTCCCAGTAGATTCATTTACTGCCCTGATGAGGACGGAGAGAGGATGAGAAAGGCTGTGCTCTACCTTATTGCTTAGGTTGGTTGTGATGTCACTGTAACTGAATATCTTCATAAACTCCACAGGTCTCAAGCACGTGGAACAGCTCAGAACAGCAGTTTCTCCTGAAATGACCTAGTCAACGTGTACTAACAAGTGCTGCCCTGAGAGTCACCCACTGCCTGAGTCCAACTCCTCAAAACAAAATAACAGACCCTCATTTTATCATTTCTGTGAGACACCACAGCCAGGAGAACTCTCCAGAACCGGGGTTAGGGGTCGAGCCATGCCGCAGATGAGAGAAAGAGGGTATATTGCAAATCAATAACCCCTCCCGCTATTACATGAAAATATTTCATGCTGCTTTAATTTAAATGGTCTACTTGACAACAGAGCCAGCGCACATGAAATTGTGGTCGGCTCTCTCATCAAGTGGTCTGTGAGAGAGAGCAGGTTAACTGAGGATTCGGTTACTAAAATGAAAAGCACAAAGTTTAATTGAATATGCCTCACAACTGGAGGCAAAAATCCACACACACAAACCCCACTCTGATTGTGGTCTTCCTTACCCACAAAAATTGGTAGGAAAGGCTCGAGGCTTTGCTGCAGATAGGGCTCTTTTGCAGGTCTACGTGTGGTTTTTTTTAAGTGGTTCCTGCTCAGAAAGGCTTCCCTTTAGTCTCCATCTTGTGTGCCACGACCAGCAATTAAGATTTCCGCCAAACTAAATGACCTGTAGCAGCTGTTTGCCATGCAAAGGAAAGGACTCCTGCTAGCTAAAATACACTGCTTAAGTGAGCAAAACATAAGCAACTACAAAGAACAATTTCAAATAAATCTTGCCTTGGGGAGGACAAATCATCAGTGAGAATAATGAAGGTCTGTGGAAGAAAAAAAAAAACAAAACCCCCTCACCTCAAATTAGACTCCAAAACTAATATGTTTGGTTTGTCAGGCCACAACTGTATCCACCCTCTGTGTGGCAACATTTTAAGTGGCTTTGGGTAACCAGCCAACTTCTAATTACTGGTTTGAGGTTATGCACAGCTGATGAAATCCGTGCAATTTCAAAGTGGAGTAGTTAAACTCAATCATACTATCGTCCTATAAGAGCCAAAGACTGCAAGCAGCAATTTACCTCTGCTCAGTCAAACGGGGACCATTACAAAGCAGAGCAGTTCATGAACAAGGATTCAGAGAGCCCTCTAAAACAGTCTGCAAAGTGAGACAGTGGAAGAAAAGCTCTGTGAAAACATGCTGTTTTTACTAGAGCCTGTCTTTTCTGCAATCCTGCCCTGTTTCCAAATGACCTGCAGGCCAGTAGAAGAATGAATGACTCATCTGTCCTCTCAAAATCATCCCTGCAACAATTTTGACATGGGTGCATGCACTCTCAAAAAAGAAACACTATCAACTGAAATATTTCCTCAAAAGGCAGTGCACTGACAGCGTCTTAAATATGAGCAGAGATATTAGTGTGCGGGCAGAAAACAAGACTACAACAGTTGGGGTGGCCCTGAACATGTCGCAAAATTATTTATTTATGTGCATACTTTTACTCTTTTATGTAACCTCTTTTTTGGAATCACCTATTGAAGTTCCAAAGAAGATTCGGGGGGAGAATTATTAGACAATCCCTATGCAATCAACAAACCCATCCCATCCTCAAGTATAAAAAAACCCACTCACCACTTTCCTTTCATGTCAGCTGTTCACAGTATCACTCTGCAGACCCATCTCCTCCTTATTTCTATTCCCATGTATGAATTTCAAGGGGGGGGGGGGGGGCTTCAACAACGTTGGCCCACAAGCAAGGTGTCACCCCTTCCTCGGACTCCAACCCAACAATCTGTACCCCTACATCTTCATCATCAGTACTGAATTGTTCACAAGGCTCATCTCATTGTGATAATGTCTGCACTTTCACAGGGGCACTGATGCACCATGAATCCTACCCTCACATACACTAGCACGCAGTTAGCCAACAGATATTTTTCAAAAAGTGTCACAGTGCACAGTGCAGTGGAGAATAGGTGTAGCTTCACTGACATCATCTGGGCAGCTCATTGCTGATACCCTGTGGGACAAACACAACCCCACCCCAGTGGAATGGGGCCAACTGGTCTGGCTGTTGTGGGCTCCCAGTCACTGTTGGCTGATGGCACGGCTTGAGTCGAACCTGGGCTGCTGTAGGGCTCAGCCTCTGCACTCAAGACAAGCTCCTTGCTGACTCAGCTACCTGGGGGCCCAGGTGATCTCAATGATTGACATACTCCAAAAAAATTAATACAAAGGAAAAGAAAACAAAGGAAAAAACAGAGCCATCTTCATTCCATCTGCATGTCTGCACTGAGCTCTGTGAGTACCAGCTTTGGTCAAGCTGTCAAGGTTCACAGACATCCACAGCTAATTAGAGAATACCTGAACTGGAGATTCCATGGGGGAGATTAAAGATAATTAGCACTACTCATCTCTAACTAGATGAGACAGCTGTCTGCCTCAGCTTAACATTATACTTGTAATTGGTTTACACTGGTAATTCCATCTCTTTCTACCTTATTTTGCTCCTCTCTGGATGCCCCTGCACTTCATAACCCATCCTCACCCCCTTGCAGGACCAAGGTACAGTTTATGCTTTCAATATGCAGAGTGCACTCAGAACTCAATCATCCCCGATTTAGCTTCTATTCATAATAGCCATCTAAGTGTGGTGGGAAAAGTACAATGCTTTAGCTCTTTGGCAATGCATTTCACAAAAGAAATCAACTTAAAATAACCAGATTAGTTTAATACATGTCCGAAGCATACAGCAAAGACTGAGGAAAGTGGATTTTGTTCTGATTGCAGCTGAGATTCAATGTGAAACATGGGCCAAATTATGATGCAGAAAGGGAGTGAATGACTCAGCTTCTATGACACATGTTGCAAATTCCCGAAACAAAATCTTGGAAAACTACCTGTGGTACATAAAAAATCATGCGGTAACATGACTTTAAGCAAATTTAGTAGGAAAAGTTGGAAAAATGGCAGAGGCTAATGCAGCACATTAAACACATGCGCGCACAGGTGGACGCACACCTATACACTAGGGTTCGGCGATATGGACCAAAAATCATATCTTGGTATTTTTAGGCTGAATGGCGATACACGATATATATCGCGGTATTTTCTACAAAGTGGGCTAAATGTTCAGTTGTAAGTCAAAGCCACATGTGAGATGTCACAGGCACTTTTATTAAAAGACTGTGATCAAAATAGAATGCAAAGACAGCGTTTCTATCCCCAGTTGAAAATATACAGCTACAAAACATGTAAATGAAAAATTATATCGGCAGTGTGGACCAGCGCTGTGTCTCCCTCTATGTTGCAGGAGAACTTGTGTGATTGAGTGGGGCCGGGTTTGTGCGCAGACATAGAGGGAGAGCGGGGGTGGGGTTGCGTGGAGAGTGTAACAGTACGCTTACATTTCAGCGAATTTCGCTTGCACAGTATAATTTAATTGGATTAAGAAAATTTATGTTTTAAAGCGAGAGTTAGGTTATAGCGGGTGATAGCAAAAGCACGTAGGTAAATTTTATACTTGAATTTTATTCACAGTGTTGTTGTACAGCATACTGATGTGCACAACACAATTTGAGTGGCTTAATAAAATCATTGTATTCAAAACATGAACGGCAAAAAACGGGAGGTAAATAAATTGGTGGAGAGCATACACAATGTAATGTCTAAACCATTTCATCACAGTTGACTGGTTGACTTCACAAGCTAGCTGAATCAATTGCTAGCTAGCTAGCTTGCCAGCCGGCTGCGTCACCACACCACAACTACACCTGCTACTAACAGGATAGCCAAACCTGCTTGCTGTTTTTGTGACCACACCCCCAGAGTGAAAAGTGGTAGGGTGAAATTTGCGAGGTGTTTCGCTGAGTGGAAGCCTACCGTGAGAGCGGAGAGATGCAAACGCTGGCACAGCTTTACTGAATAAATGGATTATGTAACGCAACATCAAACTATATCGATATAAACGGTATTATCTCATCCTATATCTTGTTTGAAAATATATCGATATACCTTAAAAAGTCGATATACCGCCCGGCCCTACTATACACATCTTGAGTGAGAACATCTGCCCTGCCCTGCTGTAGCATAGTTCCCAGAGTGCACCTGCATCATGGCATGCTTTGACAGGCTCAGGGCCTGTAGGACGAACCTCCAAGGGACGGGAGTGTTTAACAGTCATCACTCTTTGAGGCTGGCCCAAGGGAACGCTGGCTGGTTTAGGGAGAGTAAGGTGAGTGTGTGGGTGAGGGAAACTGGCCTCTGCTGTGTAGGTCTGTCCAGCTCGGCTGCTGTGGGTAAACCAAATCCATGTCCATGATGAAATGTGCATCCTTGCTCAAGACCAGCTCCTCCCACCCAATTCTACCTCTGGTGACCTCAGCCAAGCTGGATTCCCACTTCAGGAATTTCATTGTGTGTTTCAAAGACAGCTGGATAGTTTGCTGTAACTGTGGCCCTCCCCTGATCTAACTGAGAGGCTCCTAATGACTGCTCAAAATACACACGGCTTATAGTAGTGCACACTATTCTTGAAAAGGTCATTTAGATCCTAGATAATCAATTTTAATGGTGTGAAGTGAACTGTTGACACTGGAGGCACTCCAAATGGTGTCTATTGATTTTCTTTACTGATATGATTGGAAAAAATGAACGCCATACCAGCCGGCCTGCCCCAATTCAACACCATACTGTGTGGCTCTCTGCCACTCCCGTTTCTGTCATCTTGAAATATATAAATCGACAAACTTCCATGGCTCCTGATCAGCTCTGTTTTAGATGTTATTTAACCAAGTAGCATAAGCACCAATTCTTCCTACCATTCAATGTAATCAGCTATTATTGTACTGGCTACTATATCTGTTCAAGTCTACACCAAGACTCAACAACCTGCCAGTCTTAAAATACTTATCAAAGCATGCAGTGGTTATATATAATTAACCAGTGAACATATCTTCAGAGTATGAAAGACTAAGTAGTTTACATTCTGGTCTAGAAAAAAATAAATAAGTAATAAATAGTAAATTAAGCAAGAGAAACAGAAACACAACAGAAATGAACAAATAATTGTCTTTCCATAGGGACATTCAATGTATCAAAACAATCTACTGTTCAGCCACGTTTTAGTTTGGTTAATTCTTAACCTTATCATGACACGTGAAAAAAATGTGAAAGCTAGCAGCCTGGTACTGACATGCAGTCGCTTGTCACCAGAGCAATCCATTCAGCAGTAAGCTACAGAGGTGCACCGCATGGTCAGCATATGAGGGAGGCAGGGTGTTGCTGGGTAACGAGGCTGCTGTGCACAGTTACCAGTTTCATGGTGATGTTGTTCTGCTCCCACCGCCACAGCAACATGCTCATCTTCCACGGCACCTGCGCTGGGTCCGCACTGGCCGCCGCCTGCCCACACACAACCGATCACAATGTCATCAGAACTGGTCGCCGTCCTGCTATCCCTGGCAAGAGCCTCGGGTCTTTCCTTCCCCCCCTACACTGCTGTTGCTGCTGTGCCAGGCTGCTCAGTGTTCCCTCCCAGATAAGGAAGGAGGAGAGAAAAAAGCCCTCAGCTCCACGGTGCTGCGACTCTGAGAGGGAGCCAAGCCAAACGCTGGAGTGAGGGAAGCCGCTCGAGCAAATGAGGCTTGGGACCAGGAGGAGTTCCCCCCTACCCCCACCAGCCCCGCCCCCTCACCCCCAACCACTCACACTGGGTGTCTCCGCTTGAAGGATCGTCCGTTATGAAGGGGTATGAAAGGACCTCTCTAGAGCTCTAACCCCCTCCTGAGGATCAGGCCCACAGTACCCACCGCTCCACTGCTTGCAGAGAGGAAGGGAGATGGAAAGGGAATCCACACTGGGCTGACCCATTCTGCAGACTGCGACGCTGCCATTCTGCCTTCCGATGACCTCATTTTAGTGTTTTACTTTCCATTGCCACAAATCTCAGATGTCAACATGACCGAGTCTGTATTTAAGAGCAGAGGCATATGCCCTGCAGACGCCAATAAAGGGACGTCCTCTGTTTGTGAGCTTTCCAAACCCCCAACCTCAAATTACAAGCTGAATTTGAGACTGAGATTCGATGTGCCAACTTCACTGCATTCCCACACTGTGGGAGTGTTGTCAGTAGACACGAACGCTTAAAATACATGCTGCGTTGCACTGCATCTGACATAATGTCAACTGTGTATCACTTAATCTACATGATGCATGGCTCAGGGAGACAGGTGACATAAAGCAGCCTTTTCCCAATAGTCCACTCTATCCAATGAGGATCTAAACTCGGACGAGTGTAACAGGCAGAAACTGCTGGGGAGCATTCCATAACCACATTCGTACATACTGCATCAATGATATATGTGAGTGTGTCATGGAGGAGCCCATTAAGGACAATAAAACCTTTAGTCCCTTTAAAGCATTGTAACTGATGTAAAAATCTATGTAACCATGGACACTAAAGCCCCACCCCCCCGTGGACAGGCCTTTGTTTTCTGGGCCCCCTGTGGGCTGCCTGTCGGGAGGCTTTTAGAATCAGAGGGCTCCCGGGCCCCAGAGGGGCCGTAGAGAAAGACACATGGGTCTGTGGGGGGTAAGCCTGCACAAAAAAATCCCCAAAGACAGGTTTTGGATATGCTGTCCCAGGGCAGAGGAGGCCGCTGCCTGCAATGACTTGTCCACAAAAATGATTATTTCATAGGCTCTCCACAGGCCTCTAAGCTGGCCGACGTAAGTCCGCAGCCACCAGAGGGGCACTAGCAAGCTAGTTTTGAGTGGGGGGAATAGCTTTCAATTATAGGCCAGAATCAAAAGGAAGTGTTAATGGTGAACCAGCAGGAGCATGACAGTAAGGTCTTGACTACTACTGGACGTACCCTGCCCAACCAAAAATGACACATAAATGACCTGCAAATAGCCTGCAGAAGGTGATGATCAGGAGGAAGTAATTGCAGCAATGTTTGCCCTCTTAATGTGTTTTGGATTCTGTGATCTAGTGACTGATGTATGGCAGTACATTTGGCTTTGTTTGTCTAGTCAGGTTGCACAATTTAACTTGTGGTAGGGACTAGATAGTGTTATGTTCACACTCACTGGTCTGGGAGCGTTGTTAGGCTGGTTCTAACACCGTTGCTCATTCAACTTGAATGCACGCACTTCTGTTCTTTTGTGGTGGAAGTCGCTCTGGATAAGAGCATCTGCTAAATGAATGTAGTGTAATGCTCTTCTTCTGAATTTGTTGAATGAAGCAGAGACCTGATATACTGCCAATCAGTTGCTTTTGAACAGACTGCAATCTCTCTCCATCTCTCTTTCTCGCTGTGTGCTCCCCTGAGTTCTATATACACTCACAGGAGATTGCCACCGCAGATACAGGAGGCACTGAGCTCAACAGCAATTTGAGGACGTGAGGATCTGTAGTGATCTGGGAAAGAAAAATGCACCTAATTGACCGTTAAGTGTTCTCAGGCTTATGACAGGAGGAAGAGACTCATTGGAATTCACTGCACTTACACTCACAGCCATTACTGTGAATTCAAACACTCTGCAAGCAGGTACTGCATGCTAAACACCAATATGGAGCCAGGCGATGTCAAACATAGAATGAGCATCTCTCTGCCAAAGCCTGATGGAGGCAGGTTTTAATCAAATAACCTTACATTTCACAGTGGAAATGAGGGTTGTGCTGCTTCCATGTGCTTCATGCATGTCAAATTCAATTCCGGCCTGAAAGCTACTTTTGTACTTAAGCAAATAAACACCAACAAATTGGCTGTATCATAACAGACTGATGAATCAACAATGCAGAGGTCAGAAACTCCAGTGCTGAAGGGAAAGCTGACTGTGCAGTCTGTTGTGGGTGTATATGAGACAGCACAAAATGGGTTTGCACGATCAGGGAGTTAAACCTCCATAAAACGTGACCTTCTGTCTTGCTCTCCTGGCAACATCTGTGGCCCTTGCCATTTTGCTGATCTTGCAAATTGACAAATTGGCATTATTGTAAAATGACAGGAAATTGTTTTTTTTTCTCTTCAGCGTAACGAACTCACTGGTCTCAGGGGCTCCCTTACAATGGGCCATTTACCAATGTGATATGTCTGCATGACATCAGCAAAATAGAGGGGTGTGCTAAAGAGAACCCCATCATTGTGTTTCCTCCTGAAAAAGTGGATTATATTAATGGGAACAGATGTCCTGACCTGATGACTAAGTGTATATCCAGGGGCAGTTGTCAGCACACTAACTGACTGCATGATAAACAAAGGATACTCAAAATATCTTGTTTATTAGTGAAATAACATGGGCACATATTGAGAATACTCATATAAAGAGTCTCTTTACAGGTTTACTGTACCTTCTAGTGACATTCATAATCCTAAAATAAAGGCCACTGAGGCAATGGCATTGCAGAAACAACACAGTCCAGTTCAAGAACAAGAATATCGATTTTGTCTGAGCAAGAATTAAAAAAAAAAGAAAAGGAGAGAGTATATGTGTCAAAATTCACAAGATCTGAGGTTTCACAACTCCACAATTATATTTCTTACTCAGACAGCAATTCAGATTGCAAAATTAAAAATTCTGTATTTAATAATCAAAGCCTATAAGTTTTCTGTGCCTAATAAGATCTCCTGTGTAGAATACAGATGCAGTCACTCCCCACGGAGCAGGTTGTTTTTATTGATGTAGCTGAGAATCCTGTATGAGGCTACAATTTATATGCAGCATGTACATTTTATATTTTGACACTGGGCCACCAGAAAGACCGGTCATGCAGTGACTGAAATTAAAATTCTTCACATAGACAACATGGACTTCCAAGTCAATGTTGTGACCACCTGAGCGAATTCAACGATCACATAAAGAAATATTAGAAAAGGTGATTTGCAAATCCAGCATGAGTCACTGTACATTCAAATCTCATCTCTTGCTACCCTGCCTGCTTTCATTTCCTCTTTCGATGCAATCAATTTTGATGTGGTAGGAATGGCAATATCCTACTTAAACATTAACTACCTCTGAAACACACAGCATCTACACAACATTCATTTCAACATGCATTCTTCATGGATTGAGATAATACATTATGTTACCTTATGTTTGGTTAGCAGACACTCTTGTCCACAAATAGATAAAATACAATTTTTACGTTATACCTGAATATTTCCTAGGGCAATTTGGGTTAAGTACCTCACACAAACGCACCACAGCAGGTCCCAAAATCCTAATTCCTGGCAGCTGAGCTGGCAACCACTGGGTTACAAGCCCCCTGCATACCACTGTGCCATACTGCTGTGAAACTGCACACACACTCAAGACCTCCCTCTTGAAAAGGATATTAACTGCAGACTTCCAGTTAATCCTTGCTTTTGGAATTTGCAAATTAGTGTTAAATGTCTTCCCCCTCACTTTCTCCTGCTTAACAATATGGAAATGTGCTTTATATATATATATATATATATAGAGTGGCCAGTGTGGAAAATCTGGGGTCCTTGACCAATAGCATCAAAACAATGGAAAACAAGGAATTAGTAATTAATTACAACGCAATTTTAATGCAATACAATTTTAACGCAATTCTCTATAATATATATATCTATATATATCTATATCTATATCTATATATATATATATATATATATATATATATATATATATATATATATATATATATATATATATATATATATAAACCATGTGTGCCCAACTGCACGGAAATCACTCAGTATGTACACCAATGACACCACAAGCTAAATTTATAGAATAGACTACACAGTCACCAGGATGAGACATTTCTTAAGACAAACTCAAATCCATCTGTGTTCAGTAATACACTGTGGGACCTTATCCAGCACACGCTCACGCTACATCTCACATGGCTGTCTGGGTGACTGCCCTGAAAGGACACTCAGTCATCTGGCACCATGACCACAGACAAACACACCCATGACTGAAAGTCTCTGTCAGTGACGTTCTTTCACTGTATCATTCTGTTACACCCTTAGTGATGGATCACCTACTAGTGGCTGAGACACTGCTGCATTCATTAATAAATATGAGCCACATGTCTTCCCCCACAATTAGGTCAGGACCAGGTTAATGACTCCACACGGGTACAAGGGCCCCTTATCAATGGTAATTTACTTACAGCGCGCTCCACGCCTTCACAGTATCTCTAAAGCCAATCAGTTAATGACGGTTCATTAAGAGTCATTGTAATATTCCAGCCTGGGCAAGAAATTTGATTTAAAATCCATGCTAACTAAATATGCCCATGAATATTACCATTTGAACCTGCTATCTGCAGTAAAGACCTGTGTTAGCTCAAACTTAGTAGACACACAGAAGGCAAAACAAAATTACATTTTCTCATGCAAGAATTAAATTGAATTTAAATTATATTTTAATTTTGCCCTAATATTCCTGTAAAAGTTTTATTCCAATCTGGAATGGAATATGAAAAAATTCAATCATAAACAATATGACTTCCTTTGTCTTTACAGTTGGACACAGTGAGACACACCTCAGAGTTTGAGCAGAACTCAAGTGGGCCAGAATCACAAAAACTAGGATGTCCTTAGCATCAACTACTAGCCGAGCCTGGAGTTAATCACTTTTAGACAGATACTTTTTTATATAGTTAATCTTAAGACTAGCTATCTAAAAAGCAATAGCACTGAGCAATCGCCATCAGCAAATTACCTTTTATAAATGACCATTTAGTGCATTTTAAAATTATCAATGTCTCAGCATCATTAACAACCTCCAATCCCAAAGGTGTTCATAATTCTTGGGCTCTCATAAAGTAATAGCTCTCTTCAGCCCAATTTGTGACAGGCATTAAAAGATATCATATAATTGCCAACAATAATACGATAATTACTTCATACTTTTATTGCACTACAAACCAAGACAGCAGGTTTGGTGTAATTAAATAAAATACAGAGTGGCTTTTTTAAACACCTAAAAAAAATTTTTAAGACTTCTTGTTAGGATAAGGTCCTTATCATATTGACAGATGGTATAATTTATTTGGCTAATGGGGATAAATTTGCTGTCAGACTCACAGGCAAGGAAAAGCTCTGACATCACTGCCAGATAAAGGCAGGTTGTACACAGAACCACTCTGCCCTGAGACCACAAACCACGCTAATAAAATTAGGTTTTCTCTTGCTTTAATATAATTTCTTGATTAATCTAATTTTTTTTCCAGGCCCCATCTGGGGAGACTTTTTTGCCTCAGAAAGACATCATATGCATATATTCAGTTAATTCAAGTGCTTTAACCTTCTCAGTCAATCGTAACCACACTAAGCTACTGCGTTTGCTAAACTGGCACACGGTACATGACTCCTTTAAACCTAAATGAAGATTTCCAGTCAAGGACTCCCTATTCCATTGTTTTCCACCATGTTGTGTTCTCCGGTTGCCAAGGACGAATGAACCATCTCACGAGGCAGAGCCCAAAGGAGCACAATGTGAACTCAAGGCATTCATTGAAAGGACAGCAGCAGTCCGAACATCTTTGCAAAGCGCCCTTCTGGAAAACATTCAACACACAGACTATCACCCAGATGTGTCACAAGTGTGAACTGGATTCACATGGCTTCTTCAGTGAACCAAATCTTGTATGAAGAAAAAGTATTAGTGTATTCAGTGGAACAGACAGAGCACTGTGACTGGCTACTTTGCCAGTGCCATTAATGACAACCATCAAGACATCCTCAGAAAACAGATGGAGTTCTGTAAGGAATCACATCCTATGGTGGAAGACTGCAGTGATGGCTTTGGAGGTGACAGTTCTGCAATGCTAAAAGCTCAGTGCCAGGAAGCTATGCATGTGCTGAACACCTGGGGGCTCCAGGGTTTTATGTGCAATCAGCAGATTCCCTCAAGTGTGTCAGTGGGACAGGGGTCACACAGACTCTCCAGTGACATCACACACTCCTTTCTCTTCCTGCTGTCAGGCTTAAGCAGATAGCCTCTCACTCTGCAGCTTTTCAACACGTGGTCCTCTGGAGATACTACAGAGAGGGCTGTCTCAAAATGTGCGCTGCATCATACACGCTGCCTGGGCAATCCTGCGCCGCTTTCAGCCAAAGCATTGCATTATTCATGTGCTCAGATCCATTCTCAGCAACTAACAATTCTTCCCTCTGACATTTTACACTTAACTTGTCCCTCATTAACACAAATTGGCCTTCAACAGGTCAATCCCAGTGATGTTGCTTGTCCTGGATTTGAACTCTCTGGTCCTGGTTCCAGAGGCCTACCCATCACCCCACCCAGCTGTCCCAAATGTGATGCATTCCATACAAATGTAGTTTGTGGTCCCTGCAACACCACACTAAATATATCCAAATCGGTCCTGTGGCATTAAGGGAGGAGTCCAGGGCAAGATAAAGGTCATCAAGGGCGGTGGTGACTGGTTGCATGCCAGTGCCATCAGGATTGGCTGCGCATTTCACAGGGAACCTGGGGGTTCGGTTGAGAAACAGCACTGCTGAAGCTACCAGAGAGCAAACTACACCCATCGCCTGCACATTAGCAAACATAATCCCACAGGCCATATTGGATTGACCACTAGCAGATGGCAGTGTGTGTCATGTTCAGTGAGGGAAGATTTGCCCTGCTTTACATCTCAGGACAAAAACTAGTGCGTGCATAATGTGTTCTGTGAGTCGCATTTAGGGACACATTAGGAGTTATGGTAAGACTATGGTTGCAGCATTGGAAAGTTTAGTAGATGTCATGGGGATGGGATAAGGGCAATTACCACTGAGCCAGACATTTAGCATACATACTTAAAACAAATCACATAATGGCCTTAACATCATTTAATTTTTATGACATCCATTCGGAGCTGTGGTTTTGCATTTGTTAAACCAGGTATTTGTCTAATGCACCATTTATCACAATCACAAATATTTATTCATTTGCAAAAATGTGGTTATTGAAAAGATAAAAAACACTCACTACTGAATGAAAATGAATGAAGCTTGGATTTAATTTGACATTTAGCACCAGGTACCTATACATATATATATATATATATATATATATATAAATAATAAATAAATTTAAATAATAAATTACAATTTTTACAATTTACAATTTTTACATTATCCATTTACAGAGCTGGATATTTACTGAGATCTCATTAAGTCAGCTCACCATTGCTACCTCTAGAATTGATTCTAATGCAGTAATTTGCTCACATTTCACCTTGAGTTTTCACAGATGCCAAAGACACCTCATACACCAAAACAATCACCCCCTACTGATAAAGATAGAGGATAACTCGCCTCCACATCTGTTCTTCCCTCAACGCAGAGTTGATCCATTAGGAAGGAATGAAAATGAGCAGTGTCCTACAGATTCTGTGCGCCCCCCTTCCCAGCATTAGGACTGTGTAACCAGGGGCGGTTTGGGGCTGTGAATGCAGATTCCAGCCCCTTTTCTCCGCGCCCCTGCCAGGTGGAATCAAAGCGGGCAGCAGATGGTCACCCACGGAGAGCAGGCATCCTATTTTCACCGGCTAGCCTTTGAACCCATTACAGAATATTCCACAGAATTCACTCACTGATGCACTGTTTTCACCTAGCTCTGCACCCTGAGAGCACTGGATCCAGTTCAGAGAGGCCACACAAACCCTGCATTTACTGTCTAAACAGTACCACCATTACTCCCTTCTTTAAAGTGGATCCAAGATCACTGAACTGAATTCCTTTCTCTAGGTGGTCATGGATCATTTCTCTTGGCTTTTTAAACAGAGATCCTTTGGATTACAGGGCTATATTAAGTAATACCATAGGTGGAGCTATTTTTATTTCCAAAATAGCAGATTGTACATTTTTCAGATATACAGTTCTGGTCAACATTTTTGGCACCCCTGTATTTTAAGTACATAATGTACAATATCTCCTACAAAAACTGTGTAGTAAAATAGCTGTGGTCGATATACACTTGCATGTTTGATACAGAACAGCACAGGATAAAACAATAACAATTTAGAAAGAAATTGTTGGAAAAAGTATAAACATTCCCATGGACACAATTATTGGCACCCTTTTGAAGAATTCAAATCAGATTATAAAGAAGAAGTAGACTGTCATTGCAGTGAAATTAGACTCACCTGTGATAATTTGTCAGTGCTCACATGACTTGAATTAGCCAATGAATTAGCTTTAATGCTTAACAAGGCCACCTTCATTCCCTGTCCCTTTTTCACAATGGTGAAGACAAGAGAGCTGTCTGAGAGCAGCAGAAATGCTATTATCACCAAACACAAGAATTGTAAAGGGTACAAGCCTATCTCCAAAGATCTTGGCATCCTAGTTTCAACAGTTTGCAATGTTGTTAAGAAGTCTGCTGCTCATGGAACTGCCAAGAAACTCCCAGGACATGGTGGAAAGAGGAAAATTGATCAGAGAAGGCGTCAGAAGTTGGTGCGAACTACAGAAAAACACCAAGTAAAACATCCACAGAGCTTAAGGCTGACCTGGAGCAACATGGAGAGTAGGTTTCAACCCGTACCATACACTGCACACTAAACCGAGAAGAACTTTATGGGCAAAGGGCAAAGAGGACCCCACTGCTGAAAGAAAAGCATAAAAAGCCAAGACTGATCTTTGCCAAGACCTACCTAGACAAAACCACAATCCTTCTGGGAAAATGTTCTACGGACAGATGAAACCAAAGTAGAGCTCTTTGTCAGTGCAGACCAGTGATTTGTTTAGAGGTGACGAAATGAATCTTACAAGGAAAAGAACATCCTACCTACAGTTAAATATGGTGGAGGATCCATAATGCCTCTGGGACTGGAGGCCTTGAATGTGTTAAAGAAACCGTGAAATCAGAGAATTAACAAGGCATTTTAGAGCAAAATGTGTTAGCGTCAGAAAACACAGGACAATGAAACAAAGCACACATCCAAATGCACAAAATGGTTGAAAAGGAAAACATGGACTGCTTTAAACTGGCCAGCAATGAGTCCTGATCTCAATTTGAGTGAAAACCTTTTGAAACAGCTGAAATCTGCTATTGGGAAAAGGAATCCTGTAAACATTGAAGAGCTTGAACAACTTGCAATTGAAGAGTGGGAGAAACTACCAGCAGACAGGTGCAAGAAGCTTATAGATGGCTACAAGAGAACATTTGGAGGCTGTCACTGCTGCCAAGGGTTGTGCAACCAAATATTAGGGAATGGTGCCTTTAATGTCTTCATTTACATTTATTCATTTGGCAGATGCTATTATTTACTTACATAGGTTACAGTTCTTTACAATGTTATCCATTCATACAGCCGAGGCAATTGTGGGTTGCCCAAGGGTACAGCAGCAGTGTCCCAGCGGGGATTGAACATGCAACCTTTCGGATACGAGTCTTGCTCCTTAACCATTGTGCTACACTGCCGACCACTGGCCAGGTCACATTTTATGTTTATTCTGTTAAATCACTACATGTAAGTTGAAAAGGCATCTTTTTTGTTGAATGAGTTTTCAGAACACTTTAATAGGATGTCCAATGTTGGTGCATTTCCAATTATTTCTTAAGATATTGTGCATGATGTACTTAAAATACAGGGGTGCCAATAACATTGACCATAACTGCACAATTAACAGAATACAAGTGCAGAGTCAAATACACACACACACACACACACACACACACACACACACACACACACACACACACACACACACACACACACACAGAATGTGCTAATGTGAAACTTGCAGTGGTGTTTGATGTCTTAGCTGCTAACACTCCATTATAATAATGAAATTTTGCTCAGATTTACTACTGTCACTTTATACACACACAGTCAACACTAAATCCTTTTCCCTTATCAAGACTTCAAGGATAAACTGAATATGCACTCATGTACTGACAAGATAATTGATCAATTTAAAACACTAAGACTCGAAACTCTCACAGAAGATCCTCAAGTTATTTACATCTCAAATTATCTTGTCAGTCTGAAAACAAATAAATCACTTTAACCCTTGAGTGAATATGTCCCAGACAACAAAAAGAAACCCTGTTTTATGATCGACAATTGCACCAACGACCTGACCATCCTTTTTTTTCCTTGCTCCTTTCCTTCCCAGACAGCAAAGAAAAAATACACGGTGGCCCTTGGAAATTGTCTTCTGTAACAAGGTTCTGATATCAGGGTCTTGGAGAGTGTCACCATACTCTTACAAGTCCCATCATTATACCACCAAGCATACACTACCAGGCTCACCCTGCCAAATAAAAACATCAAACATTCATTTCTGCTTACAGTATAATATGATTCAAAAGCATCACATCTTTATTAATCTCTTCATTTGGGCTTCCCAGCAGACAAATAAGCCACATTTTGAAGTAATACACATGGATGTTATGTGGCCATATCAAAATGTTTATCACTCTAAAAGCTCCTCTGAGTCCACAGACACATGGTGTGCTTGATGAACATTTTTTTTTTCTTCAGAAAAATACACTGTCCACAACACCAAGCACAAAAATCAAACAGAAGAGTATTATTCATATGGCAGCTTCCACTGGCTGCCCCGAGGGCCTCTCATTCCCTCGTTCCCTTCTGAACAGGATGTTGGATGGAAAGCCACAGCCTCAGTCCATCTCAAACCAGTAGCAACAAGCTCTCTGGCCAGGTCTCTCCTCTTCTTCTTCCTCCAAGCCCCCCGGGCACGCAACCAAACAGAGTGGTAAAGTAAACACATCAGTGGGAGCAGCACCTAGCGAGGACAGGTAGAGCTACAGCACCACCTCAGCTAACACCTCCACCCTAGCCCACGGTACTGTCACGTTAGCCCACAGAGCTGCCTTAGCCACAACACCGCTGTGCTAGCCCACAGTGCCACCATAAGCACCACACCTCCATGTTAGCCCACAGCGCCTCCTCAGCCACAACACCGCCACACTAGCCCACAGCACCGACCCGCTAGCCAATGGAGCTGCTTTAGCCACAACACTGCCACACTAACCCACAGCACTGCCATGCTAGCCCACGGAGCAGGCCTTAGCCACAACACCGCCACGCTGACCCAAAGTACCACCAGGCTAGCCCACAACATCGCCACGCTTGCCCACGGAGCTGCCGCCTTAGCCACCACACTGCCACACTAACCCACAGTACCGCCACGCAAGCCCACAGCACCGCCACGCTAGCCCACAGTGCACCTCAGCCACAACACCAACACGCTAGCCCACAGTGCCACCACACTAGCCCACAGTGCCACTTCAGCCACAACACCATCACATTAGTCCACATGTGCAGTCTATTGCAACATTTTCCCTGTGGGATCTTCACCCCAGCAAATTCAGCGCAGCTTCTCCAAAACATCATGTTAGACCCTAAAGCTAATCTCTTAATGCTTGAAAGTCTACTGCCAGGAGAGTATACTCTCAATGAAAAAAGTTAGAACGTATGCACTGGTACATGTAAAAGTCTGAAATATTATTATCATTTTTTAATTGCAGTATAATGCCTGTCAGGGCAGGTGTGATGTGGTGTCTCCAGCCCTGTAAACATTGCTTACAATGCAAACCTGTCCACATTCTCTGCCCCAAGAGATAATACAAGGGTAAAGCATTTCAGGGCTGAATTCCCTTTCAGTGGGAGTGAGACGTCGCCCGTTCAGAAGTATTATTTTCAAGCCTGTCATCTTTAAATAGAAGTGCTGCCTCCTTAGCAACAGGCATGCCCACACATACACACATGTACACACACACGCACACCTACAGAAAACAGCACCCACGGCAAGCAGAGATTGCTGCAACACCATCTGCCTGCCACTCGTGGTAAATGCACAGAGGACTCCTCTCTCTCCACAGCATGGACACACTAAAAACACATCCTCAAGAGGGTGTGGATGCGAGGGGCGTAAACCTGTAATATTCCCTCATCCTCTAACATCTGCTGTTAGCTTGTGTGCTGGTAAGGAAAATGCTGAGGAAAATCCTACATTCTAATAAATTGCAGCACCTGCGAAGATGATGTCCACCCATATCGTAGCACGGTAAGGCAACTTCAGAATGTTTTATAACCTTCAGCAGAAAGTACTAGTAGCAGAACTGGGTCAGAATAAGACACACAAAGTCACACCTAGCGCATGTCACCATCGACTCAATTATCCCCTCAAGCGATGTGCAAACGCTGATTTCCCTTTTGCATTGGAAGGACTCGCAGGCTGCTCATGCCTGTCCTGCTGCCTGTATGGCAAATGCGCTTAAACACCATTTGACAGCGCACACGGCGCAGGCATTCCTGCAGGGCTCCAGTGTGTTTTCAGCCTCACAGCGCCAGTTTGTACAAACATGAGTAAACCAACTATGATTATCCGCTTATCAGCACAGAATGCATAACAGGCAAGACGACATGCGATACTCACGATACTAAAACACTCACAATACAACCTTGATTCTGATTTTTGTCCTAATTCAGCCTGATTTTTTAATGTGAATGTTTTCTCATATAGAAGCGTTAGTGCATCCCCTAAGAAGATTGTAAAAATGCCTGTTACACTTCTTTCAATTCACCTACA
Source organism: Megalops cyprinoides (assembly GCF_013368585.1). Taxonomy (NCBI): domain Eukaryota; kingdom Metazoa; phylum Chordata; class Actinopteri; order Elopiformes; family Megalopidae; genus Megalops; species Megalops cyprinoides. Next base: position 32,019,006 of record NC_050595.1, read on the forward strand.
ACAGACACTAACCATGCATATCTGATGCAGGAAAAACTACTCAGCAAAGAGGCAAAAGCCTACATTTGGATTCTGAGCTGGATTAGCCAGACGCTAACAGACCGCTGCAGTGCTCTAACCTCTGTGTCTGCTCCATTCTCTGCCGGTGGGTTCTGTTTCGGGGGAGCCCCGTTTCCATCTCTGTCACTCCTGTGGGGGGACTTGAGGGGGATCTGGCTGGAGTAGGCAGGCCTGCTGCCCCCCAGCGTGAGGGTGCAGTGCTGGGGGGTGAGGGGGCGAGCTGGGACCTGCACAATGGGCAGGGCGCTGTGTACGGGCTTGGGCAGTCCTGACTTCATCTTGGAGGCCACCAGAATGGCCGGCATCTTCCTGCTCCCCCTGCTTTCCAAGTGTGTTTCAGTGAGACCGGGGATTGGGAGCGGGAGATCGAGAGAGCGAGAGACAGTGGGAGAGGAAGAGAGACAGAGAGGAACACACGCACGTGCACACAGACAATGACACACACACACAGCGTCTGCAGCTCCGTTCCGTCAGCTCACACACACGCACACACACACACACACACACACACACACACACGCACACACACACACACACACACACACACACACACACACACACACAGAGTACGAGGCAGGAACACACACACACAGCCAGGGCAAAGCGCAAACCTCCGGTACGAGTGTACTGCTCCTTCCTCCTCTGGGCTATTCTGACAAGCTGCCAAACCGCATCCTCTTCTTAACTTCACTCCGGGTTTTTTTTTTTTTTAACGAGGCTCTGTGAGGCTCCGCAGATAGAATCTAGGGTGTCTCTCCACCCCCCTTCTCTTTTCTCCTTGCTCTAAAGCCCGCGTTATCACAAAGCTGTCCGTTCCTTCCCTCTGAGACTTCAAATCGCTATCTGCCAGCTGTAAAGACAGGTTCTGCTTGGCCAAGGTCGGGTGGGAGGAAAGAAAAGAACCGGACATGAAAAGGCAACTTGCTGCCAGAGTGCTGCCCTGCCTGAGATGTGGGAGAGTGCAGATTAGCCACGCAGCAGATGTGGCTTAGGGGACTTAATGACTGATGCCCTTAGACAGAAGCCTAGGAGGAGGGACATCTTAGCAGGAGCATCCCCTAGTAACGCTGTCAGAGAGCGCAGCCAGAAATGTCATCCACGTGGTGGTTGCGGAAGATAACGCCCACCCTCCAGCTGAGAGCTGACCAGGAACCTCACACATGCTCCGCACGAAGAGATGCTGTGGTCCCTATCTCCTGCTGTACTGCAGACACTGACACACACTGATCCTACACAGTACTGACACACTGATCTCACACAACAGACATACATTGATTCTACACAGCACTGACACACATGCTGATCCTATACAGGACTGACACACTGACCCTTCACAGCACTGACAAAATGATCCTATACAGCACTGACACACTGATCCTACGCACGCACTCACTCACTCTCACACACACGCACACACACACACCCAGATTATAAGGGAGTAAGAGCAGTTACTATCTGACACCAGTGAAGTGTGGAGCTCTCATTGGCCATGTTCCCCAAAGTGAAAGTGGAGGGAGGACAGGGCTTTCCTGGCAGCTCTCCACACCATGCACCAAAACACTTTCACAGGTAGAAAGTATTCTAAGCCATAAACTCAATAAGCAAATTTTAATTGTGTACTGGCGTTAACACATATCTTGTTTTAGGCTGGGATACACACCTTTGCACACAGATAATGACAGGACACATTGTTTATATATATATATATATATATATATATATATATATGGATGTTATATTTATATATTTATAATGTCAGTAATGTAATTATTTTGGTGCTAATAGAGAAGTTAGAGTGTTGAGAGTAATTTAATAATTCAGTAATTCAGTCATTTAAACAGCACTGCTCTACTGCATTACAGCTGTCATTACTGTAAAGTGCCTTGACAGTGAATTAATATCTGGACATCTTAACCTAATCTGCTGCCAGTTGGGGTCCCTGAAGTGAATAATTTCATCAGCTGCAATTTTGATTCCCTCTTTCTCCATACTGACAGTAATATGTTTATTCTCCTTGCAGAATTGATTATGTGGCATCGGTTAATTTGTAAAATGTGCAAGCACACACAGAGTTGTTCCTGAAGAATTCTGGGGGAGCGAGTAGAAAACAGCTTTCAACTGAATTAACGTAATCCTCTGCAAAATAAACAACTCAGGAAGAAGAAACAGCAAACACTGTTCATTTTCTGGGGCTTATTCTGACTATCTGACTATCAGGAGAAAGCAAAGTTTGGATCCATCTGGAACGTGCATTGGATTTCTCTGACGTGCCCCCTGTCAATATGTCGGGAGGTGGAAAAACACAATCTAACTGTGAATTGACAGAGAGAGGGAGGAGAGAGAGAGAGAGAGAGGGGGGAAGATAGAGGCATCTTAATTCACTCCTCAATCAATATTCTATCTCTATCAGAATAGTACTGCAGCAGAGCCACTACAGGGAAGCAGGAAGGAACAAGAGAGAGAGAGAGAGAGAGAGAGAGAGAGAGAGAACAAATGAAAAAGAGAGAATGAAAGATCTTGTCTTACACCCCTAATCTCACTTGTAGCAATGGAACTCCAGCTGCCCTTACCAGTCTCTGACTGCACCAGTGTCTGTGTGGTTTTCCAAGATAACAAGCTCATTTTAATTTCTAATAGCTGCAAACACCACAATGGCAATTCTCCATGTAGCCTCCTTCCTCCGTTATGAGTTTCACTTTTTACATTATCTTTTTCTGGTGGAGAAACCATAAAATGGCCAGAGAGAGGGGTAGTTACTTTGCTTTTGTTTGATAACTGCTAATGACATCACTGCTGACAAATTAATCCAAAGCAGGGAATAGCATTTCCCTCCACAACTCTACTGGTAAGGGAAATGTGAGACCAGCCTACCCCATAATCAACCAATCTGTATTGAGCTCCAGATCTCAACAATGACAACCTGTCAACATCCCTTCCAATACAAACGTACTGTATTATTGGGTAGCAGTAAACATTTACTCCCTCTCTCTCCCCCCTTAGTTTAATCTCCTGCAATTTTTGCAGGTCTAACTGTAGAAATGTGCCACAGGTGGGCCAATAGGCAGGCTACTCCAGGAATATTTAGGCAAAACTACCAGAGCAGTCAAACACCTGTCCATTCTGCGGTTTCCTGAAATAGGGTTAAGGAGAATAAGATGAGATATGATGAAGCCAAAGAAAACTTTAACTGACACTCATGTAAAATGTTAGGTGTGAGGACCCAACAGCTACTTGGGCCTGTGTCCTGGCTAATGATTGCTATAAAACGCCAGTCAACATGTCTTCCTGACAAGGGAATGATGGTCTGTCATAACTCCCTGTCCATTAAATATTTATTGCAACTGTGCAATCAGTCTTCCACATGGTGAGGATGAGGTCCCCATGACAACGGAGTTTTTTCATGATAGACCCACGATTCATGTCATCGATATAATGTGCCACCAGCTCCTTCAGCTGAAGAGTTTATAAAAAGAGAAGGCCATCATCAAGTCTTCCTTTCACTCTGAAATGTTAAAAGGGTGGCAGCAAGCCAACGCCTTTCACATTTTGAGAATACAATAATAAATTAATTAATTAATTAATAATAATAAATAATAATAACAATAACAATAATAAATACATAATAATAAATACAAACTTGCTTTTATACCTAATATGTAACTCATTTGTTCTGAGAACTCTTGACTATTTTGCATCAGTAATAACTTCAACCCCATGGTTGCCATTTAAACTTTTCTGTATTAGGTTATTCAAACACACTCCATCCTTCATTTTTTGCATCTAAACTTTGGTTTAGGGGGTAGTCTACACAAGGCTCATTGAAACCAAAGGTCAGTCTAACCAAATACCAATCAACAGGGCCACTGTCCAATTTTGTCCCTGATAGGGTCAGGCACAGTCAAATGGGAATGTGGGTGAAACCTGAACACTTCCTAGTGCACATATCTGGCAGCTTCCTGTGCCATCATGCCACATCCAAATTGCTTGACACTTTGTGAATGTCACCAGGCAACAGCACCAACAGGGCATTTACAGCCCCATATAACCCAACAGCAACAGAGGCATCATGTCAGAGATTAAAAAGACATTTCAAAGCTGCCACTGGACAGATTTCATACAGAGGAGGCAATGCAGAGCACATTTAATAGAACACATGAGCTCTGTGAAATTGTACATGAAGACTGTGTGCCCTGTAAAAGTCAGGGCAAAGTTATGGGACCTTTTTGTGAAGGCAAAATTTGAAAAAATACCTCATTTTAAAATCATAGCACAGGAATTCCAGAGCCAATGATGCCATCAATGAGTCTCTCTGTGTGCATTTCACACTTTCATCCTGTCCCCAGAGACATGCTGCACCTCCACAGACCACAGGCACTAGGTTTATAAAAAAACAATAGATAATATCACTTCAATTCAAAAAACAGGAACTTCAGATCCATGAATGGAACATGTGCCATAGTGCATTTTTCTTGAAGGTGGGGAATTTCATCACTGGGGTGACTGCACAGTCAAGGTGCCTTTGTGTAGTAGCACTCTCACTGGAGGAAGGTCAATCGGAGCTTACAGATTGAGCTGTAAAGTGTAAAGAGAGACACCAGGTTTGCTCCCTCTAGGAACATGCAAGATTGGCATATTTATCATTTTTTCTAATTATTATTTGGTCCTTTCCTTCTGATCTCAGAAAACCTTGAGCAGCTTTCTTTAAAATACTGTAGTTCACACACCAACCTCGCTGACATCACTGTTGTATTCTCCCAATGAAGCTGCGACTAAGTAAGATGCCTCCACGAAAAACCCTGAATGAACACTCTGTTTGATGAGTGTTGTGACCCAATCAGATCAAATAGCATCACCATTCTACATAAGCACCCATTTTATTTCTGAGACAAAATGAGCCTGACAGTACAGACAAGGAAATGAATAAATAAATACAACAAGTCAGTAGCTTTGGGATGGCTTTCCCATGAAGAAGAATGCCGAGCAGCTCGTCACAAATTACTGCTGAACCACACCTCCATGGGGGTCTGGTGGTGTCTTTTACATAGTTTTTCCCATGGTGTTCCAGTACACCCAAGACACCTGAATATAGACAAATGCGCAACTATGACCACAAAACACATTACTTGGACAACCTGCGGTAACAGCAGTTAGTACAGTTCAATTTGCCCTACTTTAGATTGCCCTATTTCAGAAAAAAATGATTTTGAATAACAAGAGAAAGGTTCCCCGATAAGCACTGAGGGTCTCGCATGTGGCAACAACTAACACATTCAATAACATACAACTAAAAACATCAGAATATGAATCATATGTTAGCTAACATGACTTCACAGGGATGGGCCATAAGAAGACCATTCTCCATACCTTTCAACTTATTTTCAAACATAATCCATTGACAATACTCAAGCTACAGATTCAAATTACAATTAACTTCAACAATTCACTGCAATTTGGGGTATGCTATTTTTTAAACGCTGTCTAGCAAATACAATCAAAGTCAGACACTACTCTACTCAGTGTGATCTAGACTATTAGGTTGATGAATATGTGAAATACGTCTCTTGTGAATATGTGTTTCATATTCATGTCTACGGTTGCACTTTCAGATGTGACTTCAGGTTGTGTACTGAGCCTTACTCTTCGAAGACATGAACATGCTCAAGGTTATCACTGCAGGTAGCAGCAGAGGGGCAATGGAGGCCGGCATTTCATGGTTCACGTCAACCCTCCTGGGAGGATCCCTCTGGGCAAAATGAGCATCCCGAAACAGCATAGCAAATGTCACAGGCTGGTGCACCTGCAAGAGCAATCATACTTCACAGCCTGACTGAGCACCAACAGCCCCAGCACCGAGAGTTAACTATAAACACAACCCAGCAATAAACAACCAGACACACACGTCCGCTTGCATCTGCGGTTATTTCTGAGTATCTGGCTGTCACCTAGATGAAAGCTCCTATTTGCCTCATCCTGGAAATGATCCTGGTTTCCACTGGCCTGAGCAGGGTCACTGAAATTGTCCAAGTGGAGTTTGTGATATCCTTGCAGCATGAGGTCTGTGTCCTCTGACTGATCTCTTTCTGGACTGAGACAGTGTCCCATTGTGTTTGAGTCACAGATAGCAATCTCATGTTTTAGTCCAATGAACATTAACAGACAGTTACCGGTTAATAGTTAACAGCCAACACCTTAAATATCTGATAGTTCCAACTTTGCAGGCAGATGATAACATCTACTCAGAGAATAAAATCAGACCCCACTGTGACCAAACATGGCAGATTCTAGCAAATGACAGAGACCTCTGCAGGAAGCTAAATCACAGTGTTATACAGGACTGTATATAGAGAGGATAAAACTAGCTTGTCACTCTGTGCACTGGGAAATGTTACTGTGTCACTCTGCATTCTCCAGGTCTGACACCTGCTGACTCCAGATCAGCATCACCAGATGGCTGCTCTCTCTTGCCAACTATCACCAACCATCACCCCATCAGCCTGCGGTCAGGCCTCAGTCAAAAGATTCTACTGCCCGACGTGCCAGCAGATAAGTGCTCTGCTTTAAACCTATCCAGAAATGCCATTTTAACTGAGTTACTAATCAGGCTACAGTCATTAAAGGATAAGAGTGATCTTGGGAGAACCCCTGCTCCCTGCAGGGCATTGTGCCAAATAAGAGATGTTCTGGATTTAACAGACGCTAAACTCTATGCATTGTGCTATTGTCCCTAACTGTGCAAGGCAAATTATGAATCTGTATATGTTCTTTGTATAAAATGGCAGAACTTGGCCTGAAAACACTACGTCCACTAATATGGACACCGATGTCACTTAAGCTAAACTGCAGGGTGTTTGTGGAATGGGGTTTAGATCACACATTATTACCGTGATGACGTGATGTCAAAGCAAATGCATAACTGTATATCCAGATGAGAGAATTGCTTTGATAACTACGGCCTTTACAGAGCCTGGCCCTATAACACTGTGAGACACACTCTTCCAATGAACCCTGTATAATTCATCAGAAATAACTAGGATATATTACCCTCTTCACTGTTTGGCAGCTCCTCCCCTAGAATGTGAGAGAGGGCTCTTGATGTTCCAGGGCTGTAATTAGAAAGCCCATTGCACCAGACTTATTAATTATATCATATTTGTCATGTTTACTGATTTAAAATATTAATATTAAACATAAGAACCATTTGGTTTACAGTCACTCAGGAGATGAGCAATATTAAATATGTGAGGGGAACTGTTTTATAAAAAAATACTGTTCCAGTTTTAGAAGCTGTGTTCATTTTGAAGTAGGTGTGTTGTATCAATACAGAGTGGCTGTCTGTTATCTGAGAACTACTAGTAAACAACAATCAATAAAGTTAAAAAAATGAAACACAATTCTCTATGTAAACATCATTGAAATGGTGAGCTTTCCTCTGTTCTTTCTGTAGTGCAAGATCTGTGTAATAGCTTTACAGGTCAAAAGGAAAAAGGAAAGATTTACATTAACTTACAAGGTATATCACGTCAAAAGTTTGATATGCTATTGTTCTGTCAGGGACATCAGATGTCTTTTGAGAAAAGTCGACATTTTAAAAGCTTTGTGTAGGCCCTCATATCAACAAACTGAGTAATCAACCAGGAATCAACAACTTTCCTGTTTGCTGAAGGGATTTTGAGGAGCGTTGATATGAGAATGAATAATACAAAAATTTTTTCGATTGAAAAAAGTCTCCAGTTTGCAGTAATTTAGCACTGTAAACCATAGACAGCACATCTAGTTCACGCTAGCCAGCAAAATTATTATATGATCAATGTAACACATCTGTACAATGAAACCCGCATCAGCAGATCTTTAGTTTGACGACCCCTGTCGGCCCCTGACAGTCATTTGTCATTGAGTCATACTGAGACCAGGCGTGACTCTGTCAGGAGTCATTCAGTGGTTCTTGTTCCCAGACGCAAGTCCACTTAAAGCTAAGCCTCCAGATGGCCATCGCCCATTTGCTTGGCCGTACACCATGCAAATCTCTCCTCATGCACCTCTTTGTGTGAAAAGTCCTCTTTCACAAATGATTACTTAAGAGCTCAGAATGCCGCAATGTCAGAGCCACTTTGGAGGTCACCGACAACCCCACTGTCTGTCTGAGGCACAGCAGCTGGGCCACCTGCAGGAGCTCTAATCCCTCATGCAGGTGAGATTTACTGGGACCTGGGGGAGCAGTGTATTAGGAGAAAACAAATTGCTGTTACAGTAAAAGAAATTAAGCAATTAGTCAGCATTGTTCTGGAAAGTTCAATTATCCATCTGTTTGAAATAGTATTGATCATCTTATTTCTGATGGACACATATCCATCAGTTCATTTTAGACTGTGGTTGGATGAAATGTCACTTCTAGCAGGACCACTTCAAACTTACCCAACTGCGTACGTGTTTATCCTCATTATACATATCAGATACTCAAATCACAGGACAGACCATGATAGACATAAACAGACCATTTCTGTTACAAACATTTGCATACAAATCAATTAGGTGACACAGGATATTGTTCCCATTGAACTTATTTCTGGAGTAAAGAGACAAAAAACATCAAACTACCTTTGTGTGGGTATTTCTAAATAGAATGCATTTTGGAAAAATACTCTGAAAGAGGGATAGGCTAACAGGAGTGTGTAAGTGTGCCTTATTTCCAGTTTTGGGGCAGTGTAGGGTGTATAGTTGAGGCACAATTACATTAATAGCTTCTACACAGGAGCTCTGACCATGTCCAATTTGGTACAGCAGGTAAAATTTATAAAGCACAGTTTTCAAATTCAAATGGAAATTACAAAAGACAGGGGTGAAAGTGATCCAAGATGCAGCAAACGCACACTAAGACCACACACTCAGATTCAATAAGGTAAAATACTGTACTGACATTAATGATATTTGAGTACTGACAAACTGAATATGTGAAGCCTGACATGAGAGATTCGCTACATGCAAATGTGTGTCTTCTGCAGCAATGCAACATTTCCATACCACCAGCATCAAGCAAAAATAGACAAACAGATGCTGTGTGCCTGAACAGCAGCCAATAACCTGTGGATCATAGCATCTCTGGATCTAGAATAGTTTAAAGGTAAACAAGATATATCTTCATATATATCTACATTATATGAACTTGGCCAACAAGGCCTACATAGACAATACAAAGCCAGAGCCATGAGAGCATCAAGAAACAAGGGGACCGTCTGCTTTGGGGACGAAGTTACAATCTCTCCACATTTTCTGTGACTCACGAGAAAAAATGACACACATCCAGTAGCGGTAGCCCTTCGGTAGCGGAGAAGTTTGTGGAGAATATAAAGAAGTCCCTGAAGCAAAGCAATGTGGCACAACATCCTGCTGAGGCTCAAAATATCTGATAAGTACGCTTGCTAGGCTGGTTACGTGTTGCCAAGCTAGCTAGCTAGCTAGCTTTAGCATTACGTTAGTTTATATGACAGCAAGATAGCTAATGTTTCTAGTGTGTTCCTAACACCACTGATGTTTGTAAACTCAACAGCACTCTACAGTATGTAGTCAAAGGTTTCATCCATGCTTTACATCCCGGTTGTGTGGTTCAGAGCAGTGTCTTTTCTTACTGGGCCTTTTTAATCGTTGGCTGCTATTTCTATAATTAGTGAGATAATGGCGGAAACTGGCTACATTAGTTTCACTCATTATGCTGTTCCTCGCTGAAGTTCAAAGTGTGGACCGGCTCTGCTTCATAGCAAGCCAGGTCATACAACATGGGAAAGGGAAAGTATTCCCTTAGAGTTGTTCAAGTGTTACCGTTCGTGTCTCTATGATATTGAAGTTTGTTTTATTTTCCCCTCATTTTCACACTCATCATCCAGTGCACAATCCATTCCTGTAGCATCAGTCAGCATCTATGGAGTCTACTTTCAACTCAGAAGTTACATAGTTCTTACAAGCATTACATAATGGCCTTACATTCAGATTCAGATCATCTCATGGAATGTCAGAGGTTAAAATAAATTTGTTAAGCTAAAGCAAGGTATGAGCAGACTAAAACAATTACAATCCACAATAATCTTTCTCCAAGAAACTCATTTAATGCCAGATAATATAGACAGAAGATGGAGAAGGTAGCCTGAGCAGGTTTTTTCCCCGTCTTTTTCCTCTCATGCAAGGGGCGTTATTACCCTGATACATAAATCAGTACCCTTCCAAATAATAAACACAATCTGTGACAACTCAAGGAGATTTCTAATCATTCAAGGGATGCTCAATTGAATTTAGTAAATATCTATGGCACAAACGATGACAGCCCCACATTTTTCAGAAATGCATTTCTTAAATTGGTGGCACTTCCAGGTTAGTTCATAATAGGTGGACACTTCAATTGTACCCTGTATCCTGAATTAGACAGAAAAACTGGTGTAGATATGTCGGATCAACAAACACGCACAGAGTTGCTTCAAAGCCTTAAATATTTCAATTTGATAGATGTGTGGAAATTCAATAACTCTAACACCAAAATGTTTTCTTGCTTCTCAAATACACACCAGTCATTCTCACGTATTGACTACTTTCTGGTAACAGCTCACCTCCAATCTCAGATCACAAAATGCTGGTATGATAGAACTGTCATCTCAGATCATGCTCCAGTCTCCTTCACCTCCTGCACCTCCCGGGTTTTTGCACTCCAACATGGCAATTTCAAACAACTTTGTTAAGAGACCCTGGCTTTTTGGAATTCATTGACAGTCAGATTTTTATTTTGAAGTTAATACTAGTGAAACCTCAGCTTCAATATGTTGGGAGGCATTTAAGATTTTTCTAAGAAGGCAGATAAGTTATGTAAGCCGTAAAACTAAGGAATCCAGACTAGAGCTTTAAAACCTGGAGAACAAAATTAAGGAACTTGAATAACAGGTCTTCTCCAATAATGCTTCTTCTAACATAGTATCTCAACTGCACAAATTATGATATCAATTAGGGCTGAGCGGTATGGTCTAAAATTTATATCACAGTACCTTTACAAGCACGGACAGTAAAGGTATATATCATGGTATATTCATTTTTCTTAAAATATCAATATAAATGCTTCTGAAGGGATAAAGCACTGGTATGGCAACTGCATGGCAGCTATTACTGTACTCTTAACTGTATTACTATGACATATTTCACATAGTACAGAGGTATTTTATGAACATTTATTGTGCAAAACTGCAATAATAAATGGAAAAAAATACAAAACCTTTTCTCAAGTAACACCCATCTCTGAAAATCACTTTTTCATGAAATACAATAAAATCAAGCTACAAAAAGTGAAAATAAAAACTGACTCAGGGATTAGTTACAATGGACTTCAAACAACAAATTAGTTACAATTAGCTACAACAGACTTCCGTCAACTGGATTCCAGAGAGGCCACAGTGCATGCACCAGCATAAAAGTTTACGATGCGATTGCCCCGATTAAAGAAAATGTGCACCTGATACAATTTGGGATGAACTTGGGATCCATCTTTTCTAACATCTTTGCATTGGTGAAATCCAATTTATTTTTATATAATTATTAGTAGAGGTCCTATCACCAATTTGACCAATAATTTGTGATCAATAATTTTATATTTAGATTGATTCCTCCTCTCTAAACTGTTTCTCAAGCGTGCTCTCTCATCTTCACTGCTGTCAGTGGCCAATTCTCGTCAAGTCTCTCAGTCGAGTCTTGTGCGGGCTGGAGGCATGTCCAAGCGAGTCAGAGATTATCATGGAGGAGGAAGAGCTACACGTTCCACCGAATTGCTACAGATCAAATGTTTGCTGACACTTCGGATCTTTCAAGAGAGACGGACATTCTGACAAGACACATGCTATTTTCAAAATATGCCATACCGCTATAAAGTACACAGGCAGCACGACTAACCAAAGAAATAAAATCAAACTATCTGCACCATATTGAATTGCATAGCATCATATTCTTTTGGATCGCATCATCTCGGACTGAATTGCACTGTGTTGAATCAAATCGTGTCGAATCGTACTGCATCGCAATAGGGGTGAATCATATTGTATCGCATTAGTAGATGCTTCATATGTACAGTGGGGTCCAAAATTCTGAGACCACATTGAAAATCTCTAATATTTTCACGTAAACCTGGAAATAATCAAAAAGTTTGAGGACACAAGAAGTAATGTCGTAAAATGAAGAAGAGATATTTAGGATTCTGCACTATTTCTAGGTCAGCAATCAAATTTAAGCAAATTTGGGGCACTGACCAACTTAACTCCTTTGTACAAAAGGTCAGATTTCCTTGAGTTGTATCCTTTCTATTGAAGCATGTGTTCAGATGACACTCAAGTGGATTTGATCTACTCATCAGACGGTTGTTCAAGTAACTCAACTTGCAGCCAGTGTTCACCTGTTACAAATATGGCTGTGCCTGAAGTTTCCAGCAGATCATTCCTTACTAAGTAGAATTGTGGTAGTGGGATTAGAACTAAGTGAAAGTGTCAGAACTAAGTGAAAGTGTCAGAAGTCAAATTGTTATTCTAAGCAAAGAGGGGCTTTCTCAGCGTCAAATCATGACTAGACTAAGGGTTTCTAAGGGGGTAGTGCATGGAACTCTGAAAGGCTTTGCAGAAACTGGATCAGTTGTATCCAAAGCATGATCAGGCAGGCCAAAAGTGACCACACCATCAGAATATCAATACATCAAGCTTAGTTCCCTGACAGATAGAAAAGCAATTTCATTGCAGATACAGAATTTGCTAAATAAAGAACGCAAGACTCCATTCAGGAAAAGTACTGTCAAAAGAAAGCTGTCTTGTAGTGGTCTCAGAGGACGAGTAGCAGTTTCTAAATCACTTCTCAGGAGGGGAAACAAGGCCAAACGCTTGGGGTGGGCTACAAAATACCAGCATTTCACAGTGGATGACTGGAAAAAGTCCCATTTACTGATGAATCCAAATTTCAGATTTATGGCAGTAACAGAAGGGTGTATGTAAGGAGACGAACAGGAGAGAGAATGATATCACCGACCAAACCGACAGTGAAACATGGTGGTGGGAATATTCAAGTCTGGGGGTGTTTTGCCTACTCTGGAATTGACTACACCCCGACCAAGGAGAAGTACCACTCTATTCTTCAGAGACATGCTGTACCCTTTGGTTTGCATCTTTGTGGAGAAGGATTCATACTGCAGCAGGATAATGACCCTAAACACAACCCCAAAGCTTTGCAAGAACTACTTGAAGACCAAGGAGTCCTGACTGTCATGGACTTTCCCCCACAGTCACCTGACCTCAACCCCATTGAACATTTATGGGGGCACTTGAAGACTGAGAAAGCCAAGCATTCTGTGATGTCACCAAAGCTCTGTCGAACATTGTCAAATCATGCTGGGATAACACGGGTCATCAGGTTTTGCACAAACTTGTGGAGTCTATGCCAGCTCGAGTGCATGCCGTCATTAAAGCAAAAGGGGGACATACCAAATACTAAGATATTCTGAAATTCATGTACATTTTTCAAAGATTGAACTTTTCACTCAAATTGTTAAGCTGATATTATCATTTGTAATGAAAAAAATAGTATTACATTCGAAACAAATGGAAAATAGAAGTATTTTGACTAGTGGTCTCAAACTTTTGGACCCCACTGTATCTTTAATGTATCAGATCTTTGGCGATATATCAAGATGTGTATTGCGTCTTTTCGATGAAGTTACACGTAGATATGTGAGGGCTCTACCGGTCAGCACGGTATAGTCAAAATCCATACCGTAGGGCAAATTCATACTGGTGTACTTTCTATACCATTTATACTGTCCATCCCTAAATTATCAATATAATGAAATATCTTCCAAACGGGAAATGCAGAGCTTGATGCACCTAAAGCAGAACTATTATGAAAAGGGAGAGAGAGCAGTGAAATGTCTGGCCTGGCGTATTAAACAGATGCAATCAAAGAGAGCACTTAATGCTACTGAAGGAAATGATGGTCTGTAAATCCTGAAGAAATAAACAAATCATTTAAATCATTCTACAAGACTTTTTACAGTTCAGAATATACACAGGTTTCAAAACAACAGTCAGTTTTACTCAACTCTTTACAATTTGCCACCTTGGAAAGAGAATCTATGTCTTCACTAGAGAGGAAATTAGAAGCTGAGGAGCTATGTGAGGCAATTAATGACATTAATTAATGGGTGGAAAAGCCCCAGGATCCAATGGAATACCCATTAAAATATACAAGATATTGAAAAAGAAACCCCACACTGACATGTATTATGAATCTTATGAATTTGGCACTCCCCCCACTTTAAATTGTGCACTTATCACATAACTGGTAAAACCTGGAAAATCCCCAATACAGAGGCAATCATACAGACCAATCTCACTTCTCAACAATGATACTAAGGTCCTATGTGAGGCATTAAAAAAAGTTAGAGACCCTGTTACCACAAATAATACACAGTGATCAAATGGGCTCATACACAGAAGACAGGCCTTTCACAACAAGTGAGCACTAAACATTGTACAGGAAAGTAGAGGGGCAACTGATACAGCAATACTATCACTCGATGTAGAAAAGGTTTTCGACCGGATTGAATGGCAGTAAATGTTTGACACGCTCCACAGAATGGGTGTAGGAGATGGCTTCATTGAATGGATCCATCTTCTTTACACAAACCCATCAGCCCAAATTCTCACCAACAGATTGCTATCCTCTCCATTCAAACTACACAAAACAATCTGTTCCATCACTTCTTGACTTAATCAGTAACTTTGGAGTCATCTCTGGGTATAATGTAATAATAACAAGTTAGTAATGATGTATTTGAGTCAGAGGTCTGAGACTCCAGTCGCCTCTTAAAACACCCTTTATTTCTACAAAAGAGGGGATCAAATATCTTAGAATTAAAATAACCCCAGAGGTTAGCAAGTCTATTATAGAAAATTACAATCTAGTGATAGATAGTACAGTTAATTCAGTCTCAAGATGTAGTAAGTTGCCTGTATCAATGATCGGAAGAATCAATATAATTGTCTATTTTGCCCAAATTTCTTTCATTCTGTGCCTCTCTATCCTCTGCCATCTCTATTCAGTATGCTCAGCAAACTATTTACAAGCTTCATATGGAACAACAAGCGTCCTAGGATGACACTATCATTTCTTTTTCTAACATACGACAGGTGGGCTGCAATTACCCAATTTCAAATGGTATTAGCGGCCAGCACAAATTTGTGCAGCTATGTTTTATTTCAGGGCACAGTCTCCACCGGCTTGGACATCAATTGAACCACAAGATGCAAAAAATCTACCACTAAGATTGTATCTAATCTCATCAAAAGGTAGCAAGCTTATCAAAAGAACAAAAAATCCATTTCTTAAAAACACTATCTCAATCTGGTATGAAGTCCTGTCTTATCTTATCTTGGAGAAGCCTCACATTTCTCTCACATTAGTCCTATTTATGGAAATGATCTTTTCCATCCCAGGAGGTCTGATTTAGGCTTTAAGTTCTGGTCAGCGAGAGGTTTATGTAAGGTTTCTGACCTATATGAGAATGGAAAATTTATGACCTTTGAAGAAGTCAAAAACACCTATCATATCCCCCTAAACATTTTTTTTTCAAAGTAAGTTCTTCAAGTAAGATGTTTTGTTCTTTCAAGACATCACTCCTCTGACCCCCCAGCACTATCCTCTTTAGAAAAGGTAGCAGCAGATCACTTGCAAGGTAGAGGCCAAGTCTCCATCATGTATGACTTCTTAATAGAGAAATCAAAAGAATCAAATAATCATAACCTTGAAGCCTGGAGTAAAGACTTACAGGAAGAAATATCTGAGAAAGACTGACCAGTCCCCTGTCTCAAGGCCCAAACCCAGACTATTAACACAGGTCTAAAGCTGCTCCAATTACAGTGGTTGAACGGAATGTATATTACCCCTTCCAAATCGCATCCCTTCAATCCTAATATCCCGGATACGTGTATTAAATGTAAAACAGAGAAAGGTATACTATTTCACTGTTTGTGGGAATGCATTTTGGTCCTTTGTTTCTGGAAAAAGGTAATCGACTCCATTTCACTAATCACTGACAAGGACATCCCTGAGTGCAAAGCTGTGCATTCTTTATATTTTTCCTGTTAGCCTAAATGTCAATAAAAAAGAATCCTGTTTAGTTACTCTATGTCTGCTTGAAGCTAAGTGTATATTTGTTCGTATGTGGAAAAAGGAGGAGAGTCCTGGTGTAACCCAGTGGCTGGAGGGGATGTCATCACGCCTTGCTTTAGAAACGGTAACTTATTTTAAAAAGGTAAACTAAAAGAGTTCAGAGATATACGGGACACCTTCCTTAATCATTTTGGAAAAAGGGAGACTGATGTTTTAGACAACAGAATGAATGAATCTTAATCTGCTACTGAACATGTGAAATTGAATGGATCTGTCTGCATCTTAAACTTTTAAACTAATCTGACCAATTGTCTGAATTGAAACATTGTAACATCATTAATGAAACAGATCATCTGACTGTATGGTAAAATGCATGGTCAATCTTGTGTGCACTGCACAGAACAGAAAAAAAACATCTCTACTCCAAAAAGAACAGCAGCCACTGCCAGTGACATTTTTTGGGATAGCAAGAGTGAATACATTACAGGAGATCTTACAGAGGTAGCCTTTCACTTCCTGGTTTGATCAGAGATTCACACTGTCCTATTCATTTAACTCTCCAGCTGGTCTTGCGTCTACCAAGGTCTGTTCGGGGACACCTGTTATGTTGGTGACTTCTGAAATCTATATAGCAGTGCAGCAATGAGATCAAGGAAACCACAGCAACAGGACAAGGTTCATTTCCAGAGCTAACACATTACACACTCCAATACAATGGAAAAAAAATCCATTTAGACATAGCCATGGATTGTGTAGAGCATGAAGAGTAAAACCAATAGATTGCTGGACTATGGCCCAAAGGGTCATGCACATATTTTAGGAGCAGGAATAGGGACTGTACATGAAGGCTTCTTATTTCTGATTTTCTTTTCTATCAGTTTTATTGGTATTTAATGTCAATGAATTGTATTTATTGGGAATGTCATTGCTGAAATTTCATGGAAAAAAACACAAAGCTCTAAACAGAAATATTATCCAATCAACAGGATCATGTTGGGATATAAAAATAGAGCCCCATTACTTGCGAATTGTGTGTCTAATGTATGTGTGGCTTTAGGACATTATTCTTCACTCCTCATTGTGTAAGCAGCAAGAAACTGCTAAATAAATGAAATTGCACTGCCAATGAAAATAATGATGGTTTCACGATCATGATGAATGAAACAGCTGTTAAGTGTGTTATGTATTTGACAGGGGCTAGGCTGAATTGGGTGTATAAATGGCTTTTGGCATGGTTCTGTA
Organism: Megalops cyprinoides; assembly: GCF_013368585.1. Classification (NCBI taxonomy): domain Eukaryota; kingdom Metazoa; phylum Chordata; class Actinopteri; order Elopiformes; family Megalopidae; genus Megalops; species Megalops cyprinoides. The sequence continues at coordinate 32,036,478 of NC_050595.1, forward strand.
TGAGAGACAGGAGTGGAGTTGAAACACTCTGAGGAGTAGAGCTCAGAGTGTTTCAACTTTTCAACGTTTTCGGCTTTTTTTTCCACTTTGGTCTGTTACATGAAAAATTATCAATTGTTTACCATACAACCATAATTAATTATTATTATTATTTAATAGGAATTAATGTAAAGCGATGTAAATCAAAACGTATGGACATTATTGAATGTTGATTAATGACATATGGCTACCTGGCAAACTCTACTATGACCAGAACTTGCATGTTTCTCTAGCCAAAGTTGTCAGAATTGTCTATGACAATTCATTCATGAAAACTGTGATTGTTGCATTGTGCTTGCATACCAGAATGATGCTGTGCATGTAATTGTGGAGAGGGTCTGTGGGGCTTTGGCCTGCCAACCTGCTAGGGAAGATATTGCCCAAAACAGGAGAAATCACACCAAGCTGGGTGACTTCACAGAAAGGAAGAAGTTGCATGGTGACAACAGAGGCCCCACAGAAGACATCACAATATGGAGGTAACATACCCCTAGGATTCAAATGGAATTCAAATGGAAATTACTTTATATGAGGCAGGTGGAAAAGCATAAGAAATGTTCTATTCAAACGGTGGTTCTCTATTCTATTCTATACCCTCCCCTATAAAGTATGTGCACAATGAACAGCTCCCAAAACTACCCACAGCTCCCAAAACAACCACCAGCTCCAAAAACAACCTCCTTGAGCAAAACCATTTGCTCCTGTACATCTGTTTCAAGTGGGTGCTACGCAGATCCAGCTCTTTGTTACATAGGTGTATTACTCTACTCATTCATGGCCATTATCAATATGTGTGAGACATTTTATTAAGATTTGGAAAGAGCACTGGTAGGTCAAATAGTGGTCCTGTTCTAATGAACAAAAAATTGCCCTATGACATTGACTTAAAGACCCAAAGGTTTTCATATTTGAACACAACCAAAAGATAAAGTTTCTTAGGAAATATAGCTACATGAGTAATGTATTCTTTATTCATGACGTGTAATCTCTGTTCTGTCTTTATAAGTATTCTATTTGGAATCATACAGGAGCACTACCTTCCCAATGCAATATGCTCAGACTACAATTTCAATCTGTTGCACTGAAACACGTATCTGAGTATCTGTTCTGACTGGCCTTAGATGGTCTTTAATACTACTACTATGTCACCAAGTTCACGCTCATGATCCCAGATGGAAATATCTGCACTCAGCACTCAAAATGGATTCATTCAGTGCATTGTGCAGTGCTGGTTTTAAGGGCAGGAGACTTTCACTGGTGGAGACTGATTGGTGACAAGAAGTTCCAGAGAACCTGAAAGATGTACATGTGAATGTGCGCAAGGCACAGGCAGAAAGACAGCTACTGAACTGGGCTGATATACACTGCACACCAAACCGTGACCAATGACATCATCTGACATTTCATTCCATTCACCCCCTCACCCCCCTACACACAACCAGCTATACATCAGCACTTTATGGAGATTAAGAGGCAAGTGACTTTTCCTCTAAAAGGGGATGTTAGGTCATGACACCAGAGTACAGACAAACTAGTTTCACATATGCAGGTTTGTTATTACACTACTGGTTACACCCTAAGTAGTTAAAAAACAAATCACAAATTTACCATGAGAAACACCAGATGCTCTGTGAGAATGACATTTCAACATTACTGCTTTGTATGACTATAAAATGACCTTATGAGTGAAAAGAACGGTTCCTTTGACTAATGACTACTCCAAGGCCATTAATAAAAAGGATTTTTATATCTTGGTGTCCATGCAAGGAGGCCATGCCCTCCAGTGTTCTCTGTAAGCCTATAACATGTCAGATTGCATCAGAAATGCAGCCATTCCAGCAGAATCTCCAACTTGCAATCACAGGGCAGTAAGGCTGACCTGCAGCTGGGGAGGACACAGACGCCTTACTATAAAACATGTCTGATCTCTTGGAAGGCACTCTTACCATTGCATCTCTAAAAAGCAATGACCACCAAACAAATTGATCTGTATTTTTAAATTTATTTTAAATTACAAATTCAGTCATTTGGTTTGGACCCAAACACAGCCCTCTATACACTCCCATTATCACATCACCAATACATACTTGTTGCGATTGGCAAACATTTTCTTAAAAGAATTATATGTTGTTTTGAAGCCATATTTCTATCACATATGGGAATGAAGCTTATTATTCTCTCATGTTTTTAACACAAAAAAAACTTCCAACATATTTCATGTTAGTTGTACTTTTGTGCTCATGTCAATCATCAGCTGCAAAACTTGTCTCGCATGGCTGATAGTTTTCTCCACTTAATAGATACTTTTTCTTTGAAGTGCACAATTAAACTGTTTTAAATGTTATTCAGCTTTCAAAGAAAGCAGTTTTTCCCCTCATGCATACAACCAGGGTTGGGGAGTAACGGATTACATGTAACGGCGTTACGTATTTAAAATACAAAATACGAGTAACTGTATTCCATTACAGTTACCATTTAAATTGATGGTAATCAAACTACAGTTATATTTTTAAAATATGTAGATTACTGAAGGGATTACATTGGATTTTTTTCATTTAACTTCTTTTTTTTCATGTAATGCTTATCCAGTTGGAAAATCTAAACAACGATAAGCAACTCCGGGGTATATCTCCCATATGCCCCTCACGAAGAAAAAAGGACGCAGCCTGCCTGACTCACAAGACAGTAGAATGTAGAGTGAGACAGAAAGCAACCAGCGCAACGCGTTTATGTCACGGAAATACCAGGACCATTTTACTTTCAAATTTGGCTAAGGTCGCAACATAACAATACAATGCAAGCTGTGTTTGCCACCAACAAAACTGCTATCCGCTTCAAAAGAGTCAACCTCTAACCTGTGGAAGCATCTTGATGTAAGTTCTCTTTTTAATTATTTAAGATAATATTGATCGCTAGCTAGCTATATTACATAGTTTGACTGCAGTGGATTAGCTAATCAGTTAGCTAGTAGGCTAGTAGGTATAGTATTAAAGCTAACTAGCTAACGAGTAGATACAAATTATATACAAATATAAATTTCACATGTTCAAAACTACAATTACTCCAACAATTTTACACCACGCATATTATACACAACAGCTCACAATGTATTTAGGGTGGCTCGTGACTTTTCTAATTCGTGTTTTCGTGTAATGTACAGTTTTTGAATTAAAATGTACAATTAAGAAACTGCGCTGAAATGCCCATAGACTTAACATGGGGGTGCCAAAATGTTAGCCACAACAATGCTAAGTGACCATTCTAAAAATAACCGTTCAGAACCTTATGCTATGTTCACACTGTCAGTCCAAATCCGATTTTTTTTGCATATCCGATCAAAATTCGATCTTCCTGATTGACATTATATATTGCAAGTGACTGGATCCAATCTGTGTGTCCGGGTGGCAATCCTCATTTTCGGTCTTATCCACATTGGTAATGACATTGTGCCCGGAAGTAGAAGTAGTTGACTAAACAAGTCAGATTGCAGGGTAATGAAATGGGCTTGCTTATTTCGGACAACGTGGCAATGTGGAGCCGCAGCGCATGTTTTATAACAATAATGACAGCGTCAGAGATGGAGGAGGCTTGCCTTCTCCGCCTTATTTCGTGCAGCTGTCACCGCCGGTATCAATTTTCAATGGCTCCCTCCGCCCCGAAACTAGCATTTTTTCCTGTAGCCTATGTGTGATGTACACGTGAACGTATTCTGCACAGCTACCCACTTTGTATAGCACAATTGCAACTCGCATTGTGATAGGAATGGGAACTCTAACTGCAGGGCCTAACCTCCTCTGGTGCCATGTACCCCTCCGTCATTGAGCATAACTTCATGAATGACTGATGAATGAGACATGATTTGTCTCATCCTGAAGTTGTCTCTCCATTCCAGATCTGTAAATGCATGTAGGACAACTTTGTCCCACCAGTCCTTGCTTCGGACTTTCATCCACATTCGTCTTGTTTTGGCGGATGGAATGGGCAGCAAAGGTATTGTTTTGTACAGGACGCTATCCCGGCACAAAACATCTCATGCTCGCCTTCTCTCATTCAATATCTGTACGAAGAGGAGGTTTCTTTCGAATTGTTGCTTTATTAGAACTGAGAAAAGTTTGGCTATAGTAGCCTACGCGGCACATCCATATTTGAAGACGGCTACACGGGAATACTGGATGCGGGATCTTGCGCATGTCAATCTATTCCGATTGTACGCTTGTGACATGTAAACGCGCACAAGCTATCCGGTCGCTTTAAACAGTACGTTCGGAATCATCAATCAGAATGATTTCATTCCGAATTTAAAAAAAATGTGTGGATGTGTAGCTAGTGTGAACATAGCTTGGGCATCACCCTCGACAGTAACCTGGACTTCAAGGAGTACATTGCTCGCACGTCACGGGCCTGCCGATTCCTCCTCCACAACATCAGGAGGATTCGTCCGTTCCTAACCACATACGCGACGCAGCTCCTTATCCAGGCCACAGTTCTCCCTCGACTGGACTACTGCAACGCTCTCCTTGCAGGCCTCCCAGCATGCACCACCCAGCCTCTCCAGCTCATCCAGAATGCAGCTGCCCGACTGATCTTCAACCTCCCCAAATTCTCCCATGTTACTCCCCTTCTAAAATCCCTCCACTGGCTTCCTGTCGCTGCCAGGATCAGATTCAAGACCCTGACCCTCGCCTTCTCTGCAGTCAACAGGACAGCCCCTGCCTACCTCCAAGCACTCATCCAGCCCTATACACCAGCCCGACCCCTGCGCTCAGCAGCAACTGGACGCCTTGCTCCCTGCAAGGCAGGAGGTGCTCGTTCTGCCAGACATCGGCGTTTCACCCACATCGCTCCCCAGTGGTGGAACGAACTCCCGGTCTCGCTACGGGCAGCTTCTTCACCCCAGTCCTTCAGACGGGGCCTGAAGACGCACCTCTTCAGACTCTACCTGGACTGACCCAGCACACAATTGCTGCCCCCCCCCCCCCGCCCATCAGTGCTGTCGTAAATTGCTGTGCTTTTTAAATTGTGCTTTTAAATTTCTCTTGTTGCCGCCTTTACCCTGACGCTCATTGTGCCGTTTGAAGTTGTTGAAGTTTGCCGTTTGAAAGTGTATCGTATTAGTTGCCCTATAGGCTGTAATTGTACAAATCTGATAGTACTGTGTCCTCAAACAGACCTTACTCTCAGCTGAGAACTGTCTCATTGTGGAACTGTACACATCCTGTCCCTGTATTGTCGCTGTACTTACTGTATGCACTTTTGTAAGTCGCTTTGGATAAAAGCGTCTGCTAAATAAATAAATGTAAATGTAAATGTAGTCAGATAAACATTCTTTAAAAAACCGTTAAGAACGTTCTTCGGATTCCATCTTGCTCTTTCGAGTAAGTCTATTAAAATATTTTGAAAACTACTTTTAATATACTGTTTTGATCATTTCATGCACCTGTTAGTCTAAATGTGAAAAGTTCAGTAAAATAGACCTTTTAATTGGTCTTTTCCCTTCATCATAAAACATCAGTAATGAGAATTATACTGGTGCACATCCTTTTAAAACCTTCATAACTCAAGTTTAGCCATTTAGATTTTGACATCACTTGGGCATAGTTCGTGAGAATCACCCAAACAGTAGGCTATATGCCACATTCACACTTTTTCTTACATGCTTTTAAAAAACACAGTGTTCATAAAGTAATCCAGAGTATTTAAATTACGTTACTTACCTTGACTAATCGACATTACAATACATTACAAATTACATTTCAGGGCAAGTATTCTGTAATCTGTAGTGGAATACATATTAAAAGTAACCCTCCCAACCCTGCATACAATTCCTTGGAATTCAATGAACAGAAGTGACAGAACACAACTTCTAGATTTTGAATTGTCCATGCTTTATAAACTAAGAGTATTTCTACCAAGGAATTACACTCACCATTCTGAGAGAGGATAAGGTATGTTGTAGTATTCCTCTTGTCTTGGTGACAAAACTGTGGCAATACCTTTGGTAGGATGGAACACAATCTACTAGTTGACAGGTACCTTAACTCACACATTGCTTGTTAAATAGGGCCCACAAAGACCTACACTCCCCTCTGGGCTTTACATATTTACCCAGAAACAGCTAATATAAGCTCCAGCAGACTCAGTGTCAAATGTTGTTTGTTTGCATTTCCCAATGAAAGCTCAGAGAATATTCTTGCCCTCATCGCTGGTTCCTTTTATTTACTCGGTCAGTGGTGCATCAAGCCTCATCTTAATACCCAAGCCATTATTAAGATGTAGTTCTGTCTCATTATAGATAACACATCATTCATTTAGCTTGGAAATAGGGACTGTGTCTGTCCCTTTCCTGAGAGGTGCTTAAAGTAATTGCCTTTGGCACCGAGTGGATCCAGGAGAGAGGTTGCTCAGGCAGACTGTAGAGAAGGGCAACAGCAGTCACCCCACCCGGCCCCGAACCCGGGTTTACAGGGTACCAAACCTGCAGCTTTGACCACAACGCCAAAGAGCCAGGCTTGGAATGGCAGTCAGAGCGCATACTCAACTGTAGTGACAGCACTCTGTCACACAGACTAAAGTGAGCTGTAGGTTTTCCTTCATTCACTTCTTGGGGGTGACCGACCACCCTTGAGGCTCACAAACATGACTTAAAGCTAGAAAAGGTAAAGGCAGGTAAAGTCAAATGTCAGATGCTGAGAGCACATTGAAATGGATATGGATGCTACAAATGAGAAAACATTTCGCCTTCAGTCAAACAGCGCTTAAAATACAGCAAACAGTACAGTACATACAGTAATGAGCCATGCTGACATAACATTGCATGTACCTGAAAAAGAGTTTGGTTTAGTAAATACTATGCTACATGCTTACACTTACGCTGACCCCATATTACTGTCCAATATGAACCACAAAACTCTGTTTCCTGCTACTTCGTGTGTGTGTGTGTGTGTGTGTGTGTGTGTGTATGTGTGTATGTTGATAATATGTAATATAATGAAGTGGATTCTCAAGGACAGACACCAAACTAAACTGACTTGCAAATACCTAGTGTGTGAAGACATTACACCAAGATTTTCTAGCAGTCCTCTAAACTGTAATCATACCCCTAGTATAGTAGCCACAGTGTTGAGCACAACACTGATTAAATAATTGGCAATCTGCTCACCTGTGGTAAACTTTGCAGCATATCAAAAGATTAAGTAGGAGTTTTTGAACAACTATTATTGCTTCTTCAAGAGCTTTGATCTCTTCCATTTTTGTACCAGAGCCATTTTATGTTCCAAGTAGCTGTAAATATTTTAATGATAAACACAGTGCAATATGATTTTCTTATGTTAGGAAAAAGGAAATTTGCAAATGATTCATAGAACATTTCTTAGAGATATAGAGTATATTCTTGGAGTATAAGCTGAATCCATGTACAAATAAGTTTAGCAGTTTACCTTCAATGGGGTTGGTCCACAGGCAACAATCTCAATAAGCTTTGGCAGAGAAATTAAATTATATAACATATACAATGACTTCAAGAATGAATTAACAAGCTGTGAAAAGTCGTGAAAATGTATAGATAAATTGTAAATTGACTTGGCCATTTTGAAGTCCTAAAGTACTAAAATGGCTGTCAAGTGCAGGTGTATCTGTTCAATAAAAATATCCCTGGGTCTTGTGCAGTGATACAAACATTAACTACTTACATAGGCTCAGAGGCTGTATATACATATACAGGCAACCCAACAGAGTGGAGGCATACATTCAGTCCTTTCCTACTGCTTCCATGGCAACGCAAAGCAATGAGAAGACTATTTCAGGATGCAGGCAATCAATATGACAAAAGCGCGAGGCACTACTATGTAATGGTGGTCATTGTACGACAAGCGCAATACACCAGAGGCTTGGTGGAGCCAAACCAAACCAAACCAAACCAAACCAAACCCAGGGCTGGTTCACCCCCACCCCCCCCATTTTCAGACCCTCAAGCATGCCTATAAATAAGTCCTGGGCCCGTCCAGCTGACCCAGAATTTATTTTCAGATTAGGATTCGGATATTCGTTTTTTTTTTTTGCGCAAAATGTAAGCTATCAATAAAGGCGAACTGCAAAATACATTTTGTCAGCACATTCTTGTACTGTATTTGTACTTTTTAATCGCACTGTTAAAACGTGGTAATATATACCATCTCAGCTTGGGAGCCTGACACCCCTCTCATTCATAAGAGTGAACGTCAGTGATGGGAAATAAAAAGTAGTCGGCAGTCGCCAAGCTCGTACTTTGGGTCTAATTGTTTCGACCAACCCCTAGCTAAGTTTGTCACCCTGTGAGGATGCTAGCTGCAGCGATGTCATGCTTCTCTCTGCTTCCAGTGGAGTGTGAGGCCATTTTTAAATACCGCGGCTCCATAAGCAGCGACGGCGATGAGTGTATAGGATGGGTTAATTGCAGAGGACAAATTTCGTTTCAATGTATGCGAGTACTGAGAAATGACAATAAAGAAATTATAAATAAATATAAATCTTATGAATCTCAGATCTTAAATTTGTTACAGCTAGTATGCTGTTTCTGCGCTTCTGATTCACAGTGCTATGTCAGACGTTGTCTCGGATTCGGAGCCTATTATTATGAGCATTTATGTACGTCTATAATTTATCCATGATAAGAAAAATTGTCACAAGCTGTAATTATGTCACAAAAAGTGCATAGATAAGACCTCGTTCAACCAAACCCTCGGGATTACAAACATGCATAAAACACACCAAACCTTTTGGAAAATGTTTTTTTTTTATTAACAAATAACAATACAAACAACAATACTGTAGAATCCTTAAAAATGAATGCCTTTAATTAAACCGAAAGACATGTGTTGCAGTGCTATGCCGTCCATCTCAGTCGGGAACGGAGAAGTGTCTGGCTGAGTCAAGCTCAGCATCCCCACCCCCCCGCCAGGGTTTTGAATATTCGCTGTTGATAACTACCAAAGCTCCGGAGCCCAAAAAATGGTATTCGGGACAGCCCTAATGTATTTGTAGCTGTGGGCCATGCCACAACTAAAAGTAAATGAAGTGCCCCCCCCCCCCCCCCCTCTGAGTCTTTCATTCAAGCCAATATTGCTCCCACATACAGCTCTGGACAACGTGCGACACACACAAGGGGCAATGCTGACCATTGGCCTTGGTCTCCTGTGCTGAAAAGGCTGTTAGTGAAGCCTTTCAGCTGAAGGCTTTGCACAATTCAGAGCTGAATTAAAATGTGTCCCCTGGTGTAATTAATTAGGCCCTTATTACTTAAGCAGCAGTACTTGGCAATAAAGTCTCAGCCTCTGCCTGGTTTCCAGGCTTAATTAACTTCAGAAGGAGGGACTTTTGCTTGCCGCTCCCAGTGGGCTGGGTAAGCTGCAGCACATGTTCCATTCACATCCCTGGCCTCCCAAACAAAGTTCACCCCTAAAGTGTACCTAAATAAATTATAACAACAATAGTTAACAAGGTTATGACATCCAGCCTAATAAAAAGTACCTTGTATATTTGAAGTGTGTTTTAAAGTGAAGGGCCATGTGCTGTCTGAGCCAATACTTTATTTACCCCAGCATGTCTAGAAATGAGCAGATATTTACTAGGCAAATTAATGCTATACCTCCATCCTCAGCTCTCAATAAATATGATTCATGTTGTGATTTGATCAGGCAAGCCTTCCTCATGGGCTCACAGCCGACCTCGCCTGCTTCAGTAGAATACAGTCCACAGTTCAATTATGCACAACTATGTCTCTGTGCCTAAAAGAACATTCATAGTTATTATGCTTGTCTGGTTAGCTTCTGCATAATAAGACTGAGAAAACACATTCTGTGTGAATTATGAGTGTCAGCACTCCCAGCGCTGAATTATCTGTTGTCTACGCTGGCACTGCTGAGCAAAAGAGGGAATATGACACAGGCCTAAATGCCCATTCTCTAGAAGGGCACCTGGTTCAGATGGGCTGGACTATGTTGATAGTCAAACTGTGTAATTGTATAATTAAGAAGAAACTAGTTTAGCTAGTTTAACACATTGTGAATCTGAGTAATGTTATTCTGCTAAAAAAAATATGATTAGCCTATAGGCTACACCACCTAGATCAAAGTTAAATAAAAGGGAGAGAGTTCATTAAACATATTTTGAAGAGAGAATTTGCGTAGGCACCCTTTTGCATATATCAATAGATGTCTAATTGGCTTTCACTATCGACATAAACACTGTGCTTTAACCAATAATCTTAAGAAATGCAGATCATCTTTATCAGTTTGATATGAAAACTTTATCTCCCTCCCATTCTACTGCTGTGATTTCCCTCCATTATATTGCCGCTCGTTTGACATATAAATAGAGGTTACTTCACCGCTGCTTCATTCCATGATGACACCGACACGAGTGAGAGTTATTGCTATTGCCTATCTGTATTGGCGGCATCGTCAGAAACACCGAATGCAATCCTTTTGGGTGAGACTGTACTTGCGCCGTCGCCAGGAGTTGGGTGCTTATCACCGACTGGTTCAATAGATGCGACTTGGTGATGGGGAAGTCTTCCAGAATTATTTCAGACTATCCTGGGAGCAGTTTGATGCCATTCTTGCCGTGGTTGGTCCAACGATTACCCGACGGGATACCACCTACCGCCAGGCCACCAGTCTTGCTGAGCGCCTGGCAATTTGTTTGAGGTCAGCTTCATTGCAAAAAAATATGTACAGACAAGGTGTTGATTAAAATATTAAATCAGAGCACCATACATAAATAAAACTAGTATTAATTTATATAATAACATCGGCTACTCAAAAATCCATGTCAGAATGCCATGATGCATATGAGCTCCACAATGTCTGTAATGCACTTAGGCATATATGTTCTATTCATGTCCATGGTCAGTTAAATATTAGCCATTACATTATTTTTGTCATTTTCATTTTAGATACCTGGCAACCGGGGACTCTTACAAATCATTGGAGTACCACTTTTGTGTTGGAGTCACAACAATTTCACATATTGTGCCAGATGTTGCCAAAGCCATCTGGGATGGCTGTGTAGGCAGGTACATACTGATGCCAAAAGAGGAGGAATGGAGGGCCATTGCACAGGAGTTCGAGGAGCGTTGGCAGTTCCCTAACTGCGTTGGTGCTATAGATGGCAAACACGTGACCATCCAGGCTCCACCCTGCTCTCATTCCCTTTTCCATAATTATAAAAGGACCTACTCAACTGTGTTGCTTGCAGTAGTAGATGCCAACTACTGCTTTAGGATGGTTGATGTCGGTGCCTATGGGAAAGGGGGTGATGGCGGGACCCTGAGGGAGTCTGCTTTTGGAAGATCCCTTCAGGCCAGCACCCTTCACATACCACTTGACAAAGGCCTTCCTGGAGCTCCCCAGCTTGGTGAGGTACCCCATGTGTTTGTTGGAGATGAGGCCTTCCCTCTGCAGCATCACATTATGAGGCCCTACCCAGGACACAATCTGTAAAGACAGCAGCGGATTTTCAACTACTGTCTGTCTTGGGCTCGGCTGGTGGTTGAGTGCGCCTTTGGCATCCTTGCATCCAGGTTCCGCATGTACTGGCGGGTGATGGGGCAACATCCTAACAATGTGGAAACGTGTGTGAAGGCAACATGCATCCTCCACAACCTGCTGAGGTCAACTGAGGCCCAACCTCCGTCCTTTGAACACACAACCCCCATGGAAAGGACCAGGCATCTGGGAGCCAACAATTCCACCTGGGTAGTAATGCAGCAGAGGGAGACCTTCACCACATATTTTAACTCTGAAGCTGGTGAGGTTTCATCGCAGCATTCAATGGTGTGACCCTATCCCCTTTCCACAATCAAAAGGCCCTTTTCAGGGCCACTCAACTCACTAAAAAGCAAAATATTCCATAAGCTGTTACTAAAAACCCCAAGTAAAATTTATATACTCGGCCCTTTATGATCCCATTACCTCACTGCAGTGATGTAGTACTCGAGTCCAGGACTCAGACTCATTTATATAATATGCCATAATAAGTTGGCATAAGATAATATCTACATTAAGTTCAATATTAATTTCGTGCAAGATGCACTTTCCCACATGCCATAAGTTCATGTCATACGTCACGTTTAGGAACAAACTAATGGCGCTAAAAGGAGAAAATGTCCCTAGGATTGTCCGCTTTGCTTTTACTGATTTCTCGTGTCATGGTAAAAAGTGCACTGCTAAGTGTTGCATTTGTAAAAGAACCATCGAGGAGACAATGGGGACAACTTCCAACTTCAATCGTCATGTGGCAAGAATTCACCCAGAGAAGCAAGTGTTACAATAATGTTTCTTTGCTCTGTTTATAGCGGGGGCAGAGCGGTAGAGAAAACTCTGTCTACGGCTGTGAGCGGGGGGCTTGCTGACCGATGAACTAGAGTTAAAACTTATCCTCACTTTCGTTGTCTTCTTTCACAGGCTGCTAGCCTGCTGCTACCATGCAGAGCTGCAGCTGTAGCTGTAGCCTATTAATGTTAAAACTGGGTTAACCCCGTAACGTTAGCAGAGATGGTTTGTCAGTAGCCACTAGCCACCGTCAAGTGGTGCAGTTGGTCTTTCAGTTAAACTGTTCATTTGTAAGTTAATGTAAATTTTATTGATTTCACTGTAAGTCGCTTTGGACAAAAAAAAACTGGAAAGAACTAGGCTATAAACATGTAATCGAGGTTGCTAATTTAGCTATCAGGTAACCAGAGAAAAAGTACTATGCAAGGGCTAGTAAACATTTCCATGATAACACTGAGCTCCACCAAATTAGATGCATTGGACACTGCAGGACTGTAATAGTAGTCTGGTGCATCTAAGTGAAACCGTGACTGAAAACGTTTTTAGAATACAATTCTATGGACTAACAATAACAATTTGCATTATACAGCCTAGTCGTTCATATGTTTTCCTGCTATTTCAGGAACGCTCTCAAGGTAACATGGTAGCACAATTAAATACTCAACCTGCGTAAAGTTTAACCTTATTGTTGTCCTGTCGGTCTCTTATAAACTGGGCTGTTTCTTTTGTCACACTTTTCATTTATCCAGCTTACACAGAGTAGTTACAAATATGGATATGCTTGTATAAATAAATAGATAAATGACTGAGTTATGATTTATATCTTTACATATTCTAATAGTCATATTTTTAACTGTGAGAATAACTTAAGAAAGAATTTTAAATAGTTTGGCATCAGCAAGCTAAAGTGTATATCCTACCTTCCCCAAGGTTGTAAGAATACCGTGCCTCCACCACTGTGTTACATGCTTAAAATGGGTTTTAAAGACTGTGCATGTGTTTAAAAAGCTGACAGCTATGTCATTTGGATTGAACTCGACTTGGACTTGACTTAGATCAATAGTGGACTCGACTTGGACTCGACTCAGATTTTTCTTTAACGACTTGGACTTGACTCGGACTCGAACACTGGAGACTCAAGACTGGACTCGGACTCGAAGTTTGGTGACTCAACTACAACACTGCCTCATTGTGTTATGCGTACAGTCATGTAAAAAACATAAGTGTACCCAGCTTCAGGGTATTTGCTCATTTAGAGGCTTATTAGCTGCCTGATTAAGTTTATTATTGCTTGTTTGTGCCCATCCTGTTATACCAATTGCTCTATGAGCAATGGCAACATCTATTTATCTTTCTTAGCAGTGAAGGGAATAAAATCACACAAAATCTTAACTGGAACTTTAATAATGTAGTAATGTAAGCTCTATACAACAAGAGAGCTTGCCAGCCAGTGCCAGGGTTTTTGTCAAAATTGGAAAATTAATTAAAAATGAAATAATTAGTTAAAACTAAACAAAAGAGGTAAACAGGCCAGCCATCACTGGAGTCTTGCTCTGAAAAAGGAAAATGACAAAAACACAAAACAACCAGGTTAGGGACCTGGTCTATTGTAACCATTGCTTACTTACATGGAAAGTCAGCCTCATTTATGATGCGATGTATCTGAAATTTAACAGTTGCCTTTTGTCTGATGTCCAGTTGCCCCAGAGCCGGCAGAAGGCTGAGCAGAAAATGCTCGTCCTCATCCTGGACAGCAGGAGCAGGAGGCATAGAAGCAGCAGCAGCAGTTGCACTGTTTTCCAGGGCCAGCATCAAGTTCCTGAGGACCTCTGCTCTTACCACCATCCTCTTCCTGCCCACCGCACCACCATACATCTGCTCTCTCACGACACCCGCTCTCTCACACACACTTTCATTTGCCCTCTCCCTCAATATAGCTGGCCCCTCACGCACTCTCATTTGCCCTCTCCCTCAACACACCCGGCCCCTCTCTCTCACTTTCATCTGCCCAGTCCCTCTCACTCTCATTCTCCCTCTCACTCTTGCACACCCTCACTCTCACTCTCCATCTCGTGCACATCCTTACTATCCATCTCCATCTGTCTCTCATTCACACTCTGACCTCCAGCTTCACTTTTTCTCTCCCGCTGACCCTCCCCTTGCGACCTTATTTTTAAATTTGAAAGTAAAATGGTCCGGGTATTTCCATGACATAAACGCGTTGCGCTGGTTGCTTTCTGTCTTACTCTCCATTCTACTGTCTTGTGAGTCAGGCAGGCTGCGTGCTTTTTTCTTCGTGAGGGGCGTATGGGAGATATACCCCCGAGTTGCCTATCATTGGATAGATTTTCCATCTGAATAAATATTAACTGAAAAAATAAATGGAATTAAATGAAAAAATCCAATGTAATCCCTTCAGTAATCTAAATATTTTTAAAAAGTAACTGCAATTTGATTACCATCAATTTAAATGGCAACTGTAACGGAAGAGTTACTCATATTTTGTATTTTAAATACGTAACGCCGTTGCATGTATTCTGTTACTCCCCAACCTATATAAAATTAAGATTTTTTTTAGATTAAATAGGTTACAAGAAGACCTGGGCTCATGGTCATTTAATTCGGCCCCATTTGTAAAGGGCCATGAATATCCATGAGAATTTGAATACACAGTCCACACAGAAGTTAAGTCCTCATTTTCAGGGCTGACCCACTGTGCACTTGTGCAGTACTGTCATGTGGATTGCTGCCTTCAGCAGCTGCAAGAAGCAGCTAGCCACTACACAGAGTCCAAAGACCACAAGCAAGACCCAAACAGGGGTGTAATTGCGACCACCCAAAAAATAAACACTGCCTTCCATGAAGGGGAAAGGGCAAAACAATGAGAAGTGGAAGGAAACAAGCCAACCCTCAGACTAAATGTACAACATGAAACAAAAAGTAAGAGGCAGACCTGTAAGCACCACAATCTTTCTTAAGCTCCTGCTTCATCAAGAGTGGTTGGGTGTTCTACTACAAAGCGCTCCAGACTTCTGACAAGGATGTTGGCATTTGACATGTCCTTCTCCAGTCTCTCCATCTTTTCCACTGCCTCCATGTATACATTGGGGAAGGCCTCACTGATGTAAAATGAATGTTTTTCTTGGTGTTTTAACACCTCACATAGATCACAAACTAACAACTAATCTGCCTGCTCTGCACTGCTGAATCACCAGAAGATACTCATTTTAAATAAACTTATCTGAACTAACAAAGGGTGGATTCACACATTGAAGTTCATTCTTGACACTTAAAGGTTAGGCGTTAGATATTAGAGGCACACCTTTAGTGCATATCTTGCACTTCCCCTGTTAAGCAGGGGCTCATCTCAATGGATGTTCTACAAGGGCTGGTGTCAAAATTCTTGTCAGAAGGCAAAGGTTTCCCTCATCCCCTCTTCATCAATGCAAAAATCAATGCAGAACATACACCTGGTTTCCATAAGCTCTTTGGTTGAGTTAATTACTCAGCAGCTAAAATATCACCACCACCTTCTGGACACCACTGATATAAAAATGAGCTTTTGCCGCACTGACATGCCCAAGTCAGGCAGTGAGGCAAACCGAGTATGTGGCATACTGTAAAAGGACATTCTGTTCTTCAGCATACGTATGTATCTCCGCTCCTCTCACACATTCATCACAAAACAGAAGCATGTCTCTGAGCTCTCAGCTTTCTTTGAGCTCTGGGAGCAGTTATCCAGTAAAAAGGTGGCACAGGGCAACAGTACAGGTTTGACAGGATGGGATTTATTAAAACACCCCTCATTAATATGGGAACACTAAACTCTGACAGTCTCCCAACTGACAAAACATTCTTGTGCCTGTGCTGTCACAGCAACACTGACAGAACATTGTATGTTTACTCGGGCTGAGTCTGCAGCCTCTAACAGACACTAACACTGATTCCGCAGCCTCTCCTTGGTCTCTGTACCACATTTCTACAACTACAAGAAAAAAAAAAATCACAGTCAAATGTAGTGTTGGGACTCAAGGCCAAAAGACATAAATTAAACTGACACCTAACCATATTGTCCAGGGAGATTTAAGCATTTCCCTTCCTGCAGTGGCAGGCATGGTCAAATTAGTCAAAGCAGAGAGACTCATATAAATGTATTCTTCTTGTATGTACATGCAAGATTGAGCCACAGCACTGTGCAGCGTGTCATGTTAAATACAGGGAAATGCAGCCTTGGGACGGTCATTAAGCTGTCTTTGTTGAGGAAGTAGGACCACCATGGCTCTGTGGGAGAAATCAAAGCCAAACCTTGTCAAAACAGAAAGCTGAAAGGAGAGACAGACAGTAATTTGTTTGTCCAGTAGAGCAGGTGACAGAAAATTAAAGCACAAGGCTCCAGTCTGTGTGAGCCATCTCACACAGACTGGAGTGCAAGTTTCTCGGTTCTTCTTAACGGAGCATGCAAAATTCCTACGGCTGTCCCGAATACCATTTTTTGGCTCCAGAGCTTCGGTAGTAATCAACAGCGAATATTCAAAGCTTCGGCCGGGGCCGGGGGCAGGGGCGGGGGGACTCAGCCAGACATTTCTCCATTCTCGGCTGAGATGGACAGCATAGCTCTGCAACTCGTGTCTTTCGGTTTAAAGGCATTAATTTTTAAGGATTCTGTTATTCTACAGTATTGTTGTTTGTATTGTTATTTGTTAATAAAAAAACATTTTCCAAAAGGTTTGGTGTGTTTTATGCATGTTTGTAATCCTGAGGGGTTTGGTTGAACGAGGCCCTATCTATGCACTTTTTGTGACATAATTACAGCTTGTGACAATTTTTCTTATCATGGATAAATTATAGACGTACATAAATGCTCATAATAATAGGCTCCGAATCCGAGACAACGCCTGACATAGCGCTGTGAATCAGAGGCGCAGAAGCACAGAAACAGCATACTAGCTCCAACAAATTTAAGATTTGAGATTTATAAGATTTATATTTATTTATAATTTCTTTATTGTCATAGTTTGTCCTCTGCATTTAACCCATCCTATACACTCATCGCCATCATTGCTTACGGAGCCGCGGTATTTAAAAATGGTCTCACGCCCCACTGGAAGCAGAGAGCAGCATGGCATTGCTGCAGCTAGCATCCTCCCAGGGTGACAAACTTAGCTAGGGGTCGGTCGAAACAGTTAGACCCTCCGTTCGAGTTCCAAAGCATGAGCTCGGCGATCGCCGGATATTTCCCATCACTGTGACGTTCACTGCTGTGAGTGAGAGGGATGTCAGGCGCTCAAGCTGAGGTGGTATATATTTCCACATTTTAACAGTGCAATTAAAAAGTATAAATAGAGTACAAGAATGTGCTGACAAAATGTGTTTTGCAGTTCGCCTTTGTTGATAATACATTTAGCAAATAATAAAAAAAAAAAACGAATAGCTGAATCCCAAAATTGAAAACCGAATACCTACCCAACGAACAAATATCCGAACAGTTGAATATTCGGGTCCAGCCCTACAAAATTCAGAATGTGCTTTTGAAATCCGTTGCTTAAAATGATCAAAATCCTTAGCGTGGACAAACACAAACCCATATAAAATGCTCTGCTTATGAAAACCACCTGTTTTTGGCTTTTCAAACGCAATTCATACAAGTGCAGTGTACTGTGAAAGCTCGAGGCTTGGATACATGCCGATCCTTCATACTACAAAGCCAAGGGCAAATACTTCTAAAGGTCAGTTATCCTTCTAGTCATTAAGCTGAATTTTAATAAGCTCACATCGGTTTACCCATTCTGGGATTTGTTTGCATCTCCTGTTTTGGTTGATTTCATTGCAGTAAACTGCAGCAAGATAAGAAAGACTTGCTCTAGGCTATAACAGCAGTGTCCCACTTGGATTCACACCTCTAATCAGTGAGTGGTTTTCTCCACCCTCAAGACACCCGAATGAGGGTTCCTGCTAGGCTGGGTGGTGATGTCCTTGTGTGTGCCACACTCAGCCTCCCAGCAGGCACTAAGGCCTGGCAGGCCTAATATTCCTAGGAGAGGAAGGGAGCTGCAAAAAAAAAAAAAATCAGTGGAACTGCCAGCTACAACCTGAGAGACAATAGAAGGAACCAGTAAGACATTGGTATTCCAGTAGTATACATGGTTGTCATGTTTTTCCTCCCCTGGGCACATCTGTGCATTGACCTTACAGTAGGGCTGTGTGATATGATGATACATATCATGTGACAATTGAAAAACGTCTGTCGTTTCATATCATGCTCTATTGTTTATTTCGTTGTGTCACAAATCACACACTTTATGGCAATATTTTTCATCATTTGGACGACGCTTTGCATTCTTCCACACGGCATGGATGCAGGCAGGAATGCATGCAGCATTTGCTATTTTTAACATTAAATCACTGTTTCTCCAAAGCTAAAATTAGCTAGAATTTTTCCAATCTAGTGTTTTAATCGTACCAGTTTTAGCATATGCGCTAAACAGCTAATCACACCGGTGTGACCATACGCGCTAAAGGGTTAATTGAAAATTTGCACAAAGGTTCTAAATAAAAGGAGAAAAATGATCAAATATGAGTAAGTACCTTTTATTTGTTGAGTATATAATTCAAATTGTAATAAGAAATAAGCCTTTCCATGCGGTCATTTTATATAAACTATTTATTCATTGAATTTAGGGAAAATGTGCTATATTGTGATATGTATCGTTATCGGGATATGAGATTTTAGTCATATCGCACAGCCCTACCTTACACCACACAAATATAAGGATCCCTGCACCCAGACCAGTGGTTTCCTCTTTCTGCACGGCTTGAGAAATTACAAAAAATTCAAAGGCATACAGAAACTGTCAGGGATATACAAACATAGAATAAAATAAAGCAAGCCTGTTGGGCATATGTCTGAGATTCACGGGTTTAAGCTTATGCATTTACTGGCTCAAAATGCCCTACTGGTGTAGCTGGTATAGACTTGGAAATCCAAATATAAACAAGTGCACAAATAAGGCATTCCTTGTTTGCAGCATTTTCCTCCCGGGGGGAGCAGTTATCAGGCTGACAGCCTGCTCTGTTTTACCGTGGCAATTCCCCATCTGTCCATCACAGGATGGTGTCTGTCCATGTCACACTTACCTGTTCCCATGACAACCAGATAACGTCTGAAGAATAAAATGCACCTAACATTGTTTTATAGTTCTTCACCTGTACAAAACCCTGAGGGATATGTGCATCTGAATCTGCTTTGCCTAACATGCAATGAACAAATCAATCTGGGTTGGAATCAGTCACACCTCACTTTATTTACTAGATAGACTAGAAATCACTTCAAAGTTTTCTACAATATTTTAAACAATAAAGCATGTCAAAGTTTCATATAATAACTGTTAAGCAAATATGGATGCGCAAAATGAAAAGTAAAAATCTGAACTCCCAGCTTCTGGTTTTCAAGTGAACTATCAATACTTTTGCTGTTAACTCAGAAACACATCCGAGGCCACAGATAACAGTCACAGTATTCAGACAAAGTGCTAGATGATGAGAAACACATGACTTCAACATGACCTCTCTGACTAATGCTTTACAGAGTAATGAGCAACTGTGAAAGTCATTCAAACATTTATCCAGTAGTCAGAAGCACAAAGCCCATGAATAAGGCTCAATGGCTGAGCTAGACACCCATCTATCTTCCTCTGCAGGTGACTATAAGTTGTCAGAAAATTCAGACAAAGTTCAGGAGAACTTGCCATGCCAGCAAGAAGGCATATAAACACACAGCCAAAAATGTGTGGATCTACCATCATAGTCATGAGGAACAAGGGACATTAAAAATATGGCTGAGTGGCAAATTTGTGTTCGATTTTCAGGAGAGTCAACTTGTGTTTAGGTCTGGCCCCAAACACTCTGGCACTGATCAATGTGGCAGCTGGACCAGCCCCCAACTTCCACACCAAAGTAAAGAGTGCCTTATTGTTACCTTTCTTTTTCTTCTTGGGAAGTGCACATGGCCTATAACCACAATATTATCTAAAGGAGGGTGTAATATTGATTGTTTCTGCTCCATTAAACAGGGAAAATAAAGTCATTAATCACAGGCAGTGCTGCGTTTAGCCATGAGGCTAAAGATAGCATCAGGGAGAGTGGGCTGCTTCCCTTCCATCTTTCATAATATACCATTTTATAATATAAACATGCTGGGATCCTGGGACTTAGGACTCATGACACTAGCACTATTTCTACACCAATAAACACCACTGTATTACAGCAAAAAGCTGACAGAGGTATATAGCAGGCACGAGGGGAAATAATGTTATTTCTAATTTCACAATATCAGGAAATGACTAAAAGTTTCACTGCCCTGAGAACACACACCCTGCCTTGAGTAATGGAATATCAAATTACCATGTGACTTAAATTGAAACTAGAATGTAATTTCCATTTTTTCCCAAAAAAAAGTCAGTGGAATTTTTACTTGCTTTACTCTGTTCATTAATACTCAGACGTGCTGTGACAAAACGTACTTTATAATTGGAGTCCACTGATCCTATCAGTCAGTTTGCATTCCAGGTGTTACAATATTCAACAAAATCACAGGTAATTGGAATTTTCATGCATGATTTTATTATTACTGTGCATTGACAAATAAATATTGTACCTGATCCATTCTACATCGCTAAGAGCTAAGTTAAGTTACTGCAGTTGGAAATCTTTTTAGATTTTTTTAGTAAGCTGGTCTTGCAGTAAGCCAGCAACTGAACTCTGTGTAGCATTAAAATGATATAAACAATGATATCTCTAAAACCAACTTGCATTAAACTTCCATTAAATTCACACAGGCGGACTTCCGGTAATGGCTGCCACGAGGATGGCTGTGTAGTCAGTGAGCTCCCGCAAGCTAACTGTTTAAAGTCCGCCTAAACTCGATGGAGATGGTGTAAAGGTGTACTGTGTGTGTAGACGCGGATAATGAGTGGAAGAACTAAACCCAAAAAGAATCTAGATAAACCCAAAGTAAACCTTAGTCAAGTTAAGGCGAATTCCAGCATGCTAGACAACGACCCAGACTCAATCACCTCACTCAGGACTAGCATGGAAGGAATCAGCAAACAGATTCAAGCTCTCCAAAGCGACTTGAAAGCCGACCTCCGGTCGTTTAAAGAAGATATAACAACACAGGTGAAACATGAGGTGTCGGGGCTGAGAGCGGACATAGACCAGAAATTCGCGACCGTCTCTAAAGATATACAAGAGCAAAACGAAAGAATCGATGCTAATCTGGCTAGAACTGAAGATGTGGAAGCGTGGTCTGCTGAGGCTAACACCGTTTTCCTGGAAGTAGTGCGAGAACAGCGCAGAATGATTGAAAAGTTGGATGATCTGGAGTCAAGGTCGAGGCGAAATAACCTGAGGATATACGGCATTCCAGAAGATACAGAGAAAGGAGAGCAAACTCAAGACTTCATAAAAGAATGGCTGAGTACTGAACTTTCAATTACTACAGACCTCCAAATGCAGCGAGCACACAGAGCTCTGACTGCAAAACCTAAACCGGATAAACCGCCACGGTCAGTGATTGTTAATTTTCAGCAATACAGCACGAAGGAGCTAGTTTTGTCCCAAGCTTGGGAGAAGAAGGATATTAAAATAGGGGACAGTCGAATATACTTTGATCGTGATTACAGTGCCGGTGTACTGCAACGACGCAAAGATTACGCACACGTGAAAGCAGCTCTTAAAAAACAGGGCATACGCTTCCAGACACCGTTCACGAAAATGCATATACACTGGGCCGGTGGGAAGAAAACCTACAATAATGCACAAGAGGCGGCAGCTGAGCTACGTCGGAGAGGAATGGAGGTCGACATCCCACCGAAGGAACCGACATGTGACTCCCTTCTAGAACGTCTGCGATCTACAGCGCTTTCATCATGGCATAGCGTTGAAGGCAGAAGTACAGCGGATGCAAGCAGGAGGGCTAGACGAAAGCTGCAAGAATTCCAACACAAGCCCAGCGAGGGAGGAGACGCACACAGTGGGACTGAGTAATGTTACTTGGAAATAAGACGCATCTTAATGGTATGATTCATAATTTTGCTTCTGGGTTTGATTATAGAAATAATAGATGATGGGTTAAGTTTTGTTTTTTTTTATTTGGACTGTTGGCTTGATGGGTGGTAATCAACACCTTCACTAGTATGAGTAGGTCGCTCCCCAGTGGATGGACTCTCAATGCTGGACGGGGGCCCTTTCCTTGTGAGAGGCTTTTTCCCCCAACACAAAAGAGATGTTGGCTAATAATAAGGGATGTCGACATCTTTTTATGGAAGTCACCATTCATAATTAATGTTTTTTTTCTTTATTTGTTTTGTATTTGTTCATACACTGTTCATGTTTGTTCAACTGTTGGCCTAAGGGGATGTATAACTAAGACTAGTGTAATTTTTGATGGTGAACACAACAACACTTGAGGAATTGAAGATCATATCCTTGAATGTAAATGGTCTTGGAAACCCAGTCAAACGAGCTAAGGTAATAAGAAAACTGAAAAAGGAAAAGCTTCAAATATGCTTTTTACAGGAAACACACTTGTCAAAAATTGAACATGAGAAACTGAAAAGGTTTGGATTCAGAGAATCATATTATAGCTCTCATACTAATACACGCCAGAGAGGCGTAGCAATCTTGATATCAAACTCAATCCCATTTGAATGCATTAAGGAAATAAAGGATAAGGAGGGGCGGTATATTATAGTTAAGGGGAGAATTGAACGGACCACAGTAACATTGGTGAATGTATATGCACCACCAGAAGCAGATAGGAGTTGCTTCAAGTCTTTGTTTGATACGATAGCGTTAGAAACTGAGGGAATATGTATTTGTGGGGGGGATTTTAATGTGATTCTTAATTATGGGTTAGACACAACTAGTAAGAAAAGAAGTAAAACACATATCTCAAAACTTGTGAACAATACATTAGAGGAAATGGGTTTCTTTGATGTTTGGAGGGATTTACACCCCCTTGAAAAAGACTATAGTCACTACTCAGCAACACACTGTGTCTACTCCAGAATAGACTATTTTTTCGTGCAAATAGAAGATAGAGATAGAATTAAAAATTGCAAAATAGGAGTGAGTGATGTATCTGACCATAGTGCTTTATATTTAACAGTCTGTCTACAAGGCAGAAGAAGAGACACCTTATGGCGACTCAATGTAGGAATGTTAAACAATGAGGCCATAAATATCCAGATCCAAACAGAAATTGAAAATTACCTTCAAGATAATGACAATGGTGAAACAAACCCAATAATGCTTTGGGACACCCCCTAAAGGCCGTCTTACGAGGAAAACTGATAGCAATCTCTAGCAGCCTTAGAAAAGCAAATATGGCCTATTACCAATTCCTTCTTAAAGAACTGAAGACAACAGAAATAAGTCATAAATTAAAACCGGACGATGACAAGCAACGTAAATTGAAAGAACTTAGACAAAAAATAAATGAACTCCTACAGCAAGAAGTAGAAAAGAAAACACGATATCTGAAACAATCATACTATGAAACAGGCCCAAGAGCAGCTAAATTGTTAGCTAGAAAGCTGCGCAAGCAGCAAGCAGAAAGAGTGGTTCATAAAATAAAAGACCCAAATTCTAATCAACTTAAATATGAGTCAAAAGAAATTGAAAATGTATTTAGGAATTACTATATAGATCTCTACTCACAGAAAACAGAAAAAAGAAATCAAAACCTTTTTGGATAAACTGAACCTACCATCTATAGGCAAGAGTCAAAATAAAAATATAGTTTCAGAGATAACTGCTGAAGAAATTAGAAGTGCTATAGGAAATTTAAAGACATCAAAGTCACCAGGTAGTGATGGTTTACCAGCAGAGTGGTACAAGAAATTTAGCATGGTCTTGTCCCCTGTTCTCCTTACTACTTTTAATTGGATCTTACAAGAAAATTGCATACCTCCATCATGGAAAGAAGCAATTATTACTGTACTTCCTAAGGCTAAAAAAAATACAGAGTTATGTGAGAATTATAGGCCCATATCAATCCTTAATATTGACTATAAGCTATATACCTCCATACTAGCCCAACGATTGCAAACCTTTATAGCAGACATAATAGATGAAGACCAAACAGGTTTTGTTAGGGGGCGCCAAACTCAAGACAATATTAGAAGAACACTACTTATAATAAATAGAATTAATAAAAATAAAGTACCAACAGCATTGATTAGCTTAGACGCAATGAAAGCATTTGACATGGTGAATTGGGATTTTCTTTATATGACATTGGAGAAATTTGGATTCAAAAAGAAAAGTATACAATGCATTAAAGCTATTTACAACGAACCTTCAGCTAGAATAAAGATCAATGGCTCTTTGTCAAGTAAATTCATACTAGAGAGGGGAACTAGGCAGGGCTGTTGTTTAAGCCCCATTCTGTTTGCTATATACATAGAACCCTTAGCTCAAATGATTAGGGAAGATGCATTACTGAGTGGAGTGGAAATTAATCATAAAAAGCATGTGATTAGTCTTTTTGCAGATGATGTTTTGATATATCTGAATGATCCAGTTAATTACTTTGATAGGTTGTTACAGATCTTGAAGAGATTTGGTGATTATTCTGGATATAGACTCAACATGTCAAAGACTCAGACACTGTTGTTCCACACCATTCCCTCACCAGAACTCAAACACCATAAACTAAATTGGGAAGCAAAATCAATCAAGTACCTTGGAGTAAATATAACTAAAAACCCTTCTGATTTATACAAAGATAACTATGATAACGTCAACAATATGATAAGGTCTGATATGGAACGTTGGTCTACCTACCCTATGGACCTAACTGATAGGATTAATGTAGTCAAGATGAACATTCAACCCAGACTGTTATATTTATACCAATCACTTCCAATACAAGTTCCACAAACACAGTTTATAAAGTGGGACAAATTAATATCTAGATTCATTTGGGAGGGTAAAAGACCTAGAGTACGCTTTACCACTCTCCAGTTACCCAAATGCAGGGGGGGACTGGCACTCCCAAACTTGAGGGACTACTTCATTGCAGCTCAAATACATCCAATATTGAACTGGTGCTGTACAAACTTTGTAGCTCATTGGAAGGACATAGAAATAAACAGTTATAGATGCCCTATTCAGACATATATTGGCGAGAGGGAACTTCTCCTCCAAGTTAGAGAAGAAATGGACCCAATAACATCCTTTACCTTAGATATATGGCACTCTGTTGCCAAACAGTTAAAATTTGATGATGGATTAAGCCTTCTAAAATGGATTGCTTATGACAAGAACTTTATTCCAGGATCCATTGATTCGACTTACAAGCACTGGGTAGACGTAGGCATAACTGCAATGTGTACTATTATAAAGGAGGGGAATATGATAAGTTTTCAGGAAATGAAAGATTTATTTGGTCTAATGAATGCAGACCTATTCAGGTATCTGCAAATGAGGGACTATTACATAAAAAAGATTAAAAAAGATGTGGTACATCCCCTCATCACAGTTTTTGTAACATCCTACCAAAGACATATCCCTAAAGCAATCTCAAATCTTTATCTATGTCTACTGGAAAGTAGACAACACTCCACACTATATGTCAAATCCAAATGGGAGAAAGAATTGGGGGAGGAGATTCCAGATGAGATTTGGCTTGATATGTGGAAAAGTCATCAATCTACAACACAATCACATAAATGGAGAGAATTTGCTTGGAAAAATCAGATCCGCTTTTTTATCACTCCTCAAATAACAAGTAAACAAACTTCACAGCAACAGCAATGCTGGAGAAGGTGTGGAGATGTGGCTTTACACCACACACATATCTTTTGGAGTTGCAAGACACTAGAACCTTTTTGGCGACAGGTACAAGATGTTCTGTGTGAGATTTTGGACTATAGGGTCCCCTTTACTTGTAAGGTACTCTACCTTGGACACTTGGAAGAAAGTGTGTCTATCGAAGACCAATATCTGGTTAAAATACTCCTTATTGCAAGCAAAAAGACCATTACAAAAAACTGGTTGAAACCAGTAACACCGACTAAAGAGCAATGGTTGTCTATTATTAAGGAAATTCAAGAGATGGAAAAGATGACATACAAACTGAAACTGAAAGAAGAGTTATATGAAAGAAACTGGGTGAAATGGATACAAGATACAGAAATGTGAATGTCACGTAATTACTATACCTTTTACTATATGTACTATACACCTCACTGTTAAACAGGCCTACCTTTATTGTTCTTGTTCTTTTGTTTTTTATTTTTATTAATGTTGTTATTATTATCATTATAACTATTTCATTACCAGCATACAGATTGTATTTAACAGAATATATATATAACTGTTTTGCATATACCTGATGTGAAATGCCAATAAAAATAAAGTTTAAAAAAAAAAAAAATTCACACAAAGGCACAACATTACAAAAGCACATATACCAGGGTCTAAAGCCTCCAATGGGTTCAAGTACAGGCCCTGTAAAAATTTCACATGCCCCAAAACAGGCAAAACTTGATCCATTAGACATTTACAGACATCACAGATGTCAGTCCTCCTCTTCTGAATAACTATCTCTTATTTGTTTTACACTGTCTCCAAAAAATAGCAGAATATGCAGTGTGTCCACATTGGCCTATTCTTTCTCACATTATAGGAACACAGTCTCTGGCATTCTTCAGCTAAATGAACCCTGGAAGCATCACTTTATATTAGAAGGTGGAGCTATGCAGAATAAAGACCTATTTATACCAGCCTCTGTTGCCGCTGGTCAGAAGGGACACAAAGACTGCATACTCACACAATGCACTGGGCCTTGGTGAAAGCACATTATCACACATAAACATCTACAAAGACTGGGGGAGAGACGATGAGACCCCAAAGAGATAAGGTCTTTCCCGGAAGGACGACCCGCACGGCCTGTCTCCATGACCCCTTCTCAGAGAATCCGCTGCACACACAGATACCAGGGTGACTGACGGTGGAGTGGAGGCTCGGCTCCGGGAGACAGCGTTGCTATAGAAACCATCTGAGACAAACAGGCTCTACTCGAGGATTCTGATGTTGCCAAGTAAACCAGGGTGGGGGGACAGTGTACAACAGCACAGCGTAGCAGCGGAAATGTGTGTCAATAACAGCCTCCCACACAAATCAGATTTCGGTTCTCTGTGACTTTCCAATAACGTTATGAGGATGAGTGTATGATTTTCAAGTATTATTCCATTTCTGCAACAGCCCAGTTCCTGTGAAATTGGGGCTACTTTGCAGAGGGACTGTGGGAGGAAATACAAGTTGACACACATGGCATATTTGTGTCCGAACATTTGCCCTTACTATAGGCAGCAATGGCCATGTTTTGGTTGTAGGCCCACTAACCATGTAACATAAAACTAGAACTCACAGTTTTATTACTTCTTTTCTATATCGGTGCATCTCTAGTAAGATACAGTGTGTCAGCAAGAATAACTTTCCAATTTCAACTGCTGGATTTTTCATGCATAAAAGTTTAAAACTTGTAAAATATAATGGTCTTTCTAATCCGTTAATTCATCCATGACTATAGATATGCTGTCAGATGTTTTGACCTATTATTTTGTTTTTATGCAAGGGTGCTTGTGCCAATTCTGGCAAAATTCACTGGCTAATGGAATTGCCCCACTGTTTATTGAATGTATGCTCAAAATTGCACATAATTTGGGATGGCCCACTTTTTCAAGGTATTTTCTCGAATGCATCTGTCACATCATGAATAACACCCAGCTGCCACTCAAGGCTGTCTTTTCTGTTTGCTGAAAACGCGTTTGCTGATTGACACAGCC
The DNA here is from genome assembly GCF_013368585.1 of Megalops cyprinoides. Lineage (NCBI taxonomy): Eukaryota > Metazoa > Chordata > Actinopteri > Elopiformes > Megalopidae > Megalops > Megalops cyprinoides. Next base: position 32,064,679 of record NC_050595.1, read on the forward strand.
AAGGAGGAAGTATCTAAGACTTTGATGTTCTGTGCTTTTTATGATTTTAAATTCAAGTTTGCTGTGATCAATTGATAAATTGCTAATTGTGCAAACTAAATTAGATGCGTCTGTGTGCAGAGCACCCAGCAGATAGGCTACTGTTGCACCCGTTTGCTCAATGTTCAGAATTTTTCAAAACTCCACTAAATAAATTAACACAAATATCTGTTCATCAACCAGCTGAGGAACTGGCCTTGTCTGTTACGGCTAAGCAGTGTTCTCTGCTCATATTCAATGGCACTGCTGAAGGCAAGGGATATATGGTGTTTCTTCACTTGCTGGGGACTGGCAAAATTGTCCTGAAGTGAATAGGAGAGAACAGGACCATCAGACTTTGCAATCAAAGGAGATCATGAAGTAATGTGCTGGTATTATGGCATGATCTGTCTATGAAGGCCAGTAGATGGCAGTTTCATTCACACACATTTCTTTGTCAGTGTGAAATGCATGTTCCCTAAATTGTAACTTATTCTGACTATAGTACCAATAACTGGCTGTCAAAGAGGACAAGACATTTGTCTCCACCTAGTGGTCAAGGTAAGACTGCAACTTGGAAGACAGCACCAACGTCAGAACTGAGCAGTTTCTCATTAAATGAATACTCAATATGGAACAGAGCTGTGTACTCAGGATGTTTGGGTACAGAGCTGGAGGCTGGAGATGGAACCGTGAGGTCATGTGTAATTTCCCAGCAATACTGAGTGAATGCCAGACACACACAGTCACTACCTGAATGAATGACACATTTGTTGCCTCCCTGGCACTCCACATGGACCAGATGCTGGGCATATCCAAGCCATCTACTCCTCTCTCCCTCCTCCTCCTTTCTAAGTACTTTCAAAGGCTCCATTAACAGACAAAGCTTTCCAATCTTACTGTCAGTTCCTTTTGATATGTTTGCATTCCATTTATCAAGGTTCAGCAAGAACAAAGTGAATAAGAGATAAGCAAATATCAAAGGCAAAAAATACATTCAGGAAAATTCTCTGCAGTGTACAATATCTATATTGTGGCTGAAAATACTGAATGTAAGCCCTGAGCCTCTGCTTAGTTAAGGACATATATTTTCCCCTTTATAGACAATACAACAGAAACAAATGCACTAGATAGTGTTCTGTTCTGTTCATTTAGCCTTAGAGTCTAAGGGAATGGTGTGGTTTCTCTACTGGCTCCCTTTATCCTTAGAATAAGAGCTATGTCCACACACTTTGCATTACACTGAACCCCTTCAAGGTAGATGCTGCACTCTGCCAAGGGTGTGTCTCCTCTCTGCTTCTGTTCCACATTTCCATGGACATTATTTTGACACACATTCAAGGAGAAAGGAGTTAGCAGACTGGGGTGAAAGCAGTTTCTCTCCTCTGTGCAGATGCTGTTGTCCTGCTACCCTCAACCAACTGTGTTCTCCGATTGGTCCCTGTCTGTAAAGCAGCTATTATAAGGATTGGCACCTTCAGGTCCCAGGTTAGGGTTATTGCCTGGAGTTCAGAAGAGTGGTGCCTTTGCTTGAGGGGAGTGCAGCTGCACCTTGGGGCCTTTCTCCCAGGAAAAACTGAGCAGGAGTGCAATGTCAGCCACACGGCAGGAGCAGCAGTGCTGGAGGAGCTCTGACGTTCCACGGTAACTAGGCACAACCTGAATTTTCTGAAGCAGCAGTCTACAACACTTTCCTAACCTATCACCATGAACTCTGAGTAATGAGCAATAGGTGACATTGTTAGATAAACCTATGTTAGGCTCCTCCTCTGGAGAGCAGGGTTTACTCTCCACAATCAATCAATCAATTAATCAATCAAATCTTATCTGCTACAGCATACTTCTGCAATGGGAATTATCACAAAGTGCTGAATATACAGCATAGTGCATTTGCAGAGGGTGCAGAGGGAACTGAGAAACCAGGCAACTGAGGGCCAACAAAAGGGCAAGAAGCTTGGTCATCTGTTCTAGAAGACTATTATACATATTATAATCATATATGATATACAATATTACATATCACCTTGAGAGGACCCTCGCCAAGAAAGGAGGTGTGTAAATGAATGAGTGAACAGACATGCTGTTTGCACATACAGTGCAATGACCGGGTTTACCCACATGGCTACAGAACATGCCAGTAATGACACCGGCAACATAATCCAGCCACATTCTGATCTAAGAACAGGGTAGAACCAGAGGTAGCCTCACCTTGTATGTAGGATAAACTTTATTTCATGTAAACAGGTAAAGGCGTGATTGTGCATTTCTGTTTTGATCTGAAAATTCAATTACAGTACAGCAAAAAAGACATATTATCTTGATCTGTGAGAAGAAATTATTCATGAAAATGCTGAATGATGGATTGTTACGATTTTCCATCAAAACCAGTATAATGCTAAAATGCCTCAGGTTGTAATCTGATCCCCAAATAACCCCTTCCTACACTTATCAGGAATTGAAGTGAGACCCCAAAATCTCATCAAGCTGGATAAGACAGAACAGAACAAGAAAAAAATCAGCTTTCCATTTATAAACCCCCTTAATTAAAACATTACAATTTGCTCTCATTTATCATGCATGCCTAATGCAATTAAAATTCTGCCTAAAGCCTTCCAGGCATAATAGAATTTCACATGCATTGTTTTCACCACAAATGGATTAAAGAGTGTTTTCCAATGCAGATGCAGCCAAGCTGGAGTACTCAGGACATACAAGCCTGTGGTGGCTGCAGCTGCATGCAGTGGAACTTCACAGTTCATCAGGCAGACAGCAGTGGCCTGAAATAAATCTCTGACTAAAACATAAGAGTTCCTACAACTGCGCCACCTGCTGCCCAGAGGCATTAAACTGACACGAGAAAACAGTTTGTACTGCCAGTGTGTTTAGAATGGAAGGACTGGTTAAATTTTCCCCATTTAGAGAGCATGTTGTGTTTTGGGTTACCCCTAAAACTACCATTAAAGCATTGATTACATGGTATAAATCTGAAATTTAGTACAAATCAAATTATTGTAAAAGTAGTAAAAACATTTCTTATTCTCAACAATTTCACCTGCTGCCTGTAATAGGCATCTTATTCCTTTGAAATCAATGTGATTCATGAAGAAACATTCAGAGACTTCAGCCATCATTTCGTCCTTCTGCTTCCCAATAAAACTGCAAAATGCGATCACTTTACTATCCAAAGCGTGAAATGTTAATGCATTGAAGTGGCCTGTGGAAGGACCGCAGATCTGACACCTCAGAAGCCAAAGTTCGCTCATTTCATGGCCTCCCCTGGCTCCCCGTGGCTCCCTCCCCCATCTGCCGAGCTGGGATGCAGAGCTGGGACGGGGGGGTGCTCTCAGCCCACTGCGGCTGACAGAATGGGTTTCCTCAGGTAACCACATGACCCATTCACCACGCCACATCTGTAGAAGTCTCACCATTTACGGTTTCAACCTAAACCATCACTTCAATATCACCTTTTCTCAGAACAGACTGCTGTTCCACCATTACCAGCACAAGCCCTCACTGAGTTATGCACAGCTGGGGCTCCAGGTCTATACTGCTCTCATTCAAACCTTGAGCACACAGTACTGTGGGCACTCCTGAGGTAGTCTGTCTGTGGAAAGACCACACAGGTTTGGAAATAAGGGAGTTGTAGTGGTGCATTTCACTGTGGTATGCTGCAGTAATTTAGATTTACCAAACTTTAATAATTAACTTTCATTTAATTTTCTTGTTAGTGTTTTCAAAGGTTTTTAAATACAGCAAACAAATTCCTAAAATCACTGCTGTGTTTCTACCAAGATGGTCAGCGATTTCTGTCAGTTAACATGCTTCTGTTGTCAGTCAGTCTCTGTGGATAGATAAAACAAACACTGGTTTTCTTTCCACAGGTCAGTAAGATCCTGGTCTTGCATTTCTGTGCAGCGTGTTTTGCCATGGTGTTCCTGTCTTGCTGTGATTGCTCTAGGGAAGCTTCTCAAACACGGTTTCTGACACGCCCCTATGAGGTCCTTTTCCATTGGCTGCAGGTAGTCAACTGAGCTTGTGAAATCTGAAAGCAAACGCAAAGTTTACAAATGTTTTCTGACTTGCCAAAAGTAAACTGCAGCTGACTGCTGAGCACAAAGGCGATTATTGCAGTGCTTGACACACAATCAGAGCATCTGACACACACACACTACCTGTTAGTACTCCGGCCCCCTAGCTGTTGTGTTTATGTTCTCCCCATCTGTCATTTTGGTCCATGTGCTTTTGTTTATTGTTTTTCCTTGTGTTTCTGCCCTGCCCCGCTCTCCGCCCTGTCTCCGCCCAACTGATCACAGAGATCGTGTTGACATGCCTGCCTGCACACCTGCTTCCCACCTCCTCCTCAGCCCTGCCCTATATCTTCCCTGCTTGTCTCTGTCTTATTTGCCAGTTCGTTGCAGTGTCTTGTGCCTGTTTCGTTCCTGCTGTGTTTTCTGCCTGTGAGTACTACCGGTTACGATCCTGCCTGTACCTTGACCTGGTTCCTGCTCACTGCCCTGCCCTGATTGCCTGACTGCCTGGTTCCTGACCCTGCCTGTTCCCGTTTTCGACCCTGGTTTTGCCCACGGACTGCCTGCCTGTTAACGACACTGCCTGTTCTGGTTTTGCTGTTTCGCCTGCCGCTATCAATAAAGCCCCTCGGAACCTGAAGCTCTCATGTCTGCATCTGAGTCCTTGCCTCAGCCCTGACAACTACCATCACAACCCCATTAAGTCAATCATTTCGGCATGCACACAATGATATTAGCACAACTTGCAGCAGACAGGAAACACATTCACAGCACAAGCTCACCACTGCAGGCAGTAAGGTACTAACAGGTCTTTCTTTTGTTAAGCCAGTAAAGTAATTAACATGAACATGACTTCCACCTGCCATGTGCCTGACTTAACAGAATTAGTGTTTCCTTGTCTGGCTCTTAAAATAAAATAAAATAAAATAATTTATTAATGCCTGTCACATATTTACTAATACCAATATCTCCAATGTAAAAGCAAACAATTTAAAGTTTTAAAAAAATAAATTTATGCACAAACTGTCTACAAATAACGTTTGTTATTTTGTCTATAAAATAACATCCGATAATCAATAAAAGTGAAAAGAGGAATTTTGCCATGATGTGATACTCTAGTCATCCAATCAGTTAAAGAGTTTTGCTATTGTACAATAATTACTCTCTACTATCTGCTACATTAAAAAAAGTTTTTAAACTTGAAAAAATCTATCAAAGTTGAGGTGTTTCCATCACCACAAACCACCACAAGGTGGCAGCAAGCCCTGAACACTCATACGTGCAGTACCCTGCTTCAGAGTGCAGGATCCACACCAGTACTTAGGAGAGGCCACTAATGAAGCAAAAGCCAGTTTTGAGATGAAGGACCGCTGAGCGCGATAAAACAGAAAAAAGCACCATGACCCATTAAAAGGAGGACCTTCACCCCATTTTTAAGCCCCAGTGTAAGGGTTGGTACCAAAATCTCTTCCATCAATTAGGACTTCCACTGCAGCTGTGTGCTGGGGGACCAGAGGCTGCTTCCTGAAGAAGTACTTCAGTTCCCATCTCCCATGTCTGTGAGAGCAAACAGGTCTTAGCTACGGGGCAGTGGAGGGGGGAAGAGCCCTAATTAAACAACGGTGGAGCAGTTGGAGCTGCCACAGTTGGCTGGGAGAGTGCTGTAGCCTTGGAAACCCCATAAAAAGGAGGGAAAAGAATGGACCGTGCATTATCAGCTGCTGCAGAGACTTCCCTCGTTAGGTTTTTGGTGCATGGGGAGGTGCGCTCAGTCAGCCTACACATGGTACATGAAGAGCCAGGCCCTTGATGTGGGTGGAGGCCATCGGGGTGGAACCGGCAGAAGGTGCAGGAGCGGGAGGAAATGCCAGTCCTCAAACTGAGGCCTGATGTATATGCAGGGGGGGCTCTCTGCCAGCAAGCACAGGGCTGTCTGTTGTGATTATAAGCACGGGGCCTCCCACTGGGGCTTTAGCCTGCTACACCTGAGGGGTGACCGGGAGCCAATGGGACTCCCATTCTACCCTATGGCAAGGAGACGGGAGGGGCAGCCGTGATACGGCCTTCGGTCGGCAGGTGGCCACCATGTCTCTGCATGGCAGCGTGGGTGACAGAGTGGGTAATACCCCCGATCTTCACAGTGAGGGCGGGTGGGGGGGTGATGGAGCAGGTTAGGTCGCCACAGACAGGAGGAAAGGGCAATCACCGCTTGCTGGGGCTCTCTCACAGTCGCACACACACCCATCCCCACATGCGGCTCCTGCAGCAGCAAGATCTCCCAGGCGGGAAAGCGTCTTGGTGGGGGACAGGGGGGTTACCGCCTCAGCGCAAACGAAACTGGCAGATAACCCTAAACAAAGGCTTGAGCAAATTCGATACCAAGGGGATCTTTTTTCCTTTTTTCTCCTACTGCTCCCCAAGAGTGGAGAATGAGAAATGATTTCTCCGGGGCGTCTGGTTGTTAGTCACACTTCACGGGGGTCTTTGTCCCTGCCGAAACCGAGACAAAAACACACAATCACACTCCACAGAGATCTGATTGCATCTCCTCCCTCCCTCTCCTCTCTGGGTTGTATCTCTCAGCTCACAGCATGCTTCTCACCCTGATAACTCACCAGTGCTCAGCACAAGGAACCACCACCAGCACACCAACACACAGGGGAATCAGCTCGGTCTCACCACACTGTCCCCCATCACTGTGTATACAGCTACAATGCATTTGTTTAAAATAAAAGGCACACTCCCCCCTTCACTCTGCTCTGCACAGTCAGCTCACATCTTTATCATTTTATTTCCAAGCTTAGATTTGCAATTAAAAGAAGTAAAAACAAACCTGTGAGCCCATTCATAAAGCCTATGGAACCCCTCCTCTAACCAGCATAATGCAACATGTAAGACAACTAACCCCCCACTGAGGTTAGTGTATGTGCTATACAGCTTTCTGTCTTCCCTTCTTTTAAAGCACCATGTCAGTGACTGCTGTTGTTGTGCATCTTTGCAGCTGATGCTGCATGTGTGTGTAGAGGGTGATTTCTGGTTAGTGGAGCATGGGGTTGGCTATGTGTGGGGAGCTCTGAGACTGTGCGTCCCTACTGATCTCAGATCCTCCCTAACCACAATGAGGCAGATCCCCCTGCGAACACTTAGGACTCATCTCAGGAACCATCTGTCTCCCTTCTCCTTGCTCTGCCACGTTCTGTACCTGACACACACACACACACACACACACACACACACACACACACACACACACTAGGGATATGCATCTCCATCACTGAGGCCGATGCAATACACATCTGGATGCACTGCCAATGATCCAATACATTAAAGATGCATATGAAGCAATTACTAATGCAATAAGATATGATTTACCCCTATTGCGATGCAGTGCGATTCGACACGATTTGATTCAACACAATGCAATTCAACGCGATACGATGCAATGCAAAAGAATATGATGCTATGCAATTCAATATAGTACAGAATAGTTTGATTTTATTTCTTTGGTTAATCTTAAGCAGATAGCAAATCATAAATTAACTAAAAAAGTGCCATTTTATACTTCACATATTTGTTTCTCTAGTACTGCAACTCAGTAAGCATCTCATTTACTTTCCGTCTCTCTTGAAAAATCCGAAGTGTTGCCAAACATTTGATTTGTAGCAATTCAGTGGAACGTGTAGCTCTTCCTCCTCCATGAAAATCTGTGACTGGCCTGGACACGCCTCTAACTTGCGCGAGACTTGGCCGAGAGACTTGACAAGAATTGGCCACTGACAGCAGTGGAGATGAGAGAGCACGCTTGAGAGACAGTTTAGAGAGGAGGAATCAATCTAAATCTAAAATTATTGATCACATTTCTAAATAATAAAGGGATAGGGCCTCTCCTAATAATTATATATAAATAAACCAGATTTTACCGATGCAAAGACATTAGAAACAATGCATCCCGATTTCATCACAAACTGTACCCGGTGCACACTTTTTAAATCGGGGCAATCGCATCGTGAACTTTTATGCCAGTGCACCGATGCTAATCGGTGAATCTTACCATCCCTAACACACACACACACACACACACACACACACACACACACACACACACACACACACAAACATACTGCTCCCCCCCCCTTTTCCTGGACAGTTCTGGGACACTGTGCCCCACGCCCTGCTTTAAAGAGCCTTCCCTACTGTCCCATCTCGCTGTCCCACCAGCCACCATCCAGGGGCTTCATCTATTATTTACAGCTTCAAAGCTGTGAAGGAGGGGGGGGGAGCTGCCCTTTACAAACAAAGCACGCTGCCGTGGAGCACCATCGGCACACCCCATCAGTTATTTATTACAGGGCTCACCTCACCTGCCAATTTCAGCGCCAAGGGTAACGCAGAGAAAAAGGGAGTTTTTCCTGCCTTGCCTCTGTATCGGCGTTCTCCTTCCACTGCCTTGTCAAAAGCACTCCACTCCTGGCATAACAAAATTCACAGCACCCCTTCTCCCCTTTCCTCTCCTCTTCTCTCCCTGTCCCTCTCCCGCCTGGCCAGAGCTCCACAACAACTCTCACTCCAAACAGGACCATGCACTCTCCCCACTGTAACATACCTCTTCCCTGCATGTGGGGAATTACAATCAATTTGGGATTCATAAAGGGGAGAATCCATAGCTGTAGTGCTTACAAGCTAGCGTTAGCGCTACAAGAGTTAGATATGCCTGACCTGTGTGCCATTCAAGCTCTGTCAGACGCTATTTCTATAAACCTCATAAAAGTGCAAATGACTGTTTACACCATGTCATACTCCTTTATCGTGCACACATTAGATCAAATAGAATTTCCTCGGCTGCCATATTGATTTTTTGCACGTTTGATGTTTCTTTTAAAGAGGAGTCCCATTGGTAACACTATGTAATGGCTTCCCACTTCATCCTAACATAATTCTGTTTCAGTCTGTGAAGCCTGTGATCTAAACCCTCTTGACAAGTGAGCCGACACTAACGTACCCAATCGATCCACCCCCACCGTTAATGACATAAGCGCCTACTAAATGGCCCTCGTCCCACTTGACCCCCCTTGAAACGTGAATACCCACAATGGCAGACTGGGGGCAGGAGGGGAGGGGCGGAGTCACACGAGAGTGACCCTGCACCCATCGGACGACGCGGCAGGCTCCACTCCCCTGTCCCAGTTGCTCTGAGTCTAGTCTTGCCTGGCCCCTGATGCCATGCCTTTGAGAGCCTCTCATGTCATTTGCATCAAAGAGCCTAAGATTAGGAAACACAACATAATAAGGACAGATGAGGTCATTCGTCAGATCACGGGGAGCACCTGTGGGTAGGGTGGGGGGTGGGGGGTGTGCAAACGCCCTGAGGTTGGATGTAAAATTTGAACAATGTAACACCACTCTCCCATCCTGAAGAGAGAATGGGGATAAAACCAAAAGTTTTGTGGCTATGAAAATATCACCTGCACCGGAAACTATTCAAGTAGTCAGACCTACAATGCATTCACTGAAAATCTTTATAGCCAATAACCTAAGCATAGGAATAGTATTCATTTGCAGCACAGCATTCATAAAGCCCCCTCCATTATCTCTCTACGCTACAAATATCCGCAGTCTGCTGTGTGTCATGTGCCAGTTCCTACACTCCTCCAGGACAGCACAGCACAGAGGGGTTCTGGCTCCGCAGGCCAGGATGTTATATGAAGTATTGTAAAAGCGTCAGAGAAACACCAGCCCTGGGACAGTGCGAGGGACTGATCCTTATAATATATTTTAAGATTCTTCCCTCAAGGGAGAATGGCAGACATTGCATCTCTGTGTGTGATGAAAGGAGCCCAATTGAGAGAAACTTTACCCACTTTACACAGCCCCTCTAAAAAGCCTGGATTAGTTTTTTTTTCCAAGAGCATCCTAGACACACAAGCCAGGAAAATGTGTTTGGCCTCCATGGCGTTTCCAAAGCCTCTGACTTACCAAAAAACACTCAAGGGTGACCTGTGAAGAATTTCCCCTCTCCCTTTCCTTTTTTTCCTTGAACGTAGGTGGGGGGGTGTGTGTGCAAAACCCCTCCACATGAGCAAACTTTGTCTGCCCACTTCCTCCTGAGCAAGGCCTTGCATCAAACCTGATATGCTCAAACGGATCCGAACAAGAGCAGTGAGCCATAGGGGCATGCTCAAATATTCACTTCCTGCTTGCTTAGCAAGCCACGACACTTGTAGCCACGACTCTGCGAGCCATCCGAATGAATAATGCTACATTTTCCCTCTTATTTTGAGTTGTGTGCGCAATTCCTCACACACAAGCACCATACCGAATGTTATCAGCCTTTGCCTTTGTGGGATATGCAGCCCATGAGTGGAACTGAAAAATGAAAAAAATGCTGAATGCCAGCCAAAATAAAATCACCCTACAGCAAGCGGACCACCTCACACATAACCAATAACCCAGTACAGCTTATCTTCTATGGGATATTTAACTTAAATGTTAACCAGAAGTGGAAGGGATTCACTGCATACTAAAGGGTAGGAATTCCAATCCTGGCTAGGTCTATAGCTGTGAAAGATATTGTTTGTGAAAGATTTAGCTGGATATTGATCAAAATCTTTTAGCAAAGAGAAATGAGCAACTTCAGGAAAAAAATACCAGCCACCACTGCTCAGGATGTTACCCTGGCCTTGATGCTGTCTTAAATACTCCAGATCAACAGAGCTTCCTGGCTTGAGCCCTTTGGATGAGCAGAACTCATCCAAAGGGCATAATATCTCAATACTCTGGCTTTGACTCTCCCCCACAAAGACACAACCAGGCCTAAGAGCTCCTGCAGCTGAGGAGCATGTCAGCTTTCATTATTCCTAGGCTCATCAGCTGCCTAACAGTCTGTGAGAGGGTGTTTTGGGGAAAAATGCATTGGTGACAGAGAAGACAGGGAAAACAAACCCACCAATGGTAAGCATTTTACTTAGAGAGAGGCACGGTTCACTACATCAAGGAAGTGTGTCAGAGCTGGCCTGCACTACTGACAAAGCCTTGGAGTAAAACTAGAATGATCCCAAAGAGAAGATAACTCCTCAAAGGTGAGTTCCCAACCTTCACAGCCCCTGCGCGAGAAGACATTCTGCTTTGTCTCTCTCTCTCTCTCTCTCTCTCTCTCTCACACACACACACGCACACACACACACACACAGCCTCCACACTAGCAGCTCCCAGATCAGCACCCCCCCCCCCCCCACACACACACACCCACACACACACACACACACCCTAAAACCTTCACATGGGCATCTGGCTCCATTATTACTGCAGCGTGACATGAAATGATAGGCCTGAGTGTGGGGACAAGGCTTCAGTGGCAATGTGGGTCAGGCTAACAGGGGACAGAGGGACGCCTCGCTACGCCCTGCTCCCATCCCAATTCTTCATAGTGAACATTAATTTAAATTTGACTCCTTAATTACAAGTGCGTGACTATAATTAGCACACGGTCAGCGCTGACACTCATACCAGTGCCGGTGATGTGAGGCTGTTTATAAATAACGACAGAGATTACTGTCAGAATGTGAGCCCTTAATCGGGACAAAACAAACTGCCACATTCAACAGAGGTGCCATTTGGATTGCCCCACAGCGGACAGGAGCATTACGCAGTGTCTTGGTTCATAAACCAGCTTCCTGTATAGAATGGTCAATGAAGACCAGGGAATGCTCCACAGAAGTTTAAATGGAAATGAGACAACAGACTGGGAATACATTCCTTGGAGGAAACCCAGAGCAACCCAGACACTTACATGCGCAAAAGCTCATGCCGAAGCCAGCAGTACCGTGCCAGTACATAAACTAATGTGTTTCTCTCCCAGGAGTACTGAAGTCAGGGGAAATGCTAGCAGTGGAATCTTTCAGCTTTCCAGGTCAAGCAGAGAAGGATGACCTGGAAAGCCTAATGACAAATTTGGCTTAGCCGGCAGCCGGAATGGGACAGGAATCGCACACGCAAAGTGACGCATCAGACACAGCAGACAGGTGAAATGCCGCCACCCAAGAAAGCAACACGGCAAACGCAGCCATAGCCTTGCTGCGGTGCTAGTGCATCCTCAGGATAATGCTGCCCTACACAGGAGACATTCTAGCAGGAGAGGACGTCATGCTGGAGAATTACTGCTGTAAAAAACAACATTGGATAACACCGCAATCACAGCCTATATACATCAGTGTCCAAGTCCTTTCTGATCACATCAACGCAGTGTCGGGTTGTGCAAAGTTCTGAGCTCTGGGCATGGGGCGACAGGCAAAATTCAACACCAAACACAGCCCTCTCTTCATTCACACTTGTCACATCAGCCCCCCTTTACCATCTTCTCCTTAAAGGACCTTTCTGATGCTCAGGAAAACAAATTGCACAGAAGCCAGAGCTGTGCCAATTCAGTATGAAGCTCACCTCACCGTTCAAACAGTTTTATGGGGGGTGGGGGAATTCGCTCATTTCAGCTAGGGCCATTTCCACACCTGATTAATACATAATAATATTATAAGATTAAAATATAATAATTAATAATTAATTTGTATGCAGTAACCTCACACTTCTAACACCTCGCAGTGCACATTCAGAGGGATTTGTATGCACAATGATGTGTGAAAATGGCGGTCAGTGAGATGAGGCACAAGGCTGGTGGTGACTACACTGCAGGTGCATCCCAGTCAATCCCAATCGCATCATGATGGGCACTCCAAAATGGCCACCCAGTACAGTACAGCATGTAAGTCTGTCCCAGTAGGCTGAGATTATGAATTATGTATTGTCTCATTACAAGCTATTTTCATCATGTTGGAATGGTGTTGGGGTATAAAGAGGGAGAAATGACAAGATCAACCCTTATCTGTCCTCCACTCTTGAATTCAACAAAGTAAGTTAGGAAAGTTATTAATTAAACACCTCAGTTCACAGTGGGGTTATTCCTTTCATAAAGAGTGAAAAGAAAGGTCTTACTTCCACTTTTACACATTTTTGGTCATCAACATATATGTAAACAATCCAATTCACTGACAAAACTACTGAAATGGCACACAGATCAAAGGACAAGAAAGAACACAGTCACAGTTTTCATATCATAATGAAGCTGATGCAAATCCATGGAAACTGGTTCAGATGCCTGGCACAGATACCCCAGCTATAAGACACATGTGCCAAATAAAGACCTCTAGAGAACATACATCAGACAGAACGAACAAAATATTTATTATCGAAATCACCGCATAAGCTACTGCAAGTAATGTTCTGCAGTGTAAGCAGGGAGAAGCAAGCCTGGGCCCATCACTTTAGGGCAGCAAGCACAGCTCAGGAACTGTTAGCAGACATCCTCAAGTCACACAAAAATCATATTCATTGTTTTTTATTCATACACTCTGTGCAAACTCAACTGGCCATTAAATGAATTCATGTAAATCAGTAAAAAATAAAGTTAAAACAGGCATTACCTTGATTTTACATGAATTTCCATTTTGTGGCTCTTGGGTCCCATATAGAATTCAGTGAAACAGGTTAAGAAACAGGAAAGAAGTGCTAATTTAACAATTTAACAATTTAACAATTTAATACCTGAGCTACAGAAGCTACAGCACCAACTCATCATCACTCTGGATATTATAGTAACTGAGAGCACTTATCCAAGAAAGCATAATGATGATGATGATGATAATAATAATAGTATTAATAATAATATTATTATGAATAATAATAATAACCTTTTAAATAACAGTGATAGGAGGGAGACAGTGATGTGAATGGAATTATCAAGATTTCTCATGCTGGAAATGTAAATACCCTCTCTCGCCAAAGGCGGTTTCACTTGAGAGCTTTTTGACTTCAATGTATTCCACAAAAGTGGAATTCCAAGCCTCCTCTCAGCTGACATTTGGCAGAAAGCAAAAATTCCCTCTCCTTCGTTTCGTACATGCCATACTGGAAGAGGACTAATTCAGCAGAACAATCTAAATGGACTCTACCCACCACTGATTAATAAATAAAATGTCCAGTGAAATGGTTTCAGTTTGATTAAGCGTTCTTTTGTATGTGCATTGCCATGTCTGTAATAAATCAGACAGAAAGGGCAAAAAATCAGCCCTGTGGCTGCGAAAATGCGTCCTGGGTGGAAATTGACTGGAATTGACAGAAAGGCACAGCAGCCTGTGGAGCCTTGAGCAGTGGCCAAAAATATTGCAGCACTGGACTTGAGGTAAAAAGGTCCTTCACGTGTATCTTTGCTCTGGATAACACTAAAAAGTGAGGTCTTTGTCTCACCCACCCCATGGAATTTGTGGCGAGGTCATTTCTCAGCAGAAAGTCTACAGCAACACTCACAGAAACACACACGACTCTAAGCACGGCCGCTCAGTGTGACATAACATTTCAGTCACACCTTCTATGGTGCTGGCTCCTAGCTTGTTTCTGTGACGTCTCCTGAGAGCCAACGGGGGACCGGGACTTTCGCAGTCCCAGTCAGTACTCCCTCACACCTGATGGGACAAGATGGACTGGGTCTGGCATTGTGTGCAAGACTCTGGGGAAAGTGTTAAAGAACACGGTGGGACAAGGGGGAAAGAGAGGGTGAGAATTCCACATTCCGCTGTCTCAGCAAGTGAAGACACCAGGAAGTAAGTGTGTTCAGCCTCATGACGGACAGAGGAATCCTCCCAGCACATCACCAACAACACAGACAACAAAGCACAGAGCTTGGCAAGTCTGTTGTAACCCTCTATCTGCTACAGCAATTCATCTTTGAAGTGTATCGCATGTTAAACTCATTGTGACACGCACTGGGTGTCCCACCTTCCAATGAACCCCACTCCTGGGCGGGCTCCAGAGAGGGTAAGCATGTTATCAAGCTTAATTGCACATGCATCCCCTCACCATAGTCCAAATCATACCAGGACAAGAATAGAGAGGTGTGAAATTAACATCCAGGATCATGTCCTCTACAGTGTCTGCAGGCTCAGGGGAAGGGAGAACAGCCCAACATGCCCCCCCAGAGTGAAGGATTGCAGTGAGGGGGGATACTCCACATCGCTTTAGGCTCTGTTACCTTCAGAATAAATGAATGTGTGTGTAATTATTCCACTGAAGGAGAACTTGAACACCCCTACCCCCCCCTTGTCAGGACAGGGAAACGATGTGAGTCACAGATGAGAGGAATGACTTCACCTTGATCTCCCATTCTTTATTTTCAGGATTTACGCATTTATTCATTTCATTCTTCGGCATGGATCATTCACCATCCTCTCCTTTTTATTCAGGGATAACATTTCTTTGAAATAAGGCTCTGCTGTACATGGGCGTGAGAGCCCAATTTGAGTGTAACTGTTGTCACCTGCTCTTCAGTGTTTGCAATCACCACTTCGCACGCTCTCCCTTGTGCCCTTCTCCCCAGGGCAGCGGGGCTGTGTCTGCCAGAGATAATTAAATCACAGCGGTAAATGCTCAGCATTCCCAAGCCCGGGGGATTTCATATTGCGGCTTGCGATTACATTTAATAGTCACATGATCACAAAAATTCAATGAGGGTGCGGTGTCACACAAAAGAATAATATGGGAAAGGCCAGCGATCTCTTCCATTCATGAAACAACAACCACAATGGAGGCATGAAAGACAGACGTGAAAGTGAGTAATGGCTAAGCTAGAAAAAAATATATTAAAAAATTTAAAGAAATGTCTGGAAATGCAGCTTACATGAGGCAGGTGACCCATACCACACTATTCATGACTGCATACATCTCAGTGACATTTAGCGTCCTGCTTGAATTCGGGTTCTCTGCACAGCAGATGCGGATGACCTTGGTTACATGCTCAGTTTCCGAGTGGACGGCTTGGCCAGAGCAGTCCACCCCTTTCAAACGCTTTCCTAAGCCATGACATTTTCACACTTACTTGCTGTCCCTCTGTACTGAGCATTATCCCAGATCACCATCTGTGGTACAAACAAGGATGACAATTGATGTGTTACATCACATTAGTTGTAGCATTACTAGTAATCTTTACCCACTGCTCAATGAATGAACGTGGAAGCATTTTTGCAGATTTTTTATGAGGCCACCTAACACAGACGCAGCTCAAATCTGAATGGCCTGATACTAAAGACTCCTGTGAATTTCCACAAGTAACCATTGCGTGAGCAATCGTTCTGTCTTGCTTCTAAACTCAGAGTCTGGCATGCTCTTGAGATTTACACATTACACATGTGATGAGATAACACCCGAAATAAAAATTAAAAAAATTAAAGCTTCACCAGATGAAAATATTTGCCAGAGTAAGAAACACAGAGGAAGTGTATTTCAGACCTGGTATTGGTTAATACCATGGGTCAATCCACATAAACCTATGTGACGCATATAAATGTAACAGCCACATAAAAATTTACACTGTGTTGGTATAGTTTTGAGTATACACTTAAAAATCCCCTTTCACTCACCTTAGAAGACTGCAGAATAAAGCTATAGTGTACTGAATCCTTACATGCCATTCCTGGCTACTTACAGGAGGTTTTACAGTGAACGTGTGTAAAAACTGCCAGAATTTGGTGTATTGGTGCATACATTATTGTGACAGAGTGCTGTCACTACGGTTGAGTATGTGCTCTGCCATACCAACGAGCCTGGCTCTTTGGTGTCGCGGTCAAAGTCGCATGTTTGGTACCCCGTAGACCTGGGTTTGAGGCCGGCTGGGGTGACTGCTCTCGCCCTTCGCTACGAATGGTGTTAGCAGTGACATGGCTTACCGCGAGGCCATCGGAGGCGTGCCCCATGTGTGAGCCGTATGAGGGACCCCCAGGTTTGGTTGACCCCGGTGTGTGAGGGACCCCAGAGATGGGTGAAGCACGGTGTGAGGGACCCCAGAGATGGTTGAGGCACCAGTGAGTGGGGCACCCTGGGATGGGAGAAGTACGGCAGGGGAATGCGTGACGGACACCTTGGTGCATGAAACACATGGGCGCACTTCCCGAAGGGGAGGGCAGTGTACGGTTGAGTATGCACTCTGACTGCCATACCAAGGAGCCTGGCTCTTTGGCGTCGCGGTCAAAGTCGCATGGTTGGTACCCTGTAGACCCGGGTTCAAGGCCAGGTGGGGTGACTGCTCTCGCCCTTTGCTACAATTATATTTTGTCTTATATTTTGTATATACATCTCACTTTGAAATAAAACTATGTGTCCAGAGCAGGAGTAAAGTAATGGTTCATATGGCTGTTAGCGCAGACAACACCACTGAGGAGCAAAAAGTTATGAGAAGGCCAATTTGATACAAATTATATGTGTACAAAGCCTTAGTCTAAAATACCCAGAGGCAGATCAGAACAGACACATATACACACATAAACACACACTATCAGAGGGCAACACTGCCCTGACCTGATCACATTCTTGCCAAATTCAATGTCATTAATATTGACATTGAACACAGAAATATAGCTGGATCATGCTGAATTATAGAAGCTAGTGTTGTTTCTTTAACTGAATGATTATGTTGAAGCCCTGCTGTGTAGTACATGTAAGCAACTGATTGATTGGCATAAAATACTTATTCATCCATGAAGGGAGATATAGTGCCTTGAAAAAGTATTTAGCCCCCAATACTGTGGCAGAAGAATTGGCTAATATCACGTAATGCAAAATTAACAGAGATTTGTCTAAAAAAGACTGATGGCTGTATTAGCTGTGAAAGGTGGTTCAACCAAGTATTAAAGAAGGGGGATGAATACTTATTGTTGATTTATTTCTTTTTTGGGCTGCACTGTTGCAGAGTGATTCACAAATTAAAAAAAAAAAAACTGTCTAGTCAAAATCTCAGGTTGTGGAAACTATTCGTGTGAAAAAAAGGTTGGGGGCTGAACACTTTTCAAGACACTGTACAAGAATGAGTCCTTATCATTGTCTGGTATCAGTTTAAGCTAAGCTCCCCTTGTTGTGCCATGACTTCCTTTTTCAAAATTCTGTTGGCATCTGCTTGAAGAGTTGATGAGTTAAGACATAGTGAATGTATGCGAATCTCGTAATAAGTTGGTGGTATAGCTGCATAGGTTAAAGGTCACCAATATAAACCCCAATCGATCATTTTTGAAGCCACAAATCATAGACTAATTGCATAACATAGCTTTCCATTGACATACTGTGATTCTGCTGTGACACACCATTTCCTTTTAGCTGATCAAATGACTAACAGGCTTTCTGGTTAAGGTTAATACTGAAAGGGCCCTCAGAAATGTAAATATATGTCATCAAGCTTGAAACCCTCCCTGCTAGACAACCAAACACAACAGCCAAACTCAGTGAACAGACAGAAACAGGAGGGTTAACACTAACTGCTTTGCCATTAAATCACTTCCTTATCGTCTCCCACCCTCTCAGTGTACAGAATAATAAAAAACCTAGCAGGAGATCTCTGACCTCTCATCATGTCCTTTAGATAGCTCTGAAAGTAGAGAGGTGCGATTCAGCACCTCTCGCAGGCATGTGGCAGCCAACACCGTGTTCAGCCTGAGCACAAGAGCTGAAGTAACACTTTCTTGGCAGAGTCGCTTGTGAATAGGAGGGAGAGATGATGCACCCTCCCTGGGGATTCTATTTTACGCTGAGATAAAAAGGCTGTACACTCACAGGCACGTGGACTAAAACAAACCTGCCTCCACTCCTTGGGAGACTGCAGATATGTTGGCTGCAACGGGCTGAATATTCAGTTATCTGTCTTCCCAACTAGAAGCACATTTAGGTCAGCTAAGAAGGACTTTGGACTACATAAAGGACACAGGACATTTGTGTGTTGTTTTTAGCTATTACATTTCCTACAATCAGCATGTAGAAGCAGGACAGAATTTTTAGTAAAGACAGACCAGCCCGTGCCCGTAGTTCACAATGCAGTCTCCTAATACTGTTTGGACAGAGAATTGAGACAGTGTTAATTGTGGCGTCATGTCTAAAGAGCACCCCTCTGGTTCGATGTCAAAACATGGCCACTGCACATGTAATTGTTCATTACATTTTGTGCAGAGAATCCTCTCTCACATTACGCCAATGAACTGAGAGAAACAGCCTTCCTGTCACCAAATGCTGCAATGTTCAAAGAGCATGTACACTGCCATTTTGAAATATGTCCACATTTTGCTACAGAGAGCATATGCAAAAATAAATCTACATCGAAGGGGCTTTCTTTAAGAACAACCATAATGGGCCACTGTAGCTTTGCTTGTTTTAAAGAAAAGTGATTTTTGGATCATACTGAAAAATGTTCCACTCAGTTTTAGTAGTGACATGTATTTTCCAGCTTGTGTTTGCTAATACGTAAAGCAAAGCAAGTAACACATGGCGTACTGATGCACCATGTTTTCACTGAAATAGTCAAACAACATACCAAATGAAAGCTTTCCCCATTTCACACTATCATCAACGCATAGTTACACAAGTGTGAAATTTAGTGCATCATTTTTGGTTGCTTATAGCATGTCTAAAAGCTCCCTAATAAAGCAATGAAAAAAATCCTAAAGTACATTGTTCTGCTGTTCATGTTATGTGCCACATTAAAAAAGTATCATTTATTCATATCATTAAAATATTCCAATATATACACACTGATATTTCAAAAACAATGCTTGTAGTTAGTGCTCCTGCTGTTAATTCTATGACTAATGATAATTTAAGAGGCAGACAAATCGTATGTGAGAGCAGGGAGTTCTGTGATGTTTGGGAAATACTAGTTGATTTACTTTTTAATTGAGCTGGGTTACCCTTGAAAGCAAAGGCAGTTAAATTTCAATTAACTGCATGTTTTCAAAACCCACCTCTATACCAAATATTGCCGTGTTGACTAAATCTGAAACTTTAGTATAATTAGACTAAATAACTCATTATGTAGCTTACCATGTTGCATGAAGATGCTATATATTGTGTGTAATCAGAGTCACAAGACACATGAGCAGCAGACTTCATTAAAGGGTAATTAATTTCATGCAAACTAATCCAGGACTGACGGTGTACAAATTCAACCCAACCAGACACTTGACATTAGATTAGACTTGTGCGCCTGGTAAGGATTTCATAGGAGGGAATTAATGACATATCTTCCACTGAGGGATGATAATAGATATGAGTGTTTTATAAAAGAAGGATTCAATTTAACATTTGTCCTTCCTTTTCCCTCAGAATCAAATGGTAATTCAATTACATGTGACTGGTATGAAGACAGGATGTGCATGGGAGGTGATCTAGCAAACTCTTAATTCCCAATCTCTCTCTCCTACATTTTGCAGGTAGACAGGTAGGCTGGGCTTCCCCTAGATTTGATTTCTGCGTCAAACCTCTCAGTTATTAACCTCATGAAAATGAAAAAAAATGGAAAATTATGTGGAACGGCACTATTACAGTACAATTTTATTATATAAAGCAAGATACCTTGTAAATATGATTTAAAAGTGTTCATTAATGAAACTGATATTTTTGTGTTCTAATTTATCAAGCCATAAAATAATCATAAAATGGTCCCTGTACCCATGTTAGTTACAGCCCTGTGGATATGGACTTGACATTCACATGAACATAAAATGACCTTGCCCCTCTAAATCTGGGGGAAGCTTTTATGATGGGAGCAATGGAATCACCCAGGTCATGTCCTACAGCTGACAACTGACCTACAGTTGGAATTCATGTACCCTTCCAAATGTCCCACATACTGTACTCTGGATGCCCTTGCTCTACAGGAAATAATGGCCCAAATTACTGTCAGTCGAGTTTGTAAGGGCTAATCGGAGAGGATTTCCACACTGTACCACTTAATTTGTATCCTGATTCTGAGAGAGGAGGACTCTGCCAATGCCCAGTCTTTTGACTGCCACCGTCATAAACCACAACACAGAATAACCCAAAGAAACAGCTGTCATTATGCATTAACAACTCAACCTTGCCGTTGACTACAGAAGCATCCAGAGCATGCCAGACAGGATTCAGTTTCATGTTTAAAAGGAATGCAGCACAGAGAATGTCTCTTCAAATGCATTTTTTTCTAGCAGTATAAAATCATGATACCCTCATTTATTACTTTTCTTCTTCCCGGAATATATATTCAAGGAGAGTAAGGTGAACTTAAGGCAGAGTTTCAAACATCTGACAGATAAGGGTAAGCTTGACCTGAGACTTCAGCTGGTGCTTACCAGATCGGACACTGAGATAGGTTTAAGATATGCTAAATCACTGAAGCTCCACAGCAGGGGACGTAAAGAACTAACAACAAGAAACATTATTTTACCAGCTGATCTAAATTAGGAGACACAGGCAGCTGCAGCTGGTACACCTGTAAGCCAACATCTGGCTACGAATACAAGCACCCATGTATCACTGTTCTGCCCATGCCTAAACTGGTCTAAACTGGTCATGTTAAGCTTCATATCCTTTCAGCAGCAGTAGAAAAACACACCTGGGGAGAGAGAAAGTAGTGGATAATGTATGTAACCCATTATTTCTCTTCTCTTCCCATAACACATGCATCCTCTGTTTTCTCACTCAAAATAATCACCCATTCATGCAACAAAGACAGATCAACCAAATAGGGCAGAAAGTTGTTGCAGTCTTGTCTGTATTCCTCTAGGAAGCTTGGTGGTGACCTGTGGATCTCTTCTATACCTCTCAGGCATTTAAGTAGGGCTGTACTGAAAAATTCGAAGCTTCAAAGCTTCGTTCATTGAATTGGCATTTGATTGTGAAATTAAGCATTCGATTATTAGGATGGGTGCTCAGTTGCAGTTTTAAGGTTTCTGCTACTGTAATACAAGAAATTTAGATGTTAAAGCGACCTACTTTTTATTATCATTTAACACAAACAATTTTGCCAATAAACTGTGGGGCGCCAAGTGTAACAGAGCTTTTCAGTTTTTCCTTGGACACAATGCCTTCTGTGCTACAAAACATAATTTCATTACGAAACCATAACGTGTTAGCATTGTGTCCATGAAATACTGAAGAAAGCACATACTTTCATGCACAGAAAACAAAATGGATGATTCCTGTCGTGCACTGAATTGACCGTTGTGGTTTTCATTTTGTAGATGTCCTAGGCCAGCATTTATGCTTTTGTGGCACGAAATGCAGAATGCGCTATACTATCATCATTTCGTGCCATCGAATGTTCATTTTGTCCATTGTTTTGCTATATTACTGAAAGTACGATGTGCACGAAAGGGATTTAGCACAATATATTCCGTGACTCCGCAGTTACAGAAGGCATTCCGTCCACGAAAGCAAAGGACACTTTGAACTTTCGTAGACATCAGTGTTTTGCTTAAGTACAAAATTAATTATGTTCATAGGCTATATTACTTAAGGTATAATGTGCATGAAAGGGCTTTGGTCCAATACATTCCATGAGTCTGTAGTTTACAGAATAAATGATGTGTCACAAAATCGCACAGGAATAATTCCGTACACTAAAGATAATGCTGAACTTTTGTAGACAGCTGTTTTCTACATTCATTTGATCACTTACGAAATGCGGAAACAAGAGGCCAAAACTATGATGTCACGTCACAGACATTTGACACTTTGTTCGAAAAAGGTTGGCTAAAACTCGGATGGCAAAAAATGGCATTCGATACAGCCCTACATTTAAGCTTTGCATAATTACACATTTCAATGTGATGATTACATAATTTATGACCATGGATTAATACCATTGCATTTCTGCTCTAAGACTGAGCTTCTGATGCTTGGAAGCGGCCACCTACTATCCACTGATTCTGCTGTGATTAAACACCGGTAGCTGAAATGTGACATCATAATCTCTCCAATCCTCAGTCTGCATTTAAACCCTGGATTCTGATGAATGATTCACCACCAGCATCTCCTTCCCAAATTATCCTTGTTATACTCATTAAAGAGTGTTACATTTCTGTCTATAGTGTTTTCGCTCAAATATACAGGTAGCCGCCCAGTTGAAAAGAATGCACAGTAATACAACGGTGCTCAATCATTGGTGGTGAGCAAGTGATGCAGTCGCTGTTCTATGGTAATAATACTTAAAAATCGAGAGCCAAGCAGCATTGTGCTTTTTATATCCTAGATTTTCCCTATGACGTCACAAACAGACTGATCCCAAGTGTATAGGTGTGTGTGGCACTTTGTAAAGTACATTTCAATTCCATCACCATCAAATTAGGGGGTGGGAAATTGTCAGCTCTTCCCAAAAGTGAGGACTATTGTACAGGCCCACCCACTCTTTAGATATGGCTAGGCTGCAGGCCTATTTTCCTCCATCCTCCCTGCTGCCAGCCCCATTTGATAACAGTTTTCACCAGGCCAGCTGCTCCACTGTCAGCCAAGGCACCAACACCACCATTAGCATCAAATGGCCCACACCAGCCAGCTCACACTTAGGGCTAGCCCCTTCATACAGCACTGATCACCGCTCCGTCAACTGCTACTTCCCAGGCTTTGACTCAAGTACCAAGCAAACACATTTATCTCCCTTTGGGGCCAGAGGAGCTTATTTTCAGGGGCTGAAAACAGCTGTTCTTGCCACATTGTTTTAACAATGAGAGCTGTATAAAATTGAAACAGGGCTTTTTTTGTGGCTGAGTGCTTCCTGGTTTTACCCCATTCCCACCAGCTGGGGATTGAGATAAGGGGCACCTCACCTTGTACACACATAGCGAGGGGACAGGGTAGGCAGGAGAGCATGGAGTTAGTATGATCTAAAATGCAGCAGACCCCCAAGGCAGGCTTTGGGAGTGGGGGTCTGGTACCTCACTGTGCTCACAAAGCACATTATGTAACATAAAGACAAGGGTGCTGCCATCATGCCCTGAGATGTGGTTGCCCACAAGAGCGGCCATGCCAGTCCCACTCCCTCTGCCCCCAACCCAGATCTCCACCACCCATCCTGGACACAGACAGCCCTTAGGGCACCTAAAATCCAGAGCTGCATGCTGAAATGCCCTTCAAACTTAATTACGCCTACTAATTAGAGGATTTTAACCAGTGGCCAGTGACAGGAGTCTTCCAGACCCATTTTTTGTGCAGTAATCTGGAGCCATAACATGCAGAGCTTCTTCAACATGTCAGGGCTGGGATCATAGCAGGGGCCAACTCCCTGACAAGCTGTTGTCTCAATTACAAGTCAGAGCCAAAGCAGCAGATTACAATGGTAATCCACTGGTATCTGACAAATGGGTTTAATCCCTTAATCCAGACAGCAGCCTGCCTCTCCGCCAAAGGCAGGCACTGGGCCAAAGGGGCTCCATTTTGGGGGGTGCAGGTACAAGGGTGCGTGCACATGTGCATCTTTGTCTGTGGGCACCTTTGTGCATCGTGTTTCTTTGTGTGTGCACCTATGAGCGACACACAAACCAGTGATCCCTCTTTTGAAAAGGTCTTTGTCCACTTTACGCCCCAGCAAAAGCTCCTCCCACCATTTAATGACATGAATGTCATAACTCAGATGACCATTCCCATATATTTCAAAGCATGTCATTTTTGTTTTTAAAATCATTTAGTATTGTAATTGATGTCTGTCTCAGCAAGAGGGTGCTGGCTTGTGTTTGTCAGACTTTTCCCACATTAACATCAGAACCCTTAACCGAAGGTGTCATAAGCCAAGCCAGCGAAGATATCCATCTGCCTTGTAAGTGACACAAACACAAGCCACGCATGTTTCAGAAAATAAATCTATCATCATGACTTGCGTGTAGCGTGTTGCAGTGGTAAGGACCAGATTCTTGGATTTTACCATGTGGTAAATATATTAGCGCCATGGTGAATGTAAGCATTTCAAGACCTAGATAAAACCACAGATCTGCTGGGAAAAACAGTGAGCACCTGAATGTTTAACGGCCTCGTCAGAAGTGGCGGGCTCCTGCATCGCCACAGGTAGCCACTATGAGCCTCAAGTGACAGCTTCCCGCCAGCGCTCATTAGCAGGGTGGTGTGACAGGGGATCCGCAAGGTTCAGAAGCATGGCTGGGACCACTCCTCCTCCACCCTGCATACATACATTCTGTGGCGTGTTTCTGTGAGAATATTTTACTTGCATTTCCTCCGTGGAGGTTCTACACATCTTCTTCAAATTTTTAAAGGCCAAGCACTCTGCTTTCCAAGTCAGCATACGATTTGAGGCCAGCTCAATGCTAATTAGGGATGCACGATATTGGATTTTTGCCAATATTTGATATGCAGATATTTTCAAACTCATTTTGGCTGATTGCCAATGCCGATACCAATATAGTGTATATATACATATATATAGATGAGGCCTAATTTACATTTACATTTATTTATTTAGCAGATGCTTTTATCCAAAGCAACTTACAAAAGTGCATACAGTAAGTATAGCAATAATATAATAATTTAAAAATGGTCTCACTCCCCTCCGGAAGCAGAGGGAAGCTTAGCAGCACACAACTGGCATCCTCACAGGGTAAGAAACCTAGCTAGGGGTCGGTCGAAACCATTAGGCCCTCCTTATTTTCCCATCTCTCCTTATGGAGCCGTGATATTTATTTTGAATGAGCCACAATAAAGTTACAGAAAAGGTTACTGGTTGTCCAGTATCATTGTGTAAGTGTACAAACACAAACACTGTTCCGAGTCGGTGAGGAAATCAAGAGGGCCAGGAAGCAAGACGCAAAAAAACAGCATGTGCCTGGTGAATCAGAGCACTTTGAAAAAAACACACACCAACATGCAGGCTGCACTAACACTGCCCAGAGTGGACAAATGCCCCAAGTGAGAATCATTTGGGTGTTAGATAAGCAAGCCAGTGTGTGTTTGTATTGGCAGGGGGACTGTTTATTTCTTTGTGGGGGTAGATATGCTTGAATTTCACAGACAAACTGAAATCTTCATCCTGCAATAAGAAAGGAAAAAATAAGCTTAGGATGGAGGTTAAGTGTCTGAGATTCCACCTACGCAACAGACAGCAGGAATGGTACTAATGTTGCAAGTGTTTTGTCTATTTGTGCCTGGACAAAATTTCTCCAGGTACCTGCCTGGAATTCAAGCAAGTGCTGACATTTCTGGGCTTAAGGTGATGAAGTTAAACATCACTTGAAATGAAACTGTTACGTTCAATTGAGTCATTTGTCCATTTGTCCATGTGTCATGCAGTCTCATTTTGGAAATTAAAAACAGAATGGAGCACCATGTTTCCACTGAAACAAGGGCCAGGGAAGTGAGGCCAACTTCCACAGATCTGGTATATTCCATTTAATAAAAGTTCGGAACATTTTGGGGTTGGAACTGGTTTGGTGGTCTTTGCTTTACCTTGAATGAAGTCTCAAAAATAGCTCTACTTTACTTTACTTTACTTTTATTTATTTAGCAGACGCTTTTATTCAAAGCGACTTACAAAAGTGCATACAGCAAGTATAGCGACAGTCTCTCTCTACAAAACTTATTTTATGGAAATATTTTTAAAGCATAATACTCATGCAGCCTGTGGGACTAGTTGGTGCAGAGCTTCCTTAATGTCTGTTTTTCTCTCCCTCTTTCTCTCTTGCTATAGTACGTCACTAATTGGGCCGGGAATGGGCATTGATTAAGCCAGTTGGGGTCACAGGAGGAGGCATAGGTATAGACACCTGGGGTCCTGAGACCGGTAGCTTTTTTATTGCTGCTAGCTCAGTGTGTGTGTGTAGCAGTGTCTTGGGTGCCGAGTTCGGTGTTGGGCGTTTGTGGTGGAAAGCGCGTGGATGAACAGACACCGGCTAAGACGCTTGGAGCTGTCTTCACCAGCAGCGCTTGGAGCAGTGCAAGTGAGCTCCGGCTGAGTGGTTTATACTATGTGTAATAAGCATTCTGCTGGGTAATGTGGCTGCCGGTGGAGGTGTAAATATCTACGGAATTCATTCTACATGTAATAAGACCAATGCAGCTACGCTGTGCTGCTAGGTGCTGTTCTCTATAGCTTATTAAATACTGTGAGAGGTTTCTATCTCCTGTGTGGGTGCTGCTCTTAATAGCGTGAACCATAATTTTGTTTTCAGTTTCCCTCTAGCCTGTTGGCTGTATGCTTACTATGCAATATGTGTAATGTAGTATTGAATGCATTGTGAACAACAGGTTAGAGGGGTTTTCCTTTTTTTGTTTTCTTTTCTTTGTTATTTTTCTCTCTCCTTTCTTGGTTCTCTTTTCCTTTTTTTTTACTCCCGTAGCCATCCTCGGTATTGGTCGAGCCAGGGTAGTGGGTGGGAGACTACTGGATAGCGGGTCTCCTTAAAACCATATTCACCGAGTGACAGGGGTTTGCAGTGCTGTGTAGTACAAACTTTTAACACCCTCAAACCATGCTTACTATAGTGACCAGAGGTTTGCAGAGCTGTGTAGTTTGATCTCTTGGCGTGTATTGTTCAAAGGGTTGTTTGAATTTATTCATGTGTGGTATCGAGACCTTAGCCTCTCGTTACTGTGTTTCATCTCTCAGTAGCCCGACTAGTTCAAGTACTGATGGCTTTGTAATTCCCTTTTCTTATTTATTTATTTATTGACCAACCAAAGCAACACAACTTTTAAGCTATTTAATAAAGATTGTATTTTTATACTCTTTTAAAAGCTGTGCTTGTATATTTCTTTGGGACAGAGCTCCCCTTGCTCTGATAATCATACTACATCAATCTAGGTTAAGGGGTGGCATAGTTTGCTATACACTAGGGGGCGTTACACTCATTTTCATTGAACGTTTTCCAGTGTTTTTGTACCAGAATAAAAAAAGTGAACCGTGGGCAAAAATAAATAGAATATTTGTATAAAATTACACTCAAGCATCAGCAACAATACCACATATGATGCAAATGAGCAGAGATGGTAAAGACTGCCAATTCTTAAAGTGACAGTCTGTATGAGTGGCCTCATGAGGAGGCTGTATCAGTAGCTGCTGCTGTAGGACTTAACGTCTGGCTAAAAATGCAGGGTCCAGTTTATCAGTGATCAGTAGAAAGAGTTAAGCATTGCTGAATTAGGTTATATGTTCAATAACTCTTCCCCTAGGAATCACCAGGTTGTAGACCAAAGTTGAGTGCTGCACTTCAAAAGTCTGGTATGACTACACAATATCTGTGCAACTTAACACTCGGAGGGAACAGCAGGAAGTTGCAACTTAAGGATGCAATACGGAATGTTTTTGTCAGCAAGATCAGTCCTTGAAGAATGCTACCACTGTGCTGGGTATGAATTACATGTGTTGACTTATAACCTGTGTTAATAATAAAAAATTAGACAAATTCATGTTCACCAAATCAATCTAGCATGAGATGAATGGATCGTGAGGGCTTTACAGAGCATGAATGCTTACACGTCAGTTCTCCTGAATTATCCAAAGTGACCTGATGCAACGTTGCTGGGAGACCTGTAACACAGACAGTAGCTGCTATTCCATGTTCTCCTCATAGCCTTAGCTAGATACAAATCAACACTATCATCTATACAAGAAGAAATGTTTTTCAACAAGAATGTGTTACTCTGTCATATTCCCCTTTGTGCTGAACTGTGCTCTATCCCACTATGTATGGGGTGAACGATGAGACAGTCAAACAGGAATAGAATATCTGTAAGCTGAACATCTGCATATTAACTTCCATAACTTCTCCAGAAGTTGTTGAACCTTAGGGCTGGAAGTGGGGTCTAATTTCATATTCATTGCAAATACATTATCCGAATCTAGGCTCCATTGCTTTAGAGCTTCACCTTCAGTGTTCTATAGCACTTGCACTTTAAGTGACTTATGAGAAGCGATCAGGTGTCGTTGCCATGATGGGCCCTGAGAGCAGACACTGAATCCAGCTACATTCTCAATGTAACTGCAGTCCAACCTAGCACGGCCATAATGTCTGAAAAGTGTCCACTGTAGCTCACCTGTTGTGGCTGTCTGTCACCAACATAGCCACCTACCCTAACTGTGATGACAAATAACGCCACCCATTACGAAATGTGAAAAACAGCCTTTAGGCCTGCCGCCACCATTTCAAACACAGTGTAACATGCCTGTTACTCAGCATGGGGAGTAGGAGACAACCTGTCACTAATGCACAGGCAGTTCATAGGCCCTTGTTTACAATGTGTTTGGAATTGGTGGGGAGGAGGGTGGTCTCAGCATTAACTAAGCCCCTATGAGACACAGCTGGTAGGAGGAGCCTTGAGACTGACAGCTCTGATTCACACAGAGCGCCGCAGTCAAGACGGTTCCCATTACCTATGGCTGGTAGGGTTTCCCCACATGCCTTTGCCCTGCAGACACAGCTCCCCACCTCCCTGTCATCACACTCAGGCACAGGCTGTTCATTAGATACTAATCCTGGCTGACTTGTACAGCAAATCATACCAGCGTTGTGAAAATATGTAGCACATCGCTGGGGATGACATTATTATAGGCACTAGTGGGATGGCAGCCTGTGTTTACTTGGCAAATGGAACACTTCAACATGGGCCATGGAAAGGGATCAGCAGAGCTAATGGCACAGACGGGCTGGAGTAGGCACATGCCAGAGCAAAGCTGTGGTGAGAAGCAGCAAGGCTGAGTGGGGAAAAAACCCTCTGTGGAGGACTGTATGTGGGGAGAAGGCCGGTCGGGGGAGCCGCGTGACATGGGGGTGGTCCCCTCTCTGCGTACACAGCAGCAGTAGCCGTGGAACTGAAAGCAGCCTGGCTGAGAGACAGTGCCTTGAAGAGAAACTTGCATGTGCGTGCGTGCCCCACTGAAGGCAGCCATCACACCTCACGTACAAACGGCCACGTACACACAAAAGCCTAGGCACAGACAGTTCACAGAGGCAAACACAGCCAAAAACAAACACAAGTGCACTTGCATCCATAACTACAAACACAAAAACACATAGAAAAAACAGAAAAAACACTCCCAGGATGCTTCTTTGCATATCCAGTAAACACAGAGCAGCTGGTCAGTGGGTGCCAGCTCTCACCTCTAATCTGCAGCCATGCAGCAGGCAAGCGAGCCGTCCCTGATTTACATGACAAGAGGAGAGAGACAGAGAGCACGGTAACAAAGCAGTCCTGCAGGCCCAGATAAAGCCACTTACATAGCGGCTCAGTCACCAGGGACAAGGGCGGACCCCCTGGGGACATAGAACCCCATACTCCACACACTCGACTGCCCCAGACACAGGACTCATTAGAAATCGTCGAAAATGTCGATGTTACCTCAAATTGGCATTTTAGCTGTCCTTCACAATACGGCTTCTCTAACCTGCAGGAAGATCAGCTTTGCTTCTGCCTTTTACATTCCTCATCATAACCCTCTTTATCACTGATCAGAAGCTCCAACGTTCAGCAGCTCCCTTCTGAAAGGCTGAGGTTTCCGCCTTGGGTCATTCATTTTAGAGAAATCCCCTGTCAGAGCAAGCTGAGGTTTTGCAGCAATATTGTTGCTGAAATTCTTGAATTAAAAGAATAACAAGAAATTACTTAATCCTCAACATAATTACAGATGTAGATCTGTAATTTCTCAAAATGAGAATGTTATGCAATCAGTTAAATGAGATGAATTAATATATAATGTTTAAAACATACCACAATACCATTTTTCTGCCTGTAAATTACACTACTGTATTTAATTATCAACAATCATTGGTGAGAATTAAATGCTGTCATGCTAATAATATGAGATTGCCTAATTGTTGCTCTTTTGCAAAAGAGACATTTTGCAAAAGGAGTGTGACATATTCTCAGGAGGCACTTTACATAAAGGTAAAATACAAAAAAGTTGTGTGTAAATATGAAAGGGGTTTTTTGGTATTCTTGCATTGATGTTCAGCATTTTTAACAAAACAAGGGCCAAGGGCTTGTCCGCACTATTTGCCAGGGTGAGGCTGAATCGTGTTATGCAGGCAGTTCCTGTGTTGAATAGCATCTGCTTTGAATTCTACTGTACTTCCTGTGTATCTCCCTAGGAAATGCATCATCTTGCAGGATCACCATGAATGAAAAGAAATACCAAACCAACAAGCTTCAAGTAAATATATGCAAATTTTGGATTGACCACAAGGATTTTAGTTCTCATATTATTTAGTTTGTAATGTTTATTAGTTCATTTTATGCCCATTCATTCTAAGCTATCTAATACAGAAAAATATTTCAGTAACTTTGTAGATTTAAAACAACTTGTGATTGAGTTAAGTGCAATTTCTGCAACCATGAAATCTGAAAATGAAAATAATCCCACACAAATGATCTTCATGATGACATCATGACATACAACCCCAATTCCAAAAAAGTTGGGACAGTATGGAAAATTCTAATAAAAACAAAAAGGAGTTACTTGTAAATTCTATTCACCCTGTACTATATTGAAAACACTACGACAACACATTATTTGATGTTTTACCTTGTGAATTTAATTGTTTTTTGAAAATATATACTCATTTCAAATCTGATGACTGCAACATGCTCCAAAAAAGTTGGGATAGACGAGTGTTTACCACTGTGTAACATCACCATTTTTTTAATAACACTTATTAAGCATTTGTGCACTGAAGACACAAGTTGGTTAAGTTTAGCAAGTGGGATTTTCCCCCATTCTTCCATTATGCAGGTCTTCAGCTGCGCAATTGTGCAGAGCCTTCGTTGCTGTATTTTGCGCTTCATAATGCGCCACACATGCTCAATCACAGACAGGGCACTGACACAACCCCCATACCATGACAGTCGCTGGCTTTTGGACCTGACGCTGATAACAGCTTGGATGTTACTTTTCCTCTTTGGCCCGGAGAACACGATGGCTGTTTTGTCCAAAAACTATTTGAAATATTGACTTGTTCAACCACAAAACACACTGTGCTACTGTCAATCTCAGATGAGGCCAAGCCCAGAGAAGTCGGTGGCGCTTCTGGACAGTGTTGATGTATGGCTTCTGTTTTGCATAGTAAAGCCTTAACTTGCATCTGTAGATGCAGCGGCGAATGGTGTTGACAAACAAATGTTTACTGATGTACTCCCGAGCCCATGTCATGATATCCACTACAGAGGCATGACGATTTTTAATCTGAGGGATCGGAGATCACGTACATTCAGAAGTGGTTTTTGGCCTTGCCCTTTATGCACCGAGATTTGACCGGAATGTGTACTGTAGAGGGTGAAATGCCCAAAATCCTACCGACTTTGGGGAACCTTGTTCTCACAGTGCTGGATTATTCACTGACGCATCTGTTGGCAAATTGGCGAACCTCGACCCCTCCTTGCTCTTGAAGGACTAGGCCTGTCTTGGAGGCTCCTTATATACTATAACACGATGGCCTCACCTGTTTAAGATCATCTGTTTCACATCACCTTGTTATTTCAACTTGTCACATCGTTATTAGTCCTAAATTGCCCCTGTCCCAACTTTTTTGGAACGTGCTGCAGGCATAAATTTCAGAATAAACATATATCTTCAAAAAGCAATGAGGTTGATTAGGTAAAACATGAAATACCATGTTTTTATACTGTTTTTGTTTCAACACTAGTCAACGTAAACTTACCAATTACTGCTTTTTGAGACAATTACTGCTGTTCTAGCCTCACTCTCATCAAGAAACCATTCCATGCTTATGCACTCATTGTCTGGAGTCATAAAAGCTGGAAGTCAATCGCAAACAATATTTTGTAGGCCTGGACAGACCATTAATGCATTTCTTCAACATCTATCAGCTTTCTACCACTTTCTGGCTATAGCCATTCAACAGAAAAAAGGAAAACATTGTTGATGTGACACCATTGTAACTCATATCTAGTTAACTAAGACAGTCTTATACACAAGCTTGAATAGATGGGTATTTCTTCTAGGAAATGTGCATCCAGTAACTTCAATTTACAATTTACAATTTGGTATTTCGCAGACGCTTTTAAACCAAAGCAACTTACAATTAGTGCATCAATCAGGTTTAGCTAACTACCTCATAAGCAAACGATCGCAGTAAGAATGCAAATTAATTATTTACAGTACCATGCTCCTGTATATCCAACAATAAAACAGAAATCTGCAAACAAAACCTGAAACACAGAGACAAGGTCAATACAAAAGATTTTTTTTTATATTCCATAAAATATAAAAACATTACATAACAGAAAGGTTACACAATAGGGGACAAGTGGATTCTGAAAAAGTGGGTTTTCAGGCTCCTGCAGAAGATGGCTAGTGATTCCGCAGTTCTGACTGGGTGAGGAAGGTCATTCCACCACCGCGGAACAAGGACAGAAAAAAGACGTGGCCGAGTGGAACAACTGCGAGGTTCCCGAAGTGAGGGGACCACCAGCTTCCCAGAGGAGGTTGAGCAGAGAGATCTGGTTGGAGTGTATTGAGTAATCAATGACTGAAGATAGGATGGGGCAGAGCCTCTTCTGGCCTGGTAAGCCAGCACCAGTGTCTTAAACTGGATGCGGGCTGCAACCGGAAGCCAGTGAAGTGCAGTGAGTAACTTCACCCACAAGCAGAAGCTTAACCAATCTATAATATCTAAAGAAAACTGCAAATATTGAATAGCAAAATATTTTTAGAAACTGCACATTGAAAAATGATGACTATGTATGTTATTGAGAACATTTATACATATGAAGAAATATTGTCTTCATCGGGTCACAATGCTGATAAATTCAAGCATGCTGAAAATTTCAACAGCAGTTATTAGGTGAACTATTCAGGTAAAGGTGGCTTGCATGTGAAAAAATATCTTTTATTAAAGACAGCCCTAGATAGTCGGCAGGCCAAGACCCTTAAAAAAACTTTTGATGGCATTTTTTGTTAAAAGTTGGCAACCATGCCAGAAGTTATCAGCATGGATTAAGGTTTCAGAATAACCCGCTTGCCAACATGGAACTTGACCTTCAAGGTCAAATATTGAGGTCAAAAGGTCAATCGAGGTCAAATTTCAAGTTTTTTCTATTTTGTGATGTACTTTCATAAAATATAAACTTTTTTAAAATAAATATTGGATAATTAGTGCATGAAGGATAGAAATTTCAAATATATTGATTAATTTGATTTGGATATTTAGAGTTTATATGGCCATTACTCCTTTATGGTATGAATAATACAAAACGTTTTTATGTTTATCTGTTTGTTTGCAAGATAACTCAAAAAGTGCTGCACAGATTTGGATGAAATTTTCAGACAATGTGGGTATTGGGACAATGAACAGCTGATTAAATTTTGGTGTTGATCCGTAACACCATCTCAAATTTGTGGGTCAGCGAGCCATATTGCCTTGGCGGAGATCTGCGCTCCCTGAGTGCTTTTCTAGTTGTTGCTGTGTTACAAGTAGGCTGTCTCATCCTGATCATGTTCCATCCCTGCAGTGTTAAGACATCCATCAGCATCACAACCACATGCAGGTATACAGGGCTGTCCATTCTTAAGGCAAGTGCAGGCATGTGTACGGCATTTGGTTCTACAACCACAAGTAACCAGTTCCAAGCAACTACTTGGAACAGGAGGTTTCCTAAGCCACACAACTACCAACTGTTGGTCTACAACCTTCCAACCACCCGTCTCCTCAGGGGTTTCACTAACATCTACCTTGTCAGACTGCAGCCATACCTTTGCCTGATGATTTGCACGTGCGAGATGCAATGCCAATGCATCACTTGTTGGTGGTAACATTTCCATAGCTTTTTTGCCTTTTTGAAACAAGTCATGTCTAGTTGTACGTTGTACACCGCTCGTCTAATTGTTATAAATGGCTGATCGGGAAATGAATATTTGCAATGTCCAGCAAGCCTGAGAAACTGAAGCAGAATATTCTGGTAATGAGAATGGCAACTTCTTGGGAAGTGTACAGTACACTCTCTACTCTCACCAAAAATATGATTTGGCTCTATTTTCAGATTAAAGAATTGTGAGCATGACAGATAAGAGAACTTAGTATAATATAAAAATAATAGAAAATAGAGCCCCCCCAAAAGACAAACCATAACATTTATGTATCGTTTTTTCACTTTTCGACTTTCAAATTTGACCTTAAATTATAATGATTTTAACAACCACTGGAATCTGGAACCTCAGACCCTACTAATAACTTCTAGCATGGTTGCAAACTTTTAAGAAAAGAATCTCATGAAAATAGAGCCCCCCAAAAAGACGAACCCTAAAAAGTTTTTTTTTTTTTTTTGACCTTTTGACCTTCACATTTGAATATAAATATGATGTTGGCAACCACTGGATTCTGGAACCTCAGAACCCAATAATAACAACTAGCATGACTGCCAACTTTTTAAAAAGATTAGCATGAAAATAGAGCCCCCCAAAGAGGCGAACCATAACATTTATTTATCGTTTTGTATCTTTTGACCTTCAAATTTGACCTTAAATTATGCATTTGATTTTGGCAACCAGTGGATTCTGGAACCTCAGAGCACCCTCATGACATCTAGCATGGTTGCCAACTTTTTAAAAAGATTAGCATGAAAACAGAGCCCCCCAAAGAGAGGAACGATAACATTTATCTATTGTTTTTTAACTTTTGACCTTCAAATTTGACCTTAAATTCTAAATTTGATTTTGGCAACCACTGGATTCTGGAACCTCAGACCCAACCAATAACTTCTAGCATGGTTGCCAACTTTTTAAAAAGAATCCCATGAAAGTAGAGCCCCCCCAAAAAGACGAACCATGAATATATTGTTTTTGACCTTTTGACCTTCAAATTTGACCTTAGAATATAAATTTGATTTTGGCAACCAGTGGATTCTGGAAACTCAGAGCCCACTGATAACTTCTAGCATGGTTGCCAACTTTTAACAAAGAATGCCATCAAAAGTGTTTTTTAAGCACATTTCCTGGTGTTGGCCTGCCGACTATAGAGGAATATAAGAAGGTTACACCTTCAAAGAGATTGGCTGTACACCTACAGAGAACACAGAGTACATCACTGCCAGAGAAACCATGGCCAGGAGAAGGGGCTCGATCAATTCACCGCTGGCCTTACACTGGTAGGATAATGAACAAATATGCACTGGGTGCCATCGTCCCTCCAATGACAACACTCCAGTCATAAATAACACTCCCCTTATTTGCATCTTCCATTAAAAGCAAATAAAGATGGGGATGGGGGGATAGTTTGTGCCAACCTGCTCAGATGTGTCTGCATCTGGCAGCGCCCCCACCTCCTAATCATTAGCTTCTTTATGGCTGAATGAGGAAATGAGGGATGAAGGAGCTGAGGTGAGGTCAACATGCATGTGGCTAAACAGCAGAAAATGGGGGTGTCAGCAGACCAGAGTTGGCTGCTGGTAGGTCAAGGTGAAAAATGTTAAAAAGATAAATAAAAGCAAACTGAGAAAGTATTCACTCCATGGCATCTTTGGGCTCATACTGAAGAATATTAGGTACTGGGCAAATGAAGCCATGAGAACCTCAAAACTTCCTTGAATATTTAAAGGGTCACCAGAATTTGATCCCTCTTGCACAACACTGAAAAACGCATCTGTTTAAAAACAAAGCAAAAAAAGCTTTATGATAAATAAACCCCATCAACAAAACACAGCTAGCGATCACCATGGACTGGCACTGAACACCTATGTTCCTCCTGCATTTGTTTTGACAAAGAGGTTGAAAATTCACTGTAAATAAATTACTGGGCAAACTCACATAACTGGGGTTCCCTCCTAGCATTTTCAGGAACATACCCAAATGGGAAGAAACAAGTAACTCTGGCACAAACACAAATCAAAAATTAATTTCACAAATTGGAAAAGAAAAAGTTACTTTGCTCTTCCATTTGTGAACTGCTATTTGTCACCACCTGATGACATCATTTTGAAAATGAAAAACATTTTGTGATGTTTTGTGACCGCGCTCCTTACAACAGAAAAATTGAAAAATCAATCCTTGTGTCGTAAGTCCATCAGCTCTTATGGAAGGGAAATGAAAATGATGGCATTTTCACTTCTATCAATGGCTCTTTTGCATTTGGTAAAGTGCGCCCTGCAATGAACAACCAGTTTGGATAGGAGAATCAATACTACTGAAAGGGACTTAAACCCTGAGAGCAGCGCAGCACAAGCAAATAAAACCTATTTGGACCTTTATGGACCATAAACAGGGCATACACAGTATATAAAAAACAGAATCTCAGTGGTTCAAAGGCACAGGTAGTGGCAAAGCAGCTTGTTTTCATTGATTTTCATCTCAACATACCCAAGATGCCTGCCAAAAAACATAGTCTGTGAAAAGACTCATCTGCTTGAAGACAAGGAATGACAAAGATTCATATGTGGTTTAGGGAGGAAGAGGAAGGCAGACAGCAAGGGATTTCAAGACAGTGTTACCAAGCAACCCCTGGTCAGCATCACCACAGAAGGCTGAATACAGCATAGGCTTTCATAGAGCCTGGATGTGCTTTTCACACTGTACCTTGTGAAAGATGGTCTGATGGTCTCAGAGGCTAGTTTTTCAAACTGTTAGTCATTGAACCAGAACTTATCAACTGGAGTTTACATCCAACTTCAAATGTCCCCATTCTGACTCCCAAAATGCAATTTAGAGGTTGATGTTGGTCAAGACAATGAATAAGGTCTCTTGGGGTACTCCTCCTCTCTTAGATCCTACACTCTGAAAGGAAACCAGTCATGCAGGTGCTCATCCCAAAACATGAGAGGTCAGGCCACACCTCACATGGAGGACATGGACGAATTCCCATTTTAAAACATTTGTGAAGGTGAGTCAGAGATGCTGGGGGCTTGTTTACAGTGGCTTCAGAAAGTATTCAGACCACTTTGCTTTTTCACACTTTGTTGTGACTTAATATAAAATGGATTAAATTTATTCTTTTGGGTGTCAATATACTCACAATAACTCATAATGACAAAGCAAAAATATTTTTTAGAAACTTTTGCAAATTTATTAAAAATCAAAAGCTGAAATATCTGAATTACTTAAGTATTCTGACCCTTTATTCAGTACTTTGCAGGAGCACCTTTGACAGAAATCACAGTGTCAGTCCTTCTTGAGTCTCTATAGGCTTTGCCACCTGGATTTGGACAGGTTCTCCCATTCTTCCTGGCAGATCCTTTCAAGCTCAGTCAGATTGGATCGGGAGCATCTGTGAACTAATATCTTCAGGTCTCTCCATAGATGTTTTATGGGGTTCAAGTCCGGACTACGCCCGGGCCACTCAAGAACATTCAGGGACCAAAGCCACTCCAGTGTTGTCTTAGCTGTATGCTTTGGGTCTTTGTCATGCTGAAAGGTGAACCTATGCCCGAGTCTGAGGTTGTGTGCACTCTGGAGCAGGTTTTCTTCAAGGACCTCTCTGTATTTGGCTGCATTCATCCTTCCCTCAATTCTGACCAGTCTTCCTATCCCTGCCACCAAGAACCACCCCCACAGCATGATGCTGCCACCACCATGCTTCACCATAGTGATGATATTAGCCAGGTGATGAGAACTACCTGGTTTTCGCTAGATGTGGTGCTTGGAGTTCAGCCTAAAGAGTTGTTTCATCAGACCAGAGAATCTTTTTCCCCATCAGAGCAAGGACCTCAGAGTCCTTGAAATGCAATTTGGCACACTCCAGGTGGGCTGTTATATGCCTTTTAGTCAGGAGTGGCTTTGTCAAGCCATAAAGGACTGATTAACCCCTTCACATGTGACTTATTTTATGCTATGTAGCATGCCTATTACGTTACATGGCTCGTTATGTTTTCATTAGCATTATTAAGCTTCTCATAGTCTTCACCACCGCATTCACTATACTTTGTAACATTAAATCACTGTTTCCTCAAAGCTAATGTTAGCTAGCATTTTTCCAATCGAGCGCTCTAATCACACCAGTTTGACCGTACGCGCGGAAGGGCTAATCACACCCATGTGACCGTATGTGTGAAAGGGTTAACAGAGTGATTC
The DNA here is from genome assembly GCF_013368585.1 of Megalops cyprinoides. NCBI lineage: Eukaryota > Metazoa > Chordata > Actinopteri > Elopiformes > Megalopidae > Megalops > Megalops cyprinoides. Next base: position 32,103,565 of record NC_050595.1, read on the forward strand.
TGAGATCATTGTCCTTCTGGCAGGTTTTTCCATCTCTGCAGAAGACTTCTGAAACTCTGTTATAGTGGCCATTGGGTTCTTGGTCACCTCCCTGACCAAGGACCTTCCTACCCAGTTACTGAGCTTGGAAGGATGGCCAGCTCTAGGAAGAGTCCTGGTGGTTCCATACTTCTTCCATTTCACAATGATGGAGCCCACTGTGCCCCAGGAACATTCAAATCTTTAGAAATGGTTTTATACGCTAGCCCAGATCTATGCCTTGACACAATTTCATTACGGAGGTCTAAGGAGAGTTCCTTGGACTTCATGGCTTGGTTTTTCATCTAACATGCACTGTGAATTGTGGGACCTTATAAATCATGTCCAAGCAATTCAGTTTGCCACAGGTGGACTCCAAACAAGATCAAAAGACATCTCAAGCATAATCAAAGCAAACAGAATGCACCAGCTTAATTTAATTCACTTTTAATGCCACAGCAAAGGGTCTGAATACTTAGATAAATTCAGTTTTTGATTTTTAATAAATTTGCAAAAAAATTCTTCAAAGATGTTTTTGCTTTGTCATTATGAGATATTGTGAGTATATCAACACCCAAAAGAATAAATTTAATCCATTTTAGATGAGGTCTATAACAAAAGTGAAAGGGTCTGAATACGTTCTGAAGCCACTGTAGTGACTGCCAGGCTCCCAGGGATTGACAGGAGTAGTGAGGATGGGGTTTCAGGACCTCTCTGCAGATCTGTGGGTATGATCCAGTCCAGTGGTGGCTGGTGAGCTGGAAACAGGGGAGGCTGAAACATTACCTTTAAATCTATCATTACGTTCAACCTGTTCCCATTTATCTTCCTTGATTAACAATAAAAGAAATAATTCACAGAATAACTGACACCAATCGCATAAATGGAATAAATGATTATGCTCGCAAAACAGCGCAGATTGTCTGTAGTTTGTGTGCTTGCAAAAGCTACAAGGTGAGATTGTTTAATTAACAAGGATGGCATTTAACAATTTAAATTACATTAAATGCTCATGACACATCACAGCTTTTGTGAGGTCTGTATTCTAAACGTTATTGTTCATTGCACTCAACCTAACCTAAAAGTTTATTCTCAGTAATTTAAATCGATCTAACTAAATTTAGCTCCGTTTTGTAATTCGAATTTTGTAACACAAGAAAGCTATAATGTGAAACATTTAAGAGAAAGCTTTGGGATTACTTGCCACTTAATTGTTCAAACTGCCATCCTTGTTAATTAAACAACTTCATGCTTTACTTTCGCAATAATGCACAAACTACAGACAATCTGCGCTGTTTCATGAGAATAATCATTAACTCTATTTACGCATTGGTGTCAATTATTCTGTGAATTATTTGTTTTATTGTTAATCAAGGAGGATAAAGGGGAACAGGTTGAAACTAATGATAGATTTAAAGGTAATGTTTCAGCTTCCCCTGTTTCCAGCTCACCAGCCGCCACTGATCCAGTCTGAGTGTGAGGACAGCCCAGACTCTTGGCTATGAAGAGCTTCTGTTCACACAAGCCACCAGATGAGGGCTTAATGAAGCTTACTGTAAGAGAGACAAAGGCCCTGACCTCCTCTGATGACACTTTCAGAGCTCCACAACAATCACTCACCTCAGACTCTGAGCCTCTCAAGTAAGAGCTTGAATGTGAAGTAAAGACTAGGGATGCACCCAGATATCGGCCAAACATCGGTATCGGCTGATATTCACCTTGTTGACTGTCATTGGCCTACCAGCAAACAAGATGACATTCACCGATGGCAGTGGCTGATGTTTATCTGTTGTGTCACATCAATTTTGCGCTGGCTAAATGTTGTGTTGGTTATTTGCAGTCCAACTCAGACAACAGTAGCCTACCCAGCTGCAGATTCGGATAAGATCCAACAGGTGGTACTATAATTAGCCTTAAAACAAAACCTGACGCACTTAGCTAGCTAGCTAAAACACTCACTACAGACTACCTAGCTAGCTAACTATAATGTTAATTTGGTAGCTAGCTAGCTAACAGTACTGAATTTGTCAGAACAGGTTGCTTGCAGTCTCTGTGGTAGAATGAACTATTTGGTCAGAAGAGACGTGATGAGGCTTTATTAATTTGATAGCTAGTTAGCTCTTAGTAATATAACAGCTGAGCAAAGTGCGTGAAAGCCAAATAAGATAGCAAGCTATCTAGCTTTCTGCGTTGTTTTTATTGTAGCTAGCTAGCTATGTGTTTGTTTCCAAGGTGATATTTGTATTTGTCAGCAGAATGTGATAGTAACTAGCTAGCTATGTTTATTGTTTTGTTTGTATTGTAGCTAGCTAGCTAGCTAGCTAGATTTGTCTTTGTAAGGTGGTATTTGTACTTTTCAGCTGAATGTGCAAGTAGCTAGCTAGCTAATTTGGCTTTCACTCACTTTGCTAGCTATCAAACCAATACAGCTTCATCATGTCTCTTATGAACTAATAGTTAATTACAACATTCGTACTGCAAGCCAAGGTATTGACTTCTGATATCAAGTACCGTTTGTTAGCTAGCAAGCAACTTAATGTTAGTTAGCTAACTAGCTAGTTTCCCTGGCACAAAAGGGGGAATAAATAACAAGCTCAAGGCTGTCACAATAACAGATTGTGGCCAAGGACAGGACAGGCCTAGGAGAACAGCAAACCAGAGACGTAGCAGCAGTAGGAGCCAGTGCTCGTAAGGCTATGGGCTGCCTCCTAGAAAATGCATTAAACGCATGCAACCTCCTTAGGGGACAAACTTTCTACCTGGAATGATGGATAGCCATCGTGTGCTCTGGGAAAACATGGTCCTGTCCTCCCAACAGTAGCCTCAGACAGCTGCCTCTTCACCTCTGCTCCCTATGTGAGAGGACTCTCTTTTTGACAATGAAACTAAGATCGAAGAGCTCCATACCATTAGCTTTTTTTGTTGTTGTTCTTTTTCAAAAAAAGCATAAACCGCTATTCAGCAGCTTCATGGCAACCTACTCATACAGTATTATTCTCCTTTTTTGTCTTCACAGGTTCCTCCTCCTCCATAAACTTACATTCATTTCAGGCACACTTCCATCTCGTAACAAGCCCGCCACGTCAAAGGAGACTTCTCCTCAGGAAAATGGGTCTGCCATTAGAACACTCTCCCACTGAGGTCCCTTCCAGGACAACCCAGGGAGGCATGTGTGGGAGATTCCCCTGGTAAAGGAAAGTGAATTCTGCTTTGCATTCAATTTTAAGCAAGGTCATACAAAAACATAAGATACTGCTTGGGAAGGAGAGCCTTCAACTGTCCCCTAAACCTGATCATTTGTTTTGTTTAATTGTTTAAATGCATCTAATGGATTCTTGTCATTTAATTTTCAGTTTCATCGATGAGTTCATTTCAATCAGCTGCATCCAAACCAGTTAAGTGTTTCATTGCTATTTTCAATGTTAATGTTAGTTTGTGTGTCTAAGAGCCAGCCATTGATTCATGAAACACACCTGTCTAATCAGAGGCGTATTAAATACAGATGTGCAGCTGCTACCAATGGGCTCACTTTTTCCAGCATTTTGGTTATGGGCTGCTTCCTGTCTTTGTTGTTGGTTCTTTTTTTGGTTAACGTTTTGCTCCTCCTGTTTGTTCCGTGAAATCAGTTGGCCCATTTCTCCACACTGCTATACCCTGTACAGGCACTTTCTTTTCATAAAGCCAGTCCTTCCCCTGCACTCAACTTCTTCCTTGTGTTCAGTTACTACCAAGAAAGTATACCTGGACACCTGAGTTAGACTGGTATGAATTTACTTGTAATACTCATAAGGTAGTAAGTACAATTGTAACGTGCAACCTGCAGTGGAACAAAAATGAGGCCCATTTTCCCACTAACTGATAAGCATTTTTCTCTGTTGAAACATCTTAGGGCCTGATGGAAACAATCTCTTCAAGCCAAAATATTGCTTTCTACCGGACATTCTCTTTCAAAGTGTAGCCTATCTACTCCATTTTAAGTGCTGAAGCGCATCTTTTTTTGTTTTGTTTAGGTTTTGGAACGTGTATCTATGGCAACAACTCTACAGCTCATCTGTATTCTGGAAAGGGATGGATTTGAATTCAATATTGCAGTGCACTTCGAAGTATGTGCACAATGCAGGAGTAAACTTCAAGTCAGCATGGACAGTTGTTACTTCCAGACTGCCAGCAGCATTCAATATCTGCTAAATATTAACAGGTAGCAGCAGAAACAAAATAAAGTAGAATGCCTTACAAGACTAGCCAGACAAAGAATTCAAACTGACTTAAAATAGGCAGCCAGCTTTTGATTCGAATAAAATACTGAGCAAATTAGCCTTAATTTATCTTCGTTTTAACCCTCATAGGCACACACTCAGGACTTGACAGTCACTGACTGTGCAAGCAGAAAGATTAAATATAGGTAGAGGATGCTACACATAGGTCAATAGTAAGACTAAGCAAACCTGAAATGTCTATTTTATGTCCCCAGCAAGCTATGACGTACATTTTTAACTGGATAATCACACAGGTCAAAGAAATCCTTCATACTGATAATAACCTAAGGACAGACATTTCTCCAAGAGTAACCATTTAATTTCTACTTCCTGTACCAGTCAATTGTCCATCATGGCATTAAGGAAATTTGACACCTCTCAACCTCCCCTGACTGGCTGGGCAGGGCAGCAGCCTAGAGTGGCTCTGTGAGGGTAAATGTACTGAAAACAATAACAGGAACCCTGCAAAAGGATTGACTCAAGTTGTTCCAGTTCCCCCTGTCTCAGATGCCAACAGAGGATGAGACTCCTCACTCCTGTCGAAGACACATGCTCCAGGGGGGTCTAATATCAGGACTGGAGCTGACAAGAGTGACATGCATGTCAAACTGCAGATAAAATAAATATCACAGATATAGCTCCAAACAAAACTCACCATTGAAAAACATAAGACAGGGATGTGACAGGGAGTGGACATTTTTCCCTTGTAAAGAGTTCAAAAAATGCATGTGGGTAGAATTAAACAACCCTCCATCCTCCCCAAGAGATTGACAGGGATGAAGTTGAGCATTAGATGCAGAACTATTCTCTTATGCATGCTTGGCATTCTACCCCTTAGAGCTTAGCCTGTAATCCTCACTTCCTTTCCATCCATTTCTCATGCTTTCACAGCTGGGCTGCTGGATCCCATCCTGGCACAGCTGGTACAGTAGCAACCCAGTGGCAGAGCTTTTCTATGCGCTTTGGCCAGGCTCACTTGAAACGTTTTTGCCATTCACCATGTTCTTCCACTCATTAACCTGCCATGCCCATACGTACACCTTTTAACATGCCAGAAAACACATTCAGGCGAACGCCATCTGGTGCAATTTGCAACATTAAAGTTGGAAAAAAAGCAATTACGGGCTTAAAGTGTTGAAATCATCTCAATGGGCAGAGAATGGAGATGAACCTGCATCTCTGCCTAGCAGTAAATTGCACCAGTGCAGGAAGGAAGGATTATGCCTTACTCCTACTCCAAGGTTTAATTAACACCAGCAGGGTTCATTATTCATTATTCCCAGGCCACAACAAATGAATTACAGACCAGAGGTAGAAATCAATTACGCCCATGTACTGTTCACATTACTTCAGCTCAGGCTGATATTTACTGCAGAACGAGGACGCTGATGGATGTGGAATTTTAATACAGCCATAAATAGTGAAATGTCATTTTTAAAATTATTTTTGTGTACATGCAGAAATGATTACAAGTGGGCTGCAATTCATAAAAGGTTTTGAGAAAAATCTCAACGCCGTTAAGATTTTTTTCTCATACTTGTTCAGGAATTTATGGGTCTTTCTGGCAGGGATGCAGCAAATCCAGGATTTGGTTCTGAATTTTACAGAGTACCAAAGGTTTCACATTCAGCTACTTACGTAGGATTCACTGAGTCCCCACTGAATCACTGTGTCCCCATCAAACATTCATGCCTTATGTTTGCCCCATGTGCAAAGAGTAACGCAAGATCCAATGCCGTTTATACTCATTTTCTTTAACAGCAAATGCGGTCATTGTATCAGCATGTGTATACATTTCTCAGTGAAAGAGTGACACACACTTTATGCTGTGAAAAATTATCTTGCCAGGGTAAAGAAGAGAAACAATTTCATGACATTGCCTGACCAATTCTCTGGAGTGTCACATTTTTACTGGCAGCAGAAGGCCCACTAAAGTGATCGATGGTGTGACGGAGTGCCGTCACTACGGTTCAGTATGCGCTCTGACTGCCATACCAACGAGCCTGGCTCTTTGGCGTCGCGGCCAAAGTCGCATGGTAGGTACCCCGTACAGATGGCCACGGCAATAATTCCACTGACCTTGCCACAGAAAGGCCACACACATAACTTGCAGCAGGATGGAGTCAATATTTCCCACAAACAACTGGTGGTAGACATTAGCCTACACATCTATGCTACTTAAGTGGATTTCTGATCATGCACATCGATACCATCTTACCTCTCCTCTGTCAGGGCTCAGGGGATTACATGCAAGGATGTAAAGTTCTGCTTGTTTCCTGTTATATTTGAAGAAGCACTCTGTAACGCTTGTGTTATTGCTGAAAATTTGATTTGCGGTGACACTATTACACCATAAGTAGCTAGTTATTAGGGGTGTGCAAAAATATAGTTTTCTCGATTAATCGTTTTTTGAAATTCGTCCGATTCGATATCGATCTGTAAACAAAACCAACCTGTATCATTGCCTACTTATTAATGACACGAAGCAGCAATGTGTTTGCATCAGTTAGCTCAGGGAAAGCTGGTTTATAAGGTAGCTACAATGACTGACAAAACGTAGCTGACTGCCAGTAGCAACTTTGCAATTGTGAACGTTTTCTTGCTAGCCTAATATGAACAACTAGCTACCTAGCTAACGAACATGAACAACTACGTTTCTCTTGAATTGCGCTAAATTACATTGCATTCGTGAGCAAGTGTTGCGGTTCTGTTTAGGTAGCTAGCTAGTGAAGTAGCTAGGTAGTGGTTGGGCACTGTATTAAAGTTAAAGCTAAAAAGCTGAGACTGCAGTGCACATACAGTATATATGATTATGTATACCAGGCATCTCCACGATTTCAGACACCCTTCTCCTTGCATCTTTTTTTATCTCTGTACATATCAAGAGACAAATTGTAGAGTATGGTGAAACTTGACACAATAAGCTTCTCCTCCATGTTTGACTGGAACCAAAATGTTGGATCATTTGTTTCAGCAACGTGTGTCACGCTGCCTTTGCTGTGCTCAGTATTTGCATAAACCAGACCTCGAGTCTAGTCTATTTTAGCCCCACCTAGTTGGCTTTGCAACGGCCACCTGTCTCTTGTTGCTGTAAATCGCCAACTCTCATTGAAAATGAATGGCATCTGGTCGCTTTGTCTCTCTCCTGTGTCGTCCGTGTGACCGTAGGGTTAGCCATGGTGAACGCTGAGAGGTCGTATCATAGTAAAAAAAAAAAATGTATGTAACAGGTTTTCCTCTATCCGTTTGCAGGTTGTTAAATGTTAGAGGTTAAACGAGAGCGACATCTAATGGGGGGACTAGTAACTGCCTTTAATCTGACAGTTAGGCTGAGCCGATGTCAGAGCCGGTCTATTTAATTCTTTGGCTGTGTAACCATTTCGGAAATGAACCTAGAAAACCAGAAAAAAATGCATATTAGCCTAAAAGATCGATCCATAACTTTTACAGATTGATATCAAATCAGACGAATTTCAAAAAATGATTAATCAAAAAAACAATATTTTTGCACACCCCTAGCAGTTACAGAATGTACACATTCAGACCAAAAGCCTTGGTGGCACAACACACAACCACATATCACAGATGTTTTTTTTTAATCCAGGAAGAGTGACTGAAAATCTACATCATCATCAAGAAAATATAGTAATAAGACAAAATAATTTAAAAACAAAGGTTCTTTGTTTCTCATGGCTTCTCTGGCTTTATTTAGTGACCCTCATTCACAGGAAGACTTCTAGATTTTGGTTCAGTGCATGCATTTAAATGGACATCAATTACTTTATTATTTTTAAGAAAACACTTGAAGAAACATTCTATGAGCATATGTAGGCAGCTGTTCTGGATTGATTAGCCTATCCATGTTTTACCAGGAGGTTATATCACAAGGTTTCAGTTAAATAGTAGTGACCCTTCAGTACTCAGAACAGCAGCCTAGTTTGAGGTTCAATACAAAATGAATTCTGGTGTTTGTATTAGGCAGTTTAAAACAGAAAGGCTCTTCTGTGTGCATTATAGTAAGGGTAAAAAAGTAAAAATAACACATTTATAAAATGCATGCAGTATAGCCGTCACTGTATATTGAATAGCTATTTTTAGTGCAATAACAGCTATCCCCAGTATGCGGCGTTAGGTTTCATCCCGTATTGTTTTTGCTTTAGTCATACCTGATGCGGTAGCACACCTCCAGTTTTCCAAGGCCATGTGAAATGCTTCTGGGGGAAAAAACGCCACTCATATCCAGTGATGGCGGGTGAGCTGGATACAGGGGAAACCCGAACACTACCATTAAATCTATCATTACTTTCAACCTGTTCCCCTTTATCCTCCTTGATTAACAATAAAACAAATAATTCACAGAATAATCGACACCAATTGCGTAATTAGAACAAAATATAGATGCAAGCAGCGATACAGGGGCCAAGCACAATGTGGCAGACATTGAAACCATTATGTTTGCTGAACTTGGCATGACTGAAGGAATCCGAAGAAAGAATTTTGATTTTAGGCCATGCAATCCAAAAGATATGTTAAAATATAGGTATAAATTATATGCAATATGTGTTAAAACGCCACCTAGTGTGCAAATGACACTAAAACGCTTGGGCACCCTCAGGGCAGAATCGCAAACACAGGCACCAAATTTGGTGTCAGTACACATAAGCATTGCGTAGATATGGCCTCACTACCTGTTTGACGTCTCTGCTGTTGACTTTGTTAGCACATTACTAGTGAATGCTTTCCATAAACAAAAAATCATGGAAAACTTTTGTGTGGCATGGTCTCAATATGCTCTGACTCAATTTTCGTGAAGATTGGAGAAAATTTGTGGGAGGAGTAGCGAAAAGACTGTTTTCATTAAAATTCAAAATGGCAGACAACCAAATATGGTGGAAATGAAAATTTGAAAATACATCTGTTCAACTTGACATGACCCAAGGAATCAAAAGAAAAAAGAATCATAATTCTAAACTAAAGACATCAAAAGTTATGAGCAGAAATTCAATTTTAGTTATAGCGCCACCTAGGAGTGAAATGACACAAAACTTCTTGGACACTCTCAGGACTGTGTAGGAAGTCCATATACCAAGTCTGGAGCATAGACTCCCATGGCAGATGTATAATAATAATAATAATAATAATAATAATAACACAAAGAAAACATGCAAAAACAATAGGGTTCCAGTTAATGATTATGCTTGCGAACCAGAGCAGATTGTCTGTAGTTTGTGTACTTACGAAAGCTATAACGTGAGATTGTTTAATTAACAGGGATGGCATTTATCGACTTAAATAACGGCCTCGGAAAAATGAAGGTGCGCTCCCGCATCAGGTATGACTAAAACGAAAACAATATAGGCAGAAACCTAACACCGCATACCGGGGATAGCCGTTATTGCACTAAAAATAGCTATTCAATATACCGCAACGGCTATACCGCCCAGCCCTACGTTAGGCATTTAACAATATAAATTAAAAAATGTGTATACATCACAGAAGCTTGTTAATGTGCCTCTTTAACTGTCAGTTTGTCATAGCAAAGAATGCTTCACAGAAGAAGAAACAGTCTTCATTCCTTAACAGCAGGATCAAGTTAAGTAGATGTGACCAAGAGATGAAGGGGAGGGACACATCTTCTGTCTTTTCCAGCCATGTAGTGCTGGAATGAGACTTCCATCATGGTCAGACAGCAAAGACACTCACCATCTTCTGTTACAGACAGAGGACCCACCTCTTAAAGACTATACCTTGGCTCCCCTACCCAAGCACAGCTCGCCTTCCTTTACTTGTGTAGTTTTACAGTGGCATATACTGTAGTTTCACTGCAGGATATGTTGTATTGCACCCATGTATCAAATGCACTAATGCATGTATGCGCTAGTAATTTTAGTGTTGTGAGAGGCTGATACATGTTCAATGGTGGTCAGTCGTCCTCTATGAACTGGGTTTTTCACCACTTACATATTATATATACATGCTTTCGTCTCGCCTTTGTAGGTCACTCTGGCCAAGAGCATCTGCTAATTGACAAAATGTAAAAACTGGGAGAAGTACAACTGTGTTCAGCTCTGTTACTGATGACCAATCTTTTTGTGGTATAGAGGTGTGTAAAAATAGAAAAGGGAAATGGCAGAGAGATTGATCACTTCCACCTCTGAAGAGCAAGCCAATCAGATAGGACTTCAGAGCAGGTTTGCATAACCTTGACCATAATCATAGATAGGATTCAAAACTGAATTTCCACATCCAAGGACAAAGCATACATGATAATGACCTAATAAATTTTCATAAACGCCTTTCAATTTTCATTTTGAAATCAAGATAACATATTTTTTGGTGGGAACCTTGTTCCTGAAAAATGTCATTGAGATTATTTTAATCACAGTCACCTTGGTATCTTGAGGGAAAAGCTTACCTTACATTAATCCGCAGCATTTAAAAATACTTCTCTAAAACCTCAAACACTCAAAACATCCTTATCATTAGGGGTGTAACGGTACGCAAAAGGTACGCAAAACGGTACGCACATTTTCGTTACAGTGGGAAAAAAAGACATGCAAAACATGAAATTTCTTTTCATTTATTATGAATTTAACTTGTAAACATATAAACTTGTACAAACTTGTAAACAGTAGTAAACTGGCCACAATTTCCTGAACGCATAAGGAATGGACATAAAGGCAAACACCTATGGCATTTGTAATTGCTTTTGCCCGATCTAAATTAGCAGGGAGAGGTGGCTTAAATGCCAAGGGGAGCAGTGTTTGCACTCCACTCTGTTTTTTCCTAGTTCGACGTACTGCCAGCAACATAGGCCTACCCGATTTCACTTGAACAATGATATGAACTATCGATCCACACTAAGGTAGGACATTTTGCTAAAGCAGGACAAATCGACAGAACACCGGCACGCTGCCTTCGTCTTATCCACTTGTCTTTGCCCATTGCTACTGTAGTTCACTGGAAAACCGAAATGTTCCCAAACAGGAGACCTGAAGGATAGGCGACGGGAGGGTCCTCAAGCTCTGGCTTTGCGGTTGCCATACTTACGAGGCTGCATCACTGAACATGTGCTAATTCAGTTGCTAAGTTATGGCTCCATTTTGGAATCGAAGAGGAAACAGTTTTTTTCATTTTAGTTCCCCACACAGAAATGTAGAAGAGAGGGCACACTGTATCTTGTTAAGTATCACTTTATGCACTAACGTTTCGGTCGACTGACCATCAGAGCATAAAAAGTTATGCATGTAACGTGCGTGGTTAAAGCTAGACTATAATCACTCGGATCACAGCGCGCATCGAACTGAACATCCTGTACCAAGCGGTACGGTACAAATGCGTGTACCGTTACACCCATATTAAATAGAATAATAACTTTGTGATTTACATGTGTTATAGTGTTAATTGTGAAATGAAAAATGAGTTTTGTTACATTAGTAACGTAATGAGAGCTCATATAAGATATAGAAAGATATCTTCTTCTGATAAGAAATTATCTAGGCTATCTATGGAGCTTGATCATGCAAAAGGTAATTGAGGTCAACATTTCAGATTTCATTTAGCTCAGTAGGCATACCCATATAAAGTTATCGCTTGTGGAGCATGGTAATCTTTCAGGCAGCCTTCATCAATTCTGTAGGGTACTCTACAAAAGAAGTTATCCCATTGGCTGGTGGTTCTTCATTAGAGGTCCAATCGGACTGGAGCTGACCCTCAGAAGGCTCCAGAACAAACAATGATGAATGAGCTTTCAGGGTGCGCATACCCCTGCATGAAATCTCCTGCACTCAAGGAAAAAGAGGGGGAGAACACTACAAGAAAACCACCAATTCATCTGTTTTTAACCATTCAGAAAGTGTTTATGAAGCACAAATTCTGATGAGACAATGCTTACAATTCTACACAAGGTTTTTTAACATGAGCTAATAAGATTGTACTACAAATGTGTGTGGTTTACCTCATTCTAGTGTGCAGTTAAAATTCTACATGATAATATTCAGCAGTTTTCTGTGCTTTAGAGTCATAAGGAATAGCATCTTTGAATGAAGATGCAGATAACCTTATTTACATATGCTTTGGCTAAATATTTCATAATCTTTTCATAATTTCAATAATATAAGACAAGGATTCCCACATAATTCAGCCATTCTCATTGCATGTATCTGTGTGTGTTTGCATGGGATTAGGTTTCTCTGATGCTTTCACAACTGATCCATTGGTGATAGTTTAACACAAAGGACAGGGCTGTTAACACATGTCTAGCTATTTCAACTGTAGCTACTTGAGGATATCACCGATTAACACAGAGGACAGATGAGACAGCATTTAAGATGTCTGTAGATCACTCCATCATACCAGTATTATCTCCAAGGACTTTCAACATCAAGTAAATTGTGCTCAAGTTTAAGCAGAAACCAGCAGAATTCCAGTCTTGGCACACCAGTATGTAAAATAAATGAATGACAGTGAACTTGTTTTAACATTGTATTTTCCTAGTAGAAAAAGAAGCAAACCTTAACTGACAAACAGTGTTTAAAAGTGCACCACATGTGAACCACTTGCACCACTGTGCATCACTTGAACCTGTGGAACTGCCCTTACACATCCCATTGCACTGTGTGAAAAGAAGAAACAATGCGTACGATACTGGGCTTAATATTGGCTTACTGAACTTAGCAGCTGCCAACAGAGCTGATGCAATGTAAAATATTAGAAATAGGAAATTGAAAATGAATCTAAATAAATGGTACAAAAATGGATTATTTGTTACAAGACCACATTTTTTGTGGTAGTTAGTGTAGAACCCACATAACATGTAATTTAATTTTAATTTACATTAACAGCGTTTACATGATTTTTAGTGGCACTGTACACTTTAAGCCCACCCAAGTAAAATTAATAATAATAAAAATTATGCTATTCATGCTACTGCAAATTTCATATTATGATAAAATTGAAAAACAGGCACTGGAATATTCTGGTCTAAGTAAAGTAAATAAGTCAAATTTATTTGTATAGAACTTCAGTCACAAAGTGCTTTACAAGAGCATTATACAATATAAAAGAGAGGAAAACATAGAAGATGAAATGACCACCCGAGCCCCATGTTTAAAAAGAACAAAACTAAAAACTAAAAAACACAATACATAATAAAAATACAATACACAATAAAATACACAGTAAATACATAAAATGCAGACCTGGTGCATACAGATTACCCAAATGCCTGTCTAAGCAGATGTGTCGTTAGCTGCCTTTACTGTCTAGTAATTTAAATTCATTCTGTTGTTACAGCACATGACGTTACATAATTGCAGTCTGGCTAGTCACACATGCAATGATTGAAAACATGAAAAACCTCTCAATGGGTACAAATTCCTTTGAAAAAGTTATGTATGAATTATGTTGTTGAAAAGCCATTATGAATGCTGTAAAATATGATCATGGGTTCCTTTTGAGACAGAAGTTTGTCTTAGTTTTTTTGCTGTCTTTCAAAATGACGACCAGGAAGTGCAGACACATTCCATTAATGAAATAACACAAATCTGCTTAGCTGACTAAAATGAAACTGAAATCTCTTCTTATGATCTCATCTGAGAGACTGGTCAAATCACCTAAACTGTTTTTGGAGAGTTAGTTTTAGGGGACCATGTGCAATGTATTTTGTAGACAGTCATGAGGAGAGCCAAGCTAGAGTCCACATTATCAAATAAAGTAAAAACAACCTTCAAGTTAATTACCATTCATTTCCTATTTTGTCACAAGTGGTGAGGTGCATGTGGACAGCTATCTTGGATATTTAGCGAGAAAAAAGGACTCTTCCAAATAATAAAGCCATTTTTCTGCTCACTACCTGTTTTCACTGTTCCAGTGAGCCTGCAACACTGAAATGTTTTCAATGTCAAGCTGTTGCAAAAAATACACTGTTGCTACATTCACAAAGACAATGTGGTGTGAATTGTTTAAAGCAGAAGCAGCAAACTCAAATTTTAGCATTAAAGAATGACTAGATCAATGTTAACCTTTTGAAAGCATTTATCTAACCATTATTACATTTCTGACATGATAACTGTGAAGAATGCAGAAAACCCCTGTCTTGAGGAAAGAGAAGTAAAATGTCTAGGGATTACCTAGGTACTCAGCATGTTTAAAGGGCAAAGCAATCATTCCAGATCTGACACAGAGACTCCACACAATTCATTTACAACATAAATAAATGTTTCTGCTTATAATGGCACATTCAATCTGCCTGCAACAGTAGGGTGTCAAAACAGAGAAGCAAATTCCTCATGGTAGTTCAGGCACACTCTCTCATCTCTGGAACAATGACATTGTGCAGAAAAGGCAGAAACAAACTTCGCCAAGAACATGGAGGCATTACTACTATTCTGACACTCAGAGGCTGTACTACCCATTACATTGAGTGGGAAAAATCAGTCAACTCAACCAGCTTTTCTGGCTGTGATATCCTGAGACAACCCAGAGAGTTTACAGCAAAACAATTGTGAAAATTTAACCACCAATAGCACAGTAAAACATATAACTGAAATGCCCTATGCATTTTATTAACCCGGTGTGTGACTAGCCAATACAAGCCAACACAAAAATACTTCAATCAAGCTGATTTATAGTTATATCTAAATTCTTACTCATGAAACATTTTGGGTTTTGTTTACATATATTTTAATAAACTGCATTTGGGGGAGGGCAAGAAATTTATTTTATGATAACTGTGGTTCTTTTCATTATTAGTCATCAGTATGAGAACATAATCGCAACTCAAAGACATTGATCCAACCCTTGCCGCTAAGAATTCCTATGGAGATTTCTGTTGCAATGATACTCTATTCTAGTACTTCTGCTCTGCAGGTCAACGGAAATAACACCCTGACCTGAATTAATACAAACCATTGACTCTATGCTTCACCTGTGCAAGTAAAGAATCTTTCAAAGAAATCACACACATACACATCCATAGCAAATTGAATGTTTAAAGATTATACTAACAATGACCAAAGTAAACTTCTTGGTAGCAATAAAAACAAGCTATGCTAACTAGACTGAACCTCTTGCTGTGGGATTTCAGCTTGCTGTTAATTTACTCTGTGCAATTATCTATATTAATCTTATGGCTGATGATTAAGAGTTGAAATTTAGTGAAAAGTGTTAAAACTATGCTGTACAAATGTTGTAGGATTGAGTCCTACAACATCTGTACATGTAAAACGTGCCCTAAAATAAAAAAGCAAGCAAGCAGAATCCTGTTTTCTCCATCAGCTATAAGGGCCTCACAGCATATGAAGACCAGCAGGGCATTGAGGTTGATAGACTGAGGGATTATGGATGCAGATAGCCTCTGTATTCAATGGAGGCCTACCCCAACAGCCGTCCATCAAAGTCAACAGGCACAGAGAACCTTTGTGTAATGACTTAGAAAGGTGAAAGGAGCCAAGGTGAGAATGTGGTACATTATACAATAGCACTAAGATAACCATTCTCTTGACAAAACCTCACTCAAATGGGTGTAATCCAGAACAGGAGAGAGGGGTGCACTGAACAGAGCTTTAAGAGACTAATTTAAGCAGCAAGCAGGGGGAGCTGGGATTATGTGAGACTTCAACACAGCAAAGCCCCGCTGAACTGTTAAAAGTACAATCTCTCACACACATGAGCGGGGGGGCGAGCACACTTCTAGTTCCGTAGTGGGAGGTGTCTCCTATAGAGAGCCTGAGCAAGGGGCTCTGGTGAGCAGAGCTTGAAGGTGACCTCCAACCAGCTCAAGCCTCTGTGCAGGTGCTGGAGTGTAGCATCGACCTTCACATAAGTCTCAGCTTCACGGGGTGGGAGCCCGTCAAACTAGAGAGCACGACCCAGTTATTTTACACCCTATGCAGGGAATGAATGCCATCTCCCCTTCAGCTGAGCTAGCATGAGCAAGGCTCTGTTTGGAGTTGTTCACTCTAAGACTAACGCTAACTGCTTCAGCTACCTCAGCACCCAATATCCATCTGTGCCCTCATCTCCCACAACGTCTCCACTCAGCATTGGAGTCACCAACACTATCATTTTAGAATCAAATTGGTTTCAGGGGATTTTAGGTTAATGTCTTCCGTACCTAGCTTTGTAGCTCTGGGTAGGAACTGGGGGTGCAAGGACATCCATGATACCTCCATGTGAAAGCTAAATGAAAGAAAAAATGGGAGCGATGAATTAACCGCTTCTGTTAATTATCCACTGCTGCAGCGGGCTGGATAGATAGGCAGTGAAGGGCAGATAATGTGGCTCCCATTATTTTGTCCTACTTGGACTGATAAATGTGCTGGTCTGATCCAACACCGCCTCTTCAAACATTCCTGTCTAATTGTGGAATAATCGTTTCAAACATGTTTACAAAGAGGAGGAGGGGACCAAATATATTAGCATGT
Organism: Megalops cyprinoides; assembly: GCF_013368585.1. Lineage (NCBI taxonomy): Eukaryota > Metazoa > Chordata > Actinopteri > Elopiformes > Megalopidae > Megalops > Megalops cyprinoides. The sequence goes on from NC_050595.1 coordinate 32,120,264, forward strand.
TTTTGCATGAAATTATCATGAATCATTTATCAGCCTGACAGGGAAACATACTGCCTGCATATTATTGGACAGATATGCCTGCAGATTTCATTTAAAAAACAAAAAGGACCTTGCCAGTTTTCTCATTTGCCTCCAATACAGGGAAGATTGGTTTCTTGGCCAACAGCAGCATATGTAATTTATTTTCAAGTGCTGCTGTGAGACCTTTCATCAAATATCCACATGTAATTTATTTTCAAGTGCTATTGTGACACCTCTCATCAAATATCCAACGTTAACAATATAACAATACCATAACCCAACCACATAAAAAGCTTTAAACAATGAACACAATCCATCTATTTAATTATACATGTACACATTAAATACATTTATTTAAAATGATAAAAACATCAACAGAATTGCATACTGAGGCCCGTGAGCTGGCCAGCTATCACACATCAGTCCTGTTAGAGGAGTCTGGGAAATGTGAGGAGTGCCTTCTTCACATTCTCACACCAGAATGTGAACTAATGACAATGATGCATTCTGTAAAAGACTCCAGCTACATTAAACAAGTATTTATTTCTTGAAGTAAATGTAATTAAAGCATTAGAGAGCAAATTCGCTGTAGAGGGGATACGCTGTGTGCTATAAAGCAAAGGGAATTATAATTAATCCTGATGAACAGGTGACAAAAATGACTGCAGCAGCACTAAGTGTGAACTACTTTGCAGTTTTGTGAAGAGGCTTGGCATGCTGATAATTGTGGGGTTCATTGTTAATCAAAAGGATTGTGTCCTTTAAAACTGTGCACAACAGACAGGTCAGACTGAAATACAGCTGGTTTCCCTGTCTCTTTGATCACTGGTGCATTTAAGCCTTCAGACATTCTTAATTGACATTAAGACATTCATTATTGTACTGAATGTACCCATCAGGACATCACTGTAAACTGTGAACACACACAGATACTCACTACCTAGACCCTGTGACCTAACACAGATTTTCAGATGTGTAGGATAGAGTCAGGGATAATGATTAAATTATTTACAATGCTGAAGCTCCTAAAAATGCAGTAAGAAGAGCCACTGTCTGTTTCACATTTCCAGTGGAGGCTTTGCTCTGTGTTGTCGCTTCATCAGTTCACTTGATGGTGTCCCTAATACGACAAGGCCCCTTTATTGGTTCCCCAACATTCCCCCATTCAGAGACCCATTAACAGCACGGATTGCATTACATGGACACCCTTGAGTGTAGGTCAGGACAAGTCTCCTCTTACTGCTCAGACAAGCACACAAAAAAGAACAGCAGAGTAAAAAACTACATTTTGCCTGACGTTTAACATAAGAATCTCCTTTAATCAAAATGGGTAGCTTTGTATAATACACCTTAAGAGCAACAGCAGAGGATGTAACCTTTTCTGAAACATTGTTTAAGAGTTCAGGGGAGTTTGAGGGGAGTTTTAGTTTCTCAGTGTTCTTGTGTGTAACACAGACTATAAGAGACAACCACACACACTTTGCCGATGGCTGTGGCCCTCTACCCTCCCACGAATGCGTGACAGTCACATCAGCTATAGAGCATGATCACCAGTATTGGCATCTCCCCTGGTGAGAGGCAGGTTATTTAATGCAATCTTCTACATGAGCACTCCTTCTGTGGGTAGAGAATGGATGCTTTTCAACACCTATCAACATGTATCAAGCATCATTAGCAGCAGAGTGTAGACGAATCTTAATCTTCCAGAGACTTTGCACAGCTGAAGCAGTGTACCGCCAAGGTCTTGTACCTAATGCAGTCAAATTCATCATTAACGATGCTGGAGGAATTCTGCATGTTCATTAATTATTGTTGCATTGCATTATACTGTGGATTACACTATATATTACTATATTAATTTAAATATATTTAAATATGGAAAGTAGTACAGCTGTAAATCAGTGATAGTGATAGTGATGGCAGATTCAAATAAAGTATGACTATCAGTTCCCAAACAAGCATGTGATGAAGCGAAACTCAACCATATCTCAAATCTGTGAAGAGACATAAGCTGAAATAAGTCTGCCATTCTGCATTGACACCCATCCTTATCTCTGAAAATTACAGTCATCCAGGAAGAATTTAAGTGTACTGTATATGAACATAAACTTGTTCTGGAGCCTAATAAAGTAGCATGGTTTTCAACGTAACAATAAAAGCTAAAGGATATTCTCCAAAGTCCAACCTGCTTTTTAACTACCAACCCTCTGGTCAATGAGCACAACTCCAGCAGGCTAATAAGAGCTCCACACCAGCCTCCACTCCCAGCGCAGCGCTCATTTGCAGCCCTAGAGAGGCGGGCTTTTCATAATAATGATCCGTTTCACCTGGTGGTTTGAAATATTTGTTCCAGTGCTGCCAGTGGAGTGTGCTGTATTACTGAGCACAGGCACAGGTGTTACCAAAACATGACCAATTTATTTTATTTTCCCAAAAGGGAAAAAAGCTGTCAAACAAAACAAGCGTGGGCCTCTCTTACACTGGATAACAGTATACATTTCCATTTAGAGAGGAATTCCTCAACTGCAGCATGGAATGCTGGTAGGCCTCTTCTAAAGCATGAAAATGGAGAATGAGTAAGTAATTGAGAGAGCAATGTGGGGCACTGCATGGCTGGCCACCTTACAAAGATTGAGAGTGGTGAATAGCAGAGTTGGCATCTCTTAATGATTTCAGACATCCGTCATTTCTGAGGATGAAGTATCAGCAAGTCAAGGACATTGTAACTGTAAACCATGTCTTTCTTGAGAAGAGGAAAGAACTGGTCCACATCCCTTTCTCATACAAAGCACAGAAGGGGGAGGGGGCGTAGGGTCTATTTCCTTTTTTGCTATAGTACCTAGCTATCATAAATAAAAATCCAAAAGGCTGTATTCCAGATATAGGGTTATATTCAGAATATGGTTGATTTCACATGGAATGGCCCAAACACATATCCACAAGAGCACTTTTCATCCATAAAGCATAATATTTAGGCTAGTATACCTGTACACTGACATGCAGAACATTCTATGCAGGCCTTGTGCTTCACAACTAAATTGCTCAATTAGTTTTAAAATCAGGTCAACATGTAGCCAAACACTCCACCTAAGCTCCAATAAAATCTCTAGCTTGCTCCACAGCATGATACTTAAAATTTTCCTCATTTTTGAAAGCTATTTATCCAGTCCTATTGGGACAATGTCCTTTGTTTAATAAATGAAATTTGAATAAACTGAGAAACTACAGATATTACAGACAGGACCTTATAAGTTCAGACAAAAAGGAATAATTAACCATTAATCATTACGTGTAGGGTGAGTGATCTCAGTGTGGAAGCTCCTGAAGGGGGAGTGGTTAGGGTGCTGGGATCAGCTTTACATTTCACGCAGTGATGGAGGGAATAAGGAAATGGCACATGGAGGAAAGAAAAGATGTTTGGGAGAAAAGCCAGGAGGGAAGTTCATCACCATGAGGTGAGAGTGGTTACACCTGTTCACCGATCTACACAGCAGCATCTGCCTGAAAACAGCACATGCATGTTTTAGTTACACCTCCGCTTTGGTACAGACCTACCCAGATCCTAACTTACAACCCCAAGGATAACAGTTTCCTTATGGGGAGCTATACATCTACAGCTTTCAGTTTGTGCTGCACTGTGAAAATGCAATGAGTCTAAGACCTTCCTAAGTGGGTCCCCAATATAATTAGTGGTGATTAATAAAGAAAGGAAATATAATACAACACAAACCAACAAGCCCCCTACAGAGGGAATGTGACATTTCTTCTGCAATGCATATCTCAAAGCACTTTCTTGCATATTCAAATATACTGACAATGATACTTCACAGATGGTGCATGTGGAAGAAGCTCACAAGTACAAGTATCTTATGGCTGACATGAAGGTGTACACCTGATTAAGTTTTGTACTGTTGCTGTCTGCACTCTCTCTCAGTGACCCTGTTTACACCCTGTTTTAAAATGCATCTTGGGTGATCGGATCACAAGTAGACAGCACTAAATACAAGTGTAAACAACCACCAAGACGCATTATGATCTGATCATATGGTCTGGGACGCATTTGACCACATATCTTTTGTAGTGTAAACGCTAATCAAAAATGTAAAGTTGAATTCACTAACGCTGAGAGGTAGTCAAAACTACAGTAAACATTTATAATTCCAGCTATACTGTTAATATAACTCTAGCTAATTATTAATATAACAATTACTTCTACTCATTTCAACATTAAATGCTGATTTTTATTTTTTATCATGCTGTTGGATAAGAATCGTTAAATTTCAAATACTGTACTTAATATTAATACTGTACATCCAGTCAGCTATGAAAATCATACAAACGACTTACGTTTAAACTTGTTGCACTGTTTGACTAGGTCCCTGTGATGTTGCACTAAAAATGCAACTGCTCAGAACTGCTTCCTAAAATTTGGACATGTCCCTTACCTAGCACTGAGTACTGCCTCTTTCCATACCCTAATTGAAATCTGATATACTGTAGTTGTAGTGTTGTTCTCAAAAATCATTTATGTGCACCATTGGGAACCACTTCATGCTAATGTGAGGTAAAATGGTACTTAAATACATCTGGATATACCCAACACTGTTAACATTACATTTCAGTTAAATCAAGACATTAACACACCGACAGCATGAATGCAATAAACTTGACTCAGATTCCTCCACTGCCAAAACTTCAACTTAGCTATGCAGAACATTTTTTTCCTGTTACTGTGTTGTTGTTGTTGTTGTGTGTTGTCATGAACATGCACAATATTTAAATCTTCTATAGTTTCAGCTGCAGTAGAGACACCATGTCTTTCTTTCAGTTCACCATCAACCAGTTAAGTCTCTGTGACAATATTCAAATTTAAACAAAAACGGTAGCGTCAGATAAATCTAAATTCACTGCAGCAAGATACACTATATGGACAAAAGTATTTGGCCACACCTTGTTAATTATTGAATTCAGGTGTTTCAAACAGACCCGTTGCCACAGGTGTATAAAATCGAGCACCTAGCCATGCAATCTCCATTTGCAAACATTTGTGATACAAAATGGGCTGTTCTGAAGAGCTCAGTGACTTCAAGCGTGGTACTGTGATAGGATGCCACCTTTGCAATAAGACGGTTCATGAAATTTCATCCCTGCTGGATATTCCACAGTCAACTGTAAGTGATATTATTAGAAAGTGGAAGCGTTTAGGAACAACAGCAACTCAGCCACGAAGCGGAAGACCACTTAAAATCACAGAGCGGGGTCAACGACTGCTAATGTGCATTGTGCGTAAAAGTCGCCAACGCTCTGCTGATTCCATAGCTGAAGAGTTCCGAACTTCCACTGGCATTAATGTAAGCACAAAAACTGTGCAGCAGGAGCTTCATGGAACGGGTTTCCATGGCCGAGCAGCTGCATGCAAGCCTCACGTCACCAAGTCCAATGCCAAGCGTCGGATGGAGTGGTGTAAAGCACACCAACACTGGACTGTGGAGCAGTGGAAACGTGTTCTGTGGAGTGACGAATCACACTTCTCTGTTTGGCAGTCAGATGGGCGAGTGGGTTTGGCAGATGCCGGGTGAACGTTACCTGCCTGACTGCATTGTGCCAACTGTGAAGTTTGGTGGAGGAGGGATAATGGTATGGGGTTGTTTTTCAGGGTTTGGGCTAGGCCCCTTATCTCCAGTGAAGGGCAATCTTAATGCTTCAGCATACCAAGACATTTTGGACAATGCTATGCTTCCAATTTTGTGGCAACAGTTTAGGGAAGGCCCTTTTCTATTCCAACATGACTGTGCCCCAGTGCACAAAGCAAGGACTATAAACACATGGTTTGATGAGTTCGGTGTGGAAGAACTGGCCCGCACAGAGCCCTGACCTCAACCCCATCCAGCACCTTTGGGATGAACTGGAACGGAGATTGCAAGCCAGGCCTTCTCGTCCAACATCAGTGCCTGACCTCATAAATGCTCTACAGAATGAATGGCCACAATTCCCACACGAACACTCCAAAATCTTGTGGAAAGCCTTCCAAGAAGAGTGGAAGCTGTTATAGCTGCAAAAGGGGGACCAACTCCATATTAAAGTATATGTATTTGAATACAATGTCATTACAGTCCCTGTTGGTGCAATGGTCAGGAGTCCGAATACTTTTGTCCATATAGTGTATATGGTCATGTCCTGTCAGACAACAGAACATGATTCTGTACACAAGCTGCTTGTAGATATAGCACATAGTCAAAACAGTTACAGAACAATAATTCAGTAACCAGTCTTAACGCAAATGAAAAAAAACAAATATCAATTCAAATACGTTTCATATCTGGGACTGGTACCACTGATAGACTTTACCTATACCTTTTAGGGATGTCATAAAATATCGATATATCGATTATTGATCGGCACGTTATTTTGTCGATATGTTTGAGGCATCGATGTATTAAAATTAGCCGACATTAAATTAGACGCCTAATGTGTGTGCTTTCCAATTCATTCAGTTGGCCTTCCATTTAATGTAGTCTGGAATACTAGCTGTCAAAGACCACAGGGGGGCGATATAAAATCTATAGGCCTTGTATAGTTATTACTAAGTTACCTTGCTCACCTCTCTTGCCCCTATTTTTTGCTGCTGGTGTATGTTTTGGTGTATGTAAACCAGGCTAGGCTAATGTTATGGCAGACAAAAATATTGGAGAGTTTTGGGGAAAAGGGCAAACAGAGCAACATTTGGGCTCATTTCAGATTCTGGGTTGATGGAGCTGGCCAATACAATGGATAAAACAAAAACTGTGTGCAAAATGTGCAAGGCAGAATTGCCATTCTCTGGGAACACAACCAATCTAATATCACATGTGAACAAATATCATAGCAAATGGCAGAGATGTACAGTGAAAAGCAGTACACTAGTACAAGCTACAATTGCGGAAAATTTGATCACCAGGAAGAAGTTACTAATTGATTCACCACAGGCTAAAATGCTAACAAATTGTGATGTTGGTCGTACGCAGCTTGAGAAAGAGGAGGGCATCGCTCTTACTACTGACTCCTGGACCTCACGAGCTACTGACAGCTACGTAACAGTTACTGCACATGTAATTGATTCAGCATTTGAGATGAGCTCTTTTGTCCTGCAAACTTCTCCCCTCGGATGCAGTCACACAGCGCAAAACCTGTGTGAAAGCCTTGCAGACATGGAGAGTAAGTGGGAAATTCTACTGCATGACCCACAGCCTGTGTATGTTACTGACAATGCTCATAATATTTCAAATGCCCTGCAGCTTCTCGGGCAACAACACATTGGCTGCATGGCCCACACACTGAACCTTGCCGTGAATAGGGAAATGGCGGTTCGAACAGTGAGTAGAGTTTTGGGAAAGTGCAGGCACATTGTTGGACATTTTAAACGCAGTGTCACAGCATCCAGGTCCCTCACTGACAAACAGGTCCTTCTACAGCTACCACAGCACCGACTGGTGCAAGACATTGAAACCAGATGAAATTCTGCTTATCATGTGATGACCCGCATTGTTGAGCAGGAACCCGCTATTTGTGCAGTTCTCATCGGTTCCAGAAGGGCAAATGACAGAGACCTCATCCTCAAGCTGAAATAAACCGGGACCTCAGCACACGCTACCAAACAGAGGCTGTCGTTCAGTTTACGGAAATTGCTGCATCCCTTGACCCACGTTTTAAAACACTCTCATTTGTTGACATGGACAATAAGGAAAATGTCTTTGAGAAACTTGAGGCCAAGCTCATGGATTTAGCGACTGAGACGGGGGAGGAAGTGGGCGAAACACGCTACGTCCCACCACCAGCCAAAGTGATGGCAACAGATCACTGCGATCAACTGACTGACACTAGGTCTACAAGAATGTCCAATTCCTTTGGCATTTGTGAGAATAGTAGAGCAGACCGGCTGTTACCACAAGACGCTGTGCGACGTGAGATGTCACTCTACAAAGAGGTAGTTCCACCTCCGTGAAGCTGGCCCCCCCATGTCATCAGAAAATGAATGAAAGTATTGCTGTTCATTTGTGCTGCGTTTGTCCTGGTTTGTGCCGTAAAAATTATCGTTTGTGCTGTTAAGGGTTTTAACAACAGTAATTAAACTTTACATTTTCTGGCCAGTGACATCACTCAGCCCCCCATCATTGTCCAAATCGCTCCAAAGTAGGTTCAATTGTTTGTGCTATGTTTGTGCTGATTTGTGTCATAAAAAGAAACATTTGTGCTACTACGTTTAAGTTATTAAGCTTTATTTGTTATCTACTCAATACTGTTGTTATGTGTTACATGTTAGTAAAACTGTCAGTAAAAATTATTTTTCTTCCCAGATCTACAACTGGTCATCAACACATTATCTGCAAACTACTCTACACCCTTATATAGGCAGCAAAATAGCGCTCTGGAGGTAAAGGTATGTCCGACGATTCGGCGGAAGGTTGTTGAATATTTTGGCTCAACAGCCAATCAAATTACACCCTTCTCTTCCATGCCCTCTTAGAAGCAAAATGTTGACGAGACAGGACAAATGCCCAGAGTTTTTTTTTGAGCACACACACTAAACTGACAGCTAGAGGACCGTGAGGAGCAATGGATTAGACCCTAATATTAAGGTAGCCCGCCTCCGTGAAGCTGCCCCCCCATGTCATCAGAAACTTAATGAAAGTATTGCTGTTCATTTGTGCTGCGTTTGTGCTGGTAAAAATAAAAATGTTGGAGGGGATACAGGCCTATAGGCAAAGGCTACCTTAATATTAGCTCAAAAAATCTCTGGCATTCGTGCTGTCCTGTCTCTGTAAATGGGAATCAAATATAGTGGCTTGGACCGCCGAGCCAGCATAAACAATATACAGTCAATCAACACGTTGCTTCAAGAGCACGAAAGGGAAGGGTGTAATTTGATTGGCTGTTGAGCCAAAATATCAAAAAATCGCAGACAAACCTTTATCTCCAAGTGCTAGTTTGCTGCCTATATAAAGTGTAGATAGTTTGCAGATAATGTGTTCGATACCAGTTTGTAGATAACTTGTCAACCTGTAACATGACATGTTACCTGTAGGTAACATGTCACCTATTATCCCTACATGGCAATAGGTTTGTGCTGAATCGCAGATGGGTAAGATGAGATCAGGCGTGAAAAGTCTTTGGGAAGAAAAATAATTTTTACTGACAGTTTTACTAACATGTAACATGTAACAACAGTATTAAGTAGATAACAAATAAAGCTTAATAATTTGAGAAACATAATAGCACTTTTTACGACACAAATCAGCACAAACATAGCACAAACGACTGAGACCATTTTGGAGCAATTTGGACAATGATGGGGGGCTTAAAACTCTTAAAACTCTTAACAACTTTAAAACTCTTAATTACTTAAAACTCTTAACAGCACAAACAATGATTTTTACGGCATGAAACAGCACAAACGCAGCACAAACGAACAGCAATACTTTCATTAATTTTCTGATGACACGGGGGGCCAGCTTCATGGAGGTGGAAATTCCCATCTCTATGACCGAATATCCGTTGGATTGGTGATGTCATGCTGCCGTATATCCAACTCTGTCTAGGCTAGCGAAATGCTACCTCAATGTGCCTGCTACTAGTGTCCCCAGCGAGAGGGTGTTCTCTACGGCTGGCAATATCATCACTTCCCAGCATTCACGTTTGGATCCAAACAATGTGAACATGCTCATATTCCTCAATAAAAACACTATTCATCAGGTAAGGGTTTGTACTGACCAATGTTTTGCTAACTGTTGTTTTGCTGTTGAGATGAGACCGATTTTATGTTGGCCTATTTTCATAAAGTTTATAACAGTCTTTTTCATAACATTAATAACAGACTTTATGTTGGCCTATAACGTACACATATTGTTCCATCTAGGCTACACAAAATATCTATCTTGGGAATGTGTACGTAATAAAAAATCTTATTTTCATTCAATGTGCCTGCATTTATGATTTGCTGAAATTATTAGCCTGTTTATTTACTGTGATGACACAATCTGACCTGACAACTCGTTTGCTCGTTCACAATCAGGCAGGCTAATATGGATCCATCTAGTGGTGTTTCCTTATCTGACACTGAATACCGACAAGCCTTCGCAACTTAGATAATTAAGGGTTTGTCTATATATTTACGCCTATTGATTTCTATCTGAGAAATTCTGATATATATCAATAATCATTGGGAAAATTTTCTGATTATTGATGCATTAAAAAGGCATCGATCCCAAGCCTAATACCTTCACAGGTAAAATGGCCCTGATGCTGCAGGGCTTTTATTGACAGTATAAAGACAAATGTGGCTTCAAATTATAACACTGAACCCCTCATCATTTCTGCCACTTGGACATTAGTGCTCAGTTAGCTTTAAATACATGCAGCTGCAGCGTACAGAGTGCATGATCAATCACAGTTGTCAATGATAACTCACAGCTTTCCCCATATCTGGGAAGCTGGCCAGGGCTGTCGTACACGGTGATTCATTTGTTTTGTAAATGTCAGCAATAAAGCACTTCATCTGTGACCTTCAATGAGCAGAAATGGCTGTATTACAGATCTGGCACTGCTGTGCAATGATCGTGAATGGCATCAATACGACTGGCCTAAAATGTTGTATTGCTGTGAATGAGACCACTGTTTGGTTGGAAAATGCTGTTCGCTTTGTTATTTGAATGACAATACCACAAACTGTGCTGGGCACACTCAGCTGTGAAAGTGGCCTCTAGCACAGATGCTCCGTCTGAATTTACAGCCCAGGAGAAAAGGAGCCTTCATGACCCCAGGCACACATCAGAGAGAAGGCAATTGAGTGAAATATGGCATTTTCATTGGTTCTTCCTTTACTTCAATAACATTATCCTTAGGTCACTGCCAGCATAATCCAAAAATGAACACTGGAGTTACTACATTATTTTCCTACACACATAAACGTCTTTTTGGAAAACAGAGTGACTTAAGGTAATCAGTAAAGCTGTGATTAATTCACAAATAAACGTCCATCTTATCAGCTCAATTCAGCGCTTTGGGCATATGAAACCGAGGGCCTATGAGGGATTTCAGCCTGTCTTTAAAAATCTGTTAATAGCTTATAAGCACTAAAGCACCAACAGTTCCAACACTGATGCACCAAACTCTGATTCGGTGAGAGTGGAGTGTTCTGCCTTTCATGAAGAAAGCAAGTACACTAATGAGGAATTAGCCTGCATTCAGCAGTTTGACTACATGTATGACCCAAAAGTGACATCATCTTCTCCCTGGATAAAGTATGTTTGTACCAAATCATCTCTGTGGCAACAGGGTGAAAGATTAGGCTAAATCAAGCATAGCTTTTTTAAAAAGCAACAATGTCGGTTTGCACAACAGTGCTCTATGCTGCATCCAGGAAAAAGATTGCAATTCAAAACTTTTTTCATTTTTTCCATTTCTCCATGGCTGTTTCGACAATGCTCTATAAAACTGACATATTATCAAAACATCACCTCACACAACTTGGCAACATGATTCAAAGATTTTCATTTCCTTCAAACCTCAACTTCTACAGGCTGAGAAAATTGTACTGGTCCAAAAGTCACTCAAGCTGAAAAATGACCCTAATGTAGCAGTATGTGTTTGCTTTGAGTTCATTCCTCATTGTACACTGCACAGAGTGAGTTAGAGGACCTATAAACCAATTCAGGTCAATGTGTGTCCCTACAACCACAGTAGTCACGAGCGTTTAACCACACTCCATGGCTCGAGCTCAGCAACTGCTCAAAGGAGAAGTCAAAAGTTTGGGAAGGAAGATGGTTCAAACTGCCACCCCAGATCACAATCACCACCTCAGTAAGACAAATCGTTTTAGGGCAATTGGCAGAAAAAGGTCAGAAAATATAATAATGGGAATCCTAACTCTCATCGACAAGCCTGTCTATCTACACTCAAGAAATTCAACTAAAGCAATGCTGGGAAATTTCTCGGTTTGGCTAGATTTATGACAGTATTTTCACAATGTAGGTGGGAGACATCAAACTTTCAAAGAGATAAAAGCTGAGCAATGAGATGGCTCTCAATCCAACAGAAAGCGTGCTTATTTGAGTGTTATCAAGAACAATGTGTGCCTTGTAGAAATCAATGCCAACAATGGCACCCTTAAATTTGTCATAACAGCCAGCTTAAACAGAGTTGGTGATCTAATCAAACTCCGTTCTCAGCAAAGGCCAGGAGAACTATGACCCCAGACAGTTCTGTGATTGAAAGCTGAGCACTTCATCCCAACTAACAATTTGTAACTCTTATAACATGCTATAACATCCGCATGCCAGTTGTTGACTGCTTAAAAAACACCATTATATTTTCTTTCATAATGCAAGGTTTCATTTGTCATTTTAATACAGGACAAGGTTCTTCATAAAGCTGCTTACTCTTACGTTGAATGAACTCATCTTGTATGTTGCTCTGGACAAGCGTCTGTTAAGCAACAAAATCTCTTGCTGAAAATATAACAAAAGCAAGCAAGATGTGCTGGGATTTTCTTATCAGGTTCTCTAAATGGAGTTTTATTTCTTGTAGAGCATTTCATTAGGGTTTCATTCATTATCATCTACAGAATGCAGACAATCAATCTTGTCTTGAGTAGGGCTGGGTATTGGCACAGATGCCCCGATTCGTTTCGATTCCGATTTACAAGGTAACGATTCGATTCAATCCAATTTGATTCGAATATGAAATATTGTATAGTGGCTTTCCATATTTGGAGAAGTGTTTAAAAAGCTCTAAAGGGAACACACATTTACAAATGCAATCACTAGAAATTGTGAAAATCACTAAAGAAAAGGCCAAAGGCTTGTACAGTTATGCGCCGCTTAACGTCCATTCGGACAACGTCCGTTCGCACATACGTTCGTAGTCCCATAAGGTTATAATAAAGTTTAAAAATCCAGATCGCAGATCGGGACGTAGCGGACGTAACCGGACGTAGTGAAGGCAACGCTTCCCGCACACAACACGTCCATCTCATGTCTCATGGAAATAAAGCGATTGCGCTGCCAGGCGTATAATGGTACAGTACATAGTATACCGTATAATACATATTGTCTTGATAGTCATAATAACGCCTATGCTAATGTCTAATGTACTATATTGTACTTTCTATCGTTGTTTTAATGTGAACTTTGCATACTTACAATTAAAAAAGTTTACCGTATAACAGTGTATGCTTCGACTCGTAGGAGCAGCAACATCCAATCTCGTGCTTATTCCATAGGCCTTGCTAAGTATATAGTATGGTGTTGGGCACAACGTCCAAATTCACATAACGTCCCTATTTCACAGAACGTATTGTGGACGTTAAGCAACGCATGGCTGTATACCAAAATCTTTTATTGAGGAAACACATGGGTATAGTTCATTAAAAACAAAAACCAACCTGTATCATTGCCTACTTATTAATGACACGAGGCAGTAATGTGTTTGCATCAGTTAGCTCAGGGAATGCTGGTTTATAAGGTAGCTACAATGACTGACAAAACGTAGCTGACTGCCAGTAGCAACTTTGCAATTGTGAACGTTTTCTTGCTAGCCTAAATATGAACAACTATCTACCTAGCTAACGAACATGAACAGCTACGTTTCTCTTGAATTGGGCCGTTACACTGCATTGTTAGCAAGTGTTGCTGTTCAGGTTTAGCTAGCTAGTTAGTTAGGTAAGCTAGGTAGTGGTTGGGCACTGTATTAAAGTTAAAGCTAAAAAGCTGTGACTGCAGTGCACATATATATGAATATGTATACCAGGCATCTCCACAATTTCAGACACCCTTCTCCATACACCTTTTTTATTTATATCTCTGTACGTATCAAGAGACAAATTGTAGAGTATAGGGAAACCCGACACTGCCACAATAAGCTTCTCCTCCATGTTTGACTTGGAACCAAATGTTGGATCATTTGTTTCAGCAACATGTGTCACGCTGCCTTCACTGTGTCGCATCGCTCAGTATTTGCATAAACCAGACTAGTTTATTTTAGCCCCACCTAGTTGGCTTTGCAACTGCCACCTGTCTCTTGTCATTGTAAATCGCCAACTCTCATTGAAAATGAATGGAATCTGGTCGCTTTGTCTCTCTCCTGTGTCGTCCGTGTGACCGTAGGGTTAGCCATGGTGAACGCTGAGAGGTCGTATCATAGTAAAAAAAAAATGTATGTAACAGGTTTTCCTCTATGCGTTCGCAGGTCGTTAAATGTCAAAAGTTAAACGAGAGATCTAATGGGGGGAACTAGTAACTGCCTTTAATCTGACAGTTAGGCTATGTAAGAGCCCGTTTATTTACTTCTTTGACTATGTGTAACCATTTCGGAAATAAACCTAGAAAACCGAAAAATGCATATTAGCCTAAAAGATCGATCCATAACTTTTACAGATTGATATCGAATCGGACGAATTTCAAAACACGATTAATCGAAAAAACGATATTTTGCACACCTCTAGTCTTGAGGTATCACCAATGAAAAATCAAATTACATTAACAACTCAAAACAGGAGTGGGATACAGTAATAATGATAAAGAACAATTTTTATGCAGAATGTTTATGCAGAATGAATATAACCTGGACTTCCATAACCGGGAATTAATTTGTCCACAACAGAGATTTTATCACATCACTATTTCCAATTAACTATATCCAAAAATTGATGCTTTGAGTGCATTCTTCAGAAGCCCTATAGAACAGAAAAATCACTCAATCCAAAACCCTCAGATTGTTTCCTGGACCACTGACAGCTACTGTAGATGCCTTTCTCTTTATAAAAAGTACCAGTTCTATGAATATAATATAACTAGCAAGCACACAAATATTAAAAGGGTTCTTTGGAAATTCGTACCTCAGAACCTCACCAAATCACTGCAACTCTTTAAAGCAACAAGACCAAGGTACTTATCTTTGAAAAAACAATCTGAATCCCATTTGCCACTTTCTCCACAATAGCTGTCCCAATCCATTTGAACAGATGTCACAAGTGGTGTCTTTTCTGCTTGCTGCTTTATCCTGGGTAACTGCAAATGATGTTCTCCAAAGGATTCACTAGCCCGGGAAATTGGATAATTGGAAATTGGATAATGGCAGTTTTCTGGGAATCATTTACTGGGAAATGACTTTTAAAACTGGTCATTTTCAGAAGACTGAAGATCATTCTCAACTATAGACATCCAAGTTATTCTCTTCTGCAAACAACCAAATTATATTGACACAGTGTGCTTCCCATGTTACCTGCTCTATGGATTTGATGTACTCTTAAGAAAGCACACTGGTGCAAACTACAGCCCTAAATTCCTATTCAGGTTAACCCTGCATTCACTGAAAACAGACATGAAATTAAAACAAGGCCCCCACAGAGCAAAGAAGTACGCTAATTTATGATTGAGGTTCAGAGGAATGAGATCTGATGCAATTCACTTCAGATTCACTTCACTCACACAGAGGCTGAGCCTGGCCATCCAAAGGCTTAGGAGACATTAGAACCCAATCACACACACACGCGTAATGTCCTAACCTCTGATGGCTGCACAGTTCAAGTTGAAGCTAGCTGCATCACTTCATGACCAATTGCCACTACCCCAGCTGTCAGCCACAGGTCACAGGGGGTGGTAGGAGGGTACCGTGTGCTATCCGATCAGAGGCTGGAGCAGATGGGTTACGTGCACCCCACAACAGCCCTCTCCCCCACTCTGCATATTAATGTCATTGTTACCCATACAACCACACAATACCATGTGTCCTCGTTATGCATGCAAGCGTGATCCCTGCAGATCTAACTGGCAGTTTAAAAAGCAGTTCAGCTGAAGAATAGTCCCTTGAACAAAAGAAGCCTTTTTTTAAATCAATTTCATTACCCTAAAATGTGTCTTTTAATAGGACATTCTCCAGCCTTAAAGGTCTGGACTTCTTTATAGTCGTCATGGTACCCACATGTAGTTAAATATCCAAAAAATAATTGCCATGCAAAATTCAGTTCATCCTCCCACTGCACCTGATCCCAATCAAGCCTCAAAAGACCTCTAACCATGAATGCCCTCAGTAAATGCAAGCCACTGAGATAGATGCCCTGAAAATACAAGTGGAAAGTACTTCATCAAGGCATGCTCTGAACAGCATATATGAGTGAGGATTTAAAGTTCTGTTCCCCAAGCTGCTTGGTGTCTTACACCTTTTCAGAGCACCCAGTTAAGTTTCTGTATCTCAGCAGACATAGTAGCCATAATGGAAGCCAGTGAGTCATGCCACTTACCCTCTTTTGGTCTTCCAATCCATGCGTCACTGGCCGTCTCCTGTGATGGTGATGCAGGGTTGTTTCTGTGCCCGATTCCATTTCCCTGGTCAGATTCTCACTCTGAGCCAAGAGCATCAAACCAAATATTCCCAAAACGAACAGAAATCCCAAGTCCTTCAGACCTGCGACTCTTCCATCCAGAGCTCTCAATTCATCGCCTTGCCAAGGGTAGACAATCACATCAAAGATCTCGAAGACAGCCTCTTGTTGGCTGAGCCAATTTTGCCATCAGCCATGGTTCATCACTTCAGCTCCTCTCCACAGGTGCTAACCTGGACCAGACAGCAGGAGAGAGACAGGGTCCTTGGCACCAGTGGTCTCCGTTTCATGGTGGCAAAGGCTACAAACAGTTCTCTGCTTTTGTTGTTGACCGATGCCGTTTCATCCAGAGAAAACACGATCACCATGGCTCATGTGATCACTTGGCAAGTCTAATTTATTCCCATTGTGAATCCGCAATTGGCTCCACTTGCGCTCAATACAATTGCACAGCATCCAGGGACCCTCAAACTTTAATCTTCTTATTACGTAGCTACTTTTGAGAAGGAAAACAAAAAAGGAATTCAGTAGATCTGCCGAGAGTTAAGTGAAAAGGATCTACGGATGAACAGAAGAGAACTGAACCTTACAAGGCAAAAGTCCTTATTAATGGATCTCTGCTGTAACTGCTGTAAATACTAATTTATGAAACATACCCCTAGGACCAAGCTGCTTTTACCTGGCACATATCTGAAAACTACTGAAAAATCTGTTCGTCTGAAAGGAAAACTTTTTTAGTTGATTTGCCTAAATGTAAGTCCAAGCCAATTTCCCAGTCACTGGATTGTATACAACAGCCACTTGTCTCTTATAACTAATTTGATCCTCTTCGATGATATTCTTCGACGATCCGCGTGATCTGATAAACAATCGCTTAATGTGTTAATCGTGCACCATGTGTTTTATTATTTCACCCAGTTTGAACAAACAGTTTATCAATGTGTCGACTAATGCAAATAAATGGACACTGGAACTCACCAAAATGGTTAACTTCAAATGTAACTCTGTTTGTTGTAATGCTTCAATCTCTGAAATATCCATCTTGAATTTTTTCGCACCGTTTACAAACCAGTTCCAAGCTCCTTAAGTGGAAAAACTGGCTAGATCAACCAACTTGCTAACTATTTGAAATGGCTACAGCACGTGGGTTTGCCTCTTTGGTGTTTGTTTATCACACTAGGGAGATTATATCGTAGTAGTAAACTCAAATAAACTGAACAAGTACATGTTTTCACTGAAAACCTAGGGGTACAGTTTATCTGCGAATACTTCTTCTCAGGCAGTTTATCAATTAACAGGTGCAAATTTCCGCATCTTTAAAAAGACAACAATCTAGACAACAGGAGAGCTTGATAATAATCATTCAAAAATCTCGGCTTCACACTAGACTGAATGTAATAATTCATTTAACAATTATTACAGAAAACAATTTTCTATCCAATCGCAAAGAACAATTTGTACTGTCCTGTCCTCATGAAGACGAGTTAGCAGATGGCTGTGCGTAGCTAGCCGTAGCAATTTCGATTTAACTTCACTAGCTTGCTAAACCTTTCCAAATTGCCTAAGGTCAGTGGTGGTCAAACCACAACACTTATGCGACACGTTTCAATTACACTTCCAATGAAAGAGAGTTCCAAAATTTAGAAACCCAGAACTAATGTCCTAATGATATAATTCCATAATATCCAGTCTCTCATAACATGCTTTACCCTAAGATCAACATCAATAGCTCCCTTCCAGAATCAATTACGCACCTTGAGCTGAAACACCTCAATGATAACGACAGATTTTACTTCCGATTTAGAGGATATTTACCCGTTAAGCTCAATATGAGTAGGCTACTTGCACAATGAAAGTACACACTTGGATTGACGATAATGAGATGAATACTCACCCAAATCAAAACCACCGTTTCCCTTAAAAACCGGCAGTTGCAAAACACATGCTACGCTACTATTCTCCTTCCCCCCGGCCAGGCAGTCATGCATTAGCGATCTCTCAGCCCGGACCCCCTTTCCAATCGATCACATTACGTCATTGCTCCGCACACCAGTCTTTTCAGCCAGTTTTTTTTTTTTTTGGCGCTGTCGGTTTCCATGGAAACTTTCATGGAAATGCATTTGTTGCCATCTAGTGTCAAAATAGTAGGCCTACTATCTGCAGTGATTCACTGCACACCAATTGACCGTTTTTGATCACTTTTTTTGTAATTAAAATTGTACTTATTGTATTTTGGTAAATTATGAGCACGTAACACTTCGTGTCAAACAAGTACCCTTTTCACTGTTAATGTAGGCTATTCTTGGACCATTGTAACCTCACCACCAAGTGGTGTTATTAGTAGTATTCGTCGTAGAAGGCTAGTTGTTTTTAGCAGTAGACACTATTTATATAGCTTGCTCGCCAGTTCACAAAACACTGAAAATGTCCAACAGACTGTTATTAGTACTAAATGGCTATCTTGCTATTATGATTAACCTCGGAGAGCAATATGAAAAGGAACAGCAACGGTACGTTTTCAAATTGGGCTAGTAGGCCTATATCCAGTTGACAGTGCATGTCATACTCCTCAAATTACCGATATGAGCAAAAACTGATGTACCCATTTAATTACATAGTGTAGCGTAAACTATTCGCCACGGAGGTCAAATGCAGTCACCTAGTTTCTGTACGTTCCCATAACTCCTCCTTTACCCTACTCCTCCCTTGTAACACAGCTCTGGTTGGCTGGGGGAAATGTAAAACTGGGGCGGGATAGAGCGCGCCGTATGCATCGACTACGTCAGGCGGGACAAATGATCATACAAAGCTTAACTTTTTTTTTTAGCTTAACTCACTTAAATTGCGATAGCTAAGTGGCTGGGCATTGGGTTTATCCACGTATTGGTTTAACCTTTAATGCTAACGTGGTAGATTTCAAAAGTTTATCTGTTTACGTCTCAATAGCCTGTTCTGCCAGCTAGTTCTCCATAATTTAAAAGCAGCGGGCGAGAGATTTTAACAGAAAAATAATCAGTTTATGTTTCTGTTTATCGTATCTCAGATAGGTAGTTATACTTTGTACGTTTGTTTGAGGGAGTTAATTATTTTACGTGTGTTTCTTAGCAGCGCAAATTTTGTATTAAATGTTTTCCATGAGATGAAAACTAGGCTACCTATGGTCTGATTTCGAGCGGGGAACAGAGGATAAATTAACATTTTTACGCGAACGGTTTGGTAAGTTCTCCTTCTCATTTAGTGATTGTTTCACCTTTGATCTAACATTTAGTGCGTTTTCCTTGGTTTGAAAACGTCATTGTTACGGTGATTGCTACAGTTTGGTAAGTCTAGAGTTAAAACCCGGATACTGTAGGCTATTTCGCTACGTTAGCTACGTCACAAGATGTAGCGAGCAATCTATCCATTGAACTATCAACGAATAGATTAGCCTATTAGTTTACCTTGACATAATTTTCACTTCAGAACAAAACAGATATCTTATATTTTAAATTTGGTAAAGAATGGTTTAAAGTGTCGGTTTGTTGTGTTCCGCAGATGTGTTTTACACTGCTACCTAAACTGGCAACAAGGCGGCGGAGCGGGGAAATGAAAGAACCGGCGCGCCTTGTAATGTGACAAATTAGAATGTGGATGCTTTTTAACTAAGCAACATTACACATTTTCTGTTATCTCACTGAATTTTAATGCAAATCATTCTTTAATGGGCGAGTTTTGGTTCTGATGGGTCTTAATTTTTTAGCTAACCCAACAGCAGCCAACTTGTTTGAGGTAGTTATCCACCTAGTTGTACATTTGGCTGCAGCCATTTAAATACCAGCAACAAGTTAAAAATAAGCTTAAGATCAACTATATCTAGTTAAATATAATGTTAAGATATTATTATTATTACTTGACGATTCCATCACAACCAAAGATGACAATCTGGGGATAGAGATTATCATTTTTAATACATTTCACATTTCCGGGGTTTGTTAGTGGAATCCCAGAAATTCCGCGCGAAGATTTTAAAAAATATTGCTGCGATCTACCTGCGCGGGACAGTCGGAATCGGCGGTCCCCGCTTCGTTTGGATTGGCCGCTATCTACAAGAAGGCGTGGTATCAAACTGGTTCTTACTTGTAATTCGACAATGTGAGTGTCAGTTACTCTCCAGTTTCGAAGGAACTCTGATGACTCGCACTTCGGGTTGCTACAACGCTACTTGGCTAACATAGTTGATGTAATTTATATGGTGGGAAGGTAGCTAGAACTTTTCACTACAATCGGTTTGTTAGATAATTAGATCATTATTTAGTCTAACAGAGACGTTTTCTTACAACGTTGTCAAAGGGAGCAGCGATTCAGTTAGTTTAACAGTTAGAGCTGTAGCCAGTTGGGCATTCGAAAGTTTTAATAGCTCGCTAGCTAATGGCTACCGTTAGTATAAGTTAGCATTGTGAAGTTGGTGGTCTTCTTTTATTACCCGTTGAATGCAAACCGTATTTGGACCTGATTTTTTTTTTTTTTTTTTTTTGTCAATTTTGTAGGACTAAAATGTCAAGTGTTTTGCTTGATTTACAAAACCTGAACCAGAAGCCTCAAATCAACTCCAATTGTGACAGATCAGAAAATGAGAAGGTTAGTATCATCTAGTCACATCTGAGCCCATTTAAAGCGTTTTAAGGGTACTCCCAATCGTTGGAGTTAGTTATTTGTAATGACACTGCATGGTTGCGTTTTCTTGTCAATAGGCTGATACATTCGCCGAGCCATACACGATGACAAAAACACCAGGAAAGTCATCTGCGTCTCATGCAGTGTCTGTAGAGTCCCAACACAACATGGGGTCTCTGACTACACCCACAAAGGGAAGAGACGTTTCTGCTTGTGAACCCTGGACCCCAACCTCCAACCTCAAAATCCTTCTCAGCGCAGCCAGCCCAGAGATAAGGAACAGAGCGAAAGAGATGTGCATCGACGACACTGAAATCACACGGCCAAGCAGCTGCCTTCAGGTAAAAGAAACCATTGAAGGGATCTGAGGATGTTTCTTTCTTGATGAGATTACGCAGAAAAGGCAGTTGTTTCTTCACCTCCTTTTCTTTCTGTTATAGCTGCAGTTGTTTGATACAGTGTTTCACGAAGCTATTGGTCGTAGTTATTTTTAAAGTTACAGTACAGAAATTGTGGTTGTGCATTTGTATTTAAAATTGTGTTACATTATTAGCATTTAGCAGACGCTAGTATCATATTATTTGATATAATATGACATGATATAATAATAATAATAACTAATATTACTATTTGTCTGTAAATGATTAGTGATCTCACAGTTGAATACTTGCATAACCAAATATTTCATTTCATCCCTTATAAAAAAATCTCATCTGACCCCCTTCCTGTGCACTAAGTTGCCTGTTTTAATGCTTGCCAACAGGAGCCTGGGTTTGGAGAAGAATCAGAAAAACTAATAATAAGCCGGAAAGAGAAGAGCCTGGGTTTGCTCTGTCATAAATTCCTTGCACGGTACCCAGATTACCCTAACCCTGCTCTCAACAACAACATCTGCCTTGATGATGTGGCTGGAGAGCTTAGTAAGTCCTGTCCTTTTTCCATTTACCTACATTTGTTTTGTGTTTTCAATGAACATTCGGGCGCTTGGCATTTTAGAATGTCAACTCTTACACAGTGCTTGGGAGACATTTCCCATGTTTCAACTGAAGATCGCCACAGATTATCACACCAAAATTTGTTTAAATCAGTAAAGCAACAAAAGAGTGATAGTGATCTTGGTATGATAATTCAAGACAGCGGTTGGGCAGCCTAAGTTAGGACAAAGTGATCCATCCGCAGTTTCATAAATTCAGTCGGCATATTAAGCCGGGGCTTTATATCTTACTTGGGGGGTTGCTTCCCTAGTGACTTGTGACCCAAACAAGCCCGTTGGTCATCATCGCTCTTAACCTGCACCTCTCTCCCACAGACGTGGAAAGGAGGCGCATCTACGACATCATGAATGTGCTGGAGAGCCTGCACATGGTGAGCCGGCTAGCCAAGAACCGCTACACGTGGCACGGCCGGGCCAACCTGTCACAGACACTGGCCACGCTGAAGAGGGTGGGTGAGGAGCACAGGTACAGCGAGCAGATGCAGCACATCAAGCAGAGGAGCTGCGAGAGGGACTTCGATCTCGATGGGGAGGAGAAGGAGAATGAGAACGTGCAGCCCCTGGCCGATGGTGAGGGCGAGTGGGGGCAGAAGGAGATGTTTTTTGTGGAGCTGCCCGGCATGGAGTTCAGAGCTGGTGAGTGAATAAGGGCAAGGTCTGACCATGCAGGGCGAAGTGCAAGGGGGATGCTTGGATAACTGAGCACGCATTTTGGATTATAATTCATAATTGGGCATGAGAGTCAGGGTGGTGCTTTGGCGTAGCAATGTGGCATAGCGGTAAGGAGAAGGAATTGTAACAGAAAGGTTGCTGGTTCGATTCCCTGCTGGAACACTGCTGTTGTACCCATGGGCAAGGTGCTTATCCCACAATTGCCTCAGTGAACATCCAGCTGTATAAATGGGTAAACCTGGAAATCACTCAAAAGCGTCTGCTAATTGACAATAATGTAATATGTTTTCTGTTCTTCAATCCAGCCTCTGTCAATAGCCGGAAGGACAAGTCATTGAGGGTCATGAGCCAGAAGTTTGTCATGCTGTTCCTTGTCTCCACCCCTCGGGTGGTCAGTCTTGAAGTTGCAGCAAAGATCCTTATCGGAGAAGATCAAGTGATTGACCTGGACAAAAGCAAGTTCAAAAGTGAGTAACACATCACAGGAGAAGCCTCTAAAATGCACCACAGGCAGCTAGATATTCTTGTACATGTGTTTTGAGCAATGTCCTAACTAAAGCACTTTGTATCGCAGCCAAGATCCGCAGGCTGTATGACATCGCCAATGTGCTGAGCAGCCTGCAGCTGATTAAGAAGGTCCATGTCACAGAGGAGAGAGGAAGGAAGCCAGCTTTCAAATGGACAGGCCCTGAAGACTTCCCCAATATCAAAGGTAGGTCCAGATCATACTGTTTTAACTGGACTATCACAGCATTGACACTGTCACTGTTGATTCAGCTTTGGTTTTCTCACTGTCCCCAAAGCAGAGAGTCCCCCAACCACTATGTCCACCGGAGCAGGGACATTGGAGTCCAGAGCCTCGTTAGAGAACTGCACAAAAAATCTTTTCTCCCCTGGAACAAAGCGCAGTTTCACCCGACACCCATCTCTGGTCAAGCTGGCCAAGAGCATTCAGGACGACCGTAGGAAGATCAACTCAGCCCCGACCAGTCCCATTAAAGTTACTCCAGGTAGCTGGTGGAAAACTATGTTTCCAGATGCTGCTGCTTGGTTTGGTTTGTCTGAAGAATCTAAGTGTTGAATGTGGATTGTTGTGGTCTTACTGGTTATTGTTTTGATCTCTCCCTGTTGATTCTTCAGATACAGATTTCTATCCAAGCAAAATGGCCCAGCTGGCAGCTATCTGTAAAATCCAGCTGGATGAGCAATCAAAGTAAGTGCAGCAGTGTTGTCTGATATGATGCATGTGCTGACTAACACACAAAATGCATACTCCTGACATTATATTATTGTCATGTAGCAGGCACTCTTATCCAGAACAGTTTACATGGGTTACAATTTTATACACTTATACAGCTGGATATTTACTGAGGCAATTATGGGTTAGGTTCCGTTTCTCAGCAGGGAATTGAACTAGCAGCCTTTGGTTCTAAGCCTTGCGCCTTACCACTACACTACACTACTGATAGAAGCATGATGTTTCAAAATGTTTTACATTTCTGTAATAGATTTTCTTCTTTTATTTCAGAAAAAGTGAAAGAAAATCCACTCCTGCTGCTGGAAATGCTCCTAAACCAGAGGAAAAGGCTGCTGAAAGTGTCAGGGCAGCAGAACCAGTGTTGACTGCAGAGCCAAATGGGAGCACTCTGCGGGCACAGTTCCCTGTCCAGTCTGTGGGGGCGCTGTCGTGCATCTCCTCTCAGTATTCCCCACTCATCCCCGTGCTGCTGCCCCAACACCCCATGGGCAGGCCCTATGCTGTGTACATGCAGCCTGGCTCTGTGAAGCCACACCCCTCCAGCCTAGCAGTGCGCTCCATGACATTTGAGGAAAAGAGCGGAGGTCTGTGTGACGGTACCAAGGAGAGTGGCACTCTCAGCACACCTACACTCACTGGGACATCAGACATCAGTGCCACTCAGACACAGGTGACCAATCCTGTGCTTCAAAATACTGACACCGCCCACTCACCCAAAAGCCCTGCCTCTGTGCTCAAAAGGGTCTGTGCTGAAAGAATTCCAGAGAACAGTCCCTCCAAAGCTTTGAAGACTCAGAACATTTCAGAGGTAAGTTTCTGCATCACTGTAGGCTTCTCTTACTGCTCCAGTGTTCTGTCTGAGCATTACAAAAGCTGAAATCCAAATCTGATCTTAGAACAGTGGCGTTAAACTTAATCAGGGATCATTTAAAGTATATATAAGTCAAAATGATCATGTTCAATATTTGTATTTAAAAAGGTAATGGATTCATTAGGAAAAAGACTGAAGGTTCTTTTTCCTTGTTATCAAAGGCAAGTATGGTAAACATTAGACCTAAATTCCAAGACTACAGACTGTCAAAGACTCCTGGGGAATGAGAATGAGTAAAAAGCAAACTCAGTTGTGCTGAGCCTTTAATTGAGAGTGACGTTGGCAATATCGTCGGTCCTCCCTCCCTTCCTAGGGCTCCTCTCCTGTCCAGGCAAAGCCATGTGCGAACCTCCAGGCACGGCTGAAGGCTCGCAGGGGCCTGGTCTCCAGCCGGCCCTCGCCTCGCGCCCTGCATCTGGACCCAGAGTTCATCAACACGCCGGAGAGCACAGCCGCGGAGAGGCTGGACCAGAGCGTGGAGAGGTTCCTGGAGAGGGATGAGAAATTTTCGCCGTTGGACAGCGAGGCAGGGCACACACCCCTCCAAGCCGTCCCAGTGCAGGAGATTGCCATGCTTCCAGCGAATCTGAACACTGAGGTAGCATGAGACATGTGGGAAGCTCGTCATACACTCAGAGATTCTGTGTTATGTGAATTGTAATGTGGCACATGCATGTTGGTGACAAATACATCTTGTGTTGTAGACTCTGATACCAACAGGCTACCTGATTCCCATATCCCAGCAGTCCCTCATCAGCTACAAAGATTGTCAGAGTTCCAGCGGGGAGGGTGCTAAGGCTTCCACTCCCAGCCACAATGCACATCAGACCCCCACAGCAGGTACTGACAGCACAGGACAGACACACAGCTCGTCAGCTGGCTTAGGGCCAGACTGCAACAATAAGAAACAAGTGATCATAGCAGGTTCATTCTAAGATTGAATTCCTCACCATAGTACATTACATATTACATTATATTATTGTCATTTAGCAGATGCTCTTATCCAGGGCAACTTGTATATTTTACAGTTTTATTCATTTATACAGTTGGACATTTACTGATGCAATTGTGGGTTAAGTACCTTCCTCAAGGGTACAATAGCAATGCCCCAGTAGGGATTTAAACCAGCAACCTTTGGTCCTTACCACCACGCCATACTGCTGCCTTGCATTAGCTGCATAATCATTGGTTCCAGGTGTGTGAAATGTGATTACCTGGTGGATCACTCTGATTAAACACCCTCTTGTGTTAATAAGGAGCAATAATTCCACCACCGTTCTCTCACAGGGTCCGCGCCAGCCGGCACCCAGGAGTTCACCCCGACCCGGTTCTCCATCCAGCGCCCCATGTCCGTGTCCGTCTCACCCATCCCCTCATTCGCACCTGGGCACCGCATCAACAGCCCCAGCCCCGCCATCCTCAACTTCACCCTGCAGAACCTGGGCCTCATCCCAACGGGCAGCTCAGGGGGCATGCCCCCGTCCCACAAGCAGGCCAGCCCTGTGCCCGGCCACTCAGGCCTCCAGCAGGCCAGCATGATTTTCGTCAAGCCCATGTCCTCCGTGGCCCTCCAGACTCCGCTACATGGGCAGCCAGTCACCCTCCTGAGCCTACAGCAGGTGAGAGAAAGGGGGCTATGAAGGGGTTAAAGGTGTGCCTGAAGGGTGGAGTGAAGTTAAACTTCTCTTGACAAGGACAAATCACCATCTCTAAACAGAAAAATGTTTCTTAAACAAACATGCCTGGAGGCAGCCATGTTAAGTAATGGATAGAGAACTGAACTGGGACTGGTAACCATGGGGTAAGAGGTTTTAGAGATTAGAGTCCTAGCCTAGCACTCCTTCACTTCTCATCTTTAGGATGGTACTTGTCTTGAACCAATTCCTCAAATATATATTCCTGTTATATAATAGAATAATTAATAAAATGTAAACTATGCAAGTTTTCCTTTGTAAACAAGTCCAGTTGTAAGAATTGGGTTAAGAACACAGGCATACTGATTGATTAAATTGACTTCAGTGATTTAATCAGTAATCAATGGTTCAAAAAGGTTAAAAAAAGAGTGTTCCACCTGTGCCAAAATGCAAATCCTCTCGGGAGTGGTGGCTTTGTGTTGGTTGATTGTCTGTGTGCTCACCACACCGTAGCCATCACAATGTTGTGTTTTATTTCACAGCCCCTGCTGGCCACTCCCAAAGGGACCCAACCTGTCCAGCACAGTTTCTTCCACACCCCGGGCTCCAGCCTCTCCCCCCTGGCCACTGTGACTACCCCTGCTGGCCAAACGTCCTGCAGGACTGTTTACATTCCCCAGAGGAAGCTTGACGTTGGCGCTGAAGATACCTTAAGGCCCACTGCCACAGAGCCTGTGCTGCTAAATGGCCTGCATCAATGAGCCTCTGTAGGTGTAAATCCTGTCATCCCTTTCACTGTTGCTCTCGGCTCTGTGGCACTGCAGCTCGCATGGCTTTCATTGTGTCATGTCCTCAGCAGTGTTTGGACACTGCCACCATAACAGAAAACCACACAGGATGGGATGCAGAGGTTGCAAACGACTTGCCATACTTGCCATTTGATGCTGGGTCTACTGTCATGAGGCAGTAGTAATGTATACATCTGCATACATTTAATGTGTCACATTTCCATGAAAAAAAAAAAATATGTGTACTGTCCTTGAGGGAAGATAATCTGGTGAATTTATCTATATACAAAAGAAATTTATTTAAAAAAAATACTGCATTTAAGTGCCACAGAGATGTCAGAACCTACCAGTTAAAGCTGATTGTGCTGCAAAACAGTTGATGGATGACTAGTAGATACATGTGATTTATATTTTGTGTGTAGTACCATTATAATTTTGCACATTTTACATGTAAACTGTTACCTTAAAAAGTGAATTGTATGTGACAAATGTAAATGAATGTATATGAAGAATTTTAGGTTAATCAGGCAAAATTTAATTTATAGCAAAGGGGTCTCTTCACATTAAACAAAATAAAATGTTTTTACATCAGCGTCTCAGATGGCAGTGCAGTGTCATTATATTGCATTTTTTTACTGCAGCTGAATACAGAGGTAAATATTGTATGCATTCTGTCACCTATTTTTCCTCAGCTGATGTGTTTTGGCTTGTTGGAAGCGTTGTCACTGAACCTTTGGTCAGGCTGTAACCTACAGGTATGATAGAAAGGGTCTTGGGCATGGACGGATTATGAAATCAAGGGCCCCTGGGCATGAAAGCCTCCGCCCCCCCAACCCCCAGGCACGTGCACAGCAAGTAGCGACTCAGTCTAACCACCCTGTGCTTACGGGACATATTTAGCCTACAGGATTTACACCACATCAACACATGATGCAATAAGCCAGTGTTTCCCAAAGGGTGGGTCGCAGAAGATTTTATTTGGGTCGCCAAATAAATTTCTTCTATGGACCACCTATTGCACCCTTTTGCGCGTACGATCACACTGGTGTGTTTATCCGTTTAGCGCGTATGCTAATACCGGGGCGATTGGAAAACTTATAAATGTGTATTTTTTTTTTTTACTGATGAGAGGAAATAAAAACAATGAGATAGCCTGTTAACTCCGCCTAAATGCATTTAGTTGGTCTTATTTATAAGGTATTTAACATGTGTATATGTTTTCAATAACGTAAATAAAACGAAGTTGTGATTTATCAAATGTATAACTTCGAAATGGCTGGTTTACCTATTCAAGATAATATAAGGTGATGCGGAAATGGCAGTAAAAATGGTCAGGAACGTTCATTTATGCACAAATCTGCTCTTCTCACGATTTACAGATAAGGCGTATTGTGAATTGGGTCGCGATGGTTTGTCATTTTTAAAAAGTGGGTCCCCAGAAAAAAAGTCTGGGAAATAGTGCAATAAGTTATATTAATGTATTTGAATTGCCGACAAATAGCACATTAATTGACAAAATAAAAAGACACCTGTATAGCCCATCATACAGGATCTACGAGACTAATACCACAGGCAGTAGCATTAGCCTAATCACTAATGACCCGCGTTAACTTAATACATCTTGGCTATGCCAGCAGAAAACACAAAAATGTGATCTCATACCAAATTAATAAAAACCATCATTGTTGTTAAAAGCAAAAAACTTACCAAGATCATAAAAAATAACTAGACTACAACATATCATAGCATTATTTAAATCACATTAATTTTCTTTACTATTTGTAAAATGAAAATAAATATGCATGAGACCAAAAATTATGATTTTTGTTTTTTAGTTCAATTGCCATAAAAGAGACTGCATAATCTGCATAATTATAGCATCAACAACATAACCAATCTGATATATAATTTTTGTTTAAATGCAATTTCCTTAGATGGATATTCAGGTATAACCACAATACAACTAAGTAGGCTATAAAATGTTCATTAAGCAGACTTTTATAGGGGAAAAGGGTATTTCAAATCTGAAGATCCCCCGATCACTGCTAGAGGCCCTCAGAAACCCTTATAATCTGAATCAGAAACTGAATTCCTTCATTCACCAAGCACAAGACATGTAGGCCTACAAGGAATTTGACTTAGTATGATTGCTTAGACACACATCAACACGTAACATTGTGACACAGAGTACTCACTGACCATGGGTGCCGTAAAGGCATGAAAGGTGAGTGAGTACAATTCCTAGGGCCCTGGCTGGAGGGGCCCCCAAAAATCTCACTGGGGGGACCTAACTGAAAATTCTGTCAGGGGGCCCAGAATTGCTAGCAGTGCCCCTGTCACTGACACACACACGTTAGACATTCAAGGACATGTAGGACCTCAAATATGGTGCAAAACATACAATTAAAGCAGTACATCTATAAAGCACTACAGTCTATAATGATCAGACTAGCTCTAGACCACTTGCATTCAGGTTGGGGGCCCATGTAGCCCTTTGAGTATTGCTACAGGCCTTTTAGGATCTCTCAAGGGTCAACCCTCGGGCAGCAGGGCTTTCTTGGTGTGGGTTTTTAGGCCCCCTGTGACCGATAGACCCGTGCGGTAATCCAGGCCTGGTCTTGGGGAAACCAACAGAGCCAGGAAAATATGGTGCAACAGTAAGACATATTTTTACAATATCCTGAATTCAAAAACCCAGCTCTCTGGTGGCAGTGCAATTGTTCCCAAAATAAAGGTGGGACTACAAAGCGTTTTTGAAAAGGATGTAATACACAAAAAGTATGCAATCTTTAAAGCAATATTCATAGACAACTGAAACAAAAGAGAACCAGTGAATTTCTACCATGCTGCTGATCCAAATACTTTTTAACTGCCCCCAAGCCTCTTTTTTGTGTATTTTGTACCTCAGCAACAGCTGCAACATAAGAAAGTATAATCAGCTTGCAATTAGTGTCAAGATACTTCTCGTGGGAGGTTTAGTTTTTTTGGCCAAGTCCTTAAAGAGGCAGTGTTTTTTCTCTGCCCTGCCTGCCCCTGTGGTATGAAGGGTCAAATTGGTCCTCCAGTCGTTTCTTCTAACACAGCTGGTACCCCCTATATTTTGAGAGCTGTCTCCCACATACCTCAAAAAGCCATGCAGTTCTAAAAACAGCACAAATGACACTCTTGCAGTAGGTACCAGATCCCCTCCTAGGTGGGGGGGGGGGGGGGTCTTTTTCCATTATTACCAGTGGAGAACTTTGTCACATGCTATTTTTGGAAGATGGTTTCATTTGAACGTCACCCCAGCTACATCCCACTGCAAATGGATGATGTCCAGTATTTAAAGGTTACTGGCCCATTGAATTCTTCACTTTCTCGGACTGAGTCAAGGGAAGAGGGCAGTCAAGCCAACACATCACTGGGTATGTCTGATATAATTGTTTGTATAATATTATGATTTTTTATGATAGCTTATTAGTATTGGGATTTGTATGACTTTATTTGTTGCTATGACAAACAATGAAAAACAATCAAAAAACGTATAGTTCTTGTTGTGATGGAGGATGTAATGTGTCTCAAGAAAGCATTTCTGTAAAATGTTATTCAACTTCAACTTAAAAATGTAGTAGAAATGTATTACAAAAAACAACTGAAATCCCCATGATTTTTTTTTAACATTAAGGCGTTAATAAATGAATAGTTATCAATATTTAAATACTGGAAAATAATTTTGTTTCAGAATTGCCTTACAGATCATGTGCATTTGTATGTGTGTTTTCAATGACAGATCCCCCAAGGGGAAAACAAATGTTTATATTTTATTTTTCATGGCGCTGGAACTATTGGTTATCCCGTTCCATCTGTTAAGGATGAAACTTTTTTGCAAATGATTCCCCCTCTGCACATTATGGTTTGTGTATGGCTGGCTCACTCACTGATGGTCTTAATAAAGACACTATTCTTGGACTCTTATCACCACATTCCAGGCATGTGAGATTGCTTTGTGCCCTGCAATCAAAAGGGGGAGAGAAAGTCCTGTCTGACTGCCTCCTGATACCTCACCTCCCTTTTAGGGTATTGCTCTGCTCTCATTCAGTGCCTGCTCTGTGGGAGGGCCTGGTCCCTGTCTAATAAACTGTAATGCTGTGAGTAGCAAGGTATCTGACACTGTATAGAGGTGCATTACATTCCATTACATTTTACATTACATTACATTTTGTTGGACTAGATAAATGGCTCCATGGAAAGGAAAGCCGAAAGTTGGGTCTGTGGCAGGTTTTTGTTGTGACTTTCCCCTCCCTCAGAGAAGACTCCCAGCACGGGCCTGTGGTGAGGATGCCAAACTGGGGTGGTGGAGCGAAGTGCGGGGCCTGTGAGAAGACTGTGTACCATGCTGAGGAGATCCAGTGCAATGGCAGGAGCTTCCACAAAACCTGCTTCATCTGCAGTAAGTGACCGCTAAGCAGCAATCTGTCCCAGTCACAGTCCTGAGTGACTACTACATCACAGTATTCCTTAACTGTCATGGTTCTTAGTATTTGCTACACAATAGGCCTGCCCAGTCACAGTCCAGAGTGACTCACTGGTTTCCCTTCAATCTGAGTTCAATTAATTATGTTTAACCAAGCTGTTAAATGAGTAAACAAAAATGAGTTGAGAAATTGCTTTATCTTTCAAATTCTTTACAAACACACTAACCATATATTTAATTCACAAAGGACTTGAAGTGGATACAAATCAGATTAACAGCTCATTCAAACCTAATTAAATTAATCAGTTGGAATTAAAACCAGCACACAGAGTGGGTCCCTAAGGAAAGGATAAAATGTCACTGTTATCCTATAATCCTGTTGTTGGTTTCATTTTTCAACTGATATGCTTCACAACAGTTGATTATCTGAGATCAGTTAGTGTAATCTGATTTACAGTCAAAACTTCTGAATCTGACACAAGATGCTAAAATAATTTACATAAATGATAAATGCATATATTTAAAAGACCAACCACTGAAACAATCCAAATTAATTGGAGAGCAGACACTAAATATACTACAAAAATGTCTGTACTCATCCTTGACTTGCTTCAAAACTTATTGGTTCGTGTTAATTGCACCTCTGCAAGGATGCAAGACCTACTAAAAATTCAGTGGCAACCTTTGGGAACCCCAATCTGTGGTCACTTCATGACTGTTTTTCCATCTGTTGTGAGAAATTCCCCCACCAGTCCAAGCTCCCCTGCCCAGTCCCAGAACTACAGAAATAGGTAATGGATGACCCCAGCCATGCCTGCTTCCATTCCCTGCAGAGCCCCAGGGCTTGGGGTAGGGCTGGAACAGCTGACAGACATAATAGGGTGAAAAGTGCCCTGCTGATGGGAATGCATGCTGTCATGATTCCACTCTTAGCCAAGGCTCTCTCATCCTCTGTAAAGAGTGTAACAAATCAATGGTAGTGTTCAGACTACTTCTCTCCACAAATATCAAGCCACCCAAGAATTCCGCTACTGGATCACTCTATATCTGTTCTTTGAAATTGTGTCTATATCTGTTCTCTCAAGTGATCCTGGTGCTTCCAAAAACCATCTCCCACCCAGTCACTTGATACCAATATTTGAAAAACTGAATGTGGAGGTGTGATACAGTATGTTTTACATCATATGGTTGCAGAGCGTTCACTGTAGACAGGTTAAAACATTACCCTTTACACTAAGAGTGTCATTCTGATAAATAGAGCTGGACTTGGGGAACTGGACCTCAGCACCATTTCCAGCATTCCCAGAAAAGCAGCATTTCCCTTTGTGTGTTCCAGTGACCTGCAGGAAGGGTCTGGACAGCACCACGGTGGCGGCACACGAGTCTGAGATCTACTGCAAGATGTGTTATGGCAAAAAATACGGTCCCAAAGGCTACGGGTACGGCCAGGGGGCGGGGGCGCTCAGCTCTGACCCCGCTGCAGAACACCAGGACTTCCAGCCACTAGAGTATGTGTCAAAATAACAACCTCGTCACCTCTGAGATGATACATTGTACATAGGGCAGAAGGGCTGCAACAATAACCGCATCACCGCCATAGCATGGTATTAGAAGGTGTACCGTAGCGTTGAGCCCGTCACCACCGTTACCGTCATGACAGCTTTTTTTCCTCATCTGAGTGTGCTGCCATCCTCATGTAGCTTTTGGCTTGGTCTGTGGCCTTGTCCACACATATCCGGATATATTAGAAAACTCACTTTTTTCTATCAGTTTTGAAAAGGATCACGTCCACAGTACACACGTTTTTTTTAAATCTCTCCACACAAGAATGAGAAAATGATTCTAAAACACCCAGAACTCTGCACTGAGCATAGACATAACATTTAGCAAGCACATCACATCATCGTAACCTTCTGGTCGTCTGACTGATCAAATCAACTGAGAGGACTGACATTGAGGAGAAGCGGTTTGCAATTCTGGTGTTGAAAACTAGTGAGCAACTGCAACTGTCAACAAATAATGTTACGGAGGAAAACATTCAATGTATGATAACCCCTGTCTATACCCATGTTTATTAATTATAATGCATAACAATACTCACGTAAACTGCTTTTAAATGTGTGTAATAACTGTTTCATTAGTTTTAAGTTAATCAACCAAATATTCAGCATTTATATGGTGTTTGAAATGCATGCCATGAGTAAACTAGTACAATTAGCCTAGGAGGATGGATGGATTTTTGTCTTTTGAAAGCGATAAAACAATAGAAACGATGTTTGTGCACCAAATGAATGTATCACTGTTATGCGTATTTGGTGTTTAATACAGATATTTTCTGCGTCTGTTACACGGCTACATTTGAAAGTGAGTAATTTATGTAGCCTATTTTAAAATAGACCTAGTACCCCCAATTCTGGTAAATTAAATCCCATGCTGGTTATTGTGAACGAGGCAGGAACAAGTCTGCGATGGTTAGCTATTTTGTGTAACAGTTCATTCGTCAAAATAGGGGGTGGCTTAGTTTTTTTTTTTAAAAATTCAAGCCTGAATTTGCCTATTTACAATAACACAAAAATAAGAAACAACAAAGCCAATAAGCAGTTTGCCCTGTCTTTGCTGGTTCTTTTTTCAATGCTTTTGAAAAGGCCTATAGTGGTAGTGATAGTAGCAATAGTGGTAGCGATAGTACCACTATATTGCATATTAAGGGACAGGTACCGTCAAATGAATGAATAATTAAACACAGAGGGGTTTGGCTGTGGTATGGCAAACCGCAAGGTGGCATTCTTCGAATACCGTGGTAAGGAAATTTCTATACCGTTGCAGCCCTAATACACAGTATGTTTTACATAAACATAGTACAACACAATTAGCAATACCTAGACAACACAGTGTGGTGTCATAGGAAATACATAGGAAATATAAACAATGAATAAGCAAGCCCGAGTCCTGTTTGAAATGCTCCTTGAGTTTCAGACCAAACAATGAAACCAATGTTATTATCTGGCCAAAGCTGTTGAAACTGTGCCCAGCATGACTTTTGCAATCTAATGGCTATGGCCATCAGCCACTCAACTGTTCATTATTATCTGCCACGTCTAGATTCATGCCAATTACTGCCGGCAGTGATGTGTAATGAAAACACTTAATTAAAAACCTTTCAGTGAAGGAGTCTCTGAGCTTCTCGTTAAAAAGAAGAAAAAATATCCGTTTAGCTGAGCCATGCAAAAAGGAACTAGGCCAAATGTCATAGATCACTATGGCAACTGCTCAAAATGTCAATATGTTTTCACACATTTACTAAATTAGAGAGAAATACGAATGTCTCTTACTCTGACACCTTTTCTCAGATCAAAGCCTCAACGTCCATCAACGAATTCTAACCCTAGCAAGTTTGCTCAGAAATTTGGTGGGTCGGACCGCTGCCCCCGGTGTTCAAAGGCGGTCTACGCAGCAGAGAAGGTCATGGGGGCTGGAAAGGTAGGGTTCACCCCACTCTTCTAACACCCTTCAGACCTCCTGCACCCCAACAGCTGTTTGTCCTACAGGACCTCAATATCCAGAATCGCACTTCTGTAAAACTGAATTCCTTCTTCTAAAACAATACAGATGAGATTTTCATAGCATGCAGTGGATCAACACATTGGCCTGCCCATTTGCATGAGTACTATGACAATAACAGAGAGGGTGTTTCACTGATTGATAGCTGTCATATCCTCTGCATATTTTCCCCAGTACTGCCACTCTGCAGGTGAGGGAGGAGTCACAAGGTTTTATCTTGGGGTATAATCTTTACTGTCACTGTGATTCTTTTGGTTGGCAATACAAATGTTAAGAGCTTCAGTGCTTCAACAACATAACTTATTACTATTATTAACAAATTATCATGCTGCCAATCAGATGGTAATTCATTAGTTTTTACAGTCTTTTTGTTTGTGTAGACTGGTATTTTAAGGGTATTGCAAAACGTATGAGTATTACAAGTAACCGCAAGGTTGGTTTTGCTTAAGAGTCAAAGGTTGATACTACACAGCTTACTGTGTGCTATGATATGTCCTCCATAACAATGAATTTCTGTACACAAATGGACTGGCCATAGATTTCCTGAAATAATGAAATGCTTGCATTTCTTGGCATATGAGTGGAATCAGGGTCAGTATGCATGATAGAATATAGGTTTTGACATGATACAGGTAAGTGAGGTGGCCTGGGTTAGACAGAGCTGAGGTGGCTGTCATAGTGACCATGTCTTCACACTGCAGTGAATGTCTCGTTTCTCCATAGCCCTGGCACAAGACATGCTTCCGCTGTGCCCTTTGTGGAAAGAGCCTGGAGTCCACAACTGTGACAGACAAGGACGGGGAGATCTACTGCAAAGGTACAAGATGACATGCTGGCTAAGGGACTCTATAAACAAACACATAGCACTGCGTGTGCACACAGATATATTGACAGACACACACCTGTCATGAATCAACTGAAGCAATTCCACCTTTTAGTTTTAATTCCACCTTGAGTAAGAGATCAAACTGGTAGTGCCGTGTACCTCTAACAGCATGTCCGGAACAGCTGATCTCAACAGATCTGGAAATGAGCACAGTCTCATCAGATTCATTGCTGAGATCATTTCTTTCCAACCTGATGGATGGGAGGAGGTAAAGAAGACAGCAAGGTCAGGAGAGCACTTTTGCATGTAAGCCTTGTTTTCTGGTCTTTTCTTTCAGTTTGTTATGCCAAAAACTTCGGCCCAAAGGGAATGGGGCTGGGAAATCTTGGAATAGTGGAAGAGAAAGAGAATTAAACCAGAGGAAATATTTTTATATGCTTGCTGAAGATCAACATCCTGCATTTGGAGAAGGCACTGTGCTTTCACTCATTTTAACCTTATAACCCATTGAATGTTCTGATGTCTTACATCAGCAAAGTTGTCAAGAAAAACAAGGTGATAAAATAGAGGATACAGCACTTATTTTAGATCAAGGGGTATATTATTATTATATATTTTATTAATGATAAAAGTATAACAAAACAGGACAGTGGAGGTTAGACCTGATGGTGGTGAACTCAATATTGTGTAAAGGTATTAATTTAACAAAATAAAAGATTTTGTCAAAATGGGCAATTAAAGAGTTCCCATAAACCATGCACATGTTCTTGCCTTTTTTAAAAGCATGATTAGTTATGCTAATTTTATTCCACACTCCTGAACAACAAAGACATAAATAAGTCTTCCTTTTCATGTGCCCTTCAGGAAGACAAACATGGCAGTTTTTATATACATTATTAATCAGACTCACTCTGCCCTCATAAATAATCTTAGGCAATTAAAATAAACAAGACAGCACTAATTACCAAATATATTTGTTTGAATCTGTCTGGTAGAATTGCCTCACGGCTATGAAAGTACAATTACTGTAATCAAAAAGTACAAAACAGTGGGAGGGCTATAAGACATTTTTACAATGCGTATTAATGACTTATCTGTAATGACAAATTGAGTATTGTCCTAGACAGAATGCAAACTGATGCCTCTTAGGCCATTTTGCTTTTTGCACTTTTTTTGTTTGTTTTGTTTTGTTTTAAACAAAGTTGTGTCTTTGCTCATCTGTAAGTTCATGTTTGCATATTATCCTTTAGCTTTCAGTGTTTCTATTAAAGCAATCTACAACAACAAAATGATGATCACAATTTTACAATTTTACAATCCACAAAGTACCCAGTACCTGCACAGGAAATTAAACACATTAACTAATTTATAGAGGATCACAAGCTAAAAAGAACAGTACAACCAAAAACAGCTGACACTAAATGTTCAAAATGGTCAATAATTTAATAAAATGTTTCAATAAAAATAATAAATGTTCAAAAGTGATGTGTTTCTTAAAATTAAGGCCGTCATCACATACTGCATTGAAATACATTACTGCACCTATAATTGTTTCAAGGTGACAACCTAATATTGCAACCTGTCATGGAAGGGTATCTCACCACAGATTAACTCCAAAGAAAGCTGGTTAAGTGCTGGTTGAGGCATTCATTCAGCATTGAGGCATGTTCATTAGATTTTGATGTCATCATAGACAAAAGTGCAAACTAAAAACTGTCAGTGGAACAGTGGAGCTTCACCCAGTTTAGAATTTACAACCAGTGGGTATCAAGTTCGGTCTCTTTCTGGGTTATACTTGACTGAAGGAAGATAGTGAAGCAGGAAAATCAGCAGGAGTTTGAACAGAAAGATACTAGCCAAGAAATGCAATCAGAATGTGTTACATATAAATAGGGGTTAACAACTCTGATTATTCATCTCTAAAGCAATCTATCAGGCATTGGGTTGACAATAATTAGGTTGGCAAACACAAGGGTCAACTTACCTGTGAATGTCTGATTTCTAATTTAAAGGAGAGGTTTGCTTGGAAAATGACAAATGTACTTTACTATATATCTAATTTTGATGATTGGGTTGGGCTCTGGAATTAAAATTTTTGATTCTATTGTTGCTGTTGTTTATGCTTCATATTGTCACCTAATGGAATAATCTGCAACTGAATGTAAATTGTTTCCATAAAATACAACTGTTATATTTCATTTGAATAATCTAGCAAATGTAACAGTTTTGCTCATTTTCAAAACCAATCTGGAGTTTAAAAATCAAAACATCATTTGCGACATAATCCTGGCCCGATTGACTGTTTCGCTGTGAGATGAAATACCATACAGGGCTTGCTGTCAAATCTCCCACCACCACCTATGAGCAGTCAACTGAATCAACTGAAAAATGAGAAACATGAACTCTAGAAGTGGTTCTGGTCACATCCCTGTATTGAGTACTGGTTGTGTACCATAATTTAGGTGTATATAAGATGTTTAATGATAAGAACAGGTCATTTAGCTCAATAAAGCTAATTAAAGGTCCCAAAGACTTTATGGGCTCTCTGATTCTGTTAAGAGTCCTGTTGAGCAATTCCACACATTCATAAGTTTCTGCTGAAAAAAATCTCGTTATATCTGTGCAAAATGTACTTTCTAATTTCCAGCTATGCCCTCTTGTTCCTCAGACAAAAAATGATTATAGTCCCTTGTAAATAAATATATTTAAAATATCAGTGGGTGAACTTCAGATGTTGTCATTTTTTACTTTTAATATTTTAGCCGAGATACCTCCCTGCTTCTGTTTAGCCATGAGTTCTACCGAGCAACATTTTTATAGGGTGATATCTTCAATACTTTCCTCTTGCCATTCTCTTACATAAACTCCACTTCATGCTAGATAGAACTTTGAAGATCACAAGTTTTGACCTGTCAGATTTGGTCAAGGCACAAATCTCTAGCACCCCAATGTAACAATGTTACAAAACCATATTGGTACATTTCACCTCACTAATAGAAAACATTCCCCAGCAGGAGGAATGTTAGAGGAGTGACCCCCAAAACTGGTTGAACTTCATAATCAGACCTTTATTGCCAAGATCAAATTCTGATTTCATCAAAATAAATAATAAAAGAGGGACCCTTGCCTTTGCGGCTTGAACTTCAAAACTGCTTTTGACGTCACAAGCATACTGTATTCAAACTTACTGTATAGGTTTACCACCTGTATATAGCACCTTTGTACACAGTAACGTGGAAGACTATTTACTATTAAAGCATTTAGTGCCTGAGGAAAGCTGTGTCTAGCAGCTGCTGCCCACCCCCCTCTAACTGTCTCCATTGCCACTGTACAGGTGGCCCCAGAGGTATGGTTAATGTAGCTGTGCTGGGAATTGCATGACATTGGAGACACTGTAGACCCATTCACTCTTACAACCAACTTCCTTTTATTTTTGGAAGATAAACAGTAACTCGACTCAATTGAATTGTGTTCATTTTGGCATTGATAAACAGGAAATACCTTGGGATTACCTTGGATTACTGCAGTTAACAACCAGGGCATTTGGAGAAAAATCTGAAACTTCACGGAAAAATAGGTAGTATTGTCAAATGTCAAATGTCAAATGAGAGGAGCTGTTCTGGTGAAGTGTGTCGGTGTGTGTTTATGTGTGCGTGCATGCGTGTGGGTGTCCATGTGAGTGTGAGGTACATTTAATAAACTTTGAAGCAATTAAATGCTACTAAACTTGAATTTAACATTTAATCTATTCTGAATGAGAAGGTTATGCAGAAATTGGTGAATCCTGAATGAACAGCAGAGGGGGCAACAACTGTATGTTGTCTTCCACATGCACTTCCACATGTATTCAAAGAAACTGAACTCAATTAATGCATGTTTTTATGGAGGATAGTGAAATGTTTTTGCTATTGATCTGATTGACTTTTAGTGTTGCATCAATATTATTTTTATGATGTGATTTAAGCCTCCTGACATCAAGAAGGAAAAAAGAAAAGAATTCATATCAAGAAAGCAATGCCTTTGCACCACTAAGATATTGAAGGCTGGAGTTGCCACACAGTTATCTGCTGTTTGAGGCACTCAGAAGGAACATCTAGCCTAGCACAATATTATCCTGCTCACACCATCACACTCAGACCTGGGACTTAAGATACTTAACCCACAAGTGCCTCAGTAAAATTCAGCTGTACAGATGGATATAACTGTAACCTGTAAAGTCACTCTCGATAATTGCTTTTTTTTTTTTTTTTTTTTTAGTAGGACAGGTGTAAACTCACAGTTGAGCATGTTTCTGATGCAGAGGGATTGGCAGTGTGATAATGACCACGAAGGTATAACTTGATGATGTATACATCTATGTGAGGAGTCACTGTGTTGATTAATGAAGAAATGTAGTGCATATGCAATAGTCAGCAATTCAAAAATGCCATAGTCTGTGCTGAATTTGACAGGCATCTGCAAGTAGACAGCACTATTCTGAGATTCTGAGGGCTTGATGGAGACTCTCACAGTCTAACCAAAGACCTCCAGGGTTCGTTTGTCATGGATTCCATCATATGTTGCACCACAGTACAAATATGTATGGGAAATCAGTAAGTGACCCTTGACTTCATTGTTACAGATCTAAATTAGGTCATAAATCACACATAAAACCAGTCAATGCTGCCTTCAAGCCATTGTGACATAGGACTTGCAAATCATTGCTCACAAACACAAATCACCCAGATTGAAAGATTAATCTTATTCACAAGTCTTTTGTTCTCCTCTGCAAAGCACTTTAATTCATTCAAGTCAGTTATGAAGTTTGAGTTTTCATGGTTTGCAAAGTCAATACTTACCTGTCAGTAATATTTATGATCCATGTCTAATATGAACGGATATGCTGTTGTGACCTGAAAGCATCTAAACGCAGAATTAAATGTTCTTGATGTTCCCGAATACATATTATTTTAAAATAACATAGTTGACATGGATGCATCCTACCACAAGATGGCAGCATTGCCAATATCTTGCCTACCGGTGTTTGATTTCTCCATATCAATAGGGTGGCAGTACAGTGTTTTCAAACAAAGCAAAATGGTTATTTCATTCAGCAGTACAAACACAAATCATAATCATTTAACAGCCATAATGATTACTATACATATTGGACTTAACATTTTGTAAAAAGAATAAGATTAAGTCAATTCACGGCACAGATCTACAGAGATCCTTGCACCGTTTGCCTATTCTGTTCTGCTGTAATGCACAGTCCTGCAGTTTAACCTTGGAATTCAGATCCAAAGAACTGACAGTGGGGTGTATATGAAACCAAAGTGAGGCCTGGTGGAAGTGATGTCACAGTAATGGTGCCAATGCCGCGTTAGAACAAAAGTAGGGACTTCTTGAGAGGTGAATACAACAGTTTACTCAGTGCATAAAGTCTGGCCTGGTCTATCAAATACTTGTTATTCACAAACTTTGTGTTGATATGGGTTTATTGAAGCTGCAGTCCTCAAGAATGATAATGAAAGGAAGCATGTAGTCCAATCAATAATCATACATTCAGCCATACATCTTGTTGGTTCTGAATTTATAGGCTATTAAATTGAAGTATAACTGGATGCATTTGCCATTGCTCTACATTGGATGGGAATCTAGTTTCCCGTGCTGCCAGCAGGACAGGAAACAAATGCTTCATTTGCATAGTTAATTGTAATATGAGTTTCTCCATACCTCGCTCCATCTTTGGAGAATCTGTGTGCTTTTAGATGTGCCAAGCTTGTGCAATCCCACGTGCCCATTCCCATCTGTGAGGTTGCTTCAGTAAGGGAACATTCACTAGCTGAGCTTCCTGTTCAAGAGATGCTGTGTTTCTGACCAGTTGAATGTTCTTTCCCCATGGGGCCATGACCCCACTCCTGGTATGACATCCACAGAACAGAACAAGGATAACTCAGGCCTATCAGAGTCTACAGTAGCTAGCTCTGACCATTGGAGCACAAAGGCATTTGCATATCAATTATGTCAGTTAAAACACACAGTGAATATCACAAGTAATGTAAAGTTGCTGTAAAGATTTACGTTGTACAGGTTTGGTATGTGTTCGAGTATTTGTTCATGTGAACCTGGAATTTGTGTCTTGCTTGAGGATACAAGAGCAATGCCCAGCAGCTCTCTGGGACACAGCATCCTGACCACCATACCGCATGTTTACCCACCTTGGACACCCTTGGGGGTGTTGACATGCTGTACCATTGACTTTTCAGTCCCTGTGATGTTGCTTTTGAGGATGAGGGAGTCTGTCTCACATGCACAAGCCTAAAGATGAGGACACACACACCCAATGGTTGAGGTACTCCACTGGTACAGACAGTCAGCATCTGCTGACAATCTGCCATAAATACTCTCACTGATGGCTCACGCCGATTCTGCGTTGAATGGAAAATGATGCCCATCAACGACAGGTGACCACAGACTATGGATGAGACACACCAAGCTGATGGGAGGTGATTGGTGGCCACCGATGGTTCTTGACTGACTGTCTGGTGTGTATAGCCCCAGATTTACTGAGAAGGGTATAACCTACTCTCCTGCTTTAGTCAAGATCCCCCAGCCCACTACTCAGCTACTTGAAACAGACTTCTGGAAAAAACTGTCAAATAGTGCACAGAGATACTGTGTGCATTATTAAATACTTAATCTAGGCTAGGCTGCTCATGTTCTTCCAAGTGGTTATTCCTGATGTCCAAACACTGCTTATTTTATTTACATCCTACTGTATGAAATATGACATGGACAGATAATTAAAAAGATCTCTGCATCGAGATGAATTTCCTATATTGATTACATATGGGTTTAAACACAACTACAACAGACTGTTACAACATGTTACTGTACTGTTATTGTAATCATTTTGGTGACATTTTTAAAGAAATGTATTTGAAGAAGAAAGGAGAATGTGGCATCCAGCTGACCTATTTACATCTTTGTTCAGAATGAAAGGAAACTAACCAGTGATGCCTTTGTAAAAGGAACGAGAAATGCTCCCATACAGGAGGTGCATTTGAAACAGCAACAGTAAATGTAAACAGTAAATGTAGATCAGGGTGCCAGATTTGCCTGAAAATGAGATGCTCCAAAATGCAAAACAAAGGATTAGTTTGGCAATTATGTACATTTAATCCTGGCTGCAACCAGAAGCCCTTTAATTGCTTGTCCTTATCAGACCTGTTAACAGAATTTTTTGCTGCATTTTTAATGCGCCCCCAAAACCCACACAAACCATTTAATCTCATTAGTCCTTAATTGCAACATGGATGAGGTTAAAGGCAATCTGTTGCTGTAGCAGGCTGGTCCCTGGGGCCTGGAGCTGCCAGCATGTCTGAACCCTGACCCTGACTCTGTCTGTGCACGCCTCACTGTGCCTCTGTTCAACTCTCCTCTTCTCCCTTGGTTCCTTTCCTTCCATCTCTCTCTCTTTCTGACGGTTGGCAAACAGCCCACTTGGCATGGCTGTCTGACGGGGCCAGCGGAGCATGTCCAGGGAGGCAGGAGGTTTGTTGGGCCTCACATCAACGGCCAGGACTTAGCGCCAGGACCCTAACGTGGGGGTGGGGCAGAAATGAAAACGAAACGAACGTGATGAACAATAATCCCCTTACCACACTGTTTGTCCTCT
This sequence comes from Megalops cyprinoides, assembly GCF_013368585.1. Taxonomy (NCBI): domain Eukaryota; kingdom Metazoa; phylum Chordata; class Actinopteri; order Elopiformes; family Megalopidae; genus Megalops; species Megalops cyprinoides. The sequence goes on from NC_050595.1 coordinate 32,164,009, forward strand.
GTTTGGGGCCATTTGCCTGCCATACGGGAACTGGGGCTTGGCGGTGAGTGGTGGAGGGGTGGGGCTGCTGGGGCACCTCTGGAGGGGGTTGTCCGCCAGTTACTTCCCACTGAGCTCTGCCACGTGAATAAGCCCCCAGACAGAGTCTGGGGTTCCCTTATGTTGATTCGACCCTGCTTTATTAGCGTAGCAGAACCCTGCATGCTGGGCTACTTTTTGTCTGATATACCTTACACATCTGGTAACCCACTTAAACAGCTGGGGCTTACAGAGCAGTTCATCTGAAGCACCTCTCGGGCCTGACATTAACGTCCCCACCCCCTTAGGCCAGGGGCCCAGCGGATTGGCTACTACTCCACACTAATACCTACACTCTTCACCCATTTTAAGTGGGGGACAAACAGGTGAAGACAGCAGCTTAGCTCTCTATTTTTTCTCTAAGGCTAAGTTTTGTCATCAGAGTCAAGCAGTGGTTGGGAGAAGACCCTGCTTGCTCCCTTTGTCAAGCACCTGCATCACTAAGGCACATTCTAACAAGGATGCACTACAAGCCTCAACCAAGGGCGTTACTCTTGGTGGCACAACCAAGTTCTCAGACAACTGGCAGCAATCTTGGAACAGAAGCGAACCACAACAAATACCCTCCCACAAACATCGGCAGGAAATGTCCACTTCACACCATTTGTACCAGCAGGCCAACCTCCAAAGCACCATATAACATCAAAGGATGCAAGCATTCTGCAGGCTGCTCGGGATTGGAAAATGGACGTGGCCGTGAAAATGGAAAATGGACGTGGACGTGAAAAAAAGCTAGTGTTTCCCCGAGACATTGTGGCTACAACACTCTGGCCAGATTTGGTCATGTGGTCCACAACAGCCAAGCTGGCATACCTTGTGGAATTGACAATACCATGAGAAGATGGCGTTGAAGAAGCCTATGAGAGGAAAAAGACCAAGTACTCTGAACTGGCAACTGAAGCTGCCCAGAACGGCTAGAAGACCAAGATTTTCCCTGTAGAAGTAGGATGCAGGGGATTCGTTGCTACATCTATGACCAGTTTACTGAAGAAGATAGGTGTGAGGGGTCGCTCCCTCCAACAAGCAATCAAATCCTTGTCAGATGCAGTGGAAAAAAGCAGCAATTTGCTTTGGATTAGAAGGAAAGACAACAACTGGGCTGCAAGATGAAGACAGGAGGGCATAGAACTGAGGGGGGTGTACCTGGGATGCCAGGTATCACAGTTGAGCCCTCTGGAGATGTCGTGGGCTTATCAACGAAATGTCAAAGAAGGAGGGTGTCCACCTCATGACCCCGATGACAGACCTACTCTCCCTTTCATCACTCCAATCCCACTGCCAGAATCAAGAGTGCCGATTTACCACAGGGATTGAAACATCAAGTCCTATTAGCTCTAATAATAATCTCCCTACACCTGTTCTCTTAGAGGACACCCCCGCCAGCAGCCTGACAGACAGGAGATGAGAGCAGAGTTATGCTGGCCTGTGTGCCTTCGGTTGTTGAGCAGATTTATAGACAGACATGGAAAATAACTGCGCTTACATGCACACAATCGTATGATTATTTCCAATACTGCAATTAAAAAGAGGTGTTTCCAAAACACCCCCATTTAAATGGAAATAATGGAAAAGAGTGGAAATATGAGGGGCTTTCCCCTACAGTAACACTGCAGACTGATTTGCTGCTGATCCCTGTCTTGTCCCACCACTGTAATGTGGGTAATGTCATGTAGCTTTAGCTGTAAGAACTATTGAAATGTGAACTATTACTATGACACATTTCATAGCATTCATGTCCTTTGGGACACGTTACATGAACTCCATCTCTTGCTGACTCCAAAAATGTTGGCTTTTGCCATTCACCTTCTTTCTCGTAGAGACAGCTTACTGGCTAGCTAGTTTCAGCGTCAGACAAGTGCAGCTTTAATACAAACCAAAAAGTGACATTATGGTGTTCTCATGTTCCAATAGTCCAACAATAACGTGAGTAAGATCTGGGTCCTCCACATATCTCGCAAGTAGGAGTTTAATCACATTAAAATAATTAAAGTAAAGTATTTACCTGATTTCTGCCAAAATCGGAGCATTGTCTTAGTCGTATTAAAATCACACTGAAAGTATATGTAATCGTGGCCAGTGTTTCTTGATGGAGGTTTATACAATGATACATTGGTCGTACCTTTCTTTAAAATGAGTTTAGTGGCAGACAGATCTTTGTCCGGCTTTTTACGCTTCATCTGTTGGTATTTCATTCCGTTTCTTTTTGTCGCTGGTGAAATGCACAGGACAAAAAATGAGCAAGAAATTAATATGCGAGTAAAGTAATATCAAGTGTTGCACCCAAGAACGACACAGTGGTTCACAGAACTTAATTTACTTGAAATAATCTGATTCAAAGTTTTTGGAAATGTTCTGAATATCCCCACAGCGTGTCGTCCAAAAATAGTGTGCTGACGGTTATTAAAACTCCCCTTTGCCATGGTCCATATAAAAAGGAGGCTGATTTATATCCCACTAAACTGCTGCTACCGCCGGATTGTTCACGCCAACAGCTTCTTGTCTACTCGTTTATAAGTAAGCTAAGCAGACGAGCAAAATTCAAATGAAGATATTTCCTTTTTATTTATTTTGCTTATTATTTTTTAGGAACGCGGGGGAGGGGGGAGGGGCGACTCTTCAGTATTCAGTTCGAGAGAACGGAAAGGGAAACAAAGGACACGGAGAAAGAAGCATGAAGAAGGTGTAGCCGTCCAAATTTAGCAACATAAACCCTCCAAGGTTGTAATACAATAATGCTTTTGGTTTTATAGGTTCCATAAGTTCTATATGGTTTCGTTAGTTTGAGCGGGTAAGCAATTAATTAAACTCAGATAAACTCAGTTAAATGGTTTAATTTCCTTTTAATAAGATTTCAATTAGGTAATCCCAATTCAAAATCATGACTTGCACTAATCTTGTTTCTTCACTGAAGGACACCAGGAAAATCATTTTTTCCTCATACCCTCGAGTGTACAGTACACAATGGAGGTTTATTTTACAGTTAAGGCGCATGACTACATACTGCAGTGATAAATTAGCCATTCATTATTGTGTATTGTGTATTTTGGGGAAATTTGTGGATATATTCCAGTCCTTTACCTTCTGCTATACAGGTACTCCCTTAAGTAGCTTTGAACACTCCTAGAACGTTGTGGTATTTTGCAATTCCAGCAATCATGCTGCCTTTATGGCTTAATTCATGTGAAAACAAGAATGAACCCAAGAAGAACAAAATTAACACCCCAGTAGCAGGATTGACCTTTTAAATTTAGTCTGTGCTTGATTTAACTTTTTAACAGTAGAGAAAACAAACATAATAATAGTTACTTGCCAGATGTTCGTTTATCTCTCACCAAGCACTCGACTATGCAACTGTTTAAAAATGCTTCTATTCTGATGTTTGTTGCACAACATGGATAATGCCAGTAAGGCTCACCAATTCCTTGTCTTCATTATCCTTCCAAATGTTTGTCTTTCTGTTCATAAGCAATAAGAGATGAGCATGTAGTGTGGAGGATTAAGCCTCGCTACAGGGCTGTTGGCTCTGCTTGTGTTCACTCCACAGTTTACAAGTACCCTGCACACCTATGTGCTTCTCTCTTATTCAGTTGGCTTTAGGTGCCCAATGAAAGATCAGGATGCTGGCAAATTTGGTTCCATCTTCTCCCATGAATTTACAATTACCGAATTAAATTGACCTGTAGGGTCCCAATGAATCAGGCTTTGCGACCAGTCAGCTTGAAGACACAGAGCCCTAAAAAGAGCAATCTTTCAGCACTGGGATCCAGGCTGGGGAAGAGCAGGGTCTGAGATAAACATGAGGCGTGCTTTCAGTGGCAGCCCGGTCTGGGACACCTCCAGGAGCTGACTGATCACAAGGCAAACAGAGATTTGAACTGGGATCCTCCTTGGGAAATTAGGCAGTGACCATTGGCTAGTTTTTTTTTTAACTAACTCATCAGCAGTTGCACTTATTATAAATTTTTTATTGTAATTAATTTTACCAGCACAAAAGCTGGAGAACTAAAGGGGCTGACATCTTTCTGACATCTTAATTTCTTCTTGAGCTAACTGCAACTCAAGATAACAAAATAGAGACACAGTGTATTTTTCAGACTGATTTGTGCCTGACAGGGCCATGTGGCAATGGTTAAACATGATGAATGAAACAACACACAAACTGACCAGGAGAAGTCATCTGAATTGCTCTATTAAAAACACATCTTCTATATATATAAATATAGCAGTAGCATTTCACTCTCGTGCTGCTTCTTTCCCACTGCATCCATCCTCATTAGGGGACGCCCTGGAAAAGATCTGACATCAGGGCCTGTCTGGTCAGACACAGTCGCTGGATTACCACACTGAGTAATAGGTTGATGCCAGATTAGAGGCTTTCTCCCGGTTCTCTTGTGGACTGTCTGGATAGTGGGGGTTTGGGAGAGGCTTTGGAGGTAAGTAAAGCTATCTGCTGTTGGCTGAAGGCTGGGCTGTCTTTAATGTCACCATGTGCATATGGCATGCAAGAAGCAGGCAACTCCTATATTTGAGGTACAGAACATTTCTGGTCACATACATTAAAATTTTTGAATTCCTGCTTTAAGAACAATAACAATACACTGTACATCTATAACAGATTTACTTTATTAAGTTGGTCGAAATGAAAGTATCCTGACTTCATATTCACATTTATGATATTCAATGTTTTTACCTTTGTACTTAACTTATTGAGAGCTTTTCTTTTCACCTAAAATCAATTCAGAAAAGTCAAGGTCCAGGAGGAGTGTGTGGAAGCGAACAGGAGCGTCAAGAGAAACATCAGGGCAGACAAGAGAAACTACATGGAGACACTGGCAGCAGAAGGAGAGAAAGCAGCGCACCACAGGAACATGTGGGACCTGTACGTCACCGTCAAGGATCTCTCTGTAAAGTACAGCAAGCCAGAGAGACCAGTGAAGGACAAGGAAGGGAAGACAATGCCTGATGAGGAGGGACAGAAGAACAGATGGGTGGAGCATTTCGAGGAGTTGCTGAACAGACCAGCCCCACAGGACTCACCGGACATCCAGCCAGCCAACAGTGACCTGCTGATTGACTGCAGAGCACCCACAAAGGAGGAGATCTGCAAGGCTATCAAGCAGCTGAGGAACAACAAGGCTGCAGGACTCGACAGCATCCTGGCAGAGGCGCTAAAGGCTGACGACGAGACCAGTGCCAAGATGCTCCACCCCCTCGTCAGCAAGATCTGGGAAGAGGAGCATGTCCCATCAGAGTGGAAGGAGGGCTACATCATCAAGCTCCCGAAGAAAGGCAATCTCAGCTCCTGTTCCCATTACAGAGGGATAACACTTCTGTCCATCCCGGGTAAGGTCTTCAACCGAGTCCTCCTGAACAGGATGAAAGACGCTGTTGACCCCTAGCTCCAAGACCAGCAGGCTGGCCTCCGCAACGAGAGATCCTGCATCAACCAGATCTCAACGATGCGTATCATCCTGGAGCAGTCGCTGGAGTGGAACTCACCCTTCTACATCAACTTCATTGACTACAAGAAGGCATTCTTCTCTACATGGATAGGCAGACTCTCTGTAAGTTGCTGAGAAACCACGGGGTGCTGGAAAAGATCACCAAAATCATCAGGAACACTTATGAAGGGACATTAGTCCATGGCCGACAACCCACCAACGCCTTCCAAGTGCGGACAGGAGTGAGGCAAGGATGCTTGCTGTCGCCTTTCCTGTTCCTTCTAGCCATTGACTGGATTATGAAGACGTCCATGACCCAGAAGCGAAATGGCATCCAGTGGACCCTCCGGACACAGCTGGACAACCTCGACTTTGCCGATGACCTGGCCCTTCTCTCCCACACCCAGCAACAGATGCAGAAAAAGACTTGCACCGTCGCAGAGAATTCAGCAGGCCTGGGCCTCAACATCCACAGAGGGAAGAATAAGGTCCTAAAGGTCAACGCAGCCAATGCAACCCCCATCACACTGGAAGGTGAAGCACTAGAAGAGGTGGAGAGCTTCACCTACCTTGGCAGCATCATGGATAAGCAGGGCGGGACAGATGCCGATGTAAGAGTCCAGATAGGCAAAGCGAGGTCATCTTTCCATCAGCTGAAGAACGTCTGGGGCTCCATGAACCTGACCACCAACATAAAGATTAGGATCGTGAAGCCTGTGCTACTCTATGGAGCCAAGACCTGGAGAACCACTGTAACAACCATGAAAAGAATCCAGACGTTCAACAACACCTGCCTCAGAAGGATCCTTCGGATCCGCTGGCCCGACACCATCAGTAACCCAAACCTGTGGCAGTGAATGGGACAGCAGCTTGTAGATGAAGAGATCCTCCAAAGGGACTGGGGATGGATTGGCCACACCTTCTGCAAATCCGCATCCAGCACAACAAGGCAAGCTCTCACCTGGAACCCACTGGGCAATAGGAAAAGAGGCCGGCCAAGGAACACCTGGCGACACGATCTGGAGGTGGACACCAAGAGAATGGGACTCGCCTGATGGCAGCTGGAGCGACTGGCCCAGGATTGAGATGCCTGGAGAACTCTTGTAGGTGGCCTACACCCCCACAAAGGGCCACAGATGAAAGTGAAAGTGAAGTGACAATCAGTTCAGATGAATCGTAGCTTTCTGTGGGCTCAACGCTATAGAGAAGTGATTCAAGCAAACCTTTGGTTCAGCCTCTCAAAAAACCTCAAGCAAAAGTATTTTTACCATTTAAAAGAATTGTACCATAAAAAAGGCCTTTTATGTGAGTTTATTTGTAAGCCCATATTTTCACCCTCAGTTGCTCTGCAGATATAATCTGATCCTCAAGATCAGATAGAACTCCATTATCCATTATGCCCTCCCTCCCCTATTGGTCTTCTGTCTCCCCAGCTCCCTCTGCTGGCTAGTGAGGTAGGCTGCACCCACATCAAAAACTCTTCTCTCCATTACCCTCCTCTCTCCCCAGTGGGGACTGGGAACAATCATTCACCAGACAACTGCAGAATGTGACTCCGCTGGTATTTAAGCATGGCCATCCGCAGATGGACAGTGCTGCCCAGAGGATTATGGGTGTGCAGTGCATCCCGCCTCCCTCTCTTTTACTTGTCCATGGTCTCTTTATTTCTTCACATTATCCTCCACGTGAGAAATGGCTTTTGACACTGCGGGGCCCTTCGCATTCCAAAAATAGCTTCTTGACATTTCAATTTGGCATGATTTCTTCACCTGTCCTCCTCCTTCATACCTTTTTGGAGGGGAAAAAATTTACATATGAATAAAACACTCAAACCGGCAGTGTATGGGTGCAGGAATGTCTGGTTTTAATTCCGATGCTGATAGTTAGGAGATAGTTTTGACACAAGGTTATTGTCGTAACCGGTCTTCTCTGCATCTCCTTGGGTTGGGTTGGTGCTGCCCATTGCGCTCCTGCAGAAGAGAAGATACCTTGTGGTTCCCTTCTGTTCATTCCTGTCTGAGGAGAGATCTGCAGAGCCAGGCTCCTTTCTGCCTCTGTTTCTGCTGGCTACGATCAGCATGCAGTTTGGCTGTGTGGCACCGTGGGGCGCCTTCTGCCGCATTTGCATTTTAAAGCAGATATGCACAAGGCTTCACACACCTCCCGTCTGTCACGGCACCACCGCACACCCCTACCCTGTGAACAAGGAATGAACAGCCAATCAGTGCACTCGCTGCGGAAAACCCACTGGTTTCTAGGCGAGGGCCCCAACTGACAGTAACCACAATTCAAAACTGCGAGCTTCCAACTTTGTTCCCCTAAATAAATATCTCCTTTGCTAGAATGCTTGTTTTGAATATATTCCATAAATTACATCAAAACAAATGGCTGTCATTTCTGATGGGATTATTTTGTCTCCTCTTCTCCAGCTACAGTGTTTGGGTGTGTGTGTTACTGTGTGATGCCTATGCCATTGCAAATGATATGAAGATTTGTTTCAAGGCAAATGTTTTAATGTTTAATCTGTTCCATAAACTGAAGTCACATTCCCCTTTGTTCAAAGCTGATTCTGTAAATGAGAGTGAAATTGATTTAGGTGTCATTCCTAATTGCTGTCCTGGCCTGACTACCTCAGCCTTAACTCCTCTTCTCATAAGGTGGCTAACCACCCCTAGAACATTGCTGTCCACATGCTCTAGGTATGTCTATGATGCTATGCCTCAGGCTAATGGGTTACAGAAGAATTTTTATTTCTTTCCAGTTATGTTTTGGTCACAGTAACTTGTCAAGTTAACCAGTCATTTTAGTTGCTGCCCTGAAAATAGCAATACTTCCCCTGCATGGAGTTGTGGTTGAGTATGCTTCTTCCTCCTGGTAAGTCTAGTAGCCTCTAATGTCTTACTAATGGAGCAGAAAATGGCAAGGGGTACACTGGTATGCACAAGGACAATTTCTAAAGTCTATTTGTTTAGTGAATACCCAGCTGTACATATAGGTATTAGGTAAGTGTAAAATGCATGCTCTGTGGATTGTCTGAACAGGTGATTCATGTAAAACCATAGTCATATCAGTCTACAATGAATCTTTGAAACTGATGAAGTTCAGCCTGGAAAGCTGGGCCATAGAGTTCAGTCTGGCTGGCTTAGAGCCACTTTTGATCAGTTTAGCTCAGTCCATTTTAGGACATTATTGTTGGAACTCCCATCTAAACTGTCTTAATGTGCTATCTTAGAAAAGTAAGCCTGAGTGAAGCCTTTATTTGCTGTGGGGATGAGCATAATGAAGATGTCACTCATTTACAACAGATGTTTTATATAAGTGGGAGAAGCCATGCTCGTACATTAACTAAACATACTTCCTGTGTTTAAATTGCACCTTGAGCTGTATTCAATGACCGTAGCATTTTGGAATGTGGAGGATGTTTTGCTCTTGAATGGGCATTTTGCAACACAGTTTGGGGATGTTCATGTGTCAACATACCTCCATGTGGGAAGGGTCATCCAATATACATTACACTTCCACTTTCTATGCATTCTCCAATGGATAAAATACGATGGTATTTCACATTATGTGTCTGATTTGTGTCTGGTTTTTGCTGTGTTAATCACGCATGCCCCTGGTCAAGGGCGGGGAAAGGCAGAAAATGATGAGTTTTGATTGGACCATGGCTCAGTAAGGTCATTCTATCAGAGATAAACAACACACTAAAACTGAACTACGCTGATGTAACATACAAACTGAAATGTGGAAATTATTTCCAGGTTGTCAAGATGGCAAAGGTCTTTGATCTGGTGTGTTGACTGCCACTGACAGGATATTAGTTAAGCATCAGGTTTGGATTATCAAAACTGCAAAATATAAAAGCATGTCAGTGCTATACAAATGTAGCTACTGCATGATATACTTAACTGCGGTAAAGGACATGTGATGTGATGTTTGACACAAATACAGTTGGTATTTTATATAAAACCTTCTTGTCTAGTTTTATAAGACTTCAAATTAAATTGTAAATACTGTATATTGTGGTTTAGAAGCTCTTAGATTATTAGGGGTTAGGGAGTCCAACTCCTCTATTTATTGAAGATTTAGTCTCAAAACCAGAGAATTATCCACAATACTGGCAGTTTGCAGGAACAGGGCATTCATTTCAGCACCGTTACCATTTTGGAGCCCTTTCCACAGCTGTTTCATGTACTGAATGTAACCCTGTTCTCTGAAAAGCAAACAAATTGAAATTATATGACTGGATGTCGAAGTATTAAGCTGAATTCAGTATTCAGATATTCAGTGACCTTCATATTTATTCATAACCTTAAAGAGAAAAAAATGTACTTAGATTATTTTTCTGCTTTAAAAAAACCAACACCAATGTTCTGCCTATTGGAAGTTCAGTGGAAGCTTCTGGTAAATGATGGTACTGATAGGCTTCTTGCTGTTTCCTGTGGTATAAAATAATGTAGCACACAAAATAGATTCATCAGTAGCATGTAATAATATGGTTATGGTTAGACAGTTCTCTAAAAACTTCAACAAAATGGCCATTGACCTCTGCAAGTTGGAAGATGGCTATATAGGAGTTCACAAAACATTGAATCTACCACTTTCCCCCATAGTGTCCATTATTAAATTTAAGACTACCTGTCCAGTGGCACTCCTGCCACTGAAGAAGACAGATGTCCATCTTGACACCATGAGCTGTGGCACAAGTGGCTTGGAAAGCAATAATGAATTGTTGAATACTCTTCAACAGGTAGCTTCAGGTTATGAAGTGTTAGAATAACCTTTCAAAACTGCATGTTTGAATGGTCCTTTCATGGCTACGAGAAAGAAGCCTCTGTTGAAGGAAAGCTGCACAATTTGTTGCACGGTGTTGATCAGACGTTTATGGTAGTCTTTTATCAGGTGGTCTTTGAGAGCCTAGTTAGATATGGCATCACAGCTTGGTTTGGTAATCTCTCTGTGCAACTGAAGTCAAAACTAGCCCGACTCATACAAACCGCATGGAAGATAATAGGTGTAAGACAGCATCCATCCCTATACAGTCTACTTACAAGCAGGCTGTGTTAAGACAAGCCAACAAGATTATAACCGACTCATCTCATGTGCTACACACCGAGTACCAGCTACTGCCATCAGGGAGGAGGTTTAAATTACCATGCTGTTGTTTGAATAAATTTAAGAACTCTTTCATCCTCCTTCAATAAAAGATTTTAAATGGTGGTAGACGTAACAGGGATAGAATCAATATGACCAATTTCCAGTTGTAGCGCCTCTCTGTACTTTTTGGCATTATAGGTTTTATTTATTTATCTATTTAACATCAATGTATGTTTTTCTCTGTCTTTTTTACTGTATGTTTTTGATTATTATGTTCTTAGATATGTTTCTTTTTCCCTATAGCTGTCTTACCTTGTCTTTATGTATGTGGAATGCAGCTTGGGTGGAAGCCCAAGCCAAATTTCCCACAGTATGGGACAATAAAGTGAATCTTGAATCTTGAACTTGAATTTTCCAAATTACATTTTAATGACAGTTGGAAACATATTGAATGGTCAGATGAAAATTAATTTTTTGACACACTGAAGCTCCTTATGTCAGGCATAAAATGGTCATGTTGACAAAGAACCTATGCCCACTGCATGACTTTGCTCTGTTCAATGCTATTATTATTATTATGCTATAATGTATATGTATATGTTTACAAATAAGTAATTTTTAATATTGTAGAAAGAATTGTGTGCACAATTGTATAAAGGTGTCTACATTTTCTTTTATGGCATATTGTTCATTGTGATTTAGTTAGGGGTATGAATAAACATGGAGGGCACTGTGTGTGGAATAATGGTAAGGTCAAGCCATGACAGTTTCACATAGATAGACCTCAGGTGCCTCTGGAAAAAAATAATAAATTAGGAAAAATAGATTATTAAATCCACTGTAATTTAATTACACTGAGTATATTCCAGTCTTGTTTCACAAAGGCTAGAAACATGCAAGCAGCTTCATTTGGTGAATCACTGTATTCTGGGATCCCTACATGAAAAAGTCCAGTCTCATTACTTTTTTCCCCAAGAAGCCCGACTGGGAATAGAAAACTTCAGTATTGATCTAAAGTTTACATTTTGTGAAGAGCAGGGTCTTATTTTTCATTAGAGAAGATTAATGCTGGAGTTTCTGTAATTAGTGAAGAGTCTATTCCCATTACAGGTTAACTCCATTGAACAGCAGCTCCTTTCTTCAATAAAAAACCTTGTCTTCTATAGAGCAGGGTGACTGAGCTTTAAGCTTCATTATAAGTAACCCCCTCTCACCCCAATCAGCCCTTACTACTGTATACCCGATGAGAAATGCACCTCAGTTTCGACTTCCAAAAAGCCGGAGGATGATCCCATCAAGGACTGCCTGCATCCTTCCCAGGTAATGAGTAGTCTATGCTCCCATTCTGTAGATTACATAGATGCTATTTCTCTGCTCCCTTCTGCATTAGGCTTTCGAGTCTGGGCCCTTGCTGCAAGGTGTGACCAAGTCAGGCACTGTATCTAGGTGGACAGTGAGTGGCACAGGCCAATTCTATCATGCAGTAATGTTCTTTTCATGCCTTTGATCAACATCACCCCCACATTGTGGCACCCAAGAGTAAATAAGTGCATGAGGCTCAGCACTGGCTTTCACAGGCATTTATAACTGAGCTCAAAGACCAACACTTCAGCCTTTATTGTGTCCCTGGGATCTGTGTTTAGAGGGCAATAATGATAATGCTGCTGAGACCACAGTACTAAATCATCTTGGAACAGTCCCACAATTTTTATAATCCTTCAGGAATTACAACATAAAGCTTTTTAGAATTAAAAGAGCATGCGCCATATTAATATTGTCTCAAGAATGCAATGCGATGCAAAAGTGATTTTAACTCCATCTAATCTGTATATTGGGTCAAATAATTTTACAATACATGCTGTCTCTACAGTGGCGGAGCCAGAGGGGTGTCCGGGGTGGCACTGGACATCCCTGATATCTGTATCTGATTGGCCACCCCGGGTGGCACCCTAAAATTTGATTCGCTATCACTAGCAGTTTGATGCTGATTGACATCTCATTTCACCCGTCAGATGTGGAAATATTCTGGCTTCCTCGTCCTCGATTTGAAAAAGGCGCCGCTGGATGTCAAAATAAACGCTTCTTTCAACAAGAGGTGAAATGAGATGTCAATCAGCATCAAACTGCCAGTGATAGCGAATGAAATTTTAGGGTGGCAGTCAAACCTGCGGCGAAAGCACTATTTTAAAGTAAATTGTAAGGTTTAGCGTCGGGTTTAGTTTTACTGGACAAGTTTTACGAAGATTGAGTTGCTGTGTAGATGCATATTGGCAATTTGGCTCCATAACAGACAGTTAATCAGATAAGACAGATCGGTTCCCAATTTAGCCTAACATTGTGTTTACATCTGTGCTAATAATAAAGGCCACGCATATACAGTGCAGTGTCGTAAGTTACAGTATATGAGTGTTTAGCTAATGTTGGCTATCTAGTACAGCTGTCAGTGTTCAGCATTTGTTGGTAATTGTTATTATCTGTTAACATTACTCAAAAACTTACCACAATTTGCAGATAGCCTGTTTGCTATCGTAGCCTAAAGGTGTAAGAAATTATAGCTACTTACTGCAGAGCAGGGCTAGCCATGATCTAACTAGTAACTTAGGCTGGTTGATTTTATGGTACAGTTATGACGATGGGGATTTGTAATTAAGATTGAGATTGGAGACTGTTTTATGCAGTTCAGTATAAATTGGCTGAGAAATAGAGGTTGAAAAGTAACTGGGGTTAAGTAACATTACCATTTTGTTGCATATGTAACTAACAGGAAAAAAAAAGTTACATATGCGAACAGAGCCTGTAAAATACATGTAAGCTTGAGTAACAAACAAAAATGCACTTACTCTATGTTAAATAGGGGTTGTTGTTGAGAAATTATATGTTTTTGAATAAAAGCAACCTTGCAATAATTGCAGGGAACATTGTTTAAGTTTGTAATTGTAGTTTTCAAGTCCATTTCTGCTTGATAATATTTTGTGCAGGCATATCTTGTGTTTTGGTGGATCAGAGAGGTCTGTACAAGTTAATCATACCTGGTATGTCAAATTTCAGCGTGTGTTTTTTTTTTTTTTTTTTTTTTTTTTTTGTAAATTTACTTCCATAAATAAACTATGCAAATTATGTCACACACAAATGCTATCTTATCTCCTTGGTTCTTGAGCTTTATTTTCTGAAAATATTTTGGATGTTCAACACTTATAGACCCAGATTATATATTCATGAAAACAGAGTGACCCAAGTCTCTCCAATATGTGAGTACAGTACTGTACAGTGTGTGTGTGTGTGTGTGTGTGTGTGTGAGAGAGAGAGAGAGAGAGAGAGAAATTGAGCTGCAGTTCTGAGGTAGAGACACTGGCTGTTCATAGTAAAAAATTCTAGTGAAGTAACCCAAGTGGACCACACTATCTGCCACATTGAAGAACTCCAGGTTAAGTGAATTATCACTTCTACCTCTAATCAGCAATCACAGGATTCATTCATGCTCCTTAGTTGCCAGGTTAGGGTTACACACTAATTTTCTGTCATGGTCTATGGACCCCCAAAAGTAGCCTTGGCCACCCCATGTTTAAAACAATAGTTCCGCCACTGCCTATTGGTCAAGTCTGATGGACATGTTAAGGTACGCATATTGCAACTGTGATAGATGTCGTATATAAATCGTCGTAATCTTGTGTTTCATAGCCACCAGGTAAATCTGGTTAGTATTGAGAATTTATCTCCTAACAATGATACAGGCATTCTGCCACGGGATCCCAAATACATTACAAAACGAGAGCATTGATCAACTTGCTAATCAAGGTACAACGAGACAATGAAATAAGATACTTTGCTGGTGGTGTGGTAAAACAAGCTTTATTCCTGAAGATTAGAGGAAAAAATCCTTCTGTTTTATCGGCCACAAGTCCCACAAAAATAACTTTCCTTTGCAGGCTCCAATAAAGAGAAAAACACCCACCACCCCATTTATTCAAAGGGGGGCAATCCAAAAGTTCTAATGTTATTTATTCAAGTCGCAACCCCAACACGACTGTATATGTTCAGTACCTATGCACTTGAGGTATTGAACATTGTGATACAACTCTGATAAATGTCGTACCGCATTATTGTCTTTACGACACACTGCGCTTTTATGCTTGCTACAACGTATTGCAATTGTGTAGTCAACATAGTTAAACGCTGTAACCTACCTATTTCTGCAAGAAAATACCAAAAAGGATTTGTAATCGTACAGATGATTCGTGACTTGATGGGAAAATGTTTTCATCTAGTGAAGTGAACAATGGAATATTACGCGATCAAAATATTACAAAAAGCACCAAAAGACCTGGAAAATAATACAGTGTTAGACTCCACCAGGTGATGTATAATTGTCAGCCTCACCCTAAAGTTTTCTACATCTTTGATGTTTTACTGAAGACAGATTTTGTGGGAAATCAAAGGGATGATAACTCCCCAGTTTGATAATAACTTGTTAATGAGCTGTAGGTAGAGTTAACTTCACAATAAATACTTTTTATAAGAATTTTCTAAAAGCTGATTTCTTTTCCCTAACTTGTCTTTTTTCACGGTAGCTTTCAACCTCTTTTACGTATAGCCATGAGGGCATAATTGTCTTGAAAACATGGAAAGGCTTGTCTGTGCCAGCTATTTGATCAATTTTTGAATGTATTATTTTTACTAGATAGGCATAGGTATAAAAAGTAAAGTGTTTTTGTCGAACATACATAAGATAGACACAACTCTTCTGTTTGATTTATTTTAGTTAACCTGTATCTTTTAGTTATCACATTATATCCAAAGCTTGAACTGTATAATAGATGGTAGTGCTCGGAAACTGCATCCACCATTGAGTCTCAACTAATCTCTTAATGCTTGTTGCACAGTTAAATTAGTGGAAATTATTGAAGGTCGTATGTTAATGGTACACGGCCAGATCATTTTCACCTGGAGCAAATTCCTTTCCAGACTTAATGAGTCTTTCATTAATTAGATTAATGAGGGAGCTCATGCATTGTCTCCCCGTTCCGTAGCGTTGCAGGTATGCCTATTCGCGGATCTCTTTTTCAGACGAGACTGGTTAATTTCGCTATCGACTCCAGCGCGTTTCTCAGTGAAATCAACTTTGTTACGGCTGGCGTGCGCTCCTCTCGCAGCCTGCACCGGGGAATCGCAGGCGAGCAGGGCGAGAGTGCTGGGACAGTCTGCCGAGGACGAGGCTCCCCATCCCGACATCTTGTTAGCACTTACTCCGCTCTCTCTCCGTTCCACCTGATCGCAGATGATCGGGGCAAATCTCCCGACGGTCACAGTGGTATCATGGCACAGATGACATATGTGCTAGAAATATACCTATACATGAATGTGTATTTGCCAAGGAATTACGTGACGCCTCATGACACTGGACAAATGCACCACAGCTTTGTATGGGGCGCCGTTTGTAAAAATGTACACTGTGATTTATCCTGAAGTGCAAAACACAACGGCAAATGATTAAACACAACGACATAAATTTCTACCGGAAATGGCATCTGTCTCCTCCCAAGAACGTCACTGATTGGAGGCATACAGCGGGAGAGAAAATTCACCTAAGACAGGGGTCGGCATCCGCGGCTCCCGAGCCCGCATGGGGCTCTTTAGCCCCTCTCTAGTGGCTCCGTAGCTTTGTCAAAATTATGGAAGTGAATAACATTTTTTTTTTACATTTTGCTATCATTGTTGTAGGTATAGCAGAGCTGAAGTAATACCTCGTGTGAGTCCTGCGTAAAGCCATAGGCAACGGGTAGTAGGTAGCCGAGTGGTTTCAGCGGCTGCGTCACTCCCCGAGACCTGGGGGTTGTTGCCCATGACAATTTGCCTTTAGCTCAACTGGTAACGACGCTGGCTTTAAGGGGTTGGCAACAAACAGTGAGAACCTCGGTTCGAAACTCGCTCGCTCGCTGACTCCCGTTAACATCTAATACACAACGCAGTAAGAGACCACCCGTTATATAGGCCTAAAGTCATCCCTACATTATCCAATGTTAAAAATGTATTGCGTGATATTCGTTTCGTGAACGATAAAATAACGCACGAACATGCACTACGGTAAACAAAGAACAACAACCGTGTGCTTTTGGTGTTTCCCGAAGACTCGCACAATAGACCAATACTTCCATGTCGTCACACAGGGGGCTGGTGGCAGAAAGTGGCTTTGACTCCCGTAGACGTGCAAAATTCACGACTTTCTCAATGTTATTATATACATATATATATATATAGAACTGAGGAGCTCCGACTACTGTGGACCTATAACAAATACGGGTCTTACACCTGCATTACCCTTCAGTTGTAGACTTACTGTGTCTAAAGATATAACATAAATATGCCCACATACTTGGTTGTGAGAAGTCCTATCCATGCCATACATAATCACATCAAGGAAACTGCAATGGCTTCAACCATTTACCAGACATGCATCTACAGGCCCATGTATTAAGACAAGCAAAGACACAGACCTGAATTTGATCAGTTTTGTATTTTTGAGCGTATTTTTTGGATTTTTGTACAGATTATCATTCAAGATTTTTATTTGGACTGTGCAAAACAACAGTTTAACATATATTATTTTCTCATTCTTCAGAATAAAACAACTGTTTTTTTTTTTTAAGAAAAACTACATATAAAAACTACATTTGATGGACTCTGATAAGCTTCTTGAATCCCTTTCTGCGTGTTCTAATGGGTGATTATTGTTTTAAATGATGAAACAGGTTCGTGGTGTTGCCTGTCTTTGATGGCACGTGTCTTCAGCAAAGTTTGCAGTGCACGCTGCTCTGATTTTTTGTTGGATTGTAAATGGCCAAAATATCTCCAGACTACTGAAGTTGAGTGATCTTTCTTGTCGACGATGACTTCATCCTTCGAGATGGTCATGGGCAGTGCTTTTTCTTCGGTGTCGCTCATTTCGCTTATTTTGCTTATTCCGCTCCAACTACAAGCCTGTCAGCCAAGCTGTCTGTAAACAATACCACATGCTGGCCTGAATTTATACCTCTCACCGTGCAACCTAACTTTCGCAATGCATAGGCCTACCTCTATTCCTGCGACATGATTGGCAGTTCGTCATTTCTGTGAATGTTATCGAAGCATAGAAAGTAATTAGATCGCACATTGTTTATATTTCAATCGAGGAAAATTAAATCGTGATAATTATCGTGATTGTTATCGTTTTATCGCCCAGCCTTACTTTTGAATAAAACAGACCTGGTATTATGAAAGAATTTCAATCAGCGCTGCCAGGTGTATCGTAGCAACGCTGACAGTGCTTAAGCGCATTCTATGTTTGGATAGTGGAACATAATATGACAGAGAAGCTGAAGGAGAGCAGCAGGGTTTCCTTCTATCTCATACAACTGTCTCATACGGAACACGTCTTTTAGTTTCCAATTATGGGATGATTCCGTATTTTACAGGACGGCCGGCAACCCCACTGACAACACAATTCTTCGCTATTACTATTAGGCTACTGGATCCGTTCATATGTGGCTAAACTGCTACCTAGCTGCTAACTCTAGGTAACATTACTAGCCTGCAGACTCCCCATACAATCATATGGTCTTCCCCGAATCCGACACGTTACCTTTACATTTTTTATTGTAGTCGCACAGAATCGTTACTGTAGACAGATATTATTTAATATACATCTGATTAGATCATGTAAAAATTATAAAATGTAAGATTACATGATGATAACACAATAAAACACACTGAATGGTCAGTTTTCTGTTGGTACTGGTTAGGCTACTGCCTGGTGGCTTTCTGCCACCTGCTAATGCTCAATATAGGAAATGCAAAGTTAAAGTACCAAATAATCATAAATAGCCTGCCGCAGCCACCTTGTGGTAAAACATATGAATGAATGCTCATTTACATTTATTCATTTAGCAGACGCTTTTATCCAAAGCGACTTACATAGGTTACAGTTCTTTACAATGTTATCCATTTATACAGCTGGATATTTACTGAGGCAGTTGTGGGTTAAGTACCTTGCCCAAGGGTACAGCAGCAGTGTCCCTTTCGGTTACAAGGCCTGCTCCTTAACCACTATGCTACACTGCCGCCCCATTTAGACCTATTAGCAATGTTGACAGGCTAATTTAGACTGATACGCTGTGGTAGGCTACCTGCATTTAAAGGGCTCAAATAGGCTATTTTTGCGGCTCCAGACAGATTTTTTTCTTTCTGGCCAAAAATGGCTCTATAGATAGTAAAGGTTGCCGAACCCTGTCCTAAGAGGATAGGAAATGAAAAGAAAACATTGAGACAGAAGACTTCCGGTAGAAATGAATTTCATTGTGTTTAATGATTTGCTGTTGTGATTTTTGATTTGCTGTAGTGATTTTTTATTTGCCGTTGTGATTTTTGAATTGCTGTTGTGATTATTGATTTGCTGTTGTGTTTAGTGATTTGCCGTTGTGATTTTTGATTTGCTGTTGTGTTTTTTTTAATTGCGGTCGTGATGTTTATTTTGCTGTTGTATTTTTTTTTTATTTGGGGTTGTGATGTTTATTTTGCTGTTGTGTTTTTTATCTGCGGTTGTGATTTTTGATTTGCTGTTGTGTTTTGCACTTCAGGGCCACTGTAATTTACAGACAAATTGCAAATCTGTCAAAGTCTTTTTCAAGGGTAATATTTTTCATTAATCAAAAATATGAAATAACTTGTGTAAATATAAGTGTTAAATATAAATGTTAAATATAAATGTAAATGTTAAATGTAAATGCCAAATGTAAGTGTTAAATATAAATGTTAAATGTTAAACCTAATATGCAAATGTGGAATGAATCTAATGAATATGGTAATTAACCACACCTCCATTGTGTGACGCATGTTCTTTCCCATGGAAAAGCTCGGGCATTCACACCACGCACTGTAGAAACATGGCGAGTGTAGCAACAGGTGGTGGTGATTTGGCGGAAATAACTGAAAAGCAGTAGCTGCTGGTGTTCAAGCAGCTCTGCGAGGTAAGACCACGCCAACGTCGAGTGGACCTACAATGCCATCGGTAAGTTCTGATTTTTAAATTAGACATTTAGCTACGTTATGTTTAACAAACATCGCTAGCAAACAAGCGTTACATTCCAGAAGATGTTCGTAGCCTAACATTTAACATTTACATTGACGTTTACATTTATATTTAACATTTACATTTAACACATATTTACACAAGTTATTTCATATTTTTGATTAATGAAAAATATTACCCTTGAAAAAGACTCCTTTATACTGTAACAGATTTGCATCAATTTGTCTGTAAACGTATGAAAAAGTGACAGTTTAAAATTGTACTGCATTTTTTTTTTTTTTTTTTTACATTTGACAATGTTAAATGTGCAAAAACTACAGGATAAATCAATGTATACATTTTAACAAACAGCACCCCATAGCTTTGTTGGGTAATATCCACTGTCTCTTCACAGCATGTCCATGCATGCACTGCTCGGTGGAAGAATACAGGAACCTCAGAACCTGTGGTCCCTGCTCTGAACATGGTCCCATCTGAACTGCACCAAAGGGGAAAAATTGTTGCCTGACCCATCAGTTTTGGTATGGAAAACCTTGTACTGCCTCACAAGATGAGCGATTAAAAATCTCAGTAGTGTCATTGCGGTTGAGGGTAAAGCATAAATAAGACATAAAAATGGGAATGTCTGTTGAAGTGCTGATGTTAAAGGGTTTCCAAGACACAAAGAAGTCCCCTGTATCGTGACAGGAACTTCACGAGTTTCAGAGTCTGATGGAAAGACATTGAAGGACTTGTGTTTGCCGTTAGCCTCATTAATGGCTTGAGTTAATTGTTTTGACAATGCATCGGTTACAGCCTGCATGGTGAGCCCTGCAGAGGCCCCTGTCCCTTCATTCAAGCACACAAGACCGGATCGCGGTAAATTGCTCTTGAAGACGAAACTTGGGGCACTTTTTAAGTTCCCCTCTAATGATTTAGAGAGTCAGACACTCATCTGCCTCTCTCGTGACTTCATCTCTTGTGACAGTGTCCACTTTTTGCTCCCGCTGGCACTCCATCATCTGCCAGCAAAGCAGTCTGAGTTCTGAGACCTGGACACACTCAGCAAACACTCCCAGACCAGAACAGCATGGCTAAATGCAATATACCTCACACCTCAGTACCAGGCTGTCCCAGATACCTACAGTTAGTAACCAGGGAAATTGATTGCTTAGTTGTACTTTTTCCTGACAGGTGGGGTTTGAACTGGCCACATAAAAAGTTCAGATTTCTCTTTCTGTTTCTATTCAGTTCCTGATCAAAGCTGATATATGGTTAATATACAAGACACATGTTATCCAGTTGGAAATTGGAGAGGTTCAGCTCATGATCAACAGGACAGCCCCTACCTACCTCCAAGACCTCATCCAGCCCTACACACCAGCCCGACCCCTGCACTCAGCAGAAACTGGACGTCTCGCTCCTTGCACAGTCAAGGCAGGAGGTACTCGTTCTGCTAGGCAACGGCGTTTCACCTACATCGCTCCCCAGTGGTGGAACAAGCTCCCTGTCCCGCTACGGACAGCTCCATCACCCCATTCCTTCAGACGGGGTCTGAACACGCATCTCTTCACACTCTACCTGGACTGACCCATCACACAATCACTGCCCCCCCAAATCAATGCTGTTGTAATTGCTGTGTGCTTTTTGTATTGTTCTCTTGTCACCTCCTTTACGCTGACACTCATTGCGCTGTTTGAAGTTGTTGAAGTTGCTGTTTGAAGCCTGAAGGTGTATCTTATTAGTTGCTCTATACACTGTAGTTGTACAAATCAGATAGTACTATGTCCTCAAACAGACGTTGCTCTCAGCTGAGAACTACTGTCTTATTGTGGAACTGTACACATCCTGTCCCTGTACTGTCGCTATACCTTCTGTATGGACTTTTGTAAGTCGCTTTGGATAAAAGTGTCTGCTAAATAAATAAATGTAAATGTAAATGTAAATGATATTTCAGAGGTAAGGTTTGCCCAGCCAGGCAAGGTAAATAAGATAGGCCGATTGTTTTGATATGAACCAGGACTCATTGGATAAGAAAGTAAGTCCTGGTCTCCCTCTTTCTGGCTTCTACCTTAGGCCTACTTGGAATTTCTGAATCTACAGTGAGTATTCCAGCAACATTACAGTGACCCAAGCTTATATATTTGCCCTTTTTCTGTGCTTAAGCCACCATTTAATTCTCCTTTATACTGTAACAGAGTCTTGAGACCTAAGCCTCTTGAAGATATTTTTCTATTGAAGCTCCAGAGTATCAAAATTGCCTATTGTAAAGGATAAAGTATATATCATTTAAAAAGGGCTGTTGCAAATTAATAAATAAAATAAATGCAAATTCAGTTCAGTTCAGCTATGAATAAAGCAACATGATAATCCAGCAGGAAAAATATTCATACCTGTATTAAAGGCAAATGACATCATGAATGATTAAGCGAAATGAAGACAGCCAAATGATTTGTTGGCTGCAATCAGATTTCAGACAAAAATCCCTTGGATCACTTTCAAGCCTCCCTTTTTAACCCAGAATGCCAGAAGCAGCAGTAGCTTCAGGAAGCAGAGAAGGGCAGAAGTAATTCTACCACAGCAAATCTTTAATGGGCCAAAGTACCTATTTGAACATATGCTAAGGATAAGCATTACCACAGAAAGTACCGAAAAAGTTTGACGCATGGCCCCTTAATATCTTAATATTTAAAGACTGCCATCATTGTTTTGCTGGAAGGGAATTTGATCATAGGGGCATGTTCTAGGCACCATACAATAACAAGAAAACACCCACAGATTTAAGTGTTGAAAGTTAATAGTTTTTGTCAGGAAAAATCTTATTTAGAGCAAATGCTACCAATATACAGCCACCAATCATGATGAACTCCTGCCCCTTTAAACACAAACCTGCGCACACACCCACGATGACAGTCTAAAACTAAGGACACGACAGCTGACTGAAGTGGCATTTGATAGGAAAAACAAATATTTTAAGGGACAGATGACAGGCAGACAAAATTACACCTTCAAGGCCGAACACAATTTACTGGATCAGAACATTGTTATCAGTGTATGAAAGTGGAATTGCAGCCCACACACATCTTAGATTCTCAGAAAAAACAAATGTAATGTGCTGTGCAATCTCTGTGGAGGTAGCCATGTTTCCCAGCAAGAGTTATGCCCTCTTAGGTGTCAGATTTATCAAAGCATTAACACATGGGAGATGACTACCAAACTTCTCCTGTTAAAAACCTCAGCACTGGCAGTCACATTGTGAGTTAAGTTCAGCATCTGTCCCACCCATTTATCAAACTGCTGCTGATGTATATGTTCATATGGAAGTATAAATACTGTCAGTTGATTTGGAAAAAAAAACCTAAAACATGGAGGATTTTTCAAATAAGATGAGTGACTTCAAATTTATTTTTATTACTGTTAAAAGAGCATAAACGTGTGCAGTAAAACAAATAATACTACAATTTTTTATAAATTCTGTAAAGAACATCATCTTGAAATGGGGACTGACTAATTTATCACACTAGCAGTGTTGAGAGCTTGTGTCTATTCCAGTAACTAAAATACAAACAAGATTATATCTCATTTTGAATTTGCTTTGGAAATAGGTGCATTTCCTTTCAGAAATTTCCAATTTGGAGGTCTGAACTTTGACCCAGCTCTGTTTAATAATGTGAGAAAACATGGGGCACCTTGACAGCTTGTATAGCAATCTCTCACCAGAGCTTACAGTAGAGTATGTATGTTATTTTTATGGTCTACATATATACAATGTGAGATTATGTTTAATATGAATTTCCACTTTAAACTTTAAATTCAGGTTGGAAACACATAGGTGGGAGTTGCAAGCCTTCATAAAGAAGACATGTGCATGAGGTATATGGATGGTGAAGGAAAAAATGATTTTAAAAAATCAGAGTTCATGATAAGAAATTACATGATGACATCTATGAAAAACATTCAGTTGTTTCTTGTATTGTACAGAATCCAGTCCAGAGGGTGCCTCTGGATGCTGTGGTTTGCAACGCCATACAAGCAGTGGCGGAGCCAGAGGAGTGTCCGGGGTGGCACTGGACACCCCTGATATCTGTATTTGATCTGCCACATTGAAGAACTCCGGGTTAAGTGAATTATCACTTCTACCTCTAATCAGCAATCATAGGATTCATTCATGCTCCTTAGGGTTACACAGGTTAGGGTTACACACTAATTTTCTGTCATGGTCTATGGACCCCCTAAAGTAGCCTTGGCCACCCCACGTATAAAACTCTAGTTCCGCCACTGCATACAAATCACTGCATAATAATTGAATTTGATCCGCATGGACAAAAAGGTTTTAAACTAACCATAAGCATTCATATCAACATAATATTAATATCATAATAACCTAAATTCTGAGAAATTTAAGACAACTAAAATGACCCGCTCTATCCCAGAAAAAGACACAGTTATTATTAATAAGCAGTTTACGTCGGTCATTAAAATAAGTATTATGTGTGTATGTACGTCTTAGACATTCTCATATTTGAGCAATAAAAGAAGAACACATATTTCCTATAATACCATTGCTGCAAGTAAAGACATTTAAGAACATACTCAATATGACTTGAAACAGTCTCAGAGAGGGGAGTTTGCCAGTGAAAGACAGTAATGCCTCTCTGGGGTTTTGAACCCATAAGGCCCTCTGGCCATGGGTTGATGAAACAGTTCAGGAGAAGCTGAAAGTGTCTCTGCTCTATTTCAGTGGGATTACGTTGTATTGAGAGGATGACGTTTTTTATGAGCACGCCCCCGACCCCCAATCCTTGATGCATGAATCTCTGTAGAAGCACAGAATAATGCAATTGCGTCCAAGCACACCTCAGAGACGTGGGCACGGATGGGGTACAGGGATCGGCTCTGTGCTTTTCGTGTGCACGTTCATCATAAATGTGTTTAACCTTTGTGCTTGTTGCCAGCTCTGACTGTCTGTCGTGTGACCTCCCGTCAAATTGCGTGATGAGAAAATCATTAAATTGCGTACTTCATTGGAAACAGATGATACTAAAAAACTATAGGATCCTTGAAGGAAATCACATACTATAAGATATTAAGGGAAATAACCATTAATATAAAGATGGACCACACACAGAAGAAACAGATATAAGATCTAAGAGGAACTCTTGGATGGATAGTTCAAGGAGCTCTCACTTTCTCCGTCAGCCCTGGCGGAGACCCATGGCCCTGATGTGACCTTGAGTACAGCCGAGTCCAGCCTGATGATATTCCTACAGAAGAAATAAATCAAGATAGAGGCAGACATGGATCCACATGTTTAGTGTTGTGTAGAAGTACTCTACTGCCACATTTACATAGATGTATGGTCTTTTTCCAGCATTCCAAATCACTGGGATGACACACACTTAAGATAGTCTTACACAGGGAACAAGTCTTACAGTTTGTTGGTATTTTTCATTTTGCTATCCCAAAAAGATAGCTTGTTGATATATAATAATAATTTGGACCCGAATATCTCATTTGGAAATATGACACTTACTTTGTTTTTGTTGTATAGCAGATGATGAAAGCTGCAATCAAGCCTCTGATACAGGAAATGGTGTGGTTAAAAACAGAACAGTTGTTCTGTACAAGTTAAATTAATGAGAGCATTTTGTCAGCGGTAAATTGTATGGTTCATATAGCTTCTAGCCTTTGGTCACAATCACAGTGTAAAATCAAAGGCTGTCGTTGTTTATAAACACAGCAAAAGATTAATAGGTTTAGAAATCTCCAGCATCAGGCAGTTAGCATTTCCTTTTTCCAAATTCTTTTGTTTAGTTTGTAACCTTGTAATTTCAATGGAAGTAATAGAATAATGATATCAATGGATAATAATCTGTAACACATGGGTATGTTGAAAAAAAGAGAGGCCATGCTTTATCCCTGTGTCCTAGCCAGTGTTGTGTATTATTTCACAGTGAATTAACTCAAGCTAAATGGGCTCCAGATTATAGTAACAAAAATTTGGCCCTGTGTGGTTATGGTAACACAAACAGTACATTCCGTTCCTGGCAAGGGGCTGCTCCTTTGGTCATGTGTACATGCATACACACGGGCACGGGTGCGGGCACAGGTATGCATGCACTTGCACATCCAGCAAGCATGAGCACCTTGGGCATGCAGTGCAGGCACCTCGTTGGATGCGCAGTCCCTGCTGCCTGCTTGTGTCTGTGGGAGCTGCACAGCCAAGTGTGGTGACAGGGGTGATTTACACGTCGCCAAAGCTCCTGGGGTCGGGGCAGCAGCCTTCACCATGACACACACAACATTCATCAAAGCTGTGTGCAAAAGGCAAGGCTGACAAATTCCCGATATCAATGGCAGCTGTCACCACAACATAGGGTAATAGCCATCCTTGTCAAGTACACCTATTAATTCCTGCCAGTGTCAGTGGTGGGATAATTAATAGACTTTGCAACTTGGCCCAGAAAATAAGTCCTGCAGTCTAACACAGAGAGTGTCACCTCAACACATGTGTGCAGCATCAGCAAAAGAGGACCAGGATACTTGTGCTTCACAGGGAGGGAGCTGTTTCACTGACGTGTCTCTCACTGCTCAAGGGGAAACAGACAGCATGAAGTAATTGATGATACGATTCACAGTGGTAAGTTTGTACAAATCTGTACAAACATTGTTGTGATATATATGTATAGGCCGTTCACCCAAAATATAATAACGATAATGCTATACACTGTGTGGGGGATGGAGTGAAAGGTATGTATATATTACCTTGCGGGTGAGGTCTACATGGACCTTATGTAGATGTCCAAGACCAAAAAAGGTGTTTCATCAGCCTCCATGCTAAAATCTTGACCCAAATAAGATGTTATAATATTATTGAGATAGAAAGCGTTTTTTTCATCCATTACATCCTATGTAACAGTGGCTTTCCGATAAATATCACACATATCTATTCACTGAAAATACATTGTTAATGCTAAACAACCTGAAGATGAGAGGCTGAGCCCCACACAGTCAGCTCCATAGGTGTGTACACTGATGAGGCTGTGCTCTCACACAGTGCTCTACTGCATATGTTCGCAGCTCTGTCCCCAAGGACCATCTGAGGAGACGGGTGTGCAGCCCTCTTTGATTGACTGCCTGCGCAGGACTGTAGTCACATTCCTCAAAGATGCCATGAGTTTGCCATCTAACAGGGACTTTCAGATGTGATCGTCTGGTATGATGGCTGTGGGGTCGATTCTGATACTGGCAGCTAAAATGACTGGATTGGCAAATGAAACAGTTGGCCAATTCTTAAACTCCCACGAGTAAATCCTTTGTTTCTGTCAGAGTAATCACTTGTCAGCATGTTTTTCCACTTTTTTTTTACTTATCTGTCTTTCTCATGTCAGGGCATTTTCAAATTTTCATTCCTTCATAAAACTCTCAAGTGTGGGTGTGATTTTCCTTATATTATGTGTAGACACATATTAACCACAGGAATAAGACAGCATTTTACAGTAATACTTGAAACAGCTCATTCCTACACACAGAAAATGCATATTTTTTGCCAAAAAGTGGGTTTTCACATTTATTTCCAGGGTTATGCTAATATGATAGGGTGGATTATGATAATGACGGCTGAGTCTCTCATGGGTCTAGGACTATTTTTTGTGCCCTCGTTGGGGAAAGTTAATTGGTTTGGTTTCTTTGATGTGCAGAGTGATGGGGGTTGGGCAAACTGGATTCTGGCAGCTTTCATTATTGGCCATAAAAGGATTCACATCAGCTTTTCAGGCTAAGAAATCCAGAGTTTGAGTTCATGGCCAAATTCTATTTTCCTTTGCCATTTTTAGATGTACACTTACACACACAGGCACAGTGGATGGCCCAACAAATTGTATTACAAACACACTGCAGGGAGTAACACTGCGCTCGCTTGTTGTGATCCATTTTCCTTCAGGAAGCAGGCATTTCAACCTCAAGATACAATTTCCGCTGACAATGCATTCCAAAATTGGGTGTCGTAATTGATCATAATTGTGAACTTTGTTAAGGTTCTGTGCATACCGTAGTTATAGGCTACTAGCAGAAGTTCTTCAATATGAACGAGTCACCTAATACCAGGTCCACAATAATTTCTATATAATAGGGCAGAGGTCACCTCTCTACAGACTACCATCTGTACTTTCAAGGTTGATTATAAAATCAAGTGAGTCATTGATGATGTCTGCTCAATTATATAGAAACATGCTCAGATTTTTCCCTGGAGAATATTGATCATTTTTTATTCATACTTTGTGTGAGACTGAAAGAAAGCCAGACTTTGGACAACCTGCTAATAGTGGGTAGTGCTGGTCCTCAGGGTGTGGAAATCAACTTTCAACACCTCAACACAGCGCCATTCCCATATCCCATCAGAACAGAGGGCTGTGATATGTTTAAAATACAGAACTTTAAACAAATAATTTGCATCCAGAAAAATGGAAAATTTTAGTCCTTAATTTTAGTTAGTCAGTACACACATTCATTGACTTACCATGAGATCAAGACAGAGCTTCTCAGACAACAGAATACAGTTAACTTAAAGTGATAACAGTGTGAGAGGACATGTTCTTGGCAGAATCAGTCACAACCCTCTGCAAATGCAAACATCTGAGGCCAGGAACTTTGATTAGAAATACAAAGACACCCACAACTTACGTTGTTTAAATTTGTCAGTAAATGGAGGGTCGATATTTAGATGTAAAAAATCGCACACTCTATAAATACCAAACAGTATTCACATTTCTGGAATTTCTTACAACAATATTTATACAAGATAAAGCAATTTCTTGAAGACAGACAGGAATTTAATAAGTAAAAATCTTGCAATTTTATTTTGCATATAAAGGCAGCTAAATGTATATCACAGTAAGATTAAAGAAAACAGAGCAGTTCTAAACTTCCAGAAACAAGGAAACTATGTCAGCAAAAGCCAAGAAGCATTTACAGTGGCAAAGCTGAAACAACTATTGGCAACATTTTATTGTGCTAGCAAGATTGCATTTACACACAGTGCAACATTAGAAAAAAGAGACAATAAAAACACAAATACAATAATATTTAAGAATTAAAGGACAGCTAAACCTTGTTCAGGCAGGTATATAGAAAACAATCTGTCAGTTTGTAAAATGCCTCATTCAGGTGACAATTTCTTACGCGTATAAGGCAAATTTGGCCATGAGGTGGGACCCATTAAACACACAAATGGAGGTGAAGTACAGTTATGTACATGTGTGTCTGAAATATGTATGCAAACACATACAAGTAAACACATATACACACACAAAAAACTGATTTTCATAACTGGCTATAAAAATACACTGAAATTTAGTGCAGAGGTCACATTGTATAAGTACATTTTGCCATATTTTAAATTAACTGTCAAATGAGGTACCACATTACAGTAACATTTTTTCAGTCTTTCTCCCTGATCTTGAACTCAATGTTCCTTCGAATGCGTTGTTTCCACTCCTCAGTCGTCACAACAAATAAATACAGGGCTTACTCTCTGCTACTGGACACCACATTCCCACAATGCACTGTAAAGCTTGCTTAAGGCAGCTTCCTCGTCTGCCAAAAATGCTTAATTATCCTGAAAAAATGTAACATAACAAAACTACAATGGCATTTAATATCAATGTATCCAGCGAATGCAAACAATATACATATGGAAATAATACAAATTCACAAAGCTTCTGTATATTATAGATCCAATTCATTTTCAAAAACATGACTTTGTCTCTCCCCCCCAACCAACAAATAAGGGTTTAATGTATTCTTGTACCAGCAGTTTACAAAAGACCAATAGTTTCGAGAGAAACATGAAGCAGAATTTGCTTGACTTGTTAGAAAAAAAATTCTATGGCTCCCTGGTGATTTCAGGAGCTCTGAGGGTTGGGCAGGTCAAACACAATGGGAGGATTGGTCGGCTGGAAGCTAACTGTGCAGGTGGAGGCGTTGATGTAGGTTGTGTACCCGTCTGTCATAATGCCATACCCTGTAGGAAGAGTGAGACATCACAGTCAAAACAAGGCTGAGTATCACACAGAACCAGGGTTGGGGAGTAACAGAATACATGTAACGCAAAAATACAAAATATGAGCAACTGTATACCAGTTACCATTTAAATTGATGGTAATCAAATTACAGTTACATTTTAAAAATATTTAGATTACTGAAGGGATTACATTGGATTTTTTTCATTTAACTTCATTTATTTTTTTCATTTAATGCTTATCCAGTTGGAAAATCTATCCAACGATAGGCAACTCCGGGGTATATCTCCCATATGCCCCTCACGAAGAAAAAAAGAAGAAAAAAGCACGCAGCCTGCCTGACTCACAAGACAGTAAAATGTAGAGTGAGACAGAAAGCAACCAGCACAACGCGTTTATGTCACGGAAATACTAGGACCATTTTACTTTCAAATTTGGCAAAGGTTGCAACATATCAGTACAACGCAGGCTGTGTTTGTCAGCAACCAAACTGCTATCTGCTTCAAAAGAGTCAACCTCTAACCTGAAGCAGCATCTTGAAGTAAGTTCTCTTTTTCATTATTTAAGCTAATATTGATCGCTAGCTAGCTATCTTATATAGTTTGGCTGCACTGGATTAGCTATTGAAATCTGAGTAGGGCTGTGACGATAACCGCATCACCGCAATACTGCGGTCATGAGACGCCTACCGCGGGGTTGAGCTCATTACCGCATCACTGCAATTATTTATTTATTTTAGGGCTGTCAACGTTAACGTGTTAACGCTCGTTCGTGATTAATCAGGAGACTTTAACGCGCTATGTTTTAGCGCAAATTAATCATATTATCAGGTTTGACCGCAACTTCTCCTTCCGTAATTAAAGCACGGATATTTACCTGGCTGAATTACTGAAAGGCGTGGCAAACGCAGATGTGCTGAACGGCAAATTTTGTTTTAACCCTTTCGCATGTAACTTACTTGTTATGGTATGTAGCGCGCGTATTACCTTATATGGTTTGTTATGTTTTCATTTATGTTATTAAGTTTCTTATAGATTTCAGTTAGCATTTGCTATATTTTTAAGTTAAATCGCTGTTTCCTAAAAGCTAAAAACCGCTAAATCGCGGTAATTTGTTGCTTTATTACAGCGGGAAGAAAAAATCATTACCGTCGCAGCCCTAAATGTGAGTGAAGTGAAATTTCACATTTTACATTGCAATTACTCCAACAATTTTACACTACACATTATACATTAAATTGTTAAGCTACTCCTTTCTCACTCACAATGTATTTAGGGTGGCTTGTGCCTTTTCTAATTCATGTTTTTGTGTAATGTACAGTTTTTGAATTAACATTTACAATTCTTAAGAAACTGCGATGAAATTCCCATAGACTTAACATGGGGGGTTGGGGGCAAAATGTTAACCACAACAATGCTAAGTGAACATTATAAAAATAACCATTCAGAACCTTAGTCGGATTAATTATACTGGTGCACCTCCTTATAAAACTTTCATAAACTGCTTTATTTTTTTTCATACGAAATGTTATCATAATTAAAAATATAGACTGTATTTTATGCATTGCTGTAAAAAAATCACTCAAGTTTAGCTATTTAGATTTTGGCATCTCTTGGACATAGTTTTTGAAAATCACCCAACCAGTATATGCCACATTCACACTTTTACTTACATACTTTTAAAAATTAAAAACACAGTGTTCAGAAAGTAGTCCAAAGTATTTAGATAGATTATTCAAGGTAAGTAACGTTAACAGAATACGTTACAAATGACATTTTAGGGCAAGTATTCTGTAATCTGTAGTGGAATCCATATTAAAAGTAACCCCCCCAACCCTGCACAGAACACTCAAATTTAACAGAGTACATGTGAAATATTGCCACCTGTAAGTTATGACATATTATCGAAAATACAAAGGACCCATAAATGACAGCATGATCCGAAAGCAAAAAAGCACCACTGACAATTTATTAAGATCTACAAATTTAGCTCATCACTTAAATTTAACACTGAAAAACTTTGATAGTTCTATACCTGTTACGTACATGTAAAACAGCGAAAATGACTAAATATTCCCCTGTTGGTGGGCAATGTGTTCTCTCCAGGCTGAGTTTTTTTCCTGCATGTTGGCAGGCATTAATTACAGCACAAAGGAGTGAGGGATGGGGTAAATCTGGTAAACAGGGTCCCGTTTCCACCCAGGGAGCAGATTAGGACTCTGGAGCGCAGATTAGAGTGGGGCTCAGTACAGCACATATTTTGCCCCTCACCATGTAATCCTGGTAATAGGGCCACGCCAGCGTGGGGCGCTGGGAGATTAAACCCCGGCTTCAGCCGGCTTGGCTTGCTCTGCCAGGCCATGTGGTTCCCCACTGAGGTTGGGAAAGAGAGGAGGCAGGCTCTCACCCTCCCTTTCTGTCTATCACATTTTGTACATTTTGCTCAGGTAGGTTATGGGAGACAAGTTATGGATGAGAGGTATGAATCTAAATCAGATGTCGTATATTTGTAAAATTACATTTGCACTAAAAATTTACCAACCTAAAGACAATGTCTGACATATTTAGTGACACTTTCTTGCATTTACACTGCATTCTCTTTATTAATGGCTGACTGATCAAAAAAAGCTTCAGAGTATAACAGTATAACAAGAAGAAAAAGTATGTATTTTCATTTCATGTTTCAAAAGCTTAACTCCAAATGAATTTCATGAGTGGCTTACTCAGGCTCCCCATTAGGGATCACCATTTTCATTTCAAACGTAAGATGCCATGTCTTAGGGCACCTTAGAGACCCATGGCTCTCACCTTCGTGAATTCCCCCAAAGGCGTGGAGCTTGGGGCGGACTCTCCTTTGCACGGTGTTGAGCAACTCCACGCACCCCACCCTCTGGAGCTCCTTTGGGACCCAGTCCCGGAAACCTGTGAGGTACAGAAGGGCCGAGGCCGGTGGTTGTGGTCAGTCCCAAAAAGCTGCGACAGGCAAACAGAGCAGCAGTCACCGAAGCTTTGCTGAAGAAGCACCGTGAGGTGCCTGTCTGTCCTGAAATGCTTTCACCCCATCCCTCTCTGACCTTAAACCCCTTCAGCAAGTCAATAGTTGAGTATAAGGCTGCCATCTTTGCTGAAATGCTCTCATACTAAATGGTCAACAGAGCAACAATAAGTCTGTTTCAATTTTCACATCAGCAGATTGGATTTCTACACTGAGGTAGCAGACCCAGCCTTGTGAGTGAAGAGGCAGAGATCATATTAGAAAAGGAGGCGAAGCACTTAGCTTGAATAACAAAATAAAAACCACATTTATGAGCTCCAGCAGTAGAGAGCTCACATAGCCTTTCTTAGCTACAGAAAATGTCAGGTTCATATTCACAGATATATCTGTGTCAGATCTCCTTTTTCACACTTTTCAGAATAGACTTGGAAGTCAATTATGCAGCATTAATAGTCTGTATGGGAGTGATTTAAATTGAAGGTTATTTTACAGAAGAATATTCAACACCAATGAAAACATTTGAAAAACATTAAAATAAGTAAGAGGACTCTAGGTGGTGTGACAATGTGGGTGGGTGTGTGACAAGGTTAAATGGGCTTACCGAGCGGGGGGCAGTGGGTCATGAGAATGTCAATGCCCTCTGGTACCTGGTTCCACTTGTCCAATAGAGACTGGCCCCGGGGCAAGTTGAACCCCCACCCATTGAACCAGGGTGTCCTGTGGGAACAGACATGCAGAGCTGAGTCAGAACAAGTGCCTGGGGGCTGGCGTGCCAAAAAACGTTGTCCCGTCAAATTAGAATTTTTCAAATAATCCTTGCTGAGTGACATGAGGATAACCGCTGCAGGCAGGCAAGTGCTGAGCTGTGTTTAAGAACAAAAGCAGGCCCAGGGGGAAGAAAGGACCCCTCCCTCGTTGATGAGAGAGGATGCTGGATGCCAATGGTCACAAATCACCGAAAAGACACGTTTGGAAAACATTTGCAAATATTCCAAATGATTGATAGACAACATTTAAACACCATCAGACAGGATCAAGTCTAATTTATCATTTAAAAATACAAACAGGAGAGGAAATTACTATGCAGGATTGAGCTAGAATTGAAAACCAAAAAAGATCACAAAAAATATGATGTATTTTTGGTTGGTTGACAGTATAAAAGGTAGGTGAAACAATTGACATTAACTGAATTGAAATAATTTGTCACTAATAAATCATACAAATAACAATCCTTGCATATTATATGAAACACTATGACAGAAATGAAAGGAAATTAAATAAATTTTTCTCTGGTTTCCAAAGGTTTGGAAAAGTTGCTTTTAAATGACAGTTTCTGCAACTACATCGTTTTGGTAACAGTAAGAACTAGCACGAAGCCGTTATTACATGAAACAGATTACCCCACTCCTTTAGAAACGTTTGAGAACAAACCGAATTCCTGCTCATTAAAAACAAAACCCGTAACTGTGGATGACAGAAACGTCTGAAAGGAAAAACATTTTGAAAATAACGCGTGAGGAAGCTCCTTCACGACTATACACAGTCTGGAGCCCTGGGCTCTGAAGCGTTTGCGATAACTATGCTTTACTGGCGCGATGCCGTTATTTTGAGTCATTTAGCCAAAGCGCTGTATCGTATTTGACCGGGGGAAAACAGACCCCGACATCAATAGGCTTCGTTACAATGAAGCGTAGCTGTACCGGCCGCGGCGAATGAGTATCGAGCGCAGCGGAGGTGAGGAGCGGCAACAAATGGAGGGCTTCCATTTGTGCGTATCTGCATCACGCGCAGCGGCGACAGGAAAGCAAAGATGAAAATCACATTCTGCACCAGCTCTTAGTGCCGTCCTCACGTTTCCTCACATTATTAATTATCTTGAGTGATGGGTTACAGCGGGGCAGACAGTCCAGCCAGGCAGTTTATGTAGGCCACATTACAGACCCGAAAAACATTAATACCATGGTACAAGTTTGAAATGTTGTGAACAACAGTAGTTATATCTATTTAAAGTCATTTTTCTGCACCCATTCATCTCTTAATGTCAACTTTAATCCAAAAAAACTGATTAAATGGACACGAGTAAATGGTCCATTTTACAGTATTAAATGGACATCTAAAGAAAATATTTTTTGGCAGATATTTAGAATATGATATAGAAAGTAACAATCTGAATCAGATAATAATCTAGTTTTACTTAATTATAAGACTGGGGCTCAGCTGACTGATTTTCAGCTTTGCTTCACTTCAGTGTTTCTATAATGAAATGCTTCATTTAGTGACCTGTACTCTACTAAATCACCTATGACAATCAACCGAAGGCTTCAGACACATTTCTTTCCTGGAAATTAAACAAAACAAAAAGTGTAATTAGAATCCACCCATTAATATGAACAGTGATATCCAATCTGTCTTCAGAATCACTGTTTGAAATTGATCTCCACAGAGATGAATGGAGGCCAAGCTTTCGAAAGCAGTTGCCATTTACTTTGCAATCCAGCACAGAGCTCTAATTATACTGTAAAATGGTAATGTTCACTCTAAAAACACTAGATTAAAGCCAAGGGCAGGTCTCACCATCTGGTCAATGTTACAGAGAAACTTAAACAGCTGGATTCAGAGGGAGAAACAGTTATCCACCCAACAAAGACCTGCATCATCCTGTTTGATTACAAAGAAAATGGCATTACAAAGAAAAGTAAAAATGTGACCTTGCTTCCCTGGTGATGGGGCCTTTAATGACTATGCTGAAAAAAGCCACTGCTTTCATGTGGTAGACAGAACCCATTTAGCCTTGTACAAAGATTGTCAATATTCAATTAAACCCCCTGAAATCATTGAGGCTGTGCATATCCTTTATAATTGCCTTTTTTTTCCACCCTGACAGTAAAGTCATTAAAGGAGGGAAAACAGGGAGTGATTTCCTTATCAACTCAATAGCAATGCAAACCTGCTCAATAGCCAATAAAAAGGCAGGACAGGTAGAACAGTTCCTGGAAGGTTGCCCCTGAAAAAAACTGTAACGGTAAGCAGACATTTATTCAGCTCACTATAGATATACAGACGTGGATAAATTTGTTGGTACCCTTCCACGAAAAAAGAAGAACCCACAATTTTCTCTGAAATAACTTGAAACTGACAAAAGTAATTGGCATCAATCATTGTTTATTCCATAATTTATAAAAATCAGACTTTGCTTTTGATTTATTCAACAGAATATTTTAAATAATAAAACAAATGAAAATGGCATGGACAAAAATGATGGGACCCTTAACCTAATATTTTGTTGCACAACCTTTAGAGGCAGTCACTACAAACAAGTGATTCCTGTTGCTCTCACTAGCCCCTTTCAGACATGCACTGAAAACCTAAACTTATCTAGACAATACCAGGAGGAGCTGTATGTGAGAACGCAAATGTCTGAATCATCTGGACCGGGCATTAAACGGACTTTACCCTGCCAGCTCCCTAGTACAAAGTCCGTGTAATGTCGGATTGAGTCCTTGTGTGAATAGAGCAGGTAACATTCCGGAGAATACACGGTCAGCGAGTGGGTGTGTTGATGACGTTTCTATCTTTCTATCATGCAACTGGCGCGAGACCGGAAGAATACAAACATCTGCTTCGTACTCTTTTCTTCTTGCCTGTATATTGCTTTCCACTCCTTTGTTGATATTGCGGATACGTCCAAATACATGTTATTTTGAGTCCAATGATCGTTAAAGAGA
The DNA here is from genome assembly GCF_013368585.1 of Megalops cyprinoides. NCBI lineage: Eukaryota > Metazoa > Chordata > Actinopteri > Elopiformes > Megalopidae > Megalops > Megalops cyprinoides. Next base: position 32,200,403 of record NC_050595.1, read on the forward strand.
TAGTTAGCTATAGCTATACTGCCAAAATTTGTCTCTTATGATCATTAATAATTTCGGCAATGGTTAGTAGTTTATTATCTGGTTAGCAGCTAGCTAAGCTGTAGCTAAGTAATAGTGATAGGTGAACTGGTGACCTAACATTACATAGCAAACAACAAAACCTTACCTTCCTGTTATAATAAATGTATAATTAATAATAAATTATGTGTACCAGTAGCACTATTTGAATGGCTATGTGTGATATTTTTTATAGGCTACCCAAAAGTACAATAGTTATTGGTGCGTTTCCACCAAGGAGTACAGTACAGTTTGGTACAGTATGGTACGCAATTATTTGTGTTTCCATCATCAAAAGTTGCAAACTGTACCAAAATAAGCGTACCGTACCGTACTGGTTTTTGGTACCCTTCTGTTGGGGTACCAAGCACGGTGGTACGGTTTGTAAACGATGGAGCTACACCCACTGTCGTCCGTGGATTGGTCGACAGAGAGTCGTCACTTCCGTGCAACAAAGTGAATACAAACTAGAAGGGCTGTCAACGTTAACGCGTTAATGCTCGCTCGCGATTAATCTGGAAACTTTAACACATTAATGTTTTAGCGCAAATTAATCATATTATCAAGTTTGACCGCAACTTCTTTCTGTAATTCCAGCGCAGATATTTACTTGGCTGAATTACTGAAAGGCATGGCAAAAGCAGATGTGCTGAACGGCAAATTTTGTTTTAACCCTTTTGCGCGTACGGTCACAGCTGTTTAGCGCATATGCTAAAACTGGTGCGATTAGAACACTAGATTGGAGAAATTCTAGCAAATTTTGGCTTTGAGGAAACAGCAATTTAACTCTAAAAATATAGCAAATGCTAACTGAAATCTATAAGAAACTTAACGCAAATGAAAACATAACGAACCATATAAGGTAACATGCGCGCTACATACCGTAACAAATACATGCGAAGTTACATGCGGAAGTTGCGGTCAAACGTGATAATGATGATTTGTGTTAAAGTTTCCAGATTAATCGCGAACGAGCGTTAACGCATTAACGTTGACAGCCCTAATACAAACACAAAACTTTATCAACCTTCTCTGCTGTGTTGCGTTCTTCGCGCGCTTTTATGATGTCACGCTACTTACCTAGCTGACGCAGCAATCGCCATCCAGCATATTAAGTAGGGTACGGTTGGCAGTGGAGACACAAGCCGTACCAGGGTTTACCGTACCAAACCGTTACGTAACGAACCGAACTGTACTGTACTGCTTGGTGGAAACGCACCATATATTCGCCTTCGCCTTCTCCTCCTCCGTGCCACATTATGTGCCCATACCGTACCACCAAAGGGTAAGACATTGAAAAGAAAAAACATGAAAATACTTCAACTCGCGAATACTTTTCATGAACTCGTCAATATTTTTCACTCATGAGCAGTGGTGTACTGGCCATCGGGCGTACTGGGACAAATCCCGGTGGACCGTCAAAAAATCCATAAAGTTTTTACCAGCCCGCTCTGTGTGCCTGTGATTTGATGAAATGGTTCAGTTGGGAGGACTGAGAAATGAACGTTTATTTCAAAAACGTTCATTCATAATTTCATGAATGCTTTCACTGTTAAGGCATGTTGCACATCAGTTTTCAATTACACACTTTCGTATGTAATCCTTTACTTTGACACTGACAAAATCACGTCACGATTAGTTCAAACAGAGCTTAGTGGCGTAATCTTACCAACAACGCGCTCATCTAATCTAAGTAAAATATTGCATTGTCACTGCTGTATTTTTAATTAACGCTAAATAAAACGAGACAATTTTTCAATGGTAGCTGTGTGCCGTTATCAAGGCAAGCAAGCTAGCTACCTAGCTAGCTAGCTGGCTACCTAGCGGGTTAAAGAGAACTTCCAATGTCCAAGTTGTACCTAGCTAGCTAGCTAGCTAGCTGCATTAAACGTGATGATATAAAACTTGCTACATGACGTATATTGAGAAGAATATAACTGTGTAAAGTCTATACACATTAAATAATTAAGAGGTAGTCTCATTTGTAGACAGAACTTGAGAATCGTAGCTAAATATACTTTAATTCCCAAGCACCCCCTCCCCCAGGGGTGGTCATAGAGGATAAGTCCAGGGCTGAATTTCTTTCCCAGTACACCCCTGCTCCTGAGAATGCAAGTGGCGTCTAACTGAAAAATACCACGAGGAAATCTGGACGTTTCCAAACTCGCAATGATTTCACGCGACAATGTAACATACTACAAATGTAATCATTAATGGTCACATACTGAGTACTACACTGAAAAATAGCATGCAGTATACAGTATACTTGTGTAGTATGCAGTAGGCGGTTTCGAATACAGCCACTGCGATTTCTGCAGCATACTTTTTGCGTCATGTTCTTCCTCCTGCATGCTCTACCCAGGCGCCACCCCTTGCCTAAACTAAACGGAGTATTTCCAGTAGGTGAGAACTCGTCTGACATGGACAATATCCTGTTGGAGGACCCATGACCTGCAACTGAGATAGATCTTTCTGACACTGGGCCGTACGTTTTGCTCCAGAATGCCTGGATAATCTTGAGATTTCATTGTGCCCTGCACAGATACAAGGCACCCTGTGCCAGATGCAGCAAAGCAGCCCCAAAACATGTCTCCTCCATGTTTCACAGTAGATATGGTGTTCTTTTCTTTGAAAGCTTCATTTTTTTGTCTGTGAACATAGAGCTGATGTGACTTTCCAAAAAGCTCCAGTTTTGTCTCATCTATCCAAAAGACATTCTCCCAGAAGCATTATGGCTTGTCAATATGCATTTTAGCAAATTCCAGTCTGGCTTTTTTGTTTTTCTTTCAACAGTGGAGTCCTCCTGGGTCTTCTTCCATTGAGCCCACTGTCGCTCAAAAAGCGAAGGATGGTGCAATCAGACACTGATGTACCTTGAGGAATACAAGTTTTTCTTGGCTCTTTGTCTACCATTCGCACTATCCTTCTGTTCAATCTGGGGTCGATTTTTCTCTTGCAGCCGCCTCCAGGGAGGTTGGCTACAGTCCCATGGACCTTAAACTTCTTAATAATATTTGCAACTATACTCACAGGAACAACAAGCTGCTTGGAGATGGTCTTATAGCCTTTACCTTTAACATGCTTGTCTATAATTTTCTTTCTAATCTCCTCAAACAACTCTCTCCTTTGCCATCTCTGGTCCATGTTCAGTGTGGTGCACATGATGATACCAAACAGCAAGGTGACTACTTTTCTCCATTTATATAAGCTGAATGACTGATTACAAGATTGAAGACGTGTGATACTAATTAAAGAAAACAGTTAGTTTGAAATATCACTATAGTCCAATTATTTATAATCTTTTCTAGGGGTACCAACAAATCTGTCCAAGCCATTTTAGAATATCTTTGTAGAATAAGCAATAATTTGTCTCTTTTCACACTTTCTTTGCTTTACTCTATGACATACCAAAGGCATGCAGGTATTCATGAGACAATTGCTTTTAATTTCACCACTTTTCATGAGGAATGAAGCATTGTTTCAATGGGCTGTAAGGGTACCAACAAATTTGTCCGCATCTGTATGTGCATGTATGGCCTAAAAGTCCTCCACCGACTGACTGTAGGTGCAACATCAGTAACTAAAAGAATCTAATCTATTTCTACAGAACAGACAGCTACTAGCACGTGCTCTCATGGTGAAATGCAGTGTGTATCCAGTTGTCACAAGAGTAACCAACAATGTTTACAAAAAGCATGTGTTCTAACTGCAATTCTCAGCAGAGGTTAAGATAAACTTCCAGTCCCTGGTGCTGCAAAAATCATGACTGGTTACTCCATCTCTCGATCACTGCAATCACAGTGCTGGCAAATAAATGAATGAATGAACAAAATAAACAGATAACCGGAAAAGCAAAGTTGCCTCCAAGACACACATCAGGTCATCTGCTATTCCTCTTGTGGATTATTTACAACAGTCTGCAATGCCCCAGGTATCCTGGTGACCAAGCCCTTTCCAGGTTCTACAGCGTTTAAACTCCAAACAGATTCCATGGCTCCTTGCTGTATTGGAGAGCTGTTTCTGTGTTGCCATTGTCCATTTGTTTGTATGGTGAGCGTCAAGAAAACGCTCACACATTCTGTTCCATGCACCCTAAAAAGAGCCGCTGTTGGCCTAGTTGGGGCATGGGGTAAACGTGAAAGCACCTTGAGAAGGACTCAGAATCTGTTGTGTGGAAACGTTGGTTCAGAGCACAGAGGTCAGTGCAAACTGATAAACTTTCACCTTCACAGAACAGAAACAACCTCGGGCTTGGCTTCCCACTGCTGGCCACGTTGTGACTTTCTATTATTTATATTCAAAGCAACATAAAGGTGGGAATGGTAAGCCAATGGCCTAGGATCTGCACCTATTCAATTCCCATCTGCTCAACTGGACTTCTCTAGTGCTCCTCTTGCCCTGTTCCAATCACAAAAGCCACTCTTTATCAAATTGCTTCAATTCAATGTGCAATTTGTTTCTCAGAGGAGAGAGCAACAGCAGTGTTCTGTGTGGCGAAACTTCAGCCTCAGCCTGTTGTTGCTGTAGACTCTTGCTGCAGATCATTACTGTACGTCTTTTTCATTTTCGCTTGCCTGCTTTTCTGCTCTCTCTCTGGTGCTTAACTTGTGGTGTGGTGACTGTCAAATCCATACAGAACTGGAAAGGCTTATATATGCACAAAAAGGTTTTTTATTAAGAGTGGTTAGCCCTTTGCCATGTCTAACATTGAAGAAAATTTTTAATCAGTGTTTTGCTAAAGTGGTAAGCCTCCCACGCTAGAAAGCACAGGATGTTCATGTTCCTGGTTCATATAATCTCTGTGTAATGCCCCAATGGGAGAAGTCAGCCTTACTTCAAAAGTCATGCCATTCCCCACAGCAGTGAGAGCCAGAGAGGATAAAAACACATGCACTTTAATAACACATGACTATCTATAGACTCAATTAGAAAGAATTAAATCTTTTGGGCCACTGAGATTATGCAGTATGTCATACAAGCATTATAAAAGTCCTTCAGGAGAGTCACTGGCACGGTAGTAAATGCTGAATATGAATGAATACATATTAAAGCATCAATTTTCCAAAATCTGTGATGTTAACAACAACTTAGTTAAGGGTGCAGTACAATGAACACTGCATTCAAATTCACAGGAATCTCAGAGTGTACAGTATAGAACATAAAATTTGCCAGGCATATTGTCACAGTAGTGGTACAAAACCATTTATGAAATGTTGCTATGTCATTGTGTATGGAAACCATGCCATCTAGCTTTTGCTTTTACTGTGGGTGTTTTGCATGGGATTTTGCAAATTTGTTTGTTTGCAATTCTAAAGTAAATACAGACTTCCATATAGAATTCCATTTGCCATGTGCACCACAGAATGATGAGGCCAGAGTGATAATCAGAGCTGACAAGACAAACAGGCACACTCTCTCCTTGACATTGCTCGAGAGCACACCAACATTATGAAAGCATGAGAGAGAGAGAAAGAGGAGGAGGAAGGGAGGAAAAACCTTTTTTGGTGGAGTGCAGTCCATTACATGACCGAGGGATTCATTCTGACCTCACCTCCCAGTCAACGTAGCGCAGAGGTCATCTGAGGAGGGGGCTACTTGATCAAGCTGTCATGACCAATGAAGAGGAGCATGTTAATAGGACTTTTATTTCCCCCCTGGGAGAGGCCACCTGCCACAGTGCAGTATATATGGTGGGCCCTGCCGCCTTTATTAACAGCCCACGAGCCCCTGGTAATAGGCGGCAAGTGGCAGGCCAGGTGTGACAAACTGCTGATCACCACGCTGGTGCAAAGTTTCGGTGGGAGGGGGGTAAACTGAAGCCCGCTTAGACTTGACCTGGCGCTAATAACAGCCAGAGGATGACTGATGGAGCTCGGGAGAAATTAATTTAAAGGCAGCCCTAGCCAGCCAGGAGCTGGGTCATCCGCAAGGAGAGGTCACTTAGCTGCGGACCTTAGGGACACAAACACATGCAGACTCCAAGTGGTCTCTGGCAGCTTGTCTTCTGATCATCAGAATACTATCAAAGCGAGAGGGTTTCTAATGAAAAGGGCCCGACAGCTGGGAAGCACATCATAAGCGTCAGCTGGAAAGAGCTGAGCCGGCGCAGCGTGGTGGGCTTTCTGAAGACAGCCTTGTCTGAGCTGGAGAGCCATCATTAACACCGCATTCTGCCTAAAGTGGAACTTCTGCAGAAAACCTCAGAGAGAGGAGGCATCAAAGGGCATCCCTTTGGACTGAAATATTCAGAACTCCAGGCGGGAGTGCCAAGATTTCTTGCATCTGGGTCAGAAATTAGACTGTGATTATGAGGGAGTGAGATTCACCATCTCAACCTTTTGCGAAAGGTTACAGAGCTTCATAAAATATTTAGCAATGTCAGTGCAATTTTAAATCAGTGTTATTGTCATGAAAGTTGAAAATATCAGTATCTTTATTTTCATTATAAAATGATGTCATCCTACATATAGTAGTGCGTTCTTATTATATTTAAAGGCATTATTTTTTAGTTAAGTTTTAGGGCTGCTCAAGTTGTTGATTGATCTTCTCATTCATTTTAACTGAAATGAAAACTGACTTGTCAACAAACCAACTGAAAGCTTGTGCACTAGCAAATTTTCTTTGCGTATGGGTCCACTGCGAAAACAGAACTGCTTACATTCACATGATATTTACAGGGGTAAAATAATTTTTTCCCACTTTTACTCACTTTTACCAACTGCAAAGAGATTGGGGGGGGGGGGGGGGGGCAATCACGCTGTATAACATTTCAGACTTAAGTCTGACATAATTCACAGTAATGAACAGATTTGTTTTACTTATATTACCGTAAAATCTCAAATAAAAGCTGAGTCTAAATAGATGCCGGTCCCTTATCCTGGCCAGGTCTGGCTACAGGTTTGAGCAAATAAAAGCCGGTCTCAATTAGAGGCCGGGTCTATTTTCTGTGCAAGTTCTTGTGAATGCACAAAACCTCTCAAAGCCCACTAAATCGCCTGTTTGAGCAGTTTCTAAGCTGCTTCATTTGTGCATACAAAAGTTAGGTAGACAGCACTGCTTAAATCGCTTTTTTCCCTTGGTGCCACTGTTATAGCCATCTGTTAAAACTTTTGTCAATGTGGACACGCTACACATCGTTAGATCGGTTAGATTCACAATTAGATTCCACAATTCAGTCGTTCAGTTCATTGTAAAGAAACAAACTGGTCCTTTCTGAAGACTCCCTACCTTTGGTGAAGTCCGAATAACATTCCTCGATTATTTATATTCATTTAGTCTCAGGGTCTGCTGATCAAAAGAATCAAATAGGCTACCAATAAACAAGATTTATGCTGGTCTTGGGTTTGATTGTTTTTGTTACCTTGCTGGCTATAAAACAAAAATCATCACTGTGCCACTGTGGCTGCGAAGAGGAAAAGCTACGATGTGAAATTTAAGCTGTCAGTAGTAAAATTTGCCGAAGACAGTTCGGGAGAAGCAGCGGCAAGACATTTTTCCGTCGATCCGAAAAGAGTGAGGGAATGGAGAAAAAATAAATCTGAACTTAAAAGTCTGCTTGAGGAAGACAGCAAGAGGGCCACACTGCGTGGCGGGGGGAGGAAGAAGGCCAGCAAAGAGCTTGAAAATACAGCCATACAACATCATAGCTATGGATGAGACTGCGGTGTGGTTTGACATGGTCGGGTCAACTACAGTTGATACGAGAGGTGCGCGCAGTGTTCTACTGAGAACTACAGGCCATGAAAAGTGTCACTTAACCGTGGTGTTGGCTGTGAAAGCGGACGGGACAAAACTGAAGCCGTATGTGGTGTTTAAAGGGGGTATTAGAGAAGTCAAAGCAATGCAAAACATCAGTGGAGTGGTGGTAGCCTCCTCTAAAAATGGCTGGATGAATGAGGATCTGACAGCAGACTGGCTGCAAAAAGTGGTGGGAAAACTTAACTTCGCTCCTCGTCTCCTAGTCTGGGATTCTTATCAATGTCACATCAGCACTGCAACCAAAGCGGAGCTCAAGCGGGGCTACAACATATCCACGGCTGTCATACCGGGAGGTTGTACAAAATACATACAGGCACCTGACGTCGTATGGAATCAAACGTTCAAAGCCAGTCTGCATGAATCATATGATAACTGGATGGCAGGGGATGCGGACAAGGAGTATACAGCAGGAGGGAACATGAGGGCCCCAGCTCGCCGCTTACTTGTAGCCTGGGTGCTTCAAGCATGGGACAAGCTGGATGCGGAGCTGGTGAAAAACTCCTTCAAGGTGTGTGTGTGTGTGTGTGTGTGTGTGAATTAATTTGCGGGCTATTGTCGTTCAAGGTGTGTGGCCTGACAGTGGCAGCTGATGGCAGCGAGGACCACTTTATCCATTGTTTCAAGGAGGGAGAGCCATGCGCATCAAGGCGAGAGCTGTTAGCACAGGCAAGGCAGGGTGGGTTGGCTGAAGTCAGAGAGGGAGCAGAGGAGAATGACGATGAGGAGGAGTTCAACAACGAACTAGTAGTTGAGGATGACAGTGATGAGGGAGATAGTGTTGAGTAAGAGGATGCTTGCCCAGTTGTTTTACTGGTAGCCTTCATTCGTGTTTTTATAGCCTATATATTTTATTTTGATGAGTTTCAGCCAATAAGTTTCCAACAAGTTTTAGCTAGTTACGTGGCTAGTATCCAATACCAGTATTGTTCAGCCCATGGCTATCAATTTTTTATCTGCCTCGCTTACGAACAGGCATCATGTTCTTTTGCTCTTTTACCTTTTTACACTAATTCAAATAAATGTTGAGATGATCACGGTAACCTTTGGCTTTCATCCTTTCTAAGTAGGCTGTAGGTATTTTGATAACAGTCTCTCGGAGCTAGATCAAATGAATTCTTCGTAATTAATTTCTAATTAGTTATCCATTTTTAGGCAAGTAATATTCATAGAATATGATGGGCCAATTCAACCGACTAACCCAAGGAAAGAGCCGGAGCATGCATTCATTTAGAAGTTTAATCGGCACTGATTAAACTTCTTCTAAATGAATGCGTGCTCCGGCTCTTTCCCTGGGTTAGTCGGTTGAAGTGGCACCAAAGGCTAGAGCACAAGTGTTGTTACATTTACTCCGGAAGTAATATTCTTACTCTTTTAATCGATTTGATAGTATTTTCCCCATCTTTGCTGAGCAAAAGTTTTGTGCCAAATGAATTAAAAGCCTGTCCCATATAGACGCCTGTCTCAAATATAAGCCGGTTAGATTCAGCAGTAGAAGCAAATAAAAGCCCGGGTATCTGAAAAAGCATGGGAGTCTGTGTGCACATTGTTGCAGCCTGACATGCAGAATTTGCTCAGATCGAAGTGGCGAATGTCAGATAATCTTTGAGCTCGCAGACACAACTAATTCACATTGACCATTCAGACAACCATACTCGTTTCATTTCCCTTAAAGGCGATTTTACCCCATTTCACCCTCCATGTCCTCTGACAGAGCAGTGTACTTATTTCAGTGCAAAATAAGGAAAAAAAATCCCATGGCTAACATCACATTGTATTTTGACACTTAACTGCTACATTTCAGCACCTTTCACCTCTCAGGGACCAGCACAACAGACAGATATCATGGGAGCCAGGAAATAAGGAAGCCAGTTCACCCATGCAGGACAGTGAAATGCAGGAAGTGGAGGAATACGATGCTTACACGTGTTCCCCTTGACCTGGGGTTTCACTATTTCTTGTGAAAGGAGACACAAGCCACTGCTACAGTGGGAATGGGGGAAACTCTGGGAGTGGTGAAACATTACTTGTGAGAGGGATCAGAGGACTTTGAAATGCAGAGCTGGCAAGAAGGCCAGAGAAGCCCAAGGCCTTAAAAACAGTGTGGTGTGGGCACAGAGGTGGCCCTGCCTTTGGTTCTACTAACTGAAATGAAAGGCCCTCTTCATGATTACATAAAGGGACCTCCATTCACTAAGCTAGTCCTAGGGAGAGGCCCATTCAACCTCCAGTGAGGGTGTCGAGTTACCTGGCCATGTGAAGAAAAAAAAAAAAAAGGACTGCTGGCCTCTGTGAACTTGATCCATAGGAATATGGAGTGTGGGTAGGAGGGGGGTCGAGGTGAGTGAAGCGGGGTTGACAAGTTAATTTCTCTGTAAAATTTAAAGAAATGACGATCTTAAACTGAAAATATACCCACTACAAAAACAGTATGTTTAATGGGATGGTCTGTTTTTTTGTACTTAAACTCAGACATTAAGAGGTGATTTCAAAAACAAGCAGCACAGCTGTTGCTTGCAATACATTCATACCCTAAGATCACGGGGATGGCAAGAACATACGGGATAATAGGAAACACATCTCTTTCAATGCTTTAACTATGGATATGAGTCTGACGATTTATGAGCGCCTTCGCTTTTTACTTGAAAACCATATCTCATGAATAAGAGAAAAAATAAACTTTTTTTTTCAAAAGCTTCAAATGGAATGATCTAAAAAAACAGAGTAGAAAGAAACCTGACAAGCCAAAGGGATGAGAGAGAGAAGGGTCATATGCGGTGCCAATTAGCACTTTAGCATCTGCCAAGCTATGCTCCAACATAATGACATTGGCTTGTCTGCTCTCCTACACTTCAGAGCCTGATTTATTATTATTATCAAAACCAAAAGATTCGCACAGCTGACAAAAGCTTGGAGGGAAAAAATGAAATGCAAACACGCTGAGAAAGCAATTAAAGAAGAGCTTAGAAAAAAATCACCACAATGTGATCCAAAATCACAATCACTAGAAAAGCAGCTCCCTTTACAGAAATACAGCAATTCCAAACTCTTTATAACTTGGAAGAAAAAAAACAGCTAACATCAGTCATGTTCACCCTGACTGCTGAAAGAGAGCTGTAATAGAAAATGAAATTCACAAAAGGTCAGAATTTGTTGTTTATGTGGATTCTTGAAAGACAGAGGCACAGTAGCTTATTCTTCATTTGGTGCTCACATCTACTTGGATTTTAATTCACACAAGTAAGACTGAGGACTGCAACAGCAAGGAAACTTTGTCTCCAGTGTCATGCCTTTTGGTACTGGAAATATGCAGCTGTATTGAAACAGAGAACAGGCTTTGTGGTCTTGGAGCTCTGTATATTCAGAAAGCCCATCTGATTTCAATTGCTACACAGTGTTTTCAGTATACTTGCTATAATAATGACAGAAAATTCTCACAATAAAAACCCAGGTTATTTATGTAGCAGCAGCACACAGAGCCTTTGTGTAAAAGTTTGTGTAAAAGTTTGTGTCAAGATTTGCCAGGAACTTCACAAAAGAGCTTTGAACAGAGGTAGAACCACTGAATGGTCTCCTGGACAAAGTCTCAACAGGCTTATTTGGTCTACACCATTGGCTGGCAGGAGACTTCAGGTAAGACCTGTCTTTTATAAGGTCTGGTGTTAGAATTGTGTGCATTCAGTTTAATGTAGACTTGACCCACAAAGAGGAAAAAAAATTACAACATGTCACAACTGTTGTGTGGGCCACGGTATGGACCAAAAGAGAAAGGCACTTGCTACATGCAAGATCTACCCACTACAGATTTATTATTTAGCAAAATTCTATCTGCATTATCTGCATCTTTCCCAGAGGGGTCCAACCCCAAGCCTGCAAACTAGTGGTCTTCCACGTAAGATATAGCACCACTTATCACAACAAAAATAACAATAAAATAACAGAAATAACTTCCTCTTGCAGGCATCCAGCACCGCCATAAGCTATCAGTTCACGGCAACAACTAACTCCTATTAATCTGGGAAAAAAAGTTTACAATCCAATATTGCATGAGACTAAAAATTGCATCACAGAGCGATGAAGGCAGAGTTGGCATGTGTAATTTGAAACCAGGAGAGAAGTGCTCCCACCCCACTGGCTGGACATGCAAAGGCCTGTCGCTGTTAGCAACAAGTAATACATTTGTTTGTGTGGGTGCAAGAAGAGAAGCTATTTGCATGTGTAAAAAAAGGAAAAGAAAAAAGAAATAGAGGCTAAACTAGTGAAGCAAGTGAGGGAGACAACATACAGTGACAGAGAACTCTGCACATGTCTCTACTCATTCTAACACTGCCTCAGTGATCGTCAACATCATTTATCTGTACAAATAAATTCAGCCTCATCAGAATACAGCCGATGATCTACCCATGAGCTACAATGAAATGGGAGCTGGATAACCACAGTAACTGGTTAGGTAGCAAGCTATGTTATGTGACAGTACATTATCTAATTGGAGGTTTGTATCGTAGATGACTTAATTGTATTCAGTGGACCATCTAATATAGTTTGTACACAATTTTAACTTAAATTCTGCATATGTGAATGTGTGTGTGTGTGTGTGTGGCCTGTTCACTGACAAAATATTATTCATACATCATTGTAGGTAAAAAAAAAAAAAAAAAAAAAAAGATGTTACCAACAGCTGTATCTCAAAGGGCAATTTTAGCTTACGTAAGCCATTTCAGAAGCCTATGTGCTTTGGAAAAAATTGAATTCTCTCCCAAAACTGCCAATTTGCCAGCTCTGGAATCAATCTAACGTACTGTACCAGATAACAGATTGCAATACGAAAGCACATTATGATACTTTAAAGCTTTGGTCGATCCATCTTAACTGCATTAGAGAGAGAATGGAATGATTTAATAAAAAAAAAAAGACAGCAAGGCTGGTAGTATGGTTTTGAGGTGAGGTTGGCAGTCTGATTGTGACTGATGGCTGAATAAATAGAGCAGAGCCCGAGGTATACACAGGGGTGCGATCTTTCACCGGTGTAAGTATTTTCCACAGATTCACTGTGCACCTTCCCACTCAAACCTCTGGAGAAGCTATTGTCTACGGCTGTCCTCACTTTATTATCTCTGCTCATAGTCATCCAATTTTCATCTAGCTGTCATTAAAAATACCGGGCTGGAAACGGCACACTTCATCAGGGTCCACCCAACAATAGCTCATCTATTTAGCAGGACAAAGGCAGAACCATTGGAGGGAAGTTGGGGGGGTTGGGAGGAGATTGTGGAATTAAACTGAATCGATTGGCTGGAACAAAGTGGCAGACCTGGAGGTGCTGGAGTGTGCCTGTTGGGCTTGATAAAAAAAGGCTGGCTGGCTTGCTTGAAGTTTTGTGTGCATTTTTTCAGGCAACGCGTGGAATTCCATTTAATATTGTCATTGACACCTGTGGCCAGCTGGGCGTGATGCCGGCAGTACAGCACTGTGTGAGACGAAACTGTTTCCCGCCTGAACAGCCTTTGAAACAAATAGACCCTTTTAATTCAATAGTGGCTACAAATGGTTGTAATAGCGGTGAAGATGCAAATGGGTCTCTTCTGCTCAAACTGCAAGCCATCTGCAGTGGAATGGCAAAAGAGAGGACATGTTAAATGATTAGACAAAGTTCTTGGGTGCTCTCCTGTGGCTCCATCTATTAAACTGCAAGAGCCACTTATGTGAGTGAGACCACGGGGACCAGGCAGCACAAGATGAGCTAGAGAACTATGGTCAAACTACACTTTCTCACACTTGAGGATTCTTCTATTGCAGTGAAACAATTTAACTGAAACACTTCTAAGTCAACTAGGAACTCTTTAGGTGTAGTTCAGTTTGAAGCTTGTATAGCAGTGGAACATACAGCAGGCAAAATACATAAGTTACCTTGCCCTCCATATTTCTTCACACTCAATCAATTTTAAATTAAATAAGAAAAAAAGAGAACATTTCCCCCCTTCAGACAGTAAATAGACTTATTTAATACTAACATTTATGTAAAGAACAATATGATAGGTGTTAATTCATCAAAATTATTCATACCTCTACACAGCTATAAAAATAGCTTGCACAAATAATCTTGCTTCAACATTCTGTTTTCTGAATTTTCACAGAAAGCTTCTGGACCTTGTGCTAATCACGTTTAATAGAAGGTTAAGTACAGAAGCATTATATTATACAAAGGATTCAATGTCATGGTGAAAGTTAGAAAGCTGTTTGCAGATTTCTGGGACATTTGGGGAAATCGGCAACTTTGACTTCCACATGAAGCTTAACATGCTTGTTTACATTACATTAGCTTAGCCCAGTGTCAATAAAAGGCAAGCTGACAAACCTGCTCCACTACTTTCTGTATTGCCGCTGTGAATTCCATCCTAAACATTTTGACTTCTAAGCTGCATTTGTATCAACCGTGCTGCTAGTAGATGAGATTTCAATGGTGCAACCGCCCAAATCTGAGTTAGGAGTTTCTCATTCCGATTTTATTTATGATCTGTTTTTGAGTTATTTTTTAATCTTCCCCTCTGGACAACACAAGCCATTGTGAGTCAAAAGAGGTGCTACATGATACCGGTGATAAATGGTGACTTGAACAGTGAGCTAACACTGAACTTTACCTTAGGTTGACTTTTTCCAGGTCACAAGTTGAGAGGAAAATTAAATAAATAAATGACTGATTTTTGAACTTGGCAAGTCCAAAACGCCTGCGGTGATCCTCTGATGGATGGGCCACCTGCTCGGCATGGAATAACCCATTTTGCATTCATACCACTTTTCAAATTGATGGAACAAATTGATAATGTTTTCCCACTCTAATTATGATTCAGGACGATTTTATATCTCTCTGCACCATTCCACTACAGCTAGCTGCTGATGACAAGGGAAAAAACATCAGCATTGACATAAAATACCACTCCAGTTACACCGTTCCATCAAAGTACATTCCCTTCATACTCGCAGCTGCGGCTGAATTCACTCTGCTGAAATTAATAATTCATAACTATGTGTCCTAAAACTTCCGATAAAATCCTGGTAAGCCGGCGCTGCTTAGCATTACTAAAAGATGGTGTGTACTTGTCACTCTTCTTGTTTTTGTTGGTTTCAGCTATACCAGCACTTAGATTTGTGAACTTTTTCTGAACTCTACAGAGAATAATGGCATGGAGGAGAAATGGCACATTTCTACCTTCACATGCATAAGGAAATAAACAGTTGCATCACTAATGTACGGCTGTGCCTGTCGCCATTGTCTTCTGACTCAAAGGTTACTTGAATATTAAACAACCTACTCTGAACTTGATGTGTGACATGAAATGAAAGACAGAAGGCATGCTGGGCCTCGGGACTTGTGCCTACAATGAAAAAGCCTTGATTAAACACTCAATGGGGCTGAGGGACAGTGACACAAAGGGAAATTAAGGGGCTTTGAGATCCCCTACCCTATCTGTCTACAAGCAGACACAATACAAGGGACAGCAGACGTACAACCCGTAGAACTTGTGTGCGCCCTGCAGAGTCTGAAGAGATTTTGGCTCAGGACCAGGGTATTATTTTGTCCCTCCCCTCAGTTTTCTTGGACAGCTGGCTAGCTCTGGCCACCTCATTTTGCCCCACTGTGTCCTGTTGTGTGGGTTCCACAAGCTATCCAATTAAACCTGCCAGTCCACAAAGAGGGATGGCTCACGCTCCATGCCACATGGCTGCTGCTCAACAAGGCGAGGGGAAAACCCCTACAACAGAATCGACTGCTAAACCACTAAGCTGCCTGCACAGTGTCTGTTTGCTAACGCTTTATGCTGCTTGAAGGGCACACAGGCCCGTGCTCAAGATACACTATATGGACAAAAGTATTCGGACGCCTGACCATTACACCAACAGGGACTGTAATGACATTGTATTCAAATACAATGTCTTTGTCTTTGGACCATGTTTACACAAACATGTTTACACAAACATAGCTGGAGCATACAAAGCTACCCCCCTCCCCCACCTAGGACAGTCAGACCACCTTTCTTTGTTTCTCACCCCCAAGTACTCACCACTCATCCAACGTGTGAAGCCATCAGTGAGGACCATCAAGGGACTGCCTGAAGGGACAGACTCTGTACTACAGGAAAGGTTCCAACACACGGACTGGAGTATGTTTGCCTCCCAGGCTACCTGTGACTCTCACACGGACATTGACATCTACACCTCCTCTGTGCTGGATTATATTAATACCACCATTGACAGCGTCACTACCCAGAAACAGATCACCACATACCCAAATCAGGAGGTCCGACTCCTGCTGAAGGCCCGCAACGCCGCCTTCAGATCAGGCGATGCTCAAGCCTACAGTTTATCCAGGGCCAACCTGAGGAGGGGCATCGAGAAGGCCCAGCACTGCTACAAGGTAAGGGTCGAGGAACACCTCACCAACTCCGACCCCCAACGTATGTGGCAGGGCATCCAGGCCATTAGTGACTACAAGCCCAGCAACACCACCCCGACAACCACTGATGTCTCCTTCCTCAAGGAGCTAAATGACTTCTTTTCTCTTCGACCGGGATAACCAGGAGACAGCTTCTAAGATCAGTCTCCCTGCAAACCACCAGCCCCTCACACTCTCCACCACAGAAGTCTATGCAGCACTGAGCCGGATCAATGCACGCAAGGCTGCTGGACCTGACGGCATCCTTGGACGCGTGCTCAGGACATGTGCTGGACAGCTGGCTGGGGTTTTTACGGACATTTTCAACCTGTCCCTCAACCAGGCAGCTGTGCCAACATGCTTCAAGACCACCTCCATTGTGCCAGTGCCTAAACAGTCCACCCCAACGTGCCTGAATGACTACCGCCCTGTAGCGCTCACGCCCATAGTTATGAAGTGCTTCGAGCGACTGGTCCTGGCACACCTAAAGACCTGTCTCCCATCCACACTGTACCCCCACCAATTTGCCTACCGCAAGAATCGGAGCACGGAGGATGCTGTCTCCACAGCATTGCACTCTGTCCTCACGCATCTGGAGAATAACAACTGATATGTAAGAATGCTGTTTGTGGACTTTAGCTCAGCATTCAACACCATCATCCCATCCAGGTTAACCACCAAACTTCAAGCTCTAGGCATGAATACATCTCTCTGCAACTGGATCTTGGACTCCCTGACCAATAGACCTCAGCATTAAGCATTAAGTCAGACAACACTTGCTCCTCCACCATCACACTGAACACCGGCGTACCACAGGGCTGTGTGCTGAGCCCGTTCCTCTACTCCCTCTTCACCCACGACTGCAAGCCTGTGTATGGTTCCAACTCCATCATCAAGTTTGCAGATGACACCACGGTGATCGGCCTTATCAGTGACAATGATGAGACAGCCTACAGGAGAGCACAGGTAAAGCACCTGGCAGCATGGTGTGCTGACAATAACCTGCTCCTTAACACAAAAAAGACAAAGGAGCTCATTGTGGACTTCAGGAAGAAGAAAGGAGGCACGCTTGACCCCATCCACATTAACGGGATGGGTGTCGAACGTGTCTCTAGCTTCAAGTTCCTGGGGATCCACATTTCAGAGGACCTGTCCTGGACCACCAACACTTCCAGCCTTCCAAGAAGGCTCACCAGCCCCTCTTCTTCCTGAGGACACTGAAGAAAAACCATCTCTCTTCAGCAATCCTGGTGAACTCTTATTGCTGCGCCACCGAGAGCATCTTGACCAGCAGTATCACAGTCTGGTATGGGAACTGCTCGGTGTCAGACCCCAAGGCTCTGCAGCGGGTGGTGAAGACTGCCCAATGCATCACAGGGTCTCCGCTTCCGGCCATTGAGGACGTACAGAGGATACGCTGTCTACGTCGAGCCCGAAGCATCATCAACGACTCCTCCCACCTAGCTCATAAACTGTTTGTCCTCCTGCCTTCTGGGAGTCGCTTCAGGAGCCTCCAGTCCAAGACCAGCAGGTTCAGGAACAGCTTTTTCCCCACAGCTATCTCCTTACTGAATTCTGCTCCCCGCTGACTTCCCTACACTACTATGCACATCTCATTGCCCCTCACATCCTTATCCCCCTGGCCGGGACTGATTGTAATACATTTACCACCTGCACTACTAGAAGGTTATCTGCACTTACAGTGATACTATAACTTGACACAGTTGCTTACTGTAGCTTATACTGCACTATTCTTTGACCCATTCAGAGCTACTGCACATACCATCAGTCTGCTATTTGTAATCTGTAATCCAGAGCCATTTAATATATTATACAACTGTAAATATCATAGCATATATTATATACACTGTATATATCACTGTATATATCTATCTGTAAATTTGTCCATAGCTACTGACCTCATAATGTACATATCACATTGTATATATCCATCTGTACAAAAAATGTCCATAGCAGTCATCTTATACTGTACATACATATAACTGCAATATATCCTCTGCACTTGCTGCTTACTGCACTTCTGGTTAGATGCTAACTGCATTTCGTTGCCTTGTACTTGTTACATGTGTAATGACAATAAAGTTGAATCTAATCTAATCTAATCTAATCTAATCTACATATACTTTAATATGGAGTTGGTCCCCCTTTTGCAGCTATAACAGCTTCCACTCTTCTTGGAAGGCTTTCCACAAGATTTTGGAGTGTTTCTGTGGGAATTTGTGCCCATTCATTCTGTAGAGCATTTATGAGGTCAGGCACTGATGTTGGATGAGAAGGCCTGGCTCGCAATCTCCGTTCCAGTTCATCCCAAAGGTGCTGGATGGGGTTGAGGTCAGGGCTCTGTACGGGCCAGTCAAGTTCTTCCACAACGAACTCATCAAACCATGTTTCTATAGTCCTTGCTTTGTGCACTGGGGCACAGTCATGTTGGAATAGAAAAGGGCCTTCCCCAAACTGTTGCCACAAAGTTGGAAGCATAGCATTGTCCAAAATGTTTTGTTATGCTGAAGCATTAAGATTGCCCTTCACTGGAGATAAGGGGCCTAGCCCAAACCCTGAAAAACAGGTGTGGCCAAATACTTTTGTCCATATAGTGTATGTGCTCTGGATATAGCAGATTGTGCTCAAGATGTAGAGGTCTGTGCTCATGGACCTCTGCATGCCCGCAGCTCCTCCAGGAAGGTTTTTATTTACATGACTCGGTGGAGCCCCGGCTTGTACAGCAAACCACTTAATATTCAGTTGCAATGGGCACTGTTCATTTCACAGGTCATTAAATTTATGTAGTAGCCGAATGTTCATTAAAACAGTTTAGGTTTCTGTAATCAGCTGGAAGGTTTAGGTTTCTGTAATCTTGGCTGTGGCAACGGTGCTGGGGCAGTCCTTAGGCACCTGGCCACTGCAGGCTGATGAATTCTTACTGAATTCTGTTGTTTGTGTGATGCAGGAAGATGCATTCCCTGACTGACATTAAAACATTCATCCCTTCCTACATCCATTCAGACAGGCCTGTGGCATTTTGCAGGCAGAACTGCAGGAGCAGCAGGAGCACCACAGTGTCAATGACAGGTCTGGCATGTCAGCCTTTGTGGCGAGTTAGTTACTGAAAATGTACAGAACACAGTCTTGATTACACCACAAAACTGTTGTTGAGGTAAAACATATGTTGCTAAGAATCTATTTTTTGAACTTTCACAGTTGTGAATGCAAAAACAAATGCATGTGGCACACAATTATTTCTGAACCAATCAGAATAAATCAACTGAAAACCCTTACAAAATCCAAATGCAGTTTGACTGAATGGAATGGAGACTGAAGGCTACAGACTCTGACCTTCCTCGGTATCATCAAGAGAAAGGTACACCATGAAGGTCCCACGGCAGCCTTGACAGCCCCCCCACACCTGTCCCATGCCTCTGTTGCCCCTCCCTTCTTCCCCTGGTCTGGCCTTTCCCCTCCCTTTCCTGCTGTGTCTGTGCTTTGTTATGCTTACAGGTCCTGCAGGGGACAGCATGGAGGATCTGGAAGGTGCAGGACAGCAGACTGGCTAATTAACGCTGACATGCCACTGCTCCTTTCGGTCAAAGGTCAGCACGCAATCACAGACACAGGCAGGTATCGCCTTAGAAAGATTCTGGGGCCTCCCTTAACCTACATCCTCTCTATCCCTTGCCACTTGAGAAAAAGCCCTGCGCCGCTTCCAATGCACGCCTTTCCCTCTGTTCTTATCTAAAGACCAGACCTGAGGCATTATATAACTCTGTGATGGGGGAATGCTGACAGTAACGCAATGGAGAAGTGCTAATCAAACTAGGAAGGAAGCCTTTTCTTACCCACAAGATGACAACTGAAACCATCAAATAAAACAAAGCAACTTACGAATAATGGGTAATACATTTAAGCTGATGTTAAGGGCATGATGAAAACTTGTCTTCTTAAAGCGACAAAAGTCAACACATTCACCACACAATGCCTGTAAATATTCTGACTGGTTAAATGGTTAGTGTGCAGTGTACTCCTGGTCAAGACGGACAGCTATATTTTCTCCACACTTCTATGTGAGAGCTTTCAATCATACAAGGCCTTTTGTGTCCTTTTGCATAGTTTGAGCAGGTAGAATTGTTCCTGGTTTTAAGCACACTAATGCCATGATGAAGTGGATTCTGGGGGTCTGCAAGATGAGTAGTTATATTAATACTAACCCGCACCTAAAAGAAACCAAACATTACATTACTAGCATTTAGCAGGCTGTCTTATCCAGAGCGACTTACATCAGTTACAGTACAATGGTATCCATTTATACAGCTGGGTATTTACTGAGGACATTGTGGGTTAAGTACCTTGCTCAAGGGTATGGCAGCAGTGCCCCAGCAGGGAATCAAACTGGCAACCTTTCGGTTACGAGTCCTAGTCCTTAACCACTATGCTACACTGCTGCCCCAAACACCTCAACATGGACTCCTGCTAGAAGAATGCTGATGACAGACATCTTTTCCCATCATAAATAAATGGTAACCTTGCTCACGCCTCTGACATGAGGACGAGAAGTCCCTGACAAGTGGCTGAGCCCTCCAACACTCAGCCACTCTGACCAGAAGCGTTTCTCCACGGCACGCTGTTACTACAGATACAGGGTCATGCTGACACAGTCGCAGGGACACGGACAGGTGCTGCGGTGCTGGGGGAATACCACCATGTCTGTGCTCCATGGGAATCTTCCAGGGAATACATTTCTGAGGAGACCTCGCATTGCAGAAGACTTCTGGAGGCAGTGACTGGGGACAGTTTGGCTCTCCTCCCTTTACAGGAGAAAAAACAAGGCCTTCTGTTGCGCATCTCCTGGTTTGAACAGGTATGCTAGATCTCACCAACTCCACAATGCAGCTTTGAAATTTGAGACAAACATCTTAAGACTGGTCACTTTTGATATTCTGAGAGTGACTAAGTGTAAAACTCAAACAGGTCCGTAGACAGCATTGAGGACGTTCACACCAACAAGTGAAACAAGTGAAAGAACCACCAGACTGTCAGACCTGCTTGGTGCCTAGGACTCACTGCCCTACTACAAGTATCAGAGGCATATCCAGCCAGTTCACTGAAATGGCTATCTTCTACTCGTCCTTGCCAATAGGCACAGATAGAATCTTGACACAATGAGAACTTTAGGTACTGGGACAATGACTACTTTAGTTTATACTTTCTTCCAGGTAAAACATATTTCACAACTTTTTTTTACAGTAAATGACAATACAAGAGTTTAACTTGTTTAATTTAAGATTTTAAGGAAGCAGTTTAGGGGACAGGTCAACTTTTCACTCCAGTTCCAGTAACGGTTTCAGTTGATCCCCAACTCCAAATGTACAGATGTCATGTATAATAAGAGCAGAGGCAGTGAGCAAAATTGCTCCCCATGCTTAAAGAAGGTACTGCACTGCTTCTCTGTGGGAACAGCAACAAAAACCTATCGCTGTGGTGATCTACTGCTTTGCCTGACAGGCGCTCACCCAATTTGAACTCGGCAGTCACATGACTGCTCTGGCCTCTAAAGAGATTACATGAAGCCTGCGGTTTTCTAAAGCAGGATCACTGCCAGGCCCCGCTCCCATCACCCAACACCCAATAACTCCTGACCCAGCAACAGCTAATCGATTAATGAGTATCTTTACTTACATTTCACTGTGCAGCAGGCAGAAATGTAAAACAGCTTAGTACAGTTTATAGGATAAAGAGCACAGGATAACGTAACTACAAATAATCCAAATCTCTCTGCCTCCAACCCATTATACAGAATAGGAATGTGCATTTTCACTGAACATTCCATAGCTCCTAAGATCAAATATTTGAATAAGCACTCTCCCCAAAACACTGATTAAAGTCAAGCTCTTTCTTATACATAATGACTCAATGTAAACAGATCCTCATTCACTTACACTTTCAGAAAATTAATATAATTGAAACATCTGTTGTTAGATATGTGTTCTCCTTCATGAACTGTTATGAGGAAATACAAATTATACAAATACAAATACTACAAATAGTATTTTTTAGTTTCATTAACTAATGACTCCATTCTAAATCATCATGAGTGACCAGTTCATTTTTGATCTTGTGGATGAATATTAGAATAGTAAAATCTTCTGTCTGACCCCTAATTCAGACATGACTGGTCCAACTCAGTCACTGACTCTCAGACAGATGTTAAACAGATGAGCTGAGAAGGCACCTCAGTGGTGTAGACATCTATTCACATACAGTGCAGTTTGGTTGTAGAAGTCAACACCTAAACTCTCAACAACTCATACAGCAAATTCATTTTATTACTGCCGAGATTGACAATGGTATAAAAAGAGGTGGCTAGAGAGTAAGACCTGAATTTCCTGATGGAGGCAGTGTAGAGTTGCGTACGTCAGAGTCAGATTTACGCAGGTCTCTATTCCACACATCTCAGAATTCAGCTTCTGTTGCCACTACACTGTTGCTTTGGCTCAAATCTGAACTGTCAGATTGAGTTGTTTATGTGTTATGTTTAATGTTCAGACTGCTGCACCAAGAAGTCGCAGAAAAAGTTAATAGGGACTAATTAAATCACAAGAACCGTACAAAATGGTCATCATGGTTTTGTTGACGAGAAACAGTCCATTGTTCTCAGTCACTGCTGACTGTTATGCATATGGCTCTATTTTCCTCCCACCCTGACCTGCTGTTGATGACTGTCCCAAGACTAACAAAATTTATTGCCAGGTTTTTTCCATATTTGACAGAAAGTCGTACGTAAATTTCAGAGTATGTTTTTTAACACTGACTTATGTGAAGAGAGAGCAGATTGCTGAGCAGACCTCATCAATGAGCAAAGCTCACTTTTTGTGACAATAAGAAGGCTCAATGACAAGTGCAAGGTATTCTACTCCTCAAGGCAAGTCATTTCACCTGTTCACCACAGTTTATCTAGAGTAGCACTAGCGTGGTCTCAGATACTCAATCGGTCTCTGCTTCCTCGAATGACCACACAATAAGCATTTAGAACTACTAGCTTAAAACATTTCAAATTTGGGGGACTGACAGATATGGTAGGAAATTAGTTATTCATCAGAAGATGGAAGCATGCAGCTATTTTATGTTGTCAGAGCCTGGGATTTTCATGGCTTCAGCATGCTGAAAAGACTGTACACTGCCTTGCTCATTGTAAATCTGGTCAGTGCCTTTTAGTCACGGAACATCAAATATCAAGCAGAAATGAGTTCTTCTGCAAGAACTCTCTCCCTTCTAGGTTTACACTGTATTAAACGAATGGCAGGCATTCTTACTTCTCTGTGCCTTCCTCCTTTAATCTACCTTACCTTACTAAAGCACAATTTATTCCAGTTCGTATCATATTCATTTATCCAAGGTGGTCAGCTGAGAGCATGTTCTCAGTTACAGTGATGACCTGTCCAAAATGAAGGCCTAATGCCCCTCTGCGATTATGTCTCCATTGTCTTATTGGCCATCTTTACAGTGCATGGAAAATAAACCAAAAACAAAAATAAATAATGCATGATGTTATTGGGGAATTCTTCCAAACACGTCTGGGTTCAAGTATGAATACAATCTAATCTTATACTGACCTCTCCTGCACTGACACCTCTCTACGCAGCTTCAACTGATCACCCCGGGCCAAAGAAGCCAGATGCAACCAAACTTGGTAGACAAAACTCTCATTGAGTCAAAAGAAAAACACTGGGCGGGACCTAGGCAAACAAACGAAGCCCCGCTCGCCGCTGCACTCTTGGCACAGAGGAAGCCAAAGCTGTGCTGAGCCCTGCTAAATGCTTGGTGGTGGTGGTGTAGGGGGGAAGGGATGAGCTACTGGTCTGACCTGTGTGCCTCTCCAAGGCAGGGGCCGCCGGGAGAACAGAGGGCCGCTGTGTGCGAGCGCTCTCTGTGGGGAATGCAGAGGTCAAGCCTGGGTCCGCTCCCCGCCCCAACAAAAGAGCCAGGATGTTTCTGAACAAAAGGCCATTTCCTGTCACACAGGCTGGGAAATTGCCCCAGTAATGAAGACCACGAGCCTCAGACAACAAACTCCGATCCCCTCAATCATCCCATCGTGCACCCCCCAGTTTTGCTATTGCAAGGCCCCCCCGCCGATCACTTCTGCCCCTTTGCGTATTCCCCAAGGAAGAGAAATAGTGAGTAATTTCTACTGTGGTGGGGCCCAGTAACTGTTAACACCAGAAGTCTCAACAGTTAGAAGAATATTCACAGTGATTTCCTTATTGGTATTGGTTTCAATATTTAAGATTTGTGAACTGCATTGTAGAAAGAAGTGAACGGCGATCAACTGGCTGTGAAAGTCAGATGAGCTAAGAGTAGAACGAGCACTAGATTTTCTACTATATTGCTTAAACTGTAGCATGAGAGCAGTGGCTTCACTATCCAATGAGTAGCACATACCTACAGAGGTTAGCAACTGTACTGGAGACAGTGATTAATGCAGAAGATGATCTAATGTGGTTGAGAAGCACAACACTGGCTTGCCTCATATGGAAAATGTGAAGGCACCTGTGTATCTGCACCATAAAAATCAAGACTGTCAGAGTTTACAGAAAACTATCAAACAAAAGAAGCATTGTAGAGTGCCAAGAAATATATTGACTCCTGTGTAACCGCTTCTTGACCCAGGGAAAGTGGACACCCTGTTGTTTCTAAAAACCAATAGCTAGCTTAGCAGCAACTGAGCCAAACAGTGGGCGATAGTTCAGTGACTTCATATAAAATACTCATCATTTCCCTTTCATTTTTTAGTGTACGTTTCCACAAATAAAATAGAGATATTTATAGGTTCTGAGACCTGACCTGATTGTTTGCAGTTTTACTGACAGCTAACTATTGACTGACTACACTACTAAGTGTAACTTTTGTTTCTGATCTTTATTGCCTGTCACAATTTAAAATTCAGTTTAGTTTTTTAAGTTTACTAATGTTCCAATTTTTGTTCTGCTCCAACTAATGATGCTCCCATGACAAGAAATAATGACTGACAGTCAATCTGGAATTGAGTGTGACTGTCTTTGTTCACTGCGGGAGAAGTTGTGGGCAGAACGAGAAAATATGCTGAACAGATTTCATGTGATATATCTTACGGATTCCATAAGGAACCCCGACCCCTATGCTAATATGCACCATGATGTTTCCTCATGACGGTACGACAACATTACAATTTGGATAACAGTTCAAGCCTACTGCCTGGAACTCACTCTAGAGTGACTGGGAACAAACAGTGTCATTTGTGATGGTGCGTGACCTTTTGGGGGGGAGGGGAAAAAATCAGACATAAATGAACAAATCTGCATTTTAGTAGGTTCCCACTAGGAGGCAAAGGGGATAACTTGGCATTTAAATAACATTCATAGCCTTTCTCTGTCACCAGAAAGAAACGCATGGCACAAAAAATGAGCAGTGAGCGGTTCCTGGCTGATAAGTACACTGATGAAATTAATTCAACTGCAGGTTTACGAGGGCTATAATTAGTTTGCCTGAGAAAAGAAAGCTTCCAGGAGTGGGACAAATGGCCTCTGCATTGTGGGGCACTACTGCCGGAATTCCTTTGGGCCCTGGTTGAACCCCAGTCATACGCTTCCTCTATCAAACAGGATAAGTGTTAATGCTGTGCCTTACTCCAGTGTCTGGATTCGGGTGGGGGAAAGAATGGTGATGCTGCTACAAGGATTCATTCACCGGGGGTTAAAGACAGCAACATACAAAGACAACATTGAAGAAATTGAAGTTGTGGAATTAAATTCTCTCTTCAATTATGCAACACGCCCCGGCACCTCCGTTCACCTACAATTTCTATTTTACTGTCCGAATTTACAGCCCAATGACCATGGGCTCCATTTTGGACACGTCATCATTTCACACCCTGTAAAAATGTCATGTTTAGTTCACTGCGTGATGAGCCGTCACCCAGCTCAGGTGCTGCATGGCTCTCGATGTGTGCTCGCTGTGCGTAGTGTACTCGATCTCTGGTGCTTTATGACCGTCGCCACATCTCCCGCCTTCCAGGGTTCTGCACACCATCAGTGCCACTCGGCACTTAAAATCTGCCAAATGGGCCTTCCAGAGTGTTTGCATAACACAAATACTTGCGGTCACCACGCATGCCATTGCTTCTGGTGGAAAGATCATAGGTATTGATACAGGCTACTGTAACACTGGACCAGAAAATCAAGGTGGGAATGTGGAGGTTTGCCATTCATTTGAAAAAGCAGCCAAGGCTGTAAAAGATGCCCAGCAGCCTGCGGTCTTCAGCTGCTGGTAGAGTACTGATGGGACGTTAAGGTTAAGAATTAATGGCTCTACAGAACCATACAGAGGCAGGTTGGTCAGGCTGCCTTAGTCAAAATGCCCCCCCCCCAGGAGTGTGGAAGGGGGGCATTTGACGACATAATCATTTGAACTCCTGACACTGAGTACTCGTTTTTGCACCATGGAACAGACCAGCGGCGACATCTTGTTGACCCCCCTCTGGGGATAGATGATGGGTCTGTGACAGGACTGTTGTCCTATTCGCTATTGAGACAGAGAGAGAGTGTGGACATGGGGAGAGCTCTGCTTGCCTCAGTGCACTGCCTGGGACCACACACATTCAATGGCACGGTCATTCAAACAACATGCAAAATGCCATGTGTTGATGAAAGAAATGATTTAAAGAGACCAACTGTAATTTTGGGCCTTTGAATATATAAATATAACATGACGTTGCATACAGCATATGCATCTATTTATATACAACACAATAGTTAGGCGATGGGAATGCTTCAGGAGCTGTGTAATGAGTATAACTGGGTGAATCCAAGCCTGAATTGAGTCGTCTACTCCTGGACCAACTGTCAGGCCATATGCTGAGGTCTACTGGCAGCTTACAAAAACCAAAGTAGTCAGCCATGATGACCACAGAGGTCAGAGAAGGTTCTCCATACACTAATGCAGACTATCAAGAAACACAAAATAGCCCACTATATTTTCACCTTGTTTCATAAAATTCTTATAACAAATGTAAGTATCCACGTTACTGTTTTTTCAGTCAGACCCTTCGTTTGGACAAAGCAGACCACAATGCAGGTTTACACTGGTATTGTGTCCAAGCTCAGCCATGTGGACAAAAGACCTGCCCATGCACACCCATGGCATGTTTTTGGCATGTTTTTCCCCCTTGTTTGGGGGAGCAGGACTATGTCTAGTCTAAACTGAAGGAACCACAGCACTGGCCTGTACTTCACTCCAGCCTGTCTGATGGCACGAGTGGCCACTGCAGGGCTGCAGGCTGGGCCACCCAGAGGGGTCAAATGAGCGGGACCTGGCGATGGACACTTGGACCTGGTGGAAAGGGTGGCACTCTCTTCTGCTTCCCACAGCGCCAGTGTCACCCCAGACATTTTGCAGCTTTCAGAGCAGGGGGACAAGGGGGTTTTCCTTCCTCTTCAACTAAGAGGGCCTCTTAGCTTCTTCTGACTTCCTGTTTCTCCACCACTGGCTGCCCTTGTTACAGTTCCCGCATGTGAGAGCCTGCACTGTATCCTACTACCAGAGCCACTAATAATAGCTGCAATAATAAAAGCACCATTTTCATAACATCTATTTTCAGGCTACCCCTACACCATGGGGCTGGGATTGAGTCTGTGTAACAGCAGCCAGCCAGATGCATTTTAAAATGTCCTTTTCTATTACAGACTACATTTTTATTCCATACATTTACATGTCTTAAATTTAAACACTTCATGCTTTAAGCCCACCAAGCAAATTTTGAAATTTACCGCTTAAAGATGTTTGGTTCCTGACCTCAATACCTGAATTCCCCCGTTTGGACCACCCACAGCTGTTTACACTGACCACAGAACTCAAAGGAGCCAAGCTCTATGCTCTCTTCCTGTTCCTCTCCTGGACCGCAGGCTATGCTTTCTGGCTGCTCCTTTAAGTATCCTACACCTGGGCTATAGAGGGTATTATGTCTGTAGTTCCGCCTGTTGACCAGGTTTTGCCTTCTGCTTGTGCCTGAGGCTCCTTCAACTATGATTGTTGGCCCACCTTCAGCTTGGCTCTCAGGCCCTGGTGCGGTTGACTGGGTCTGTGGAGATGGCTCTTACCTCTGCTTCTGGCTACCCCTGCAACTTACAATTTGATCTACCTGTCTGCAATTATGTGGCATGAACCTCTTGACCCGCTTCAAATGTGAAATGGGTCTCTGCCTCTTGGTCATATTGACCCTGCCTCCAGCCTGCCAAATGACCCCACAGGCCTACTGTAAAGTAAATTGAGCATTGGAAGAGTACCCTGTGCCAGACACTGTTACAATAAGTTCCATTGTGACTTTGGTGTCAGTAAGTGGCTCATTGAGAATGTATGTTCTCTTTGGTTCAAAAGGCTGCTAATAGACAAAAACAGTTGAAACAGTTAAATCCTTCCACAATAATTAACTCTCTATAACTCTCCTTTGATTGATGTTGATATATTTACCATTAGCAGATCTTGTTGCAATAAATAGCTAATCACCTCGCTCTTAAATCAAGCATGGACTCCTTCTCTCACGCCTGGCACTGCTCTGCCGTTGTACTACGTCTGAAGAAAACTCCAGGCTAACTGCCAGGGACCCCATACCAAGATGACAGGATTAACTGTCCACCTTAAAGCTTATGAAGAGCACTTCCTTAATTATAAGAAAGCCTTCTCTCCAGCTAAATCCTCCTATTATTCTGCCATTATGAATTCTGGTAAGGTAACCCTAGAGCTCTCTTCCCATCCATAAATGAGCTCTGGCAGCCAATTGATAACCTTACACTCACTAGCTCCTCTGACCTCTGCAACAAGTCCCTGGCCTTTTTCCAAAACAAAACTGACTCAATTCATCAAACACTCTAGGTGAGTCACACTCCGGTGCTGTCAATGTCTTACCCTATGCTTCCACTGCAGCGAATTTTGCTTCGCTCTCATTCAGATTGTATGGGGGCGAAATTCGCTTCTATTTTGCCCCCATATGACCAGAATGAGAGCGAAGCAAAATTCACTGCAATGGACACGTAGGATTGCTGAGTTTTTCTCCCCAGCCACACCTCACTGGTGGATACTCTTGCTTTTTAGTCACTGATTTGGTCCACACTGATGAACCAGCCTGTAAAACAGACTACTTTATTCAAGGGTTGTATCACTAATCTCTGGCACTGTTCTACTTGAACTGGCTACAGTTACTTCAGTTAAACAACAGACCTTGATTATGTCAATATCAGTAATTTTCCCTATTTCATTTGCCTTTTATTACAAAGCTTTCGAAACATTTTTAAGGCCATTCAGTCCCTGGGTCCCTCCAAGATGGTACCTCTGAGTCACTGCAATCAGGATTCTAAGGCTTCTGACCATTAATTCCCACCCTGATATGTGGCATAATTTCCTTAAACTCTAGAACTGTGACAAAATTGGAAGTTATACTGATGGCTCCATACCTAAAACTATCCATTTTGGTAGTGATGGATTTAAAACCACCCCTGTTTTTGAGGTTAGAAACCATGATGTCATTTTGGATTATGCTTTCATTTTTGACGTCCTCGTTTGGACTGACACAAAAACTCCATCCACCTTAGAAGCAAGGGCAGTCTTGGGCCACTGTTCTAAACCCTAGATTCCAAAGTCCTCATCCATGACATCATCGCCTCTCTGACACAACACCTCAATTCTCAGTGCTGTCTCAGACAGACTCGCTAAGAGGTTACAGTCTAAAGTTCAAAAGTCAGATGGCAGGGTCCCCACTCTTATCACACTGTGACTAAATTCTCTCAACTAGGGCTGTGTGATATGGACCAAAAATCATATATCGGTATTTTTATGCTGAATGGTGATACACGATATATATCTTGGTATTTTCTGCTGTTGAATGAATTAATGAAAACAATAATGTGATTAGCTTAGAACCATTTTCTGGTAAGGTACAAAAGAATTACCAACCTTTTTTGGCTTCTAAAGTAGCACAACCTACTTGAGGTAGTATTTCCCGATAGGGTAACAAAGATCGATAGATATGACTATCAATCTATGCTATGGTAGGACATTTCGATAAGGTATGACAAAGGTATGGCATGGCTTTACGGAAGAAACGGGTTATGTAACGCAACATCAAACTATATCGGTATAAACGGTATTGTCTCATCATATATCTCTATATCTTTCCTCCATTGCCTCCATATTCATGACCTTTGCTGTAATGAACAAAAGCAAGTTTTTTCTTCATTTTTCAAAAAATTATGTTAGTTAAACAGTCACTGGGAAAATGCTTAACAAATATGTATAGAGCAAAAAGCACAAAAAAGCAATATCAGGAATCCCCCTCAACATGTTGAATAAGAAAATGAGCATCTTACCAAGGTGTCCCATATATTCGAAATCCCTTGACTGTTACGTCGGAGTCCTGTAGGTATACACAGTTCGTAAGGAGTGACTGCACATTGTCAAAGTCCTCTGGTTTCAACTTGGACACGGAGGGAAAACGGTAGTAATCCTGCTTGACCAGCTCAGCCATGAAGTCCTTGTCAAATGTCAATTCATGGTTACCCGCGATGACTACTTTGAATTCGTAAGGTAGGCTGCCTGCAGAAAAGACATAAAAAACAACAGTTGTAAAGAGACTGGTAATTTGGCTTAAAGGCAAGGGAGTGACTGTGGACTACCTCCATTTCAGTGCTACCTCATTGCTTAAATATTTCAGCAGCTGGTATATCCAGGCCAAAAAGTGTTCACAGTTTGAAGAGGGAAAGTGAATGCAGAATCAAATGAGACAGCTACAGCAATGGACTGAAAACATTTACAGAGGATGCGGCGCAAACTTCACACTTCAAACTACATGGTGAGTTTCACAAAATTTAGTAAACTAAGTTAGGTTGTAAATTACTGCAGTAATAATTAATTCAGTCCTTTGTAGTGGCATTTTGTAATACAGGTCCTTCTCAAAAAATTAGCATATTGTGATAAAGTTCACTATTTTCCATAATGTAATGATAAAAATTAAACTTTCATATATTTTAGATTCATTGCACACCAACTGAAATATTTCAGGTGTTTTATTGTTTTAATACTGATGATTTTGGCATACAGCTCATGAAAACCCAAAATTCCTATCTCAGAAAATTAGCATATCATGAAAAGGTACTCTAAACACGCTATTAACCTAATCATCTCAATCAACGAATTAACTCTAAACACCTGCAAAAGATTCCTGAGGCTTTTAAAGACTCCCAGCCTGATTCATTACTCAAAACCGCAATCATGGGTAAGACTGCCGACCTGACTGCTGTCCAGAAGGCCATCATTGACACCCTCAAGCAAGAGGGTAAGACACAGAAAGAAATCTCTGATCGAATAGGCTGTTCCCAGAGTGCTGTATCAAGGCACCTCAGTGGGACGTCTGTGGGAAGGAAAAAGTGTGGCAGAAAACGCTGCACAACCAGAAGAGGTGACCGGACCCTGAGGAAGATTGTGGAGAAGGGCCGATTCCAGACCTTGGGGGAGCTGTGGAAGCAGTGGACTGAGTCTGGAGTAGAAACATCCAGAGCCACCGTGCACAGGCGTGTGCAGGAAATGGGCTACAGGTGCCGCATTCCCCAGGTCAAGCCACTTTTGAACCAGAAACAGCGGCAGAAGCGCCTGACCTGGGCTACAGAGAAGCAGCACTGGACTGTTGCTCAGTGGTCCAAAGTACTTTTTTCGGATGAAAGCAAATTTTGCATGTCATTCGGAAATCAAGGTGCCAGAGTCTGAAGGAAGACTGGTGAGAAGGAAATGCCAAAATGCCTGAAGTCCAGTGTCAAGTACCCACAGTCAGTGATGCTCTGGGGTGCCATGTCAGCTGCTGGTGTTGGTCCACTGTGTTTTATCAAGGGCAGGGTCAATGCAGCTAGTTATCAGGAGATTTTGGAGCACTTCATGCTTCCATCTGCTGAAAAGCTTTATGGAGATGAAGATTTCATTTTTCAGCACGACCTGGCACCTGCTCACAGTGCCAAAACCACTGGTAAATGGTTTACTGACCATGGTATTACTGTGCTCAACTGGCCTGCCAACTCTCCTGACCTGAACCCCATCGAGAATCTGTGGGATATTGTGAAGAGGAAGTTGAGAGACACCAGACCCAACACTGTGGATGAGCTTAAGGCCGCTATCCAAGCATCCTGGGCCTCCATAACACCTCAGCAGTGCCACCGGCTGATTGCCTCCATGCCACGCCGCATTGAAGCAGTCATTTCTGCAAAAGGATTCCCGACCAAGTATTGAGTGCATAACTGAACATAATTATTTGAAGGTTGACTTTTTTTGTATTAAAAACACTTTTTTTTTATTGGTCGGATGACATATGCTAATTTTTTGAGATAGGGATTTTGGGTTTTCATGAGCTGTATGCCAAAATCATCAGTATTAAAACAATAAAACACCTGAAATATTTCAGTTGGTGTGCAATGAATCTAAAATATATGAAAGTTTAATTTTTATCATTACATTATGGAAAATAGTGAACTTTATCACAATATGCTAATTTTTTGAGAAGGACCTGTACAACTGGTGAATAAATACAAATAGGAACCATCAGCCACCAAAGGAACCAAAGCATTTCACAAATTGTTGCTTTTGGCAAGAGTATATTAAAGCTTGATGGCCTCACCGAGTACACGCAACTAATATTTGTCTACCATGATAGCTGTTACTTAGACTTCTTTTAGCTAGTCATCTTATAGTCTAGCTAATGAGCAAACTGTAACAAGTGACACACTTTGCATGTAATAAACAATACAGACACAATTAGATACAACACAGATTCTGTGTGGTTTTAGAAGGTCAGTTGTCTTTGTTAATAGGATGTTACCTGTACTCTGTAAAATACCATTTTGTGCAGTTGCCTATATAACTCAAACATATTTTGACATACTAATTAGGCTTCTCACCAAGCCTGAGCACAGATATAACAATATTTTACCAACTTATTGAAAGCGGTACTAAATGTATATCCCTGATGGAAAATGAAGTTTTCCCAAAATTTACGAATTACATAAAACAATAGAAATCAAAACAAAAAAAAAGGAATATGAGGTCTGTGGTGGTTTTTGAATGGGATATGTTTAGCCATTCCTGTGTGTACCTGTGAACTATTAAATAAAAATACAGTAAGCATTTATGATTTAGTCAAAAATAAGTTATCTCACAGTTCTACATACCCCAGTAATACACATCTCATTCCAAGACAGTGTAGTTGGAAAGTGTCATCTATATGACATGGCAGTCTCCTGACAGCAGCGGGGGCTATGTCAGATAATTCACCATTCCTTCAAACTTTCATCTCCATTTCCCCCAGGACACAAATTCCCATTACAGAACTATTACTCCGTGCAGCCTGGACTCCATCACAGACGTCAGGGGAACAGCACAGGGTGATGGATATGCAAGCGGATTCATCCTCTCGCCCCTGTGAGGTGAGGGACGGAGGTCAGCGCTCCGTTTTCCTCTGCTGTGCTGATGCGCTTGTGGTACCCCTTAACTTCTGCAAAGACACCACTCAGGGACAATATCTTTGCATCTGTGCGACTTTTCATGGCTTTTCATTAAATTGATGGAGGGACATAAATGAATCAAGTCGCAAGCAATGAAATTAAAATCATAGGTGAAGGCCCTCCTTGACCTCTACACAGTGCCGTGAACGTTTTTTTTTTTTTTTTTGTTCTCCCCAAGAGCAATAACTGCTGAAGT
Source organism: Megalops cyprinoides (assembly GCF_013368585.1). Classification (NCBI taxonomy): domain Eukaryota; kingdom Metazoa; phylum Chordata; class Actinopteri; order Elopiformes; family Megalopidae; genus Megalops; species Megalops cyprinoides. The sequence continues at coordinate 32,234,424 of NC_050595.1, forward strand.
CGACCTAAATACTTAAGAACATCCATTATAGTCATCAGTTGAGCATTTTTCAATTTCTTGTTTGACCTTTACCTTTTCTTTCAGAAAGAGGTCCTTTGTCCTGGGTGCCTCATATATAACCAAGGCAGCGTAGGTCTTTCATAGCATAGACTGAACAGTCAGCCCGTATATCTTGCCTTTCCTGCTCTTTACTGCACGGTGGAATATTATATCGATCGAATATAACATGGCTCAATTCAAATTAAATATTACAACCTGCAGAAGATGATTAGACTTGCTTTAATGAGTATTGACCTCATGTTGCTTTAATGAGTATTGACCTCATGTTGTTCATACCAAACTTTGTTCTTGAAAGATGTTCAAAGTGTAGAAATCGTTCACATAAATGTTCAAGGATAACCATCTAGGCAATAACAAATGTCATTCAACGACAATTGTTATCACTGACAGTTGAAAGATGGCAAAAAAATACATTCAGGATTTCTTGTCCTTCCAGAAGCTTTGTTGCCGTTTCAATCTCACAGGATCTCCTTACAGAGTCTGCAGCTTTACAGATGATGAAAAGGAAAGAGCAGAACTTACACGCTTCTGTTCTAATTTAAAGCAAAGCAGAATACTGAAGTGTATAATAATCCCCCATCTAATCTAATAAGAAGCCATCTCTCAATTTCATAATCCTCTGGCCTTCCCTAACTACATCACATATCCATTTACATGGGGATCTTCCAATGTGGAAAACCAAATCTTAGGCTACAATTGACTTATACTGGAGCATGCTGCAGTGAATGGAGGGAAATGCAATTACTCATGGCCAGCTCTATTCCCCAGATTCTAGAGGGAATTTCAGAGCATTTTATTGCCATCAAAATATACTTTCGAAGGGCACAGATATGGATCCTTTGTTATTTCCATAAACACCTGCAAGAAAAACGTATGAGGATCAAACTGTTGGAGGATCAAAAATGTATCCCCAATAATGGACTGTTTCTGTACTGTAGGCCACGATATGGGGAAAATCTGCGAAGTGCAATAACATCGTTCAATATTGCGATGATGATATGACTTGCGATAAACAAACAAATATTGAAGTGTGCATATTAGCTATACAGTTCCTATGTCTTTCTGCTTTAATAGGTAGACCCCAAACATTGAATAGCCTATGCCCACTGAATAAAGAAATGAAATAAATTATTTTGAACGTGCTTTTATTGAGGAAATTGCACATGAATACCCAACCAATTAAACAGAACATTAATTTAAATAAGACATTATAACTATAAGAAATTAAAGTTTAATTTCCCCTGCTCCCTTCAAAATATTTTCTTCTAAACCAGAGGTGCCCAAATTCTTTCCTATGAAGGGCCAAAAATTAATTTGGATGGAGGGCCGCGGGCCAAAAATAAATGTTGATGTTATATGAAATTACATTACATTAAAATGTATTATATTTTATAGAAAATTAACATTCTAAATCTAAAATAAAATTTCAAAATAATAAAAACACTACTCTTTAATCTGCTTAACAGTAATTTTATTAATTTGCAGAGATGATTGTCAAAAACATAAAACATCCATATGCTCCCTTTTGGGAGGACAAACATATTTAAAAGGAAAGACACCTTTCTGACAGAAAGTGCATGCAACTCAAGGTGCTTTAGAAAATTAAGTTGAAAACAGCTGTATTGTCCACCTTTGTAATCAAGAGTGGAAATTTGACTTCATCTTAAAAAATTGACAAAAATATAAAGTTAAACCTCAAAGTGAGAACACTGAATAACAAATCAATATTGGATATTAAGTTTACGTTGAGCAACGTTTACATTACACATTGTACTGAAGGGCAAGAGCAGTCACCCCACCCGGCCTCAAACCCAGGTCTACAGGGTACTAAACCTGCAGCTTGACCGCAACGCCAAACAGCCTGACTCCCTTGTCGGGAATCGGTTTTGATAGCATGTAAAACGATTATGTAACATCACTTGAAATGGACTGGCAAACCTGTCGAAAAGGCCAACTGCAGTTTATCACAAAGACAAGCTTCTTTAGTGCATTTTATTTCCTATTCAACCAGCACTCGCTATGCCCCTGCCCCTTTCTGCTCATTGGTGGAACATCAGTATTAAAGGGCGCGTCATCTTACCCGGAAGAACGTGGCGGCCGGAGTGCATAGCTAATGGCGAGCCAAACGTGGCCCCCAGGCCCCGAATTGGGTGGCCCAGTGATAGATCAAATGTTCGTATGGTGAGTGTGAATGCATGGCGCGTGTAATTAAAATGATTTTTCTTATTCATCGTGGTTCAGGCAGTCTTTTGCGATGTGTTTATTGCACATGTTCTTATCGCAATGACAATGAAAATACGATTTATCGGTCAGCAGTACTATACTGTTGAACATTTGCAACCAATTCGTTAAGACCTTGTACTTATTCAACCTACATGGGGCTGAAGAATCATATTAAAAATCCTACTCTTCTGAAGGATGCAGGCTTATAATTTGTTTGATGGATAGGCCTATGTGTCTAAGACCCCTCTGTTTTCATACACTGCAAAGCACCAATTTTTTATTATCAGTAGGTAAGATCTAAATAACTTGAAAGAATATCACCAATAAAATAATTTTCCTGGTGGAGGTAAGCAGACATGGCTGTGCCAAATGCACAGTAAGAAATGGATAAATCACATATTCCTCCAAATTTATGAATGTATGATGTTTTATAATGGCCAGCTTTGTAGACCAAAACACTTGGCACTAATTTTACCTAAATACAAACTCTACTGACAAAAAAAAGTGAAATCTTTTTTTTTTTTGTTCTTTCAAGTAACTCTGACTGGGCCTACTTCGTTTTTTGATCACAGCCAATTGACAATAGGTAGGGTTGCGACCTGTCCTGGTTTTCTCAAGACTGTCCTCTTTTTTGAGTGACTGTCCCGGAAAATTAATATTCTTTCCCGAGACACGAATTGTCCCGGTTTTTTGTGAAAATGTACTTCTAATTTAGAATTTCATAGTTTCAAATAAAACCTCATTTGGTTTCCTTCTACTGCTATTCTCTTTTCTTCCTGGTTACGTTTATACATCCATTCCTGTATCCGTAAATGGGTAAAAACGGGTAAAACACAGTGACGATTGGCCATGTCTATACTTTTGATTGGTAGCAGAAATATGAAAGCTTACCTTATTGCCTAGCAACTGCCTGGGCTGTCGATCTGCCATGTGCATCCACATCCACAACCCCACCGTGAGTTCAGCTGCTAGCTAGAGGTAAGGTTAGGTTTTTTTTTTTTTTAAAACTTTCTATTTAATTTGTCGGTTTTGTGAAATGGGGGGAGGGATGGACGAGGAGGACGACAAAACAAAATCTGATGAGCCATCAGCATCAAAGAAAAAACGATTTACAATGTACAATTCCAACTGGGCTGAATGGGTAAGGAGACCCGTTCTCCGCAACCTGTGTTTCGTGTCCAGCCAAAATTTCAGTTAAATATGAAGGGAAAAACAGCGCTAGAAAACCCTGTAAAAACAAAGAAGCAGCAGAGTTTTGTATTAAGCAAGCGCAAAAAATCTAGTCATTGCAACTTTTATGACAAAAAAAGTTCACCAGAGGAAGACAGGATAGCAGTAGCGGAGCTTAGCAGTGTATATACCACGGCTCGTGTTTCACGACCACAGCTACTTATCTACGGATTTTGACAATAAAGTAAGTGCGAAAAATAGGTGAGAAATGTTAGGTTGCCCAAATTCATTAATTTGTTAAGTAGTTAAATAGTTGTTTATAATCTATCATAATACATCTAATCATGTTTTCATAGCTAAAGGGAGAATACCCTTGGACATATGATTAGATTTTATAGTAGATTTTAATTATTAGACAGTATATATTTACACGTTAAAGTAAAAAATCTGTATTTAATGTAGAAAGCGACAGCAGCAGACAAAAGAGTCCAGAGTCAGGGAGTGCGTCTGCGTCAGGACAAATACAGGTATGAGAGGCAATAGGGAGTCCTACGACTGTTAACATAGTATATTTGCAAATATGGTTTAAACCCCCCCCCCCCCCAAAAAAAAACATTAATAAAAAAAATTGGTCCAAGTGTCCCGGTTTTTCACAATTCAAAGGTGGCAACCCTAACAACATCCCTGTAGAATATGTCCATATTCCAAGAATTCAAATGCAGTATAGAGACGTGTGGAGACTACACTGCCTAGCATAGGCCATTTCAATGACCACCCTTGTTAATGGCTTGCACAAATATACTTTTTTAAAGGAAATTTCAGGTCAAAATGACTATCATTTCATTACATCTTGTGTAAATACTATGTACCTTGGATAATTCCAAAAGTTTGTAAAGTTGGCTTATTAGACCAGTCAATCTAATTCAAAAAAGGGCCCAACCCAGGAGAAATTGCAATAGTAGTGTTTCATAGTTTTTATTGGTCCTAATACCCTCCTGCATCATGTATTAAAAGTATACCTTCATGGAATTAGTGGAACATACTTTTTTCAAGGTCAAAAGCAAAGTTTAGACATTTTAGAGTGACGCGGTCTGGGTAAAATGGTGTTAATACTGGCGGGTCTATGTACACCTATCCAACATAGTTTTTGGGGTCAATCTTTCCAATAAAACACTTTTTCAGAGGATATTCTAATGTCTTATACCTGTATTTGGGGTACTACTACTCCAACACCCAATTTTTTTGCCAAATTTTCCACTTACAGTTTGTGCCACACTGCTCCTATGGATGTATCCGCATCTAAACTGGGTAAAAATTGTTCCTTATACACACACGTGTAGTATCTATGACATCATCATTCGTTATAAGTTTGACACGTCTGTAGGGCAAAGGCAGAAATCCCAGGGCGGACAGGGGAGACAGTCTTTTTTTTCAAACATATAATGCATCTTTTATTGCTGTGGTATAACATAAAATGTCTGTAACAAAACCTTTAACACAACACCTTTCCTTAGAATATTCTATTGGTATTTACCTGCTTAAATTCCATACAAACACACATATTTATAACCATAACATTCCATTTTACAGGTATTTACATTCACTCACCTTCCTAATTTGGTTCCTTTATTTTACAGGTCAAGATGCTGAGGTGCTCTGTGCACTCTTACAGGTCTACTTGAATTTTCAGCAGGAGGGCACAAAGATTGTGTCTCTTGGTTGTTCTCTAATTCATTTCTGATATCTGACTCATTTGTCTGAAAGTCATATCCTAAGTCAATAATGTTTCCTTATGACTCAGTTCCATCCTCACTGGTTTCTGTCCCCTTTTTGTTTGCAATGATCTGATCCACATGTTTCTTACACAATTTTCCCTCTACATGAACCAGGTAAGTCACAGGACCTAGAACGCTTTCTATTACACCTCTTTTCCAGGCCTTTCCTTCCCCTCCCTGGAAATCTCGAACTAGAACCTGTTGTTTTGGGTTGAATGACCGCAGTTTCACTCCTCTTTGCCCAACTTGTTCTGTCTTTTCTTGTTGCTTGTGCTGCGTAGAAGCAGAGAATTTGGGTTGGACTTGAGATAACCTAGGGCGCACCTGTCTTTTGAGAAACGGCTCAGCTGGAGTTTTACCAGTTGTATTCTGGGGTGTATTTCACACTTTAGGTTCCTTGTCTCCTTCATACCAGTAAGTATTTATACAAGATACTTTGAACAAAATAATGAAAACAGAGTTTTTCAGATGAAGTGAAAAAACATACAGTTACACTATGGCAACAATAAAGTATGATCTGTGTTTAGAAAGCCCTCTATAATCCTCTATAAGCATTGTAAAACCTGAAGAAATGATCAGTGCTTGATGGGCATTTTTAAGAAAATGGCTTAGAAACATAATAGAAAAGGAAACTAGAGATAGCCTGAAAACATTTACTTACCACAAAATTGACTGTTTCTAAAACCAAACTGTTTGATGAAATGTGTCTGATATACTTTATTATATATATAATAATAAATGACTATATTTATACTATACTTTTACTAGTTAGTTTGCTACAATTTTCCACAAATAGCCTAATTAAAAACTGAAAACCAATCTAAATTTAACAAAAAAAAAGTTTATGAAACAGTGTGAACATGGAACGCATTTTCAAATATTTGCCAAAATTCTTGTATAAAATTCGAAAACAAATCCTTTTACTTGGCTTTTGAATACAGATGTGTCATTTCCTTGAGAATAAAAAGAAAAACATCACCTTAGCTGGGATACAGAGAATTGTATTTTCCCTTATAAACACAAGTCAAATCAAGATGCTAGGTTAACTGGGCTAACTGTAAGTATGTGGAAAGGTTCTTATTTAAACAGGTGCCAATGCATCTCTTCAGTCACACCAAATGTGAATTAAGAGTGCTACTTTCCTTATCTCGTGCAAAAAAAAAATTATGAACGTAGAAGTAGAACATACTGAACAATTCATGGAATTAATTATTCCAAATTAAGTACATTATTCATAGTAAGGTATCACTGTCATTCAATTCAATCATGGTCGTAATATAAGTATCCAATTTGTTCTTTGCCAACCTTGTTTAGCACAATTAAATCAAGACAATAGGCTTTTAACAATGTTACAACAAAAGGTTATCATTAAAATCTTAAAAAAACAAATTCACTCTACAACCAAACAGTTACATGAATATTGATGAGCCTACAATTTTATTCTTTCCTCACAAGAAGTTGGTGTGCAATGCGCATTGTCAACACCTCGTAAAACGCAAAGACAAAGTGCTGAACTCTCAACATAAACATTCCCGAGCTTCCTGAATACTGCCAGCTAAAATACATGGCATGTACCAAACAATCGTTGCAAGGCTTCTGGAGAGTTTCAAGTGCAAAGACAAAAACAAACAGGAAACCCTTTAAAAAAAGAACTCCATGATAATGAATGGAACAAGAAGTATTATAACAACAGAACATGCTCTGCAGTCTAACAGTAGAAGCACAGGACCTGGCAACCCTGTGATCAACCAATGACTATAAAATTTAAAATTCTGTACAGTGTACGAAACAATCCCATTTGACCATGACACGGGAAAGAACAATGTTGACTATGGGGCTAAATCACGCAATTTTCCTCCTTCAGTTTAGCTGCATGCCCTCAAATTTTCCTGCATCATTTAGAGCTTTCAAAGCTAGTCATTAAGAACAAAGGAGTGCCTTGAAAAGATATGCTGCTGTTTATACAATGGAATTCTGTGGTTACTGGCAAAGGAAGACTCCTCTTCAGCATTAGGAGGCTCTTGATTCCAACACAGAAAAAAGCAAGCACATGTACATATTAGGGCTGCTCAATTATGGCAAAAATCATAGTTGTAATTATTTTGGTCAATACTGAGATAATGATTATTTACCATGTTTCCTCATTGAATTTGGAAACATCATGCATGAACTTTACAAAAATTCTTTTTTGTAAAGATTTTCTTGAACTTTAAATATATGACGGGACGGTAAGCAGCAAACAGGTGACGACAACAGAGACAATGAAGAACAAAGGCAAGACGTTTAATAGTGCTATATAACAATTACAAACAAAACAAAGAAATAACTATTTACAATCACCAACGCAGGGCAATTGCTCCCCAAGTGTCCCCTTCTCACACTGGCTTACGGAGTCAATGCTCTCCTACAGCCACTTCTCAAATGAAGGAAACTGGGTTCTTAAATAGTGTTAGCCCCGCCCTGACCTAATCCATTACCTGGGTCAAAATATTAAAATCAATTACAGAAATAAAGCACACAATTATGACAGCAATAAATATGCTGATGCAATAAATGCATTTCATCCACAACCCCACATTTCTTTTAAAATAAACACATTGCAAGATAAAACTGAAATTGGCAGCATAAACCCACCCTTTCACATGTCAACCAATGGAAACTACGTTACCCATAGTTCTATATAATTCCCATGACTACGGTACGTACTCCTTTTGCCTGATTGTTCTCGGCTCTAACCCACAGGTGAGTCATTTAAACTTTTAATTATAATGATCACATTTTGTCTAAGTGACAATCTTAGTTACTTGGATGTTATATTGGCTAACACGATTGCTTGTTTTCGTGTGCACTCGAAAACAAAGCGTTCGTGTTCGCTACGTTTTATATTAGGGTAACAATTTACAAAATCTGAACAACAACAACCAACCAATGCTGTACATTGTCATAACAATATCTTCTCTCCTTTTACAAGACTGAACACAACACAGCTATCCAGGATGATATGCACCAAAGAAACAAACAGATGCAATTGAAAACTGAGTCCGTGTATTCTTTTACAACTGAGCAAATAAATCTATTGCTTCCTCATAGTGAGGCGGGTGTGCAAGTCTGTGCAGAGAATTCTTTCTCCGTCACAATATAATTCAACTGAAAAACAAATATAAATGTAAAAAAAGAGATAAATAAAATAAACTATATGGACACACATACACACACATTTCAATAAATTGCTGCCAGACCTAAAGTCCAGTGTCTCTTCACCGCATCTCAAGGAGCCCTCCAACTGATAATGCGTACATGATCAATATCTAACACCCTGGCCTGCAGCAGATGGAGGAAAATAGCCTTAGAATTCAGCAAATCGTCTTCTTGATTCTTTTCAAATTCCTCTTTGTTAAAGGCTGGGAATGCTGTTGTGAGATCATCTGTCTGTTTGCAACTGACAGAACCAGACTGCAGAGGAGCCTCCCCTCTCACCTGGAGGTCTGACGATTATTGACAGAGAAAAAAAAAATGAAGACTTCAACTGGTTTTTTCCCCCAACGCTGACACTGCCACAGCAGATTCAGCTCCCCTGTATATATTTTGAAAGGATGTGACAGACAGTCCAATATTACATAATTAAAAGGAATGACAAGAATGGTGGTTAAAACCCCACAACAATTTTCCACTTTGGTACTCATCGATTTACCCTTTATGAGGCTTCCTCAAACAACCAAGCATGGGGAGACCAAGACCTCACTGTATGTTCAGACTGGGTGATTCACTACTACTCTGGTCACCATCAGCTTTAGCCAACTATAAGTGACATCCCTTTTGTTACATTTCACAGCATTCCACACAAGCATACATTTTCACCCTGTTCATAAAAAACCAAGCCCTTATTTCAAGCAATGTGGAAAAATATGCATAATCTGGGTAAGTCATTCTCTGTTGATGTGCATTTGTTTGAAAAGCAACAATGGACCACGGACTACAGTCCTCGAGCTCCCCCTTTCTCCTGGCGTCTATGTGACTATATTTCTCCTTGACATGAGGCGAGGTATGCTGAGTGCACAGTGAAATGGCAGTATTATTGTGGGTTGTTCTGAAGACGAGTCATGACACTAGCCGTGCTGTCAGAGCACCTTTGTCTCCTAAAGGTGGCTGTGCAGCCCCCTCTGTCACTATCCACCACCACCAAGTGTGTACGTTTGATTTGGAAAATGGTGGGGACATAAATTTGGCAGGGAGTCTGGGGGTCCTACCCCAGAAAATTTTGGGATTTTTCATTGCATTTCCTGAAATTCTACAGTATCTGGGCTAGCTCTTTCCCAGCTCTAGGCTGTAGCCACACAGATGGGATTTGAAACTGGAGAAGACAGAATAGCAAACTACCAATTATGGCTGCCCTGAATACCATTTTTGGGCTCCGGAGCTTCAGTAGTAATCAACAGCGAATATTCGAAGCTTCGGGCAGGAGCGGGGGTGCTGAGCAAGGACTCATCCAGACATTTCTCCATTCTCAGCTGAGATGGACGGCATAGTGCTGCAACACTTTCGGTTTAATTGAAGACATTAATTTTTAAGGATTCTGTTATTCTACAGTATTGTTGTTTGTATTGTTATTTGTTAATAATAATAAAAAAATCCAAAAGGTTTGGTGTTTTATGCATTTTTGTAATCCCGTGGGGTATGGTTGAACAAGGTCCTATCTATGCACTTATTGTGACATAACAGCTTGTTACAATTTTTCTTATCATGGATAAATTACAGACCTACATAAATGCTCATAATAATACGCTCTAAATCCGAGACAACGCCTGATAAAGCGCTGTGAAACAGAAGCGCAGAAACAGCACACTAGCTCCAACAAATTTAAGATTTGAGATTTATATTTATGATTAATATTTATTTATAATTTCTTTATTGTCATTTTGCAGTACTCGCATACATTGAAATGAAATTTGTCCTCTGCATTTAACCCATCCTATACACTCATCGCCGTCACTGCTAACAGAACCGCGGTATTTAAAAATGGTCTCATGCCCCACTGGAAGCAGAGAGAAGCATGGCATCGCTGCAGCTCGCATCCTCCCAGGGTGACAAACTTAGCTAGGAGTCGGTCGAAACCATTATGCCCTCTGTTCGAGTCCCAAAGTAGGAACTAGACGATCGCCAGCTTCTTTTTATTTCCCATCGCCGTCTCTGCTGACGGACCCGCAATATTTAAAAATGGTCTCACGCCCCTCCGGAAGCAGAGAGCAGCATGGCATCGCTGCAGCTAGTATCCTTCCAGGGTGACAAACTTAGCTAGGAGTCGGTCGAAACAATTAGACCCAGCGTTCGAGTCCCAAAGCTCGGCGATCACCGGTTACTTTCCCATCACTGTGACATTCACTGCTGTGAGTGAGAGGAATGTCAGGCGCCTGAGCTGAGATGGTATATATGTCCACATTGTAACAGTGCAATTAAAAAGTATAAATATTGTACAAGAATGTGCTGACAATATGAATTTTGCAGTTCGCTTTTATTGATAGCCTACATTTAGCAAAAAAAAAAAAAAAAAGAATATCGGAATCCCAAAATTGAAAACCAAATACCTACCCAATGAACGAATATCCGAATAGTCGAATATTTGGGTCCAGCCCTACTAGCAATCCTGGAAGAATTACTAATGCTCCTCTTGTTTGGCCAACAGGTATAATGCCAACACGAGAAGAACAAGACCAGTTAATGTTCCTCAAGTCAAAGGTAATAGCACAAAATCACCATACAGGACATCCTGCTACAACAACATTTAGTTTGCTAGCTAACTACGTTATCTGTTAATGCTAGCTAAGTATACTAGCTACCAGTATAACGTTAGGCTAATATGCCTAACTATTTTTGTTTGTACAGTGATAACGTTAGCAAGACTATTACAATTCCCGGTCTGTATGCCCACGACAGCTGACTGTGTCTTTCATAATTCCCGGTCTGTATGCCCAGGGCAGCTGACTGTGTCTTTCATATCACTGAACAATCAACGTTACGTGTTTAATTTGATACCGGTACCACAGCGTTATGATCACAGTAGGCAAAGCACCTGCGACAGACCACGTGGAATGTGCTCTAGCGTGCTGTCTCCTCTGACTAAGCGCAGAACGCACTGCGCTGTTTTCACCCAAAATGTTCTAAAGCAATCACACCACTGCATGCAAAGGAGGCGGGACAAAGCGAACAAACACCAATAGAAACTCTATTTCTCATCCAGTGGGAACATGAGGGAGTTAACCTTTTATAGAGCCGATGGAAATTATATTTGATTTAAACGCATAAGTAATTAATATCAAGATAGTTGTGAGAACAGTTTTAGGTAATCAGAAAAGTGGGGATATGTCCCTGCCATAAATTATGCCCATGACTACCACACATGCTTATAAACACAGAAAGTCTCTGAGGGACTTTTATAATTATAATTATAATATTTATAATCTGTATTGTAATCATCATTCTCATTATCTGTTTTTGGACTAGAGGTGAAGGTGTGTTTTGGTTAGGAAACACAGACTTATCCTCCATCATTATGATTGGGTCTCTCTTCATAGCATACGCTGAAATGAAGAGGAAAAAAAGAGAAGTGGACAGGGAAAAACACATTGGCACTTATCCTCAGCACACTACAATGAACAGCCCCAAAAGTATTGCTTAAAGATGTTTACATGTTCACTAATGACAGCAGCACACTCATCAGTTCTTTCTAAACAGCTAAATTAGCTGGACTGCTTAGACTGAGGCTTTAATCTTTGTAAAATTGTAAAACCCATTACAAGAGAGACTGTCCATCTTCTTGATAGGCCCTTGGCCCTCTTCTTACAACCTCTCAAAGGCGTGTCCCAACAATTTATATTAATGAAAGATGGTTGGCTACTTTCTATAATCCAAAGGGGGTGTTTCTGAATCCCAAGTCAGCGATATTGCCAAGGAGCCTGGAATCATTTGCAACTGGCTAATATAGGAAAAATAAGTGAAGATGTTTGATGGTGTGCTTTCAAATGCTTTCAGGCAAAGCAGCACATGAAAATATTGCACATCAATACATTCTTGGTTCAAAATGTCACAAATTCCACTGCAGATTGGCCACAAATTGAATTCTGTTTGTTGTTGGTCTTTATGAGTGCAGAACCCTCATTCCACACAAGCTACAGCGTTTTCAATTTTCTGTTGATTTTAGTAATAACATATTTTTCTTTGCAAGGACACTTGAAAACAAATAAGACGAGATAAAAAGCCTGAGACTCCACTCATTATATAACAGCAAGCCTGAATCTCATTCTTTTGCTTATGAACAGATAAAACCATACCAATAAACACCATCTAAAATCACACTAACAAGCCATATCACTTTCAAATGGAGGGTAACTATTCAAAGCCTGTATCATTTCTCTCTGCTTTAACAGGTGATTAACACAGGGAGAGTAAAACAACAACAGAATGGCTAATTAAATGGACGAAGCAGCATTATTAATCATTAGCATTAATCGTCAGGAAAGATTACAAATCTTTGTCCCTCACTTAAATAAACTGAACACAGTGTCTTTCGCAAGGGAATAGACAAAGGCTAACAAATCACAGCAAATCACACAAATAAATTCTTTACAGAACATTCCCTTTATCTCAAAGCAGAAGAATACACTCACCAGTTTCCTTAATAAGTGGGAGAAAGTAACTAAACCCTTCTAATTTAATGTAGAGGCTCTGAATGGAATTTCCACTGAGGAGAGGTTGACTGGGGCAAGCAAGGAGAGGGCAGAAACAAGAGAACCTTTACCTAACCAGTCGTTAAACTTCTTAACCTCAGAGGGAAGTCCCAGTTCGGTGAAGTCGCCCATGTGGAGTAATACGTCCCCGTATGGCATCTGGATGCCATCTGTCCTCGAGTGTGTGTCAGAGACGCAGACAAAACGCGTGTGACTTGCCGGTTTGGGAGTGTCATATGGGATGGGGTCCACCCTGCAAAGGGGAGAGAGAAAGAGAGCCCAGAAGAGCTGTTAGGGTTAAATCAGGACAGGTCCTTGAGGACAGGGCCACACGCATGGCACTAGTTTCAGGAAGTATGCTGTGGGAGATCCAGGGGTCACAGGTCACCCAACCGTCTGGTGAGCAGGTAGACCGGGATTAAAGCAGGCATTAATCAGTGAGCTTTCACAATCTGTGCAGGATGTTTTAATTCCAGGCACAATCTCACATAAATAAACAAGCTATCCCTCCCTCTCCTCTGAGGTTTTATTTTTAGTGGGCTGCGTATCCCCCTCAAATCTCGCCCTCTTCAAACTCCTCCTGTCAATGTTGACACTGGCTTACAACATTAATAAGGGAAGGATCAGCCCTTCTGAATAAGGGCAGATTAGACACTTATCTAGCAGAAAACTATTTTTTCTCTCAGCTCTTTTGAAATTCACAGGGCAAAGATTTCTCTCTTTTCTCTTTTCATTTGCAATTGAAATGTACATGAGGCGTATTAAGTTGAGCTAGATAGCTATACTTTTTTGGGTGACGTTTCAGTGCAGAAGACTAAACTCTCCTCTAGATTTCACCCAAAGAAGAGAGTCCGCATTATGCACATTTATAAATTTTCTAGATGCCCTACTATATAACAGCTCTTTACTATAGTAGATTTACAAGAGTTAACCTGAATTATAAAGATTATGCTCAATTTTGTGGGGGGAAAAAAATCAAAACGAGACTTAATATCAAAAATATTCCTCCATGCAAGCTTGTGCAGCCCTCTGTAACCGGGAGCTACAAAAGACAAGGTTTTTCCCCTTGTCAATTTATGAGAAATGCTGGTGTCTTGTCAGGCCATCCTTTTATTTAGTTTTCCAAAACAGGTCTGAAAGATGAAAAAAGGCCCTTCCTTGCCTGAAAAGGAAAACATCTTGGCTATAATTGAAGCCAGCAATATGCAATTCACTGCACTTTCCCCTTTGCCCATTATTTCATTACTAAAGGGGATGTCAGTGCTGTATTGCTGCCGAAAGCATGCATTACCTCCCTAATTAAATGCTCACATCTAAAAACTGACAAAAACCATCAGATGAGGAGGGAAAAGGCCTAAACACAACATCACCAAGCAAAACAGAAAAGGCCGCTTGTTATTCTAGACATCCCTTACCTTGCAAATCCTGTATTACTTGGAATTCTGCTACTGGATCAGAAAAAAATGAACCCTCAAAGTAAAGAGCTCTGCTCAGCATTATAAAACTGAAGCCTTAGTCACATACAGAAACATGAGTCCGTTCTTTATTTTTACAGCACTAGCAGGACTTGAGAGCTGCAACCAGAACTGGGTCCCCATTCTGAAGGAATTTTACAAATTGCTTCTCAAATCAACAAGGACCAAGCGGGAGGTAGTGATTGCGTACCAGGAACTAACGACCTGCACTTTCAATTACGGCTCAGGAAACACTGAAAAAATATGCAAGGCGCAGAAAGCCATCTTTGCTGTTGATGTGGGACAGAAAAGAAAGTGCACGGAGGCACGCAGTCATGATGCCAGTGAGCTCCCTGTCCTCAGGCCTGTGACAGAGCAGAGCGTTATGGGACGCCACGGTTCTAGCTAAAAATCCACCCAACCTGCACACACACCAGATGTGCCGTGTATTAAACGTGAGGCAACCAGAGTGGACAGAGGTCTTGGCCGTGTCACGTAGAGCTGTCTTAAATTTCTTTCTCAGCTTGTGCTCTAGTCTTATAAACAGCTAAATTCAAACATCTGGCAGCAGACTAGCATTTATAAGTGTGGCACTATTTTTTTTTCTTAAGTTAATCATTCTATACAAAGAAACATGGTAACCACGATCAATTAAGACCTGCCGCCTGACTACTTTAACACTAAATTAGCCGTAGTCAGAAGAGAGGGTATGTAATTCACCCACTTCTACCCCGGCTTCAGAAGAGTGTTTCCGAAACATTTAGGAAATCATGCTCAGTATTCTGAAGTTTGTGTGCACCAATAACCTTCATGGGTAGCTTTCCAATCTGCTCAAAAGTTTGTTGTGAGTACTGCTTTACAGAGCCAGTTGAAGTGGGACAAACATGTGCTTGGTCGTTCTCAACCATCTGAGGCATTTTCCTTTTTTTACCTCAAAGTTTAATGAGTTTTCTTCCACTGAGAAGAGAAATGACTGCAATTTAGTTGAGGATCATTCAGACTTGGGCTTCTTTTTGGCAAAATTCAAATAAAAATAAATTGGGACTCCAGAAACAACAATCTTAGTGTTTCAAAACAAGTGCCTACTCTCACAATGGCAAACCAGACCGCTTCCCCGCTTATTGATTAC
Source organism: Megalops cyprinoides (assembly GCF_013368585.1). Classification (NCBI taxonomy): domain Eukaryota; kingdom Metazoa; phylum Chordata; class Actinopteri; order Elopiformes; family Megalopidae; genus Megalops; species Megalops cyprinoides. The sequence continues at coordinate 32,249,956 of NC_050595.1, forward strand.
ATATGGCTATGCTACACACACACACACACACACACACACACACACACACACACACACACACATATATAGTGTGTGTAGGTGTAATCACACGGGATTTAAATTTTGAGAGCATTCCCTTTGCACTCTAGCTCTTTAAATGCACTCTAGTAACATTTGCTCTTCATGATAAAGTGACTTTGTAGAAATCTATTTCAGCAGCTTATGTGCACATATAAACCAAAGGCATACACAATTATAATGTTAACATGGGAGTACAGACCAAAGAATAATCCACGTAGAATGGCAAACATTTCTGGCACACTGAGTGACAACTGGCTAGGAACAATGCACAAAAGAAGGGTTTAAATTCATCATTCATGAAGCTCTTCATTTATCTCACTTTGAGGGAATTCTTGGTCCCAGACATGAAGTTAACCTGCACAAAGGCACTGCAGGACATGGAAGCCTCTTCTGTATTCAAGAAAGTTAAAAGGATTACAAAGAAAGCACTTTAATCACACAGATTGGGGTGGACAGGGTCTTGGTCTTCTGCAATCATCTTAAGGACCACTGCAGCATCAGCCTGTGGTTCCTGCAATAGCATCTCAGCTAGTTTAAACTTGAGTGACAGATCAGTCTTGCACCATGACGTTCTGAGCTGAGATTCTCAAATACTTGCTGTGTGGAGGTCCACACTTTTGGAAGGTGGCCCCAACTAGCCCCTCCGCCTTCCCCTGAGCAGGTCACGTCCCTGCTCCCCGTCTAATCCCAGCTGCGAGTAAGTGACAATTTGGATAAAAGCGTCTGCTAAATAAATAAATGTAAAATGTAAAACAATGAAGGAACGTCAACCAGGGCCAAGAGGGACTGCTCTACTACAAAGGCCTGCCGGCCGACCAGAAGCACAAGCAATCAGGCCAGGCCTCCCTCCCAATCCACCCCCAGCAGTTCTCACATCCAAATGACTTTTAGTCGACAGCCACCTAATCTAGAACTGAACCAGTGACCTTGGGTTAAAGTGGTGATTGTCAGGTAGCTAATCTTCTGAGGTTAACCCCCGATGTCTAAAAGTTAATAAATATGTGATTGCTTGTCTCAATTTTACCTGAACGGTTAGCTTTCGTGTGTGTGTGTGTGTGTGTGTGTGTGTGGTATGATGAGTACAGCTAAAGCATTTCTGTGTAGCAAGGTCCAAAAGATTTGAATCAAGTCTTGTTTTTCCATTTGTGGATATTTATTTGTGGATAACCATTAGCCATTTAGAAAAAAAAACTGCACAATCACAATTTAATTGGAAGAACAAGCTGCACCTAATATATAACACTGCCCCCTCATGCTCTGAAATGATAGCGAAATTGGCAGATGTTCACTGTTCAGTGGTCTTATTTTCTAAAAACTGAGAAGCAGAGGTTCAATTTGAAAGACAAGTCTAAAAATCTAGACGCATCCAATCATTAATCTTTTAGAGAAGCAAGTTTGGGAAATGAGGGAGAAAGAAACAAACAATAAAAAAATAGAAGTATGTCCTACAGCAAAGAAAAATTTAAATGATACACATCACATTCAACACACAGGTACTAGTACTGTTCTCCTCTTATTTACTGCCTGGAGGTAAAATCCTTTGTATGGGGAGTCCTGCAATTTCTACAGGAAAACAAGAATCTCTTATCTGCCTTATTGTCTGTCCCTACCAATTTAATAAACATGAGGGCAGCAACCCGTGAACTGAAACGTTTTTAATCTTTGCAGATACAGGCTATAATAAAGACAAAGAGGTGAGGTATGAGGAGAGAAACAGAAAATGAAGACCAAGATGGTGCTCCCTTTTCTTTCCTCTATTCGCTATAGGGCTATAAAGTGCAATATTGTGGTGAGGACCTGATTGTTATAGGTCTACTGGGTCTTATAACGATTTTTCTGGGACCAAGCCAGTCAACCGATAACTGATGAACTAGCCCATGGTTGTAGTGACAGGCATGTTTTGTGTGTGCGTGCGTGCGTGCGTGGTTGTGGGGGGCATAAAAAAAAAGAAAACGCCTCAAAAAGACACGCTACAGAATTAAACAAAATCCTACTCAGGGCTTTAAACATTGAGCCATGTCAAGAAAGACATCTGAAGTATTTAATATAGAGAATAATAAATACTACTACAAAGAAAATGATACCAAAACAATGGTAAATTGCTCACCTGAATTTTACAGCACTCACACTTATAAAACACAATCAAGCAGATCAAACTGAAAAAAAAGAAATGATTACACATCATCTACTCCATGAGAACCTCTTCAAAAATATCTTAAAAGCTGCATAGGCAATTTTATCAGTGAAACAGTGTATCATTCAAGGACTAATTGTAACCCTCCCTTGTGCCACATAATGAGAAATTTGTGGCACACTGTGTCGAGTTTCACTCGAACCCTGCAGCACTTTATTAAGAATTAAACTGCCTTACCTCATCCTTTTTCATGAACTCACAGTGCTCAATTAAAGGACAAGCAACTACTAGCTATAGGTGGTTCTAACCTCCCTAACATGCCTTCCTGCCTTTTGTGATTGCAAACCTGCCGACCCAGGGCACACAAAGACAAGGACTTCCTGTGCTCAAATTGACACCGTTAGTGTCATACAAAAAATGAGGAACTATGACACATACACCTGATAACTGACCCCAATGCACCAAAAGAATTCTTGCTTCCACCAGTTACAATGAGAACATAAACTATTAATAAACCTGCTTTGATGAGCCCATGTCCCCCAATCAAACAAACAAGGGAGTCTATTACTGGTTCAGAAGGAAATACATCATACTCAGACACTCTTGTGGACCGGCAAAGGGTATGTGCCGAAGAACAGGCTGTTTAGACAGAGACGAACCTCTTACCCCACTTCCACTGCAGTCGGAAAAGTAATTGTACTGCACTTGGTCTACCACAATTGGATGAAGCTTGTGGTGGTCTGGTTCCAGTTCCATTGTTCAATGAAGACCTGCTCTATGTCAACTGTCCCTGCTAACGCAGTGGCTTAGGAACTTAATCAAATGGTCTCCTATTTCATGAGCGCAATTCATATTCAGGAGCGGCTATCCAGCAAAACAAAGGCCTAAACAGGAACACTAATTCACATGGTGCTGGGACACTGGCTTAAGGCCTCTCCGCCCTGTTTGGAGGGGAGAACAGTGGCTTTGCCTTCGATTATCTTAGACGTTTACACTGCAGGGCCCAAACAAGCTAATGGTTGAAACAATTCAGAAAATTAACATTGTAGAAAGACTTTTTTTGTTCTAATTTGACATCATTTTTATGACAAAACAGGAATGTTTATTCTTTCCTTTCATTCGTAACAAGCAGACATCTATGTCTGCACAAACAAATATGAAGGCATACGGCAGGCAAAATTTAAGAAAATATGTTCCATCCAATAAAATCTATATTGCTTTATGAACAACCACATTAATCAGAATGGTCTAAATGCTAGATTTTAATGAGCTTCTTGTCACAGAAAACTATTACTGAAAAAACTAAAGACTATACTATTCAGACTATACTATACTATTCAATGACATTTTTAAAATGAGTTTGTAAACTCACAAGGACAGGATAAAAATTAATGTCACAACTGAGGGAAGTCTAAATCATAAAGAATTCTTGGAAAGACTTTTCATTTCACGGATATTGCAGTACAGCCTTGTACGAGCGGTTTATTACTGTGAACAGTTGTGTGGACCAACAACAACAGAACTTTGTCATGCAATTTACTATTTCATCAAAAGCCAGTAAATTCATTCCCACAAAAACACTGTCCTATCTGAAAGGCTACATTCCTGTGAAGTATTCAGGAGAAGCAGCTTTAATTACAAACTCCAGGTAACAATAAATCCTCATTTTGGTGAATTAATATTTTGATCAAAAAAAGGGAGTTCCTTCCGTCCTCAATGTCCACAGTGCCAGCCAAAGTGGATAGCAATTATATACATATTAGGAGGTTAAAATCAGAGAGCCCTTTGGTTGTTTATTATGAGCCTCGTTAAATGTGCAACCAATGCTAGGCATGGAGGGGGTGTCGTCTGGAAGAATGCAGGCCCTGAGCTGCACGCTAACTAAAAGCACTGCACTACAGCCCTTGAAGAACTATAACCTGGCTGGCTTTTTACATATTCATGTGCATTACATTGAAATTGAACACACTGTGATTCCGGTCTGCTCCTTCCTTTTCTACACAATCACTAGGTGAAAGCAGGGAAAAAAATAATGAAAACAAGGCTCAGCTACGTTAGTGAAAAACAGACTGGTTGCCAGGCTACCTTTGATTTCAGGGTGATGTTCCAATGCATTTTCTGTGGTAATTACTATCAATGCTGGGGATGACTTTGGTCATTCACCAGCTTAAAAGGGGGAGTCAAAGAGCTGAACGTTTGGGGTTGAAAGTCACCACAAAAGATGTGTTAGACTGCCACAGAAATCATATCACTCCCTCTTAAAGCTGTCGGCATGGAGAAACACCGGGGGGGGGGGGGGGGTGTTGTAGAGACATTAAGCCCTATAAAGTTTCAAAGGCCATTTTTCTGGTTTGTGGAACACCAACTTTATTTATACTTAAAGACTCCCAATATAGACAGAACGCTAACCCCAGGCAACTCCGATCGTTATCTCCCAAATCTAAACAGCATTTGCTTTCCCAGAACAGAGAAAGTGTTTTATAAGAAAGACTTCTCTGTGTGTACTGTGGGGTCTACAGGAGGGCAGTTGGGCAAATGGTCTTGGAAGGAGATGCAAAGGAGTTGGTAAAAAAAAAAAAAAAAAAAAATCACTGGTGATGAGGAACAGTTATGATGTTATGATGTAAATGCCTCACTGACACTTTGCTGCACACAATGAAATTAATTCATTTTATTCTGAGGCCATACCAAAAAAAATCCATTGGTGTAGTGTAATTTACAACATTTAGCCTCCTAAAAAGACACTTTTATCCAGGGTGACTACAGATGTAGCTTTACCCTTTTACCAGTTAATACTCACTTTGACAAAGGTCACGCCATAGCTAAAGTTCAAATAAATACGAATAAAAATATTGACTGGTTTATGAGTCTTGGTGTGAGAAAATATTCTTTTCAATTTCCCAGTTAATAGTTCAAAAATATAGTGGCCTGCCCATACCAATAAAACACACCTGCAATTAAATACAAATTCAGCACAGGTAGGACGTCTGTAATGACACAAAAATATATCAATTTGACTGCTACTTTGACTCAGAGATTGTGTGTTTTGTTTAATGTCACAGGAGTGACATTTACTGCGGAATACAGCTAGATTTATATCGGAGCAGCTGAGCTGAGGTGCATTGCTCCAGGCTAAAAGAAGTGTCCTGCGCAGCATTAAAACTCCCACCCTTCACCTGACACGCAAAGGTTAGATGCTGGCCAGTCGCCGAAAAAATTCTGACATAAAACCGTGTGTGAAAAAACATTGCGTTCAAACTCATTACATCCTCTTAAACAATTAACACCTTCAGTTCACTTCCCTTTTTTGTTTTTATCTTGGCTTTTATTTTTCTGGCTTGTTATTACGACAGCAACAGTAGTTGCTAATACAACAAGCTGATCCCTTCAGTTGTTAAATAAATACACCTAGAACTTATAAACCCTTTTACCTAAGAAATTTAACATGTGTTTCAGTTATCTATAAACTGAAAACTGTACAGGAAGCCTCCAAAAATAATCTTTAAACTAATACACCAATGAAGCTGCAGGTTGTCATTACGTTTGTTACAGTCAGGCGTGTCGTAATTGATATGTTTTTAGAAAATGACTAGAAAATTGAAACAGTCAATTACACTCAACCGATAGTTCTAAAAGACTCTCCTACTCGCTGTGGAAACCCTGTTGATGTTCAGTGAACTGGAGAATATCTGGAAAAGCATCAAGAATTTGCTTCTAGGAAATTCTCCACACAATACTGGTTTCAAGTATTAAATGTAATGTTATGAGCCAAGTTCTGTTTGATTTGTTTAACACTATTCAAGAGAACAGAGCATCCCAACAGAATGTACACAAACATTGTAGCTAACTGACCAACAACTGTGTGTCCTGGTTGAAGGAAGGTTTCAAATAGACTCAAACACCACAAGTACCTGGGATTCTAAGTATACTGACTTTGCACAGTAACATCAGTAAATTCAATACATGCTATATGTTAAATGCTTACTGATAAATCGCTTTATACAGTTTAAAGGTGTGAATAATTATTGATATTATTTATTACAACTATGGTATGTGCCAGTTTGAGAATTTGTAAAGCTGTCCCCTGTCACTGCAAATAAAACTGCATGGTTGAAATTTCTGAAGAAGCTGAAGACTACAATTTTCTCCCATTCCAGCTGTACTTACATGTGGACGTGGGGTGGCTGGAAGCGGCTCTGGTTGATGTTGTAGTGAGTGAAGGCCTGGGTAGGGTTGGAGCTGTACTCATCGACAGTGATGGTCACCTTGCCCTGGGATGGAATTCCATGAGCCATCCTCCTGCCTTTTGGACATGAGCAGTTCACCAGGATCCAGGGCTGGGCTGTACAGCAGGCATCCTTCAGAACCTCCCTTTGGGAACTGGTGTAGACCCCTCAGCAGGCCTCGATCTGCACCAGCACCAACACAGAGGAACAGCCGATTAGCTTTGACAAGGCACATACACATACCTTTCCTATGAGCAACCGTATGGGCATTGTTTTGGGAATCATTCTAAAAGACCATATGCTTACCCTTACAATGTAGATAATGTGTTTCTTTATAAATAGATGCACTCACTTAGGAAGACCTGAGAAACCCAAGAACCCCAAAATAGACAGGAATAAGCTAAACATGTTCCATAAACAGAGTTATAGATAACAATCTATGACAGCAATAGGAGCACCTAGAACTGTATCCCTAAACAACATTTGTAAATGGTGTGCAAAAATGTAATGATTCTAAACGTTTATGTAGATTAAACACACAGACGACCATGTTCAGGTTTAAAATAATATTTCAAATGAGCAAAAACTGAATTATCACAATGGACAAATATGATATGTTCAAATAAAAAGTACCTTTTTAAGGGATACAATACAAGATCCTATTTCAGGCCTGACATTAAATGATGATAATTACTGCACTTTAGAAGTATACTTGAGCGGATCCATACTCATTATAAAATGCGTGTATTTACTTGAGCAGGCAGCTGCAATGAAACCGTTGTTTCAGTTACTTAAAATATATTTATTCATAACATAATACTTTCTGATAATTACTGATAAACACTGCTTTGACTTCCATTCTATAAGATTTTCGCATAAAAATTACAGTAACACAAACTGCAGTATACTTAACTGTATATGTTGAACTGTATATAAAAGAAAAGGCAAAACTATGTAATTCCACTTCATTTATTAATTAATATTTTACTGCTTGTTCCCCGAGAAAATTTAAACAATCACAAAAGCCGAGTTGAATCATACAAGAGATTTAGCCATGTGTCTTTCTGATCATTGAATGTTAATCTGTCAAAATCGTTGAGGTAAAGAAAATCAAAGGCTACCAGGCAAAGCAAAAAAACAAAACAAAACAAAACAAAACAAACAAACAAAAAAAAAACATATAACGAGCGGCAGAAAAAAAGCGAAACCTCTTTCACTTCACGGATTGACCCTTTTCCACATGCAAGTTACCGGCGACGCTTGCATTCTCATGCCGTGCGGGAAGCTCTCTCTCCTGGGCTTGTGCTGTGTTCTGCTCGCCTCTGGCGCTCACTCCCCCCGTGCGATTCCCTGATTGATTACAGTCAGTAGCCAATGGCTTTGACATCGCACCCTACCCGCTTTTATACATCTCCTGCCCACCGTCAGTCATGTTAAACCTTTCCATGACCACCACTACAACGCCACCGTTAATGTAAAATCAAAACAATGGTCCGGCCGTCCACCGAGTTCAACTGAGGATATATTTCAGTGGTTAAAGCATCTCGCTAGCGAGCTACAATTTCCAGAAATGCTGCAACACGGACGTTACACGGTGTTCTACATCAGGTAGCTCTTGTCTAGTTGACTAAAATTGTGCTCCAACACGGCGGAGACCAACCTAGCTAGCAAGCTTCCAATTATGTTTTCCTCAGGCATGGTGTGTTTCATTCAAATCCCTCTCGTTGCATTTAAAGCATTGACGTTAGGCCTCGACGATAACATTTTCACACGATTTTAAATGCGGCGGAAAACAAATGCACTTTAACTGTAATTTGGCCGTGTTTCATTTCAAACTATCGGTGCTTAACTTTGACCAGTTCACTTGTGCAGTACTCAATTTAGCCTGCTAAGAAAATAAAAGAGTGTAGAGCCAGTGCGGAGTCCATAGCAAAGGCAATGACAGTTCGCTAGCAGGCTAGCTACTGACTGGAGCAAGCTTGCTTTAAAACATTCCCGTTGCATTTATGAGCACGTTTAGCTTCAGACCTTACGTTTCCCAGTTACATAATGAACTCTGGCCTGACTGGTACTTTATTTAGCATTGTGAAACAGACAGCAACTCATTTAAAAATATATTTTACAGTAAAAGCACCCTTCGAGCCAAATCACTTATCTAGAGAAATGGAAAAAGGGACACCAAATTGAACCTCTAACAGCACAGGATCCCCGCGCCGCTTCCACAACATTCTTGTAATGAAGCTCCATAACATTATAAAGCCCGAAACTATCGCTACATTTTCCCCGATTCTTTAGAAAATATATTCTTCCTAAAATTGATTGTCAGTTAGCTAGCTATATGCATTTCGCTACAGCACTAACCGCCTGATCTTTTTTTTCTCGTAAATGACACGGCACCTCTAACCCACGGCTTTGTGTCGTGTTATATTTCTCCCTGCGCTTTTCTCACTAATCGGGAGGTGAGTACCTTTCCGCCGACCGAGGTGTCCTGGGCTTGCCCTCTGCGCTGTTAGAGACGCCGATCCATAGAGAGTGAACGCAGATCGAGCGGCTGTAAAGGTTGAGGCTGGAGCAGGCAGGGCAGAACCTTCGACCCCGAGAGACCCCCGGCTGTCTCTTGTGGAAGTGAGACGGACAGAAACGGAGAGAGGAGTGCAGCCTCGATCTGGGAGAAAGGGAGCCTGGAGGAGTGCAGTGAGAGGGGACTGCCACTGGGGTCAGAGAGCACAGCACTAGCGCACACACGCTAGCGCTCCATTTACTGTACAGGGGGACAGCCATGATAGGGCGATTCCACGTGGAGCTTTTTGGGTGTAATTCTTAGCGCAAATGTCTGGGACGCTAATAAGTCATTATTACAAGTTTTGATTCTGGGAACAGTCTGAAAAATAATATTGCAGTGAAATATTTTTGAAGTTGTCGAGCTCTTACCCTCCTGAAAAGTAGTTGATATGTATTTTGTCGTAAGATGTTACTGTCCGCGTTGTACATGTAATTGTATTTAAAGTATATTTAATATATTTTAAATATCGCCAAATCGCCATCAGTTATCAATTGTTAATAACAGAGTATTAACATGAAAGTATTCGCCACAACGAAATTTAGCCTACACAGATAATTCTACTTTTAATTTTACACAAATTCACAGGTTGAACAAACATATCTTAGTTGCATTGAATGCATTGTTAAATGTCCTGTTTCTTTCTGATATTTAATTGCAGTCTCAGGTCAGTCAAAAAGCACAGGAAGAGAAATTAGTGTACTCAATCAGATAAAGGAAACTCAAAAGATCAATGATTTTTTTTACCAGGTCGCTCTCCATCACTTGGTTACAAATGGTCAATTTCCTCTTGACATTTCATTATAGGTGAAATTTAATTGGGGGGTTGCTCACAGCTGCAGTAGTTATCTGGACCAAATGGATATTTGTGTCTAAGAAAGCAAAGGAGCAAACTGGATAGATACTTCAAAGGGAAGGCAAAACCTGTTCTGTACAAGGTTAAAGCCCTGCAGAAATGTTGGTCGGACACTGGCTTTATGGGAAAAGATGTCAAGATAACTCAGCAAGTGTGAGAGGAATGGGGCCTGTTGAGCAGACCTGTCTATAAGGGATCCCTGGAGGAGCCAGACCCGAGTGAGCTAGCAGAGTGTAACAGATACAGACGTTCACACATGATCACTGTGGCAGTATAGTGGGGGAACCAAACAGCACCAACATCCTCCAGCCAACAACACGCAGCATTCAAAACAAGAGACGGCTTGGTGCCCCGGGTACATTGCCTCCGCCTGCCAAATATGGAAAGGTGTCTGAATTTGCACAGCCATGTTTTGTCTGTGCGCTGAGAGACTGAGAGGGAGGCAAACACTGGGTTGCATCACAGGTATCCAGGGTTACTCCGTTTGAGAGTACAAGTGCAGGTGTCACAGGAGCAGCGTCGAAGGAGTGCACTCCTTAGAGTGGAATCTGTATGGGAGCCACTGGAGTGCAGGCTGTCACTCATAAAAGCTCTGCTAGCTGGAGCTATGATGAAGCATTCCAAAGTGAGTGTTGGAAGTTTTTTTTCTGTACTTAGAATTCAGTGCGGTAGTGGGCAGCCCTTAAAAGTAATTGTCCATTTTCTTTAAAAGGACTGTGGTTGTAGAATGGTGCCAAACCTTAGTATTAATGGGTATGATAACACAATATATGAATGTTATCTTTGAAGAGATTTTTTCAGGGAAATGAATAAATAAATGAAGAAATGACTATGAGTCCATAAACCATGAGCTGCTAATAATTGAATGCAAATCCCATTCTCAGAAAATTATACTGTGTTTTGTATGGTGACATGTGACATGGGATGTGTTTCCATAACTGGCAATTGTCAGTCAAGGTGGATTTTTACATATTACTACTATGATTCAGTTTCCATGGATCATCAATGCACTTTCCTGTTGCAACAGCTCACAGAATAATTTTCATTTGTTTGAATGCCATTCAGAGAGGCCATATTTAACATTTTACCACCACCTGTGCTTCTTTATAAGCAATGATACTGAAAATAATGGGCACACATGTCAGAAGAAAACAGTTTCTCACCATTATTTTTATTCAGTTTCCATCCAGGGCACATACAATACAGATGATTACACAATGGAAAATATGTATACAGATTTAAAACACACTTTATATTTTTATAACAAAAAAGAAAAAGGTAAAATGACATTCATTCAAGTATGAAAGGAATACAGTCAGCATTTTAAGCATTAATGCAGAATTGAGTTCAGGTCAGAATTCAATATCTTCGGGTATTATTTGATGTATGCTTCATCTGGCTGTAGCTGTTATGTGTCAAGGATCCTTGGAAGGATGAATATTAAAGAAGAATTTATGTTTATGACAACTCCTAGTATCAACAGTTTGAACATTAAGCAGAATTCCTGCATAATGGTACAAAATTAATGTGTCTTTTATTGATTGATTGTGACCGCAGATGTTATGTACATATATATATTTTTTGCATCACACGACAAAGAAAGTGATAGCATGATATTGTATGTTGTTAAATTATAATATGATAAAGTGAAGATAATAATATTATATTAACGATATATATGAATGTGGGTGAAACTCGAAGGCCAATTAAGATAGAAACCATCATCTGGAATTAAAATAAATACTATTAATAGAAGGTTTTTAATTTTTAGTCACCAGAGGATTTATATTTGATTCCAGTCCAGATTATATCCAGTAAAGCAGCTCTGTTGACCTTTGGACAACTTCAGTACATTTAAAGTAAAAATCAGCTCTCAAATACATTGAATTAGAGATGCTTTGTAGGAAAATAATGGCGCATGCCTAGCTACAGTTTACCAGAAGTGAAGCTCATTGAAAACCACACAGTTTAACCCGAGGTGTAACTGTACCTTGAACATGATCATTTAGCCTCAACACCACTATAGCAGCCTGACAACAATTCAAATTGAACTCTGAAACTGAATTTGAAACTGCAAATTAAAATGGTTTGATGGCCACATCGACCATTGTCTGCATATCCCACTGCACTCAAAGTGCACACAGGCCTGTTGCCCTTATTGCAATCACCCAAAAGTCACAGACTGATATGTGATGATCCTGTGGTTGAAAGTAAACCATGGTCCAAAATTACACCCATATCAAAATCTTGTTGCAACAGATACCTTGAAAATCATGTTCTTAGGATGTGGATCTGACTAATCCAGATTGCAAAATTTATGATGACCACTGATTAGCTACAGAAGCTACACGAAGACATTAATTTGTCTTATAAAAAATTTGAGTCTTTAATCTATAACGTTACCAACAAGTCTTTAATATTACAATGAATAATTGTTGACAGGGCCTCCAGGCTATGACATCTGAAGTCACATCTCTGGTGATGTCCATATTTTTGCATGTCTGTAATATACACTGACACGGGTATCTGACTAAGATTCCTATAAGCTGAAAGCCTGGTCTCCAACCTTTACATGCTGTAATTTTACCTCGGTACACAGAAGGCAATGCTCCGTATCCTAGTGTGGTGCTGGTGAGTCATCTCTCATTCCCATACAGGTCTGGACCTTAGCATTGACCTAGCCCTCTTATTTGTAATCAGCTCATAAGGTGCTTGCATACTGACCTGATGTCCCAATAGTCTCTAATTGGCTAGCTCAAAGTCAATTCTTTCTGTTCAACAACACTACCCTTTTCACCCCACTGTGTTCATTTAACCAATCTGCCTTACACAGAGATTTAAAAGGAACGGGCCAAACATATCCAATGTCTGTCCTAAATATGCATTATTAGAATACATATATTACTAAATAACTCATTTACACGCCCTGTGATACCCAGATATAGTTTCTGGCTGCCTAACCATCCCTACTCCACCCGCACTGGCTGAACATGTTGAATTGGTCCTGACTTCTCCAAACCACAGTCAACAAAAAACACATAGCTGTTTCAATCCAATGTCTGTGTTTGCTGAGGTTGGTTGGGTGGCCTTGGGTTAGTGTGTAAGTGGCTTTGGTTTCAGAGCTGTCTATGAAATGAAGCCCCTTGCATGTCAGTCCTTCCACGTGATGTCCTGCTTGTGTCATTTTTGTCTTCCGGTCTGTCAGTGTGGGTGTGTCATTTGTTTTTCTTGCGTGCATGTGCTTTTGTTTTTGTTTTCAGCCATCGCCCCACCTCCTGTCCAGCCTATCTGCCCTGCTGCCACACCCTCCACCTGAAGCCCATCCTGCACACCTGGTCCCTGTTGTCTCATCATCAGTCTGTGTATTTACACCCCTCTATCTGCTGTTTCTTTGCCAGTTCATCACAGTGTTTTGTTCTTTTTCATTCCCACCTGTTTGTTGTTTGCATGCTCTAGGTTTATTTATTTATTTTTTTTTGACTCTCTGCCTGTTTTGTTGGATTTTGTCCCTTGCCTAGTGTTTTGGATCTTCTGCTTGTGGATTCTCTGGTTTTAACTCGGACTGTTCTGTTACTACAATTTTGGATATCCTTCAATAAACACCTGGTTTGTCATCCTGGTCTGCACCTGGGTCCTTCTACCTGAAAGCCTGACACTTGCATTCTTGCATCATGCTTCTCATGTACGCAAAGCACAGTGTTGGCTTTGTGATATCCTGATGACATGAGCCATCACTGCCATGTACAAACCACTCAGCACAAGCTGACACTTTCCCAATGGTCTGCTGAAATTGCTCCTTTTAGTCTTTTAAATCATATATGAACCATTAATAACAGTGGCTCAAATAAATAGAATTCAAAAATGATTGGCACAGATTTATCCACAAAAGCAATTTTCTGAATGTAGTTGACATCTTTACATTTGCTTACAGTCATCCACTGAATGTCTATTATCCAACTGTGTGCATAGTCTGAATGCCAAAAGAACAATAATTGCTATAGATGAAGGAGGAAGCTTCCTCAGGCCTCAGCCTCACATTCTTAGGGATGCAGACTTCATCAGAGAGATGAATACATGCGAAGCGGGCAAAAATGTTAGGGAGGTCAGTGGGCGGGCGAGTGGAGGAATTTGAAATGACTGTGTAAGTGCATTTGCGCTATGTGTTAGTGGGACAACAAGGGTCAGGGAGCAGGGAATTCAGAAAGAGAGACAGAAAACAGTGGAATAAAAGGGAAGATACAATTACTCACACTGAACGGCAGCCAGCCTGACTGAAAAACACCCTGAAAAAAAGGAGAGACCTTGACTGATGCAGATCTGAAGGATGGCCCACATATGGCTTTCATTGCCGTCTGCCCTGCTGCAAGAGTCAGTGGTGTTTCTTTGGAGGAGTTGCGAGGGGACAAGCCACATTTCGCAGGCCACTGTGATGCATGCCTAATAGAGAGATGAAATAAGAGAGAGGCTGAAAACAGAGAATATGTAGTTTGGACTCCAAGGGTGTGTTCCAATGGTCACACACTCTGTGTTTTACAAACAGGCACTTGATTCTGAGCTGTTTATCAATTTCAATCACAAACTGACACCCTCTCTCACACCTGTCATAGCTAGTTAGTTTAAAAAAAGTCCCTATTGACAGAATGGGACCATCAGTTCAGACACAGGGATTGTGCTGAGACAACACTTTATATCAAACAAATATCTAAGACTGGTTCTCCTTTGCAGATGCATACTGTGCATGAAAATACAAGATGTTGATTGTAGGGATATTAACAAATTGCACAGCGATTGTGAAAACATGTATTTATGCATGTGGCATACATTCATTTTTTGATGAATAAAAGGTATGAAATACAAAATGTAAAGTGAACCCACAAACACATGCACATAAGCAAACATTTTTCCCAGATTAGGAGTAATGCATTTTGTGAAGGAGAGCCTTCACCTGACCCAAAAACTAAATGAATTAAATGTTAATGTTTCATTGTACATTTAAATGTTTTTGTCTTCAATAGGATCCTTTGTGTGTTTTGATTTGCAGCTTTGCTAGAACAGCGTAACTGTAATGATCTCTGTCTATAATTGGGTAATTGAATCAGCCATTGCTTGACAAGCCCCACCTGCCTAATCAGAGGCGAATTAAATGCAGGTGTGTGGCTCATCAACAGGCGGCTTACCTATTTTCAGTACTATATTTGGTTGTATGTTCGAGGCTGGTTTCTGTTTTGTGTGTTTTAAAATAATTTTTTATTCCTTCTGGCTGCTTGAATGTCAGAAACATCATCCAGCTTCTTTACACATCTCAGTGCAAATAGGAGCCTTTATGATAGATGCCAAACACTCTTACTTATATTCAGTACTACACCTAAGTCTGTCATGTGCCTGCCTAACACCAGTAACAGCCAAAAATCTCAAAACGTTTGACTCATTAATCATGCAACAGTGCACAGACTTGTACTTTTTGTAAAGACATCATAAAATTCACTGTCCAAGTAAATAAACCTTGCAACATCTAGATTTGACAGTATCTTCATGGTAATTTTCATTTTTATTATTCAAAAATAGGTGGCCTGCCTCTTGCTGTTTGTACAAACAAGAAATACTGTTTTCCACAAGTAAGAAGTCAATGAATTTGTCATTATGCTAAACACTGAAACCATACTGCAAACTCCAGCCAGGACTGTATGTGCTGTCACTGGGCTTGCCCCATTACAGTCTTTTTTATCAACCAGTCAAAGCAGAGGTGAAAGATGCATGCAGCTGGCCAGATGCTTTCTCTAATTTTGGATATGGAAGTTGTTTTTAGCCCCTTTGCTTCCCCATGTTCTGACAAATCAGATTGGCGGTTAGTGTAAGGAGATTACACTAATTTATGCAAAGCCTATAAATGATTTATACTGTGGTGAGCAACAAAGAGCCTTTATCACTGCACCAGCAAGGGCAAGAATGAACAACATAAACTGAGAGAGAGAATGAAACTGCCAACGAGGGAGGGGATAGAGAGAGAAAAGGAGAGGGATCTCCTTCAAAACCTATTCACACAGGTGAATACATGCTTACTGTATGATGTGGGGGCAAGGACAACAACTCCCAAACCAGTGTGTCTTCCTTTTGGCAAGACAACTAAGCGTAGAACAAGGACAAGAAATTTGTGAACAAATGAGAACAACAGACAAAATCAGTAATTGTTCATCAGAGGTTGCATTTGTTCAGTTAAGCTCCAGAAGAAGGGGTCACGTTTGTTTTGTGATTTTTTTTCAGCGATTAATGGTCATTACTATGACATATAAGACCTCCTAAAGCAAGAGTTTGCTGTATTGAGTCATACCATCAGTGTGACACTGCTCAATATAGGGAATGCAGCATCAGCCCCAGAAATGCTCAAAATAATGACAGGTGAAGGATTTCCATGTTGTCATTGTGCCTGGAGATCCTGGTGACCTTGTGGGTCTGATTTTGATGGAATGCCTCTAGAACCAACCATTTCAATTGTATGGGCTTTGGCAGGATAGACAGTCCAAAGGGGTTTGCAACTTGGACCACAAACCACATTTTCCCTTTTTTCATTGATGTGAGTGTTCCATTTAAGTAGGAAATCAATCAGAGAAGCCAGCAAAGGCACAATGCATCAGGACTGCTGCACACATTTGTGAAAATGATTTAATAATTATATCAGCTCAATCACATCCTGTATATTATGAATTATAATGACACTTACTCACTCTGCTAAAGAGGACACTTATTCTGACACTCTTACTGAGATGAAGCATATAGCAATGTATGAAATTCAGTCTTTTGGTTGCTTTTTTGAGTTTGCTGCTTCTGTTTCCTAAGAAAGGGAAATGCAAAACAGATCTCTATAAATTAATGCCGTTAACAAGCATTTATGAAGAAGAAAAAAAAATCTCTTTCAGGTTGTCAAACCTAGATGCAGCTCTAGGTTTATACACTATTCATGGAATGTAAGGAATGTTCTATGAGGAAAATGAAGCCATTCTTTTCAGCCACTAATGGAACCAATTTGTTTGTGGCCCACTCATATACTCATATGTCGCAGAACTGACGCACACCAAAGCAGAGCACGTGCTTACACTCACGGAGGGACTCATGGGGGAGGCTTGGGAGCTGGGGTGACTGCAGGGGTGCACAGATGAATGAGAGGTGGGAGGATGGGGGTGACTGCCACTCTTCCAGACAGTAGCAGTGCCTAAGTGCTGTCTGGACTTAAATGTACGAGTGCCCCAACCCCCCCCCCATCTCACCCTGGCACTGTCACTTGGACCTGTCACTCTGGTGTATTGCCTTTGAAGGCCGGGGTGACACAGGGAGAGGCTCCTCTCCTCTCATCACTGCCACACTGCCTCCGGTGACTGCCTGCACCAGCGGAGCGGCAGAGGGGAGCCTCACTGCCGTCATTCAAAGACACACAGGAAGGAATTCATCTATGCAGTTACATGCCGTCAAATCGAACTTCCATGTTCTGACTGCCCATGGTCTTTAAATCTAATTTCCCACTTTGCTGGAGTAGAATCCCCCCCGACCAACTGGAGGATGGATATGTTCAATAATCAAAGTAGTGAATGGGAATTGCACAGATCTGCCTGATTCAGGTAGCCTGAGGTGTGACCAGATGATTCTCCATATTATGATCAGGATCTATTCAGTTTATTAAGAAAACACAAAAATGACTAAGTTTCAAAGACTGTAATTACCTGTCTGTTTATGTATTTATGTATGGTTTTCAACAACCCATCAGAACACCATATACAAAAAAGAACATTTTTTGTGTAAGCACAGGAACAGGAAACTGTAAGAGGGATGGGGTAATCTTTCTCTACCATGATGGAACTTATGGTGTCTCTAGGGCATGTCTGTTCCCAAGCTGATTTATTAGCTGTGATGTTCCTCCCTTTTCCCATTCATAGAATTGCAAGATTTTTTTCCCCTCAACCACACGTAATGAGCATGTTGTCTCCCCCTACTGGCTGTCCACATTTGGGGTCATTGTCTCGGTAACGAGTGACTTCTATACTACTTGTTGTCCAAGGTCACTGTTTATTTTGACTTGAGTGAGTGACCTTAAAGATCCCAAACCAAGGTCCAGCTCCAACAATTTTTTTTAAATTCTGCAACCGTACTGGAATTTTACGGCATGTTCATGGATTGGTCTTGAGCCTATATAGTTTTATCAAAACCAAACCTCATAGGTTTCACTATATAACAGGAATATATGAGCCTAGTCATGAAGCTAACGTGTTTTTTTTTTTTTTTGCAATCAGTGACGAAATCAAGACAATTTGTCGGTCAAGCAACATTTTTTCCTGGTCTTTATGTGCTCTGAGGCGCTTGACGTTCTGCAGACACAGATCATACATTTAATGTGACTTCATAGGCGGAGTTTGACATGCGCTAGGGGGGCAAACATTTTTTTAACTGACATGAGTACAAAGTCCAACTATTGCGTGGTGTGTTACGCATATACATACAGTAACAGAAGACAATAGTGCCAAGCTTGCCATAAAGCCAAACAACGCATCAAATCAGTTTCTGATCACTTTGTACTGTATCCCACATAGGCTTACATACGGTATTTGTCTTTCACACATGAGCGCACACAACTGAAGCGCACTAAGCATAAAGTTAAAGTCTGTTAAAAGTGACATATCGATTTGTTTATATTATACTGTTAGGCTTTCATTTTCCACGTACGCTTTTAAACATTTTGTGTACATGTGAACTAATTTCGTGTTAAATTGAAAACTATGAAATATGCATACTGTAGTGAACGCTGTTTATTGGCCACGTCGACTACGTTCCCCGGTGATGAACTGAGATTGTTTCAAGCCGCAGGTTGGTGGCACATCTGCGGCTTATTGAAATCGGACATGTTTAATTGCTGGCGGTATAATAAGGGCAGAGACTGAGCAATGCGGGAAGTCCTTGAAACTGCGGATTAATCGCTTTCGGACCTTGTTCTGCTCTGGGGAAAATTGAGAGACACTGACGCACTGAACCAGTGCTCCCTTTTTGAGCCGATATTAGTGAGTATGGGTGTAGTATGGGTATAGTATTTTGGCCTGGACCAGCCTCACTGGGTAGACTAGGTTGAGTTAGCCCCTGGCCGGGGTTAATGGCCAGTCCCTAGAATGCCTTCCCCTAGAATAAAGCGGCCATAGAGAGGAATAGATTAGGCTGGGTCTAGCGTGGGCGTGTGCGTCTTGCATGTGGGTTGGTGATACCGCGGCTATTAGGTTCATGCTGAATCTGTATGTATTTTTTTTAGGT
This sequence comes from Megalops cyprinoides, assembly GCF_013368585.1. Lineage (NCBI taxonomy): Eukaryota > Metazoa > Chordata > Actinopteri > Elopiformes > Megalopidae > Megalops > Megalops cyprinoides. The sequence goes on from NC_050595.1 coordinate 32,269,077, forward strand.
TTTGTGAATGAACTTAAGTAAATCTTGTGTGCGTGCGTGTTAAATCTCCTCCGACAAATAAGTATTACAGTACTTACTCATATCCAACTTACAGCGCACAATTAGAAAATGCTCAGCAACAGTGTCGCCTGTTAGCCTACAGTAGGCTCGTAATATATATATATACACACACACACACACACACATATACATATATATATATATGTGTGTGTGTGTGTGTGTAAATGTAATATATGTATATATAAATGTATATATATATAAATACATATAAATGTATATGTATATGTATGTGTGTATATATTAAATAACCAGTGTCCTACCTAATATAGAAGTAAACACCTTTTTTTTTTTTTTTTAGTTCCACGTATCCACTATCCTCTCAGGTTTGCTGTTATGTCGTCCTCAATGTGAAGGCTCAAAAATGAATTTATTACAAAACCTAAAAGTCTAAAAAACCAAAAAGTCTCTAAGCGGGGATCGAACCAGCAACCTTTTAGTCTTTTAGTTACGATTCCTGCTCCATAACCACTATGCTACAATGACTAAATTTAGGAGACGCACTGAAATTTGGGCACAGCGATAAAATGAACGGTTCTCAAGTATGACTCGGGATCCCTTTGTTCGTACCAAAGAGCCGGTCAAAAGACTCGGATCGGTCGCAAATCTAACATCACTAGGGCCCAGTTGTTCAAAAAGTTTAATCTGGATCAGAAAGATCCGGATTTGGAAATCCCATGTTTTGCTATCCATGATCAGGTAATCCATTTTACTTTTGTGCCGGTTTTTCAAAGCAACATTGGATTGTATCACCCTGATCCAGATACAATTTTTTCAATATTACCAAATCCGGATTACCAGTGCTCAAAATGGGACTACATATCACAATGTAGGCTACTAGCTATGTAAAGAACAACAGGTGGAATAGCCAGCGTGGGGTCACTATAAGGGTTTTTATTGAAACTAGTAGAGACAGAAAACAGCACAGGGAGCGTGCAACATAATACTTGCCTGTATTGTCCTGCACAACATCACTACTGGGTGCAATGTCCCTCTCTGTGATTGTGACCCAGACCAACCTCCGGCGTTCTCTCAGAATGAGGGACTGACTGGACGTGCAATAAGGGATGCAATTGTTAGTAACTACTTTTGACTGGTTCATCTCTGATGTATCATTGTAAATAATATACAGTGATAAATGAGTTAAAATTAAATATTTTTGTTTGATATTGATAGCTGTTTGGGGGATTATTTTATGGGGACAATATCTTTTTTTTTTACTTCACTGTTCTGAAAGGTTTAATAGGTAGCCTAATGTCTACTTTATCTACTTTTACGGTTAAACAAATCAAGTGCAAAATATAAATAAATGTATATATACTACTTGATACAAATGTTGTTTTATTTGGCCAATTTTAAAGTTTTATTGCATTTTGTTCCTGAAATCCACCCTGAATCCACCCTTCTCCTGGGATCAGGATAATCCTGATTTTTTGGATCAAAGGTATCCCAATCCTACTAAAAAGTTTTGAACAACACATACTGAAGATTTGATCCAGTTCAAAACCCAGACTGGATTTCGTGATCTAATCCGATATCTGAAAACCGATCAGATTACTTCTGAACAACTGGGCCGAGAAGATAACCACAGCCATGCTGATATTCAGTGTAACAGCACGACCTTGAGTGTGATATTGCTTGTATAAAACAGTTCTACAAACAAGGCTGTTAATCAAGTAACAATAATTTGAGACAACAAATTATGCTTTTTTTTGTCGTTTATCAGCTCCGCCGACAAAAATAGTTCCTTCAGAATTACATTTACACGTGTTACCAAGCAACACATAGGCATTTTCTTGACCGCAGGTTAGTTAGCTATATAGCTTCCTGCTTTTTATCATACACAAAAAGGCTAGCTACTTTCTTTCATACCCGACAGCAGGCTCACCAGCTACTTTTATCATACATGTAAAGGCTAGCTATACGGTAGGCAAGCAAGCCACTTTTAATCATGGCCCACTACAGGCTAGCGAGCTACTTTCTAGCGTACATGGACGGGCTAGATATACGGTAGGCTTGCTAGCTAGCTATTGTTTATCATACCCAACTGCAAGCTAGCTATTTTAAAATATTTTTAAATGCGGCAAATATTGATATATGCGATTAATTTAGATTAATTAATCACAAAAAATGTAATTGAATAGATTCATTTTGGACCTATTAGACTCAATGTAGTTACATATTTCAGCCACTGGGGGGATGCCCCCTTGCCTCCCTGCAAATTCCGCCGATGTGTGACTTCGCAAGCAACTGAGTGCACCCAATGCGTGCATGAGCAATAAAATTGAACAAAATTAAATTAAACCAATACTATACTTAATAGCTGTTAAAATCTAACATTTTTATTAACATAACATTATTACAGGATACCAGATTTTGCAACTCAAGTGATCTGTAAAAGGACCCGTATCGACTTAATCAGATACACTGCCTCACGTAACCAAGTATTCAGTTAGCTACAAAGTCACTGGTTAAACAACAGTCTAGGAAGTATCATGAAGAATTTAAATTTCCGTGTTCAAAATCAATCTGATTTGAATAAATATTTACTATTTTACTATTAAATAGCTTTAATATGAAGTATATGAATATGTGAAATCTGAAATGCATGACAGAGACAGGGGAAACACTGGCAGGAGGAGACTGCATTGAGATGTATGTTTCTTGGAAGGTGCCAAGAGAAACCGTTGACAATGCAGGCACAGTGAAGTACCTTTTAAAATACATATATATTTTATATATATAAAATATATATTATGTATACATGTATTATAATTCAAAATGTATTCATGGTATAGTTATTTATATAGGTTATATTTGAAGTTAGCCAAGCCTGCATTTACGCTGCAATATATTTCTTTGACAGCCTCCTGTGCGTTAGTACAGGTACAGTACATCATTGTTTGAAAAAAACTGGGTCCTAAATGCTACTTCCACAGTCTTGCTAATAAAGTAATCTGATATAATCTGACATTATGTTACTACCTTGAATATGGCCTGTTGTCAGAGTACATCAACCATTGGCTAAAAAGAAAAATCTGTTTCATGTTTTTAAAATATTTATTCAAAAGTCATTCAAAACTGAGGATACAGAAGTGCAGTACTTCTGTAGCATATTCAAATATAATTTTCTATTTTTTGTGCCTTCCTCAGATTTTACACCCACTCATCCCATTTAAAATGCTACTATCTACACTACTCTTCCCCTGATTTAATGGGAACTACATATTGTTTATTTAGCCTATGCATTCTCAGAAGCTCTGGCAGAGCAAAGTAATGCAATACTTCAATGGTATTGTCAGCAAGGAGGCAGCACTGCTCTGTGCTTCTGCCTCCATATGGAAAGTAAGAGCAATAGACTAAAGAGTTGTTGGCTGGGAAAATAATGCTGTTTTCTCAGTGTGGGTTGTCACATTGTGTGGTATGAATAAAGCATCCAGCCACTGTATCTATTCACACACACCTACAGATCATCTAGTCACATGTTTTCTGTTGCCTCCAGTGCAGCAGGGCAGCAGTGTGGCATTATTGCAAGAGGAGTTGAATGTCTGTCAGGCCAGACTCTGTATTTGGCAGATGCAGTGTCGGTTTCTCAAAATGTGAAAATCAAGAGTGATCTGGCATACTTGTGATGGGCAAACACCAGACATGAAAGTCCCTTCATTGTATGGAAGGCAGAGTTCTGACTGCTTCTCCACTGTGTGCTTACTTGAACAATATCCCTTAGCATGACATAGTAGTATTTCACATTGTTATAGGTATGCATCAAAAATCTGGTACAGACAAGCTTATCTTATTTGTGTTTTCCCTTTGACCTTCTGTTTTCCTTCCCTCTGTGAATGCAGGTGAATTGGAGGTTGGTTGGCACATGATTCCTGACATGCTTGAAGGACTTTGCATCAGATGGAAGGAGGTAAGGTAAGATTTTATGTTTGTGGAAATAGATGGGCTTAATTGTCTGTTGGCATGCATAAAGATGGAAAATATTTGAAAGTGGGCAATTTCTGTCAGTGCCCAAATGTTAATACGTTTCAATGGCGAGAGACAACCTTTTCACAGTTAGTGCTTGAAAACAGACTTTGAAGTCTTTGATCCTGTTCCCAAACTATTTCATAAGGTCACGAGAGGTTCGGAAATGTGACCTTTCCCATCAAACAGAAGATACAGTTACAATCACAAAAGGAAGTACTTCTAGCTTTGTATTAGATTAGAACTTTTCATTTGAGCCTCGGGGTTAAGTAGGCGAGCCAGCAAGCCTTTCAAGATAGATCAGAGCAAGTGCAATGTTTTTGATTGCTTACCCTGATAGAATGAATTGCATGTTTACCCTTTGACTCTTGAAGAAGAGACCTGCAATGTTTCTCTCTACATTCCCTGGCACCTTTAGTCATGTAATGCTAACTTGTAGAACAGGAACAAAAAGGACAGTAAACAGTCTAGATGTAATTCCAGACTCATAGCTTGCTTTGCAGAGCAGCATCTGTCCTGTTCTTCAAGCCTTTGCCTGACCTCAGTGGGGTCAGATTTTGTCATCAGCACACCTCAAGTACAGCCCACTCAATTGGGCAAATAGCTATGTTGCTGCAGTTCACCACAGTATCCCGATTCTCAGAACGAAGTCTCCTTCCAATGACCTCATGGCTGTATGACTCACCCTCAGTACAGCAACACTCTTCAAAAGGGAAGTCAACTCTGCTTGTTCACATGTTCCATATCAAACTAAAAATAGAATTTTTTTCCCCCTTTAAATATTTAAGTAGTCCTACTTGATGGTCTTGGGAAAGAAAAAAAATATCTCTAATGTGTTATGCCAATGTGCTTATCCTTAAGAGGCCCGCATTTTCCAAGCCTAATGTAATTAAGCATTATGAGTAGCAATGTCCTTCAGCAACAGCCTCATCTCTGCAACGTGCTCCACGAAGTCACAGGTGATCCTTTCTACCAGCAGTGATAAAACTGTTAAACTCATCCCCCTTCTGCCATGGGGAGATGCCCCCATTTGATGCCCCCAGTGCAATAACTCATTTGCAATTAAGTATGAAACCCCTCATGTACAATATTTTTTTTTCTATGTGCAATATGTGCAAGAGGCACATTTACAGACATTATTGAAATTCTGTAACTTGTCACTGTAATGGTGCAATTGCAGAATTTATGGTTCTGTTTACTGTCCTATTCTTTTATGTTTATTTTATCCTGTATACCTCTCTTACCAACATGCTTGACTGTTGGCAAGGCAATTTCCTTTTTGGATCAGTAAAGTACTGTCTATCTGTCTATTTTGGCAATAGTTTGGTTGGTTACAAGACCACCATCTTCAGCAGATTTTCAAAAGCATCTGTCACTTTGCTTCACTGTCCTTCTGTGTGTCCTTCTCCATTCACCAGGGGTTAGTGATGGCAGGACTGCACTTTCTCTCATCGTTAGGTTTCCAGCATGTTTTCAGACCTGAGTATGTAAAGTCGAAAATGCCACCACTGACATTCATCATAATGGGATGAGTGGAATGCATCACTATATTAAAGCGTCCTGACTGGTAGGTCATTACAGGATTGCGTCACACTATTCCACAGCTCTCAACCAGAGAGGGAAACATGTGGTGTTACTGCTACCCCAGTGATCAACAGTTTGATGGAACTGAGGCCACATTGGCTGATTAGTGCTTTGGGATGATTGTAAAGCAACTTGAATTTAAATTAGGGACGGGAAGAAGTGGCTGTCTTTGGATGCTCCACAGTTCGTTTATAAGTAATTCCTATTCTGACACCACTGCTCCTGCTTACTACTGGGATTCAATAATGCAATGAATGGAGACAGTGGTGAAATACAAAGGTTGGGAAGGAAAGAAAAAGAGAAACATAAAACACAGTCAGGTCTACCTGCAAAAATATTCTCAAGAGAATGACGTATAAAGAAACAACCTTGGCAAGAGCCTCCATCTTAAACGACTTGTCCGCGGGACAGAGGCACTTATGAATATCGTGAACATTGTTCACCAGCTCCAAGACACAGGTGCAAGGATGTAATGAATACTGAAGATCCCTCTTTGTCTACTTGGCTCCAGCCCTGCAGATACAGAGAATGTTTCTCATTTTCTTAAGTAGGGTTACGTAGACATAATACTATACCTGAAGGGCTCATGAACATAATGATGAGGTCAGTCTGTTGGAGTAATATCACTTCCAATGGTGTGTACCTCTTGTTGTTGGAGTGAACCATGGAAATATAGTCCACTTCAGTCCAGCAGAGGAAGACTCTTGCTAATCGAGGATGGAGTGAGGCATAATGGTTAGGAGTGCGGATCAGAACCCAAAGATTCGTGGTTAGATTCAAAGGTGCAAGCTTCTCTACCCAAGTAAATTTCCATCCATATAAATGGATGATGTGACAGGTGTTATGCACCGCTCCTCTTGCTCCTGTCTTCTCCCTGTTTTACAGACATTAGGTGACAGGTGGATGCAGCGAGGTGGGCAGAGCCAAAAGTTTAAATGATGGCGGCAGAGAGCTGTCATCTCTCTCTCGAGGCGGACGCACCACTCCAGCGTCAATGTTTTGTTATTTCTTTTGGGTTTTCTTTTTTCCCCCTTTGTTCTTGTTTTAGTAATTCGTAAGTTGTAGTGGTATGTTTTTACTTTCTTTACGGTGTGGAATGGGACCTAGTGCTCTTTGAACGCACAGCCGCCCATCAGGAACAGTGGGCTGCTCCTGCCATCTACAGCCCTGGGGTTGCTCTGTGGGTAGGTGCGAGGAACCCCTTAAACTGTAATCCTGGCAGGGAGGGTTTCTTTGGTCTGGTTCTTTTTTTCCTTGGTTATGTTTTCTGTTAAATCCACTACTTTTGAAAGATTTAATAAATATTAGTTTCGTTTTCCTTGCAACAACGTGCTGGGTTTTATTGTATGTTCGGCCGTAACACAGGTCAACAGGTTAGAGCTGAGGAAATTAAATTTCTAAATTTCTTTGAATTTTCAATACTAAGACTACCCTAACAGTAACTGCACAGAAAGGGGCAGTGTAACACCATGCAGTTTATACTGTATGGAGAGAAAGGCAATTATCCACTGGCACTTCCTCAGTCACACAGCAATGGCAAGTGAAAACTCTATCAAATCTACAAGCCCTGTTCTGCTCCTTAAGACATTTTATTCAGAATCAAGAGAGGTTCTTTCTATTGTTTTCTCAGTAAATACCTGGCTTATCTGAGAAGTCCATCAGTGGAGGGATGGATAGTCACATTTTCTCTCTCACTCTCTATTGCTCAAATTCAGATTCACTTTCAAATAGGCTTTACTGAGATGACTATATATATATTGTTACATGTTGCATAAGCAAATATGTAATTAAAAGAAACAAAAATAGCACTCAATAATTTGTTAAAAGTTTAAGTCACTCTCTCTCTGGCTTTAAATTATCCCTCTCCGCTGATAGAACTGCCAGTTTTGAGACCACCAATCAGCTTCAGCTCAGCAAGGTCAATGATCAGGTTTGACCACTGATTGGACAATGCCGGTCAGCCAGTAGTTAGTGCCTGGCTGGTTCAGAGAGTGAGGGCTGTCTGCAGTCAAACACAATGTCCTGTGGAAGGTAATTAAATCTCGTCAGGAGCAATTATTAGCCCAGGTCCAGAGCCCAGCCATTGAATGGAGATGACAGGTGAACTACACTTGTCAGCAGGGCTGATGGGAGAGATAGACACCAGGGTTTAGATGAGCATTCAGGAATACTGTGACAGGTGGGCGTGCCCTTTGCCTACCAGCACTACAAACATGCTGATGAAACACCTACATAAAATCAACATACTCATATTTCTCACTGCACTTAGTCTTGCCCAATGTTGTTATAAAATGAGTGACACATCCATTTGCATTGTCTATACAAGTGGTGTCAATCAAGTCAACTTTTCAGTCCACCAAATCAGTACTTCAGTTCCATTGCTTGTCAGTTTTAACTACACAGTTATATTTTAAATATTTTAAAATCATTACAGCAAGTTATTGATTGACAGCAATCTGTCACTGTTTACTTAGCTAGTGTGATGTACCAGGGAGTGTATCCAAGGGGATTTTTTTTAGCTCTTTTTCACAGCACGTTATTTGTTGTAAAGTGCTTTGAGCATGGGAAAATGGAAGTTAAGCAAATGCAAATAAGACAAAGCAAACAAACCAAATAAAAACATAGCCAGGGTGGACAAAATAAACAAAGAATTCAAGCTCAATATGTGAGTAATATTGATTCAGTTCTTGGTTTCAGTGTGGTATGTGAAAGACAGTCATTCAAATTCATGATACAGAAAAATATGAGAATGACAAGGAGAAAGGGGACAGCTGATTTCATATTGGTGATCTTGTAGGAAAAGATTTTTGACTTTTTATATTCAATTGAACAATTCTTTCCATAAATAAATGTTTAACTTCTAATTTCCAACGTTTTTTCTCTATTGTGAATATTTCATTTACTGATTTGTCTGAAAGAGGACTTAACATTAACTTATCCATTAAAATGAATATGTTATGAATATTTTGTTTTCCTTGTGCATTCTTACACAGACATACCTTTCATCTGTTAATTTACTGTAAATGCTTAATTCATCTAGGGACCAAATTACAACTGTAATGCCAGAGTACAAGAAAATGTCTGGCCAATATAACCAGATGCACATGTTCATAGCTATCATAGATATAATTGCAAATACTTGTGCTTCCAATTATCTGAATGGCAAGAATAGTCTAAAAATAGCCACCATCACACCAGTATCCTTGCTCCTTTTTGAGAGAGGTTACAGCAAGAGGGTTTTTTGAGTTTACCATCTTTACTCTAAGCTTAGCTGAACAGAATAAGGGATAAACAAGGGCAAAAATTAAGCTCAGTGCTTTATTTTTAAAATTGACAATGCATTGTTCTTTTTTAGTTAAGGTAAGAGGATTCCTTTTTGACAAAATACAAAACAATCTGTATTTCACAGTGCAGTGATACAAAGAGCACCGTTCATCCACCGTTTTGGAAGCCCATTGAGAGGAACTGTGCACTGCCAACTTTTATTTACTCCATCTTTTGTTTAAGCTGAATGTAACAGAATAAGGAGCCGGTAAACAAGGATAAATATCAAGGCAAGTACTTTATTTTTCACATCAACAATGCATTATTTCCTTGTCGATGAAGCATTGCAAGCACAACTATTGTTATCTGATCATTTTATTCTTCTTTTTCTTTTTCTTTTTCTTCTTCTTATTCCACCAAATTTTGTCTCCTACAGTTTTTGAGATATCGACCCCAGACCAACTGTAACCCGTCCGCTCTGACCCCGTTCGGTGTGCTTGTATACAGCTAAGCCGTATTCACACTCGTTCTCCGGCTTTTGTTGTTTTTTCATCCCTTTTTTCCCATAGACTCCCATTCATTTTCAAAATCACCCCCCCCCCACACACACACACTTCATGGCCTTCCCACTCGGCCACTTCTCACCCCATAGCCACCATACCTCACGTTGCCTCGGGACAAATCAATCCAACACTCATCCAAGACTGTCTTGACCCTCCATCCTCCCATTGACTTCAAATCATTTTTCAAAGTCTTACCACTCGGTCACCTTTCGGCCTACGGTCACAGTACCTCATATGCTGGCTCAGGTCATGCCACCTGACACTCATTGAAGCCCATACTGACCCGCACTCATCTTTTTGTCGTTCACTCCTCCCTCCATCCTCCCATTGACTTCTATTCATTTTTCAGAGTCTTACCGCTCTGTCACCTTTCAGCCTACGGTCACAGTACCTCATATACTGCCTCAGGTCATGCCACCCAACACTCACTGAAACCCATACTCACCCTCACTCGTCTTTTACTGGTTTATTCATCCTTCCATCCTTCCTTCCTTCCAGCATTTTTCAAAGTCTTACCACTCGGTTACCATTTGACCAATAACCATGGGACATGATATGCTGCTTTGGGTCATGTGACTCAACACTCACCAAAGGTGGGTGTGTCCCTAGCAACCATATTGTTTACCCTAGCAACTGCCTAGCAACCACTTAGTAACACCCTAGCAACCACCTAGCAACACCCTAGCAACCACCTAGCCACCACTTAGCAACACTTTGGCAACCACCCAGCAATGCCCCAGCAATGCTCAGCGACCGTATTGTTTACCCTAGCAACCACTTAGCAACACCCTGGCAACTGCCCAGCAACACCTTAGCAATGCCCCAGCAACCATATTGTTTACCCTAGCAACCACCTAGCAACACCCTAGCAACCCCCTAGCAACCACCTAGCAACATCCTAGCAATGACCTAAGAACACCCGAGCAACCAAATCATATACCTTAGTAAACATCTAGCAACACCCTAGTAACCACCTAGCAGCACCTTAGCAACCACCTCATATGCCTTAGCAACCACTTAGTAACACCCTGGCAACCACCTAACAACAGCCTAGCAACCACTTAACCACTTCCTAGAGATTTTCTCATATATGTTACCATGTTTTTGCTGCCGGGTTGCAATCACACTCTGCATTTTCTTCAGGAAATGCACTTTTCTAGTTAAAGTTTCAGTTCTCCTTTGATGCAATACAAAACAATGTCAATGTCACAGTATGTTGCTATTAAGTGAAACATTCATCCACCTTTTTCGATACCCACTGAGAGCAACTGTACACAGCCAACTTCCAAGCACCCAGGAAAACAATGGATTAAATGAAAAAAATGCATGGAACAAATGAAGGGGTTTTGTTATACCAGTGACTCCAGGGTGAAACATTGGCATATGGAGATAGACTGGTATTGACGTTTGTGTCCCATAGTAGACAGTAACCCCACTATGCACAGGGCCTGTCCAATTCAAGGAAACCATTGAGTTGTGGCTTCAGTAGAGAGAGAGTAATAAGGTTGGCCCCCATTCACCCCCCTCCCCAGCAGATGTCTGTGTCAGGTATGGAGGTTTGTAGGGATTCACTTCCATGGTAACCAAGCTCCTCAGTGTGACACACTTGCACATCCCTTCAGCCTTCCAGCTCTGTGTGTTGTGCCATCTCTCATGTTTAAGCGGGTAGCTGGTGATGAATCACAGGGATCTGTCAGCCTTCTGGGTAGTGGTGTGAAAATGCCTGTTTGTGCTGACAAGGCTGAGTGCTGATGCCTGTTCTAAAGACCTCCATGTGATCACACCATCTGCTGCACAGGGAGACGTGGGGCAGCCACACTGCAAACACGGGAGGCCTCTGATATTGATGGGAGAGAGAAAGGCTTCTTCAACCCCACTGCAGGTCGAGCCACAATGTTTGAATCACATGAAGCAATCAAATAGCCTTGACTGATTTAGATCAGTCATTGATAGCACATGATAGGTCTGCCCGTTTTGTTGTTCGCGGAGCTTCACTGGTTTCTAGGCTGTGAACTCCACTTTCCTCTGAATTTCCCTGGAGACTTTGGTCATCTATGATAATTCACACTTACAACAAGTACACTGTGATGGATTTCCTTGTGAGTGTAGTTCCTCTTTTGAATATCTATACAGGTTTTCACAATGCATCTTCCTGCATTCCTTGAAGGATTCATTTAGGCTGAGACACCTTGTCTTAAATTGGTGTATGGTCTGTTTCAGCTGAACATCTTAACATCCAAGAAAACCTGCTCCAACCCTTTCACTTGATGGTTCCCTTGACCTGATCATCCATTCGTAAACATTTGAATTTCAAGGAAATTTCATGTTGAAAGAACAAACCACTGACAGCAGTCATAATGCGCTCAGCTCATTTTACAGTTTAAAATGTGCTTACTGTCAGATTCAGGGGATTTCACCTCTTCCACCGCAGTGCTTCTTTTTTTAATAATCTATTACAGACATGCCCGTCTGGACCAGGCAACCTTGCCATGACCTCAACAATAATAATTAAATGAATAAATCCATAAGCCAGGGGAGGTAAATCAATAAACCCTCAGCTGAGGGAATGTGATTCGCTTCGTTTTTGTGGCGGTGCCCGGCATGCTTAGGTGACCCCTGCTGGGAGATGGCAGATGCAGCGGCTTTTCTCCAAGCCTCCCGATGGAGTGCCATTGACCAGAACTAGGAACTCATGCAGTTATTCAAGGGTCACGCATCTGTGCCATCAATAGCCCTCTCGACCCATACCTCCCTGTCAACCCTCCCCACCCTTGTTCACTGCATCTCAGTAGCCCAAATATTTAGGATTAAATGAGGAGTGTAAACTGATATCATTAAGTGAATGTACACTTGGCAATGTGATTAGTATGAATGACGTGCACAGGAAGGACTGTGTATGGTGTGTTGATGCTAAAGTCTAATGCCAGGTCTGTGAAGTATTGTTTTTAGTGTGCTTGCAGTGCAAAGCATTGCAGGCAAACTATTGTTATCCGATAGCTTTATTAGTGTGATTGCAATGCAGAACTATTGTTCTTCTTCCACCAAATTTTGTCCCACTTCTCCTCCCACAGTTTTCGAGATCGCAACCTCAAACCAACTGTAACCCGTCTGGTCTGACCCTGATCGGGTTGCTTGTATACAGCTAAGCCATACTCGCACTCGTTCTCCAGTTTTTGTCGTTTTTCATCCCTTTTTTCCCATAGACTCCCATTCATTTTCAAAATCACCCTCCTCACACTTCATGGCCTTCCCACTCAGCCACTTCTCACCCCATAGCCACCATACTTCACATGTTGCCTCAAGACAAATCACCCAACACTGATCCAAGACTGTCTTGACCTGCACTCGTCTTTGTGTGATTTTTTTCGTCAGTGTTTTTACTCATTTATTCATCTCTCCATCCTGCCATTGACTTCAATTCATTTTTCAAAGCCCTATCACGTGGTCACACTTAGGCCGTTAGCAAACGCTTCTCATATGCTGGCTCAGGTCATGCCATCCAACACTCACTGAAATCCATACTGACCCACACTGGTCTTTTACTTATTTATTCATCCCTCCATCCTCCCATTGACTTCAATTCATTTTTCAAATTCTTACCGCTCGGTCACCTTTGGCCAGACAGCAGTGGCGGCTGGTGAGCTGGAAACAGGGGAAGCTAAAACATTACCTTTAAATCTATCATTACTTTCAACCTGTTCCTCTTTATCTTCCTTGATTAACAATAAAACAAATAATTCACAGAATAATTGACACCAATCGCGTAAATGGAGTAAATGAGTATGCTCGTGAAACAGTGCAGATTGTCTGTAGTTTGTGTGAGTTTCTGCGAAAGCCAGAACGTGAGATTGTTTAATTAACAAGGATGGCATTTATCGATTTAAATTACGTTAAATGCTCATGACACATCACAGCTTTTGTGAGGTCTGTGTTCTAAACGTTATTGTTCATTGCACTCAACCTAACCTAAAAGTTTATTCTCAGTAATTTAAATCGATCTAAATAAATTTAGCTCCGTTTTGAATTTTTTAAAACAAGAAAGCAATACTGTGAAACATTTAAGAGAAAGCTTTGGGATTACTTGCCACTTAATTGTTCAAATTGCCATCCTTGTTAATTAAACAACCTCATGTGGTAGCTTTCGCAATAGCGCACAAACTACAGACAATCTGCGCTGTTTCGTGAGCATAATCATTTACTCTATTTACGCATTGGTGTCATTATTGTGTTATTTGTTTTATTGTTAATCAAGGAGGATAAAGGGAAACAGGTTGAAAGTAATGATAGATTTAAAGGTAAAGTTTCAGCTTCCCCTGTTTCCAGCTCACCAGCCGCCATACCACATATGCTGCCTCAGGTGAAATCACCCAACACTCATCGGAAGCCATACTGACCCGCACTCATCTTTTTGTTGTTCACTCATCCCTCCATCCTCCCATTGACTTCAATTCATTTTTCAAAGTCTTACCGCTTGGTCACCTTTTGGCCTACGGTCATAGTACCTCATATGCTGGCTCAGGTCATGCCACCCAACACTTATTGAAAACCATACTCACCCGCACTCGTCTTGTACTTGTTTCTTCATCCCTCCTTCCTCCCATTCACTTCAGTTCATTTTTCAAAGTCTTACCACTCAGTCACCATTTGACTAATAACCACGGGACATAATATGCTCCTTTGGGTCATGTGACCCAACACTCACCAAAGGTGGGTGTGTCCCTAGCAACCATATTGTTTACCCTAGCAACCACCTAGCAGCCACTTGGCAACACCCTAGCAACTGCCTAGAAACACCCTGGCAACCACTTAGCAACACTTTGGCAGCCACCCAGCAATGCCCTAGCAAGGCCCTGTGACCATATTGTTTACCCTAGCAACCACCTAGCAACACCCTAGCAACCACTTAGCAACACCCTGGCAACCACCCAACAACGCCCTAGCAACCACCTCATATACCTTAGTAACCATCTAGCCACGCCCTAGCAACCATCTAGCAACATCCTAGCGATCGTCTCATATACGTTAGCACGTTTTCACTGCGGGGTCGCAATCACACTCTGCATTTTCCTTAGGAAATGCACTTTTCTAGTTGTACATACAATTGCTCATGATGAACTTCTTTTTCTAACTCCAGGAGGAACAATAATGGTGTGTTTAACGCTGGAATGGGGGTAAATTTCAAATTCCTGTTTCTGCATTTAGCTTAATCAACAGCCACAGCAACTTTTCTTGCCAATCTGCTAGAGTTGTGCCTGGTTGCTACTAGGATGGGAGTCATGGATATTCCAGGGTGCTGTTGGAAATGGCACTCATTCTCAGTAAATCTGATTGGTCATGTTACTGGCTTTTGAAGGACTGGGGACATCCTTTGGAGGACTCAAACCTGAAGTTTTGGATGTGGATGATGATCCATTCTGGGTGAGAAGGCTGTCACTTATGTTGAAGTTTGTTTGTTGGATGGTGGAACAGGGTGGAAAGAGGGTATTTGTGAGCAGGACAACTCATGGAGCATGGATTGCTCGTGTAGAGATACAGGTTCGCACATCTCACAACATAATGTCCAGGATTTGTATCATTTACCCTTTATTTTAAGGCAGATATATTAAATAGATCTCAGTTCAATTTGTCGGCTCCTTTGGTCATGGTCTGATCACATTGTGAGGTGAAAGTGTGGTTGAGTCCTTTCTTTTGCATTGTGTACTGTGACATAAAAGAGTATGGGAAAAGCCATTTATATGCAGGTTCTCACTGAAAAACACAAAATACAACAAGTTTGTGCATTCTATTATGAACAATAGGGTAATTCCATGATATATGAGGAGCATACCTTCATTGGTAGGCATCTACATGCCTTTTGCCTGTGTACTTAGTTAATGAATATCTATGATGAGTA
Organism: Megalops cyprinoides; assembly: GCF_013368585.1. Lineage (NCBI taxonomy): Eukaryota > Metazoa > Chordata > Actinopteri > Elopiformes > Megalopidae > Megalops > Megalops cyprinoides. The sequence goes on from NC_050595.1 coordinate 32,284,407, forward strand.
ACATGTCTGTTCTTTAGACTGACAAATCCTAAAACAATGTGATTCATTTTATTATTATTAACAGTATAGATCATCATATTTCTACTTTTGAGATGATTAAAGAAAAGAAATCTCTAGGGCACTTTTAAACCAAGGTCCTGGCTGAGAGTGGATACTGTGACACTTATCACAAAGAGCAGGGGTGCTTTCTTGTGTCCTGGCTACATTCCCAATCTGGCTCTTTCAACCTGACCATTTAATCATCCCCCTGGTTTAATTGACTAAATAAATCCTTGTCTCTCCACCTCAGCTGATATGTGGCGAGCTTTCTGGCGCACGTCTGTTGTACATGGCAATGATTCAGCTTCTCTATACAAATATAATTTACTATAATACAATTTATTATTATCTACAAGAACTTCAAATGTTTGTGTCATTTATGGATACACTGACACAACATGTCTGCTTTGGTTTCTTTTCAACTCATCTTGTTTCAAGTGGATCGTTATTGCATGTAAGATATAATTGCATTGTAGCTGTGAAATCAGTGGACATAGCCTGACTCATGCAGTACGGATTAGAATCACGCTAAGGAGATAGAGAGCCAGGATGTCTGACAGTAGTTACTATAGGGATGAAGACTTTCTCACATTCAGATCTAATCACAATTCACCAGCCTGTGTTCAATGGCCATTTATTGCTTCTCTAGACATTAACAACATGTTGGGTTTCAAGAAACCTAGGACAGCAGCATCATGCTGTTTTTAAGCATGGCTGAACTGATGTCATGTCTTTATTATATGGTGCACAATTTGTAACATTTTGTGATTCTCTCCATGGAATTCTCCTTGAATATTCTAAACACTGACCGTGCATATTTAATGATATAAATATAATGTAATAAGTGATTTTACCAATCTGAGCAGTCAGATTTCACCATCCTCTGAAAATAATCATAATTTTGCAGTTTGCTGAGCTGTCCTATATACTAAACACAAGGCAGATTACATAGCCTGAATCTGTTTTCCAAATGCGAACACTGATTTTTACAAACTAAATGTAACCCCAGTATAGTGCTGATGCTGGGAACAAGCTAAGATAGTCACCATCAATCAGCTAAAGTAGCTAAAGCTATGATTTTCCTTGTCACTAATACACAGGACCTGCAGTACTGCAGTCAACCGAAAGTAGTTACATTTTGCTTTTATTTGTGAAATATTAGAGCTGTTTAGATCAGGACATAGTTCAAGTCTTCCTCTCTCAAAACCTTGGCAACTAACTGTACAGTGCATCAAAGAGGAACCTAAGTATGTTGATAAACTGACAAACACTGACAGTTCCTCAAAGGCTGGAGGAGACAAAGGGGACCCTGAGGCAGCATGTGCTGTGTGGTGCTGCATTGTTTGTGTAAAAGGAGCCCCCAGCAATGGACACCATGGCAGAAATTTGATTCCATACCAAATTAGACTGGAGTTTCCTGGGGCAGTTTCTATGCAAATGTGATGAGGTTGCATGGGAGGGCCTGTATCTGTCGTTGACTTCCTCAATGATGGGCATGGGTCCTCTGCAATGCGACGTGCCAAGGCCCAGTGGTCCTCTGTTACTGAACCTATGTATGCCCAAGCACAGCAGAGCATACCTATGGTGGCTCTATGAGCAAATGAAACCCAGAGGGTGTCTGACTGGAAATACAATAGTGGGAAATTACAGCATTCTGCCCCAGAATGTGTATTCCACCAGGCATAATCTAATTTGAATAGCCGCGGCATCCTAAAGGGCTTGAGATCATAGAGACCCCTACAGGATGGTCTACACCCCTGTCGACACCTTAACAATTTGGTCAAGCGAGGTGGCAAACAATTATAGAGTGGGACCGGTAGAGGGGAATTGGGAGCCCTCTCAGACAAAGGGGTATCTGGGCTTATTCAAACAATGGAATCCTGGCTTTCTCAAAACCGACGCTGTGACTTCATTATCATACAGGCAACAGGTTCGGTCCGCTCACATCAAGAGCGTAACCTAAAAAAACACATCATTCCGATTTCATTATCATACAGGTGACAGGTCTGGTTCATTTACATTAAGAACAACATAAACTGTATATATGGAAATTAGTCTGAACAATTGGGGTTCAATTTTGACTTCACTGAACCCAGAGTGCGTTGGACGTATTTCTGACAACTGCTGTTCCTTTAAATAAAGAAGTCTTTTTCACAAAGATCGGAATTGCGCTTTGTTTTTCCCTTACAGATTTTATGAATCAACCTTTTCTGAATCATCTTTTAACGTAATTCCATAGTTACTCTGTTGTCATGTCTACTGTCACTTCAGGATGTTTTGCAAGTGGGTTTTTGGGAATGCATTGTGGGCCTGCACTTTATAAACAAATAATCCGGCTGCAAATAGCTTGTGGAAGGCCATATCTTCTTTCTGTGTTGAAAAATTCTGTGAAAACTTCAATATCAAAAAGCGGAGAATTCCGTGTCAGTAATTATGTTGGGGCGAAAAGCTTCCTGTCTGTCTAAGCGGTCACAGCAACCATATTTATTTGACCATGATGTGAATGTTTAGCTTTTTCACTCAGCCACCATGAGGATTTAGAAAAGAAGGCCTCATCAGAGCCACTTAAGTGCCTCTTCTGTCGCAATCACACTGACACATTCCCCTGAGTTTCCAATAGCATCAGCGTTAGGCGGACTTATCATGAGAGAAAAAAAAACAAACTGTGCCAGCGCTGAATGAGTGCAGGGGTGGGCTGCTGAGTGGGGTTCAGGCTGAAGTGGCGCCGCTTTTGAACAGCAAGGCCGCACTTCCGTGGCCTCATCCAAACCCTGCGCAAAGACAGGCGCTGAGAGCACAAAGAGCAGGAGCCAGCGTAAACACCTCGGCGCTCGCGCGAAGGCCATCCAAAGAAAGGAGTTATTGTGCGCCGAGTTTTTCCAGAGTGTCTCTATTCATGCAGCACGCGGTGCGAAAATCTGAGCGGGCAAGGCAAGTTTGTGCACACAAGCCATTCAGAGGGCTGTGTGTGAGTGGCAGGGGTATAATCATGCATTGTCACCATAAGTAGCCCTCACACGCCTGTCATAGCCTGCCTTCAAGGCATCAGACTGGGAGGGAGAGAGCGACGCACACAACACCCTGGAACACGCCATCGAGTCATAATTTGTTTGACATTTTTCATTGTATGTAATTACTATTCACTTACTAATGGGGCATGCTGCATCCTTAATGATGGAAAATGTCAAGAGTGGTTTTTCTGGGGGAAGTTTGCTGCAATCACTTGCTTTGTAAAGAAAATATAAACTTCTTTTCTTCACCTGAGGAGCACAAAAGCAAGGTATTGAAGCAATTATTGTGGCATCTCCGTTGTGTTCAACATGTGCTTTGCTGCACAATGTCTGATCCAAACACATAATTCCTTCTCCAGTCTAATTTAAAGGTTAATGACATTGCACCATTTCAGCCAAAGTAAAATGTCATTTATAAGTCCCAAATGTGTTAATCCTCTCTTTCATTAAACCTTTTTAATTTCTGTAATAGCCCAATCTAACCATTTTTCTAAATATCTATTAAACAAGACCACAGCAATTTTGTGATGTGACCTGAACAAAAAATACACAAGGGAAGTGATCAAAAACTGTAATAAAACTGTAAAAAACTAAAATGAAATCTAAGTGATCAAGTGACAGAAAAAATGGTAAATTAGTCTCCTTGAACCTTGAAAAAATTTACGCCATTAGTACAGCAAGTTTGTTTTCATTTTCATCAGTGAATTGTTACCTCCTTGTTCCTCAAGCTAAACCATTTCTCCCAAAGCAGATGGTTAGAAGATGAAGACTTCCAAAGGAATAAAAGCAAATGAGACACTTGACCAATGACTGGGGCATTGTATCAACATATGCACAAAGTAGTCAGAGTATCAAATAAGATTCATGAAGGCTGTCTTACCTTTTCAAAAATGACCTGAATGAAAAAGTGTTTCCACCAGAATATAAAGAAATTACTTTAAAAAAGGAGTAATTACAAAGATATGTAAAGCAGCCTTAGAGAAACCAATGAGAGGTAACTTTGAAACCACAGTGAACAAAAGTTTCTCTCTGACACATTTAAAGATATTGTACCCGATGCAGACCTCTTCACAGGGAGAGAGGTCACACGGTTTCTCAGCCCACCATAACATTCTGTTGGAAATAAGACTGAAGCACTGTGCACTTGAAGCTCTGGCACAGAAATCGATAATGTGCAATTAAACACAAAGCAAAGTCCCTGGAGCTGGGAGAAATTTGCTATGTATTAAATTCAACCCCCCACTCCTGCCCAAAGCCTATTCCTGGGGTCTGATTTTCCTGTCCCTCTCAAACTAATCTGACTTGAGCATGTACACGACCACCTAAACCCATTGTAGAGTTAACTCGGGGATTCAGGAGTCCTTCCTATTGATCTATTGCAGGGTCCATTGACAACAAGCTATTAAAGCAACATAACTAGAGGACAGAGTGGTCCTTTCTTTGGAAAAAAAAAAAAAAACAAGACTGTATTGTCCTACTTCTCTCACAAAGTGGGGCTATGTGATGTTCAGTGCTCTAAAACATGCCATTCCAGGTTATTTCTGTTGAAAAAGGTGACATATAGTTTTGTTGATTGTCATCTGTTTCTTTTTTTTGATGGTGGAGATTTCCTCAATAAGTTCGTGACACAAGAAGAAAGGACATGATTGGCTCCCCTCACTTCTTTCCGGCAGCTGCAGTCAGCTGTCAGAACCAAAGTCCAGGTCATGTGTGTGCCCTTATTAACAACGTAACTCCTCTTTCCATAATTATATATTCAAAATAAAATGAAATAAACTGAATGTGGAAACGGTTGGAAACAGTGTGTGTAGAGAAGCTGGGTGACACTTCTCCATAAATGAGCCAGAAACCTGACTAAAGTGCTAGCTGTTATTAAGCCTACTATTTATTTTTTCCACTTTGATTATCAACTGTCAGCTTATATCATTGAATAAGGGGGATGGTTGGGTTCTGGGCATCTAGGAAGCATCTGTTATATGCAATTTGGACCACTGGGAAATACCTGCTTAAAGTTTGCAATTTTGATCAAAATTTTCCAAAAACAGTAATTATAGCAATAACACTACTGCTATAGCTGCTACTATTATTACAACTGCTAGCTCTGCTACAAATGTTACAACTACTACAACCACAGCTAACACTACTGAGACTGGAATTTCAAAATGGACTCAATTCATGGCAGGAGCTTGCATAAGTTTCATCTGAACATCACATCAATTCTACATCACAGACTAGTTAATTAATGACATTCTTTAAAAACTGAGAGCACCATGTCCTCCCATCCGCCCCTAAATCTACGCTCTTGTGTGCTGATGATTTGCTATTTGGAACACTTGTAAACCAATAGAAGTGAGTTTGCATGCAAAAAGTATGCTTCTGATACAGACTGGCTGTTGTTGTCTGTGGGCTTGAGGCTTGGGAAGTTTGTGTGAAAACATGTCCTCACCCCTTCCCCCACCTCCATCTTTCTCTTATCTGTTTGTTTCCACTGATTTATTTTCTTACCCGATGCTCTTTGGCTCAGCGGTTTGTCTTCCTGAGCGTGTGGTGTAGGCTGTGTGTCCTTACAAATTGCCATGTTTAAACACTTTTGTCTTTACCACATAGCAAGATTAATGAGAGCGTGTCGGTGCCAGCTCTCTGCTGTCACCCATTACAGCTCCAGTTCAAAAGTGAATCAGACACACAATCACCAATGCATGAATCAAAAGTAACCTTTTACTCTGTTAGGCATGACCCTGTGCTTTCATACTGGCTAAGAAATTCTCTCTGTAAGCCTCAATCTTCCCACATAAACACATGATGTCCAAGGCTCAAATAATAGGGCCTTTCTCTTGCTGTGCTGTGTCACACTCATTTAAATAGGCATGCATATAGGGGCAGACAGGCAGGTGTCTCTCTCACATGTGAGAGCACTGATTGATATGAAACAAATGGAATAATGAGTGTGATTTAGTGGATAGAATGCTGATCTGGAGGGGCAATGCTAAATGACATGTGTACAAACATTCATTTCTTTAGAGAGTTTTTTCTTTGATGCTTAGTTACCACAGGATAACTAAAAGAAATGAGATATGCCTTTATCTGTTGTATATGCTACATTGTTATCCAATGTCAGTTGTATCAGCAGGGAGCTGTTGGAAATGATAACCTATATTGAACATACCCTGAATTTATATCTGGTAACTAAATCTGATATTTGTACAATTTTCATCAATAAGAATCACACATGCACTATCCCAACATGTTCAAGATTTTGTATTGCATCTTTCTACAACAGGCGTTCTTTGTGAAAGCATTAACCGTACAGTGAAGGACTCATGCAGGACTAAGTAGAAAATGGACCAGTCCCATGTTATAAATATTTACAAGACCAACAATCAATTTTAGAGGAGATACAAGGAAAATGTCTGTAACTATAGAGTTGTGATCCAATCAGAAGAGTCTCCTGGCACTGTACTTTCTGAGGTGGAATGCTTACTGCTGGCAGAATTCATACATCCCTTTTAGTATGCTTTCCAAATATTTATATTCACTGTGTTATATGGCATAATAATGGATTTTACAGTTCCTGAAATACATGTTTGAAAATGGCTACAGATGAGGCACATTGAACGTTGTGAAAGTCAGACTGTCAGTGTACATGCACAGACTCAAATGCAGACCAGGCGTACTCAGGTTCCAAGTAGTTTTATTGGAATCGCAGGGCAAGTTCATGGTGGCAGTACAGGCAGGGTCAAAAAACCAGGAAAGCAGTCCGAGGCAGAACAGGGAGCGGGGATGAAAACAGGAACAGGCTGGGTTAAAACCGGGAAGGCAGGCAGATCAGGCAACCAAGGCAGGATGGCAGGCAGAAGTCGGTACAGGATCAGCAACACAAGTAACAAGGCAGGCCCATAACAGAGAAAACACTGAGACAAACTGGCAACAAGCCAAAGCAGGGAATATAAAGGGCTGGGCTGACGAGGAGATGGGATGCAGGTGGGCAGGCAGGCAGGTGGAGGCGATCAGGAAATCAGGTGGGCAGGGACAGGGCGGAGAGCAGGGCAGGGCTGGAACACATGGGAACTGTAAACAATTGAACAATTGCACATGGACGACACTGACAGACAGGGAGAAACACCAAAACAAAAGCTAGGGGGCCGAAGTACTGACACAGGGTAAGTGAATGCCAAAAACACCAGAGGGTTATGTGTTTACCGCTTTTTATTGGCAGTAATACAATAGCTGATACCCACCCATACTTAAGTTGCTGACATTTAGAAAAACTCCAAGACACAAAATAATGAAAAAATATGATGATTACATATTTTGTATTGGCTGTTTAAATGAAACATGTTGCAGCAGTAAAATTAGGACTGTCCAAAAACTTTGAGACTTATTTCAAGTTCACAATAAATAATGTAAAATGTTTCATGATTATAAAGGCCACCATAGTAAATGGTAAATGGTAAATAGTTATATTTCAACAAACCCTTCTGTGCATAATAGCAACTGAAATGGCAAGCTGATGTACTCACTCATTATTTTCCCATTTTGCTCTGTGTGAGAGAAATCTTCAGATCATCAGGGATTGTCTGTGATGCTCAACAGGAAAACACCACACAGTGACAGTGCAGGCATATAGTAAAGCCCCCCCCCCCCCCAAAAAAAAAGAAGAAACAAAAACGCAAATACCATACTGGCCCAAATATCAGGTAGGACTTGCTCCTAGTACATACTTTTGAAGATACATGTGTATATTCAAAACTGTACTATACAATATAGGACCAATATTCATGGACAAGCCAAAACTGATAACTCTACAGCTAAAGTGGCAAAAGTTGTCCATGTGCCAGTGTCATGCTGGTGGATAGGATGCAAATTCTGTTGTAGGAGGTTAGCTACCACAGTGGTGGGAAAATAGGTAGGCCTATATGCAGTTACCATATCTAAAAAGTAAAACAAAAGCTGGGTAATTATCCAAGCTATGATGCAAAATGAGGACAACTCAAATCTAAGTTTTAAATATGTATGTAATATCCCATGCCATTCGTTAAGCAGAGAACAATTATTCATTTATTTTCATAAGCAATAAAAGGAGATAATGTGAAATAATTTTGATCAGCAAATTCCACAAACTACCCCACAGCAACTGAAGTCTCATACATATCCACATATATGCACTTTTGTATGTCACTTTGGATAAAAGCGTCTGCTAAATGAATAAATGTAAATTTAAATATACCATAATTTATTTTGCCATCTCTGTCTGTGTCTGGATGGAACAGCCTGTGCCATGCATGCTGGAAACTGGAGGTAGACAGGAGCAATGGTAAAGATTTTGAGAATTAAAGGTCATGATTCATGATAATCACATCAAACCTGTACTGCTAAAACAATATGCAGGCTCTTAAAATAACATGAGCCTGTGGTGCAGTCTGTGTATGGTATTTTTTGTACTCCAATATAAAGAATAGCATTTGGTTTTGCAAACCATTATAGCCTTAGATTTATATAATATTAATACTTTATGTTATTATTTTTATCATCATTATTATTACTGCATCAAAATGATTATTTCTTATCATTGACATTATTATTTGCTACAGCAGCATGACTTCACCCCCCCAGCCTGTTGTTAAGTGGGTGGGTGTAGGGGGAACTCTCATGGAGGAAAAAAAACATGTTTGATTGAGTGAAATGGAGAGTGATTACATGCTACTGTTGCTGACGTTCCTGACGGTATAGTGTGTTATTGTGTTAAAGAGAAAAAAGATAAAAGAATAATCAAGGTTCCATTATTGTACCCTGTTTTGAACCCCATCCTCTTAGGAATTGGAGTGGACTCAAGGAAGTTAATATTAGGGCTGCAGCGGTATAGAAATTTCCTTACCACAGTATTCTAAGAATGCTACCCTGCGGTTTGTGGTAATACCGCAACCTAACCCCCCTGTGTTTAATTATTCATTCATTTGATGTTACTTGTCCCTCAATATTTCATATCATATAGCTGTACTATCGCTACCACAATCACTACTATCGCTACTATTACCACTATAGGCCTAAAAGCATTGAAAAAAACTGCTTTGTTGTTTCTTGTTTTTTTAAAGATTACAATTATTTTTGTGTTATTGTAAATAGGCTAATTCAGGCTTGAATTTTATATAAAAAAACTAGGCCACCCCCTATTTTGACTAAGGAACTGTTACACCAAATAGCTAACCATCACAGACTTGTTCATAGCTTGTTCGCAATAACCAACAAGGGATTTAATTTACCAGAATTGGCGGCACTAGGTCCATAGGCGTCATTTACGCTGGGAACGCTGGGGACATCACTTTTTGTCATGGCCCATTTCGTCACCACCACTTTAAAAAGGTGTGAACACATCAAACCTGTCGTTGTCCCCAGAACTTTTCAAAACAAACTGACGCCCGACATGCTCTCAGACGGCCACTATTTTAAAATAGGCTATAGAAATTACTCACAGTTTTTAATTCCTTATGCTCAGCAGCTGCTGGCAATTTCAAATGTAGCAGTGTAACAGAAGCAGAAAATATTTGTATTAAACACCAAATATGCGTAACCTAAACAGTGATACAGTCATTTGGTGCACAAACATCGTTTCTACTGTTTTATTGCTTTCAAAAGACAAAAATCCATCCATCCACCTAGGCTAATTGTACTAGTTTACTCATGGCGTGCATTTCAAACACCATATAAATGCTGAATATTTGGTTGATTAACTTAAAACTAAAGAAACAGTTATTACACACATTTAAAAGCAGTTTACGTGATTATTGTTACGCATTATAATTAATAAACATGGGTATAGACAGGGGTTATTAGTGTGATCACACTAGTGTGATCACACTAGTGTGAGCACAGTATTGTTATCCGATAGTTTTATTCTTCTTTTTCTTTTTCTTATTCCACCAAATTTTGTCCCACTTCTCCTCCCACAGTTTTCGAGATATTGACCCCAAACCAACTGTAACCCGTCCGGTCTGACCCTGATCGGGTTGCATGTATACAGCTAAGCCGTACCCGCACTCATTCTCCAGTTTTTGTCATTGTCACCTTTTCACTGCAGGGTTGCAATCACACTCTGCATTTTCTTCAGGAAATGCACTTTTCTAGTCATACATTGAATGTTTTCCTCCATAACATTATTTGTTGACAGTTGCAGTTACTCACTATTTGTCAACACCAGACTCGCAAACCTCTTCTTCTCAGTGTCAGGCCTCTCGATTGATTTGAATGGTCAGTCAACCAGAAGGTTACAATGATGTGCTGCGCTTGCTAAATGTTATGTTTATGTTCAGTGCAGAGTTCTGGGCATTTTAGAATCATTTTCTTGTTGTGGAGAGATTTAAAAAAACGTGTGTACTGTGGACATGATCCTTTTCAAAACTGATAGAAAAAAGTTAGTTTTCAAAAATATCCGGATATGTGTGGACAAGGCCACAGACCAAGCCAAAAGCTACATGAGGATGGCAGCACTCTCAGATAAGGGGAAAAAAAGCTGTTATGACGGTAATGGTGGTGAATGGCTCAACACCACGGTACACCTCCTAATATCGCGGTATGGCGGTGATGCGGTTATTGTTGCAGCCCTAGTTAATATGGCTCCAAACCAAAGTAAAGGTTACACCATGAAAATAGGTTTCAGTGTTAGCATAAATGTTTCATCTCCTGTATGAAAATAATGATTTGGCTATCAAGGCTTCATCAAGGCTTCATGTGTTCTAGCTACTTGTTTGCTACTTAGCCTCCTAGCAACATTGGAATTTCTGTTGTACCATGTGATTGTATTCATACCTTGTGTTGATAAGGAGGACGTGGTCTATTTATGTTTCCTAAAAAACATCATGCAGAAAAATTCAGAAAGAAGTAAAACATGTAAAGGCAAAAATCTTCATTAACGCTACCTCTTTCCCATTCACATTAATTCCTTGTCCAAATGAGTTTGTCATAGTGTGTCATCCCTGGATGTGGCAACCACTGACCCTCATTAACATTTGTGGCCTTCCCTCAAGCCTTTGCCTGATTGTTGCTGTTGTGTTTGGGGGGTTATTGTTCTGGGGTGGGGTTGGATTGTTGTTGAGTGGAATTGTTGTCTGTGTGTTCCCCACTCTCCCCGAGTACTTAACTCTGTGTATGCACACACGCGTGTGAGTGTGTGTGTGTGTGTGTGTGTGTGTGCAGCAGGGACATGCATATCTTCATGCTATTGTTGCCGAGGCAATGGCCCGTTTTCCCTCTTTTGGTCAACTGCCCCTCTGAAGGATTTTGATAGCTGGGATTAGCCATTCGTAGCACTAGTACATTCTTTCTTGAAGTTAGACCAAATTAAATCGCCATATTATTTTAGTTAAAGCTATTAGTTATGTGCACACAGGATCAGCGGTACATGCGTGTGAGTTTCATCATAGTTGTTGTCGACAAGAGCGCTTCTCACAGTGTCATCATTGTCATGTGTGGGGAAAATCATGCTCAATTATTGAACTGTTTTTGTTATTTAGAATTAATTTACACATTTTGCCACAATCTGACATGTATCTTAGCAACACTGCTGTGTGTGTATGTGTGTGTGTGTGTTGGGGGGGTGCCCCCCTTTTTGATAGAGCCACTGCCCCTCTGAACACCTGTACACATCACTGGTGTGCAGCACATTCCAAGACCTCAGAGAAGCCAGCAGAAGAGTCTCAGATGGAGATAGAGGATGGAGGATGGAAATGGAAGCACTGACTATGTTTTCATGATCAAAGAAAGCACTGATATAAGCTGAAACCAGTTCTTTCATTTCTGAAACAGTGCAATTTCATGGTGGAGCGATAGATTCGTATTTGTTCTGTTGCAGATATAACGCCATTCAATATGTACTCAACACCTGGGCTCAGTATGTATTTAGTACTTGGGCCTTCCTAAATAATTGAAGATTAATAGCTATCTGTGCCTGAATTATTTCTTGTAATAAACAATTCATTTAAAGAAGTGGGATATGACACAGCACTTGGAACATAGGCCACTATGATTCCATGCCATGGAATCAGTATGCTATGCTGCATTAACTACAAATTCCACTGGACCTTCCAAGGTTCAAATTGAAAGAGCTCTAAGTGTATTTTTCCTGCAATGCTGCAAGCGGGTATTGCTTTGAGTCCATTATATTTGCTTATGAACACCAGAAGAAATGAGGGAGGAACAAACACACCTGTTCATGCAATTCACTGGCATCACTCAGGAAAAGGGCAAAAACCCCCCCAAAATGTTCATGTTCTCCCACTCAGTATCTGTAAGGTGAGAAGCATATTTTTGTCGTGGAGAGCATGACTGATGTCCGTTCAGCGATTGGGCCCTAATAGAGGTTTGTTTTTTTTCTGACAGTGGTGTGTAATAAATGACCTTGAGCACATATGGTTTCTCAGAGGGCTCCAGCATTCTCCCACCTCTCACGAGCACCCCAAGGAAATTAAATGCCTTGTGTCGTATTTTTTAGCAAACCTTGTTTCTTTCCTTTTTTCTCCCTGTGCTGTTCTGTGGCTTGCTATGAAGAATTTGATACAGGGATGGAAGCTAAACCTCAGCGAGTAAATGAAATATTGATCCATGCCTGCCTGGCCTTGCCTTCACCTTGTCCCAATGCTGTGAGTTACTGACTTTTCCGTTTTGGTTGTAATAGGAATTATTACAGGAGGCCTTTGCGAGTAATTACTTGGCACGGCAAAAAGGAGGGACCCATCATACATTTCTGTAAAGACGTTATTTACCGTGCAACCCCCCGACTTCCAGCCTGTTTTTGGCCCTGTCTATCTGAACCGTGATTCAATTCTTTTAACCATCATTAATCATCTGTGTTGTCGGGGGAAGTTTTTCAAAAGCATTAGGTGCACAGAGCTGCACCTTCTGAAAGTATGGAGGAAAGGCGAGAAGGGGAAAAATGTCTGCTACAGTGGGTAGGAAAAAATGAATAAAGGATTGTAAATATCAAATTACGATAGGCTGCCGGGTTGATGTATTTGGGAGTCGGCTCAGGTAGAAGTGGCCGTTTGTTTGTTTGATAGATTCCGCGTGGCGGGGCCGGCTGTGGCAACCTTGCCGTGCCTGCGTGTGGGTGCATGCATGTGTGTGTGTGTGTGTATGTGTGAGTGTGTTGCAGTGGAGGTCACTGCTGATAGTGGAGCAGAGGAACAGTGGTGATTCATTAGGAGAGCGCGGCCCTGTCTGCCTCCTGATGCAGCTGGGGGTGCATCAATAACAGGGCCCTGATCAGCACCAGGATGGCTGATTAGAGGAAACAAAGTGTCCCTTCCTGTGGTGGATTAGGGGCTGGAATTGATCTCCCCCTGCCCAGTGTCCCTATCACCTCACCTCCTTCCGAGGAGAGAAACGTCCCTGCATGCAGGGTGGTGTTACTGAAAAGCAGAAACCAGGTTGGACAGTCTTACTGCACAAATCAAATCATCAATAAAGTCCTCTCTTCCTCTGTGATTGCAGCTGGCTTGCACCTATGGCCAAGAGCTTTCTGTGAATCTCTTGCTCTATGTGTATATTCCAACACAACAAATCTACCTACCTAATCTACCTGCTATATCCATCTGTGAGGTGCCTTTTTGCAGTGACTTGACACTGTATGCCCCATAAATTCATCTACCCCTGGGATGGGGCTGCAGTGGAACTGGTATCCTCTTATCTCTGTGGTAATTGCTTTACAAAGGGTGGCAGTGGCTCAGGAGATAGAGCAGTCGACCAGGGATTGGAATGTCCCTGGTTTGAATCTGGCTCATCCTGGCAGAGTGTCGAAGTGTCCTTGAGCAAGACACTGAACCCCCAACAGCTCCCAGTGGCCAGTTGGTAAGCCTGTATAGCAGCCTCTGCCACTGGTAGGTAGATGTGAGGCATATAACTGTAAAGTGCTTTGAGTACTCAAATGAGTAGAAAAGTGCTATATAAATGCAGTCCATTTACCATTTACAAAGTTCCTCTGCCTTGGCAAGACCTCAGTCTTTACAGTGTGGTTTGACTGTGTATTTACTCTCGGTGATATCTATCTAGTCATTACCATTAATAGCTGGAGCCTGCATTTAAGCCATCTCTGAGGCTTAAATATAAGTCAGATTCATTCAGAGAGGGAGGGGGAGGGGAGAGAGAGAAAAAGGGTGGGGGTGGGGGGGGGGGACAGAGAGGAAGAGGGAGAAAGAGCATTTAACTTTGCCCCTGGTGTATGCTGGGATCTTTAGCAGGACTGCCTGCCTCCCTCCAGCATCGCAAACATCCTCTGTTATTTTTCAAGATGAGCTGGAGCCCTTCCAGGGTGTACCTTCTAACAAGATCAAGTACACTCTTCATAGATTATATTACCCTGTCCAATTAAATTACATCTACATTTCTGGAGTTTAAGAACTTGTTGAGGCTTTGACCTTGCTAGGAGGAGGATTTTGAACATGCACCCCAAAGCAGGGGCTAAAAATGAGAAAGAGAAGAAAATCAATACGGCAGGAAAGCGAGGATAAAGGCTGAATGGCAGGCTTTGGAGGGAAAAAGGGGTGGAGCAGCAGCACAACACTGAGTTGAAGTGCATGAAGGAAGTCTGAATTTCGAGGGAAAAACTGCCAGTCTAATTTCTCCTGAGACAGAAAGATGTGGTCTCACTTCCAAGAGAAACTCTACATTTATGGCACTTATCCACCTCTCCTTACAATCCTTACAGTATATGCAGTTGCAGTGGGCTTTTACTGTTAGGCAGCAGTTGAAGCTCAGCTTAAATATTCAATCAAAATTATTCATTGAACCTTACTGCATATATTGTGATGGTCATTGGCACAAGGAAATAGAACCTCTAGATTAGATGACTACTAGATTTCTTCTGTGCTCTAGATGGTTCTTTTTATGCTTTTCTCCCATTTTCCATCTAATTTCACCTCATTCACCAGCTGTACACAAGGCTCATCTCTATGCTCCAGGAGTGAGGCATGTGCCAATCTCTGATAGGCTCAGACGCAGCCAGTGCCTGCCTTTCATGCTTCAAATCCCACAGTAGAGCAGGTGCTGACTGGAGGATGGGCACGTCCCCACAGATGTCACTGAGAATGCCCAGTTGTGTCATAGATATCATGCTGTAGCTGCTACCCACCGCAGCAATCTGGTAGGGTGAGGTGAACATGTTCCTTTATCTGAAACACTTGATTCCAGCCACAGCTTCTTCCAAGCTTGCGCAGAGGAGGAGACTTCATGCACAATTTCATACAGACACTTAGTGGGTGGCTGACCTTCCAGTGGGGGTTGCTGATGAACAGGAAAGACAAACCCTGGCCTACTCTCCCCTCTATCCTTAATGATATGGCTGGGATTGAACCCATACCGTAGGGCTCAGTCCCGAACTTGAAACAAACACTTTAACTGACTTAGCCAATCAGGAACCCAGTATACAGTAGTTCTAATCAAACAAAATAACCTTTGTTATTAGTTAGGGACTTCAGACACTATTAGCCTCTTCCAAATGTATCCTTCCATGGTGACTGATTAACATTGTCTCAAAGCATGTAGATTCATGTCAATCAATCAATCAAAATTGTCACAAAGCACTGAACACATGCATTAATAATGCATAATGCATTATTCCCTGAACCCTGGACAAGATGGTTGAGAGACTCATGGAAACCAGTAGGGACATTGGGACATCATGTAAAAGGCATCAGTTCATTTTTTTAGTATTATATATTTTAGTGGATAACTATGGATGAGGCTTGTAAGTGTGTGTGAGTGAACATTTGTTTAGGGTGGCATTGATGTGTAGTGGTAAGGAACAGGGGTACCCCCACTGAAGTACTGCTGTTGTACCCTTGGATAAGTCTGTAACCCACAATTGCCACAGTAAATATCCAGCTGTACAAATGGATAAAACCTGCATGTATGTAAGTTGCTCTGGATAAGAGCGTCTGCTAAATGACAATGATGTAATGGAATGTGATTGGCCTGGCATTCAATAGAATGAATTATCCCTAATTAGGGTGAGAAGGATGTGGTGAGAAGGTTTGAAGTGAACAGTGATTAATGATGAAAGCAATAAAAATAATGATGTTTTAATAAATAAAACCATTTGCTAGTGAAATGTTTCAAGTACATGACTTACCACTCCAGGATGATGCAGCAGTATGGCCGCCAAAGACACCCCTCTTGAAGTTTCAACATATTTAAGTCAGCCATGCATTAGAGGATTCTGATCTCTTGACTTTTTGGCAAGGGAAGGTGAAAGAATTTCCCACACTTGACCAAACTAGTCCTCAAGTATCTGGCCATACATGCATCTTCTGCCCTTGTTGGGAAACTGTTGATTGTTGCAGGCAGTTGTGTTGCAGTTTCTAGACCTGGGCATTTAACATACATTGTGAGAACTCATTTTAATCAGATCCAGTGATCTAGGAGATTGCTACTGTGCCTGTATTCTTTGCTGTAGACTTAAGCATTGTAACTTGTCTGACCTTGGGAAATATTATTGTGTCTGTGTATAGTGTGGTTTCAAAGGAGGCAATAAAACAAAACTTTACTTGTTTTAAGTTTTCTTTTCTGTCATAACAGGGTAAATTATTTTGCACTAACACTTCTATTTCTCCAAAATAACATCCAAAAATGGTAAAACTACATTGATCAAATAACTTATACTTATACAAATATATACATTATTGTATCTTATTTAAAAAACCTTTGCAATTAAGATTTGAAATGAGATTTAGATCAGTTATATAAAAGGTAAAGTAAGTATTTGTGGGATCTGCCAATGGGCTTGAGTTAAGAGACATAAGACAGTTTAAACTGAAGGAGTGAATATTCTAGAGAAGGAGCTGATTTGAGGGAGTTATATTGGGAGAATATTGAATTGGGAATTGTGTTTGAATTGAATTGACTTAAAATTGGAAATAAGAGGAATTGAATTGACCCTGAAGAAAAAGAACTGGTCTGAAACTGGAATTGAATTGATGGAATTTACAGGGAGATAGACTTAACTTGAACTGAATTTTGTGGAATTGATCCCAATCCTGCTCACTACAGTATGCTGTTGCTGTCAGACATTCATGCACATTCAACATTCCTGCATTCACAGTGTACCTGATATAAGCAAAGTTATACTGATGTAATCTGTACAATGACACTTTGGCAGGGGTTATACAAAGCCTATCGAATTGTTTGGTTCCCCGTTTAAATTCATGTTTTCAAGTGTTGGGAAACAGTGGACTGAACTACAGTTATAAATAAAAAATGTGAGTAAATAATCTAAGCACTGCACAATGAAGAACATCCAGTCACACACTTTAATGCATTTTATGACTGTAATACAGCTTAATGGCCATGATATGACCCGTATTTTTGGGTGCTGGAATGGGAGGCTTGTTTTGGGAAGAAAAGTATTTCTCCATATAGTAAAATATTTCTATATGTAAAATAACTTCCAGAGGAGGGCTAATGAATATTTCTCTTTGTGTGAAACTTAAAATAACCAGCTTGGATTTTCTAGAAGATGTTTGGAGGGATAAGGAAGCATTGATAAAGAGCAGAGGAATTAACGGCCAGGCATGGTTTATGACCCACTACAGTTTGATCATCACTGTCAAAATGGTTCCTTTTAGTGCTGATAAGTACTAAACCTGTCCAGACTGTACCACTCGAAAAACCCTCATGTGTCCAACAGGGCTG
The DNA here is from genome assembly GCF_013368585.1 of Megalops cyprinoides. NCBI lineage: Eukaryota > Metazoa > Chordata > Actinopteri > Elopiformes > Megalopidae > Megalops > Megalops cyprinoides. The sequence continues at coordinate 32,302,133 of NC_050595.1, forward strand.
TACAAGACTCCTTCAACACGTGGGGATGCCTTGGTGCGTATGTTGTACCCCCCTCTTGGCGTAATTAATCAGTAGGATCAAAGGCTTGGATAATGAGATTACCCTACGATGGGGCCCTCCAGTCCTGGTGCCAGGCAGGTGAGGATGGTAATGGAGCATATGGAAGCCAGGGCCTTGGGCATCTCTTGAGCACCGTGTCGGGTGTTCTGGGGAATTGGACGGGAATGCACTATGTGTAGTTCCTCAGGCAAGGGCTGGGTGGCTCCTGATGCAGATTGCCATCTTGAAGCAGTTGATCCATCCCCATCACCTCCCTCTCCTCAATGACAAAAAATGTAGATGCCACCTCCCTCCTTCCTTTATTGGCTGCAGCAGCAGGATGGGAGAGTGAAAGAGGCATGGAGGGGGAAGGGATGTGCTATGAGGGAATAGTGCTTTTCTGTCTTTAAAGCATGACCCATCTATCAATGCAGTTTGCTGAGCACCTCCCCTCCGATGAGCATTGATCCAAGAGAAAAATGCGATGCATCTGTAAGTACTCAGCTGACACCCATGCGTGACAGCCCAGGGTGGCCCTGGACACGCCCCAGCATGCTGGACGTGAGAATCCATGAGCACCTCTAGCTGGAGCATCCACTCAGGCTCTCCATTGGACCCTCAAATTACTGCAGTTTAAGAATCCCCATCATTAACACAGGGCAAAAGCCTGGAGCATGCAAGTGTGGAAGTCATGTAGAGTTCATGGGTACAATCATGCCCTATATCTAACTAGCACAGCTTTGGAATTCCCACACAGTCCGCTTGTTTTTGAAGTCATATACTTGAATGGCTGGAGAGGCAGGGACTTTCCCTTCTGGTTCAGGCAGGATGAGGTGCTGAGAAAGAGTGCAGATAAATATTAATATCCTATGCTTTGCCCGTGCTCAAGTTCACATGGTCATGTACAACATGCTCTCTGAGAGCCGCAGCACAAAGATGTGCAGCACAGCTGCCTCTCAGAATGCAATTTGGGTTGACTCATTCCCCTAGCACAGAACTAATCTGGGATGAGTTGATACCAAACAAAAGCAGCTGTTCTCACTGCATGGTACCATGTACCTCTGGTCTCAATTCAGTGTCATTTGATGGCACGCCCTTCAGACTGCATCTGTGAAATAGTGTAATACATGAACTACTGGAAATTAGATGAATAAGTCACTGATTGCAAAAGTGTAGATGTTTCCACTAAGCATTTATCTTGCATTAAGGTTGTTCAACGAATCCCTCTCTCATTTATCAAGATTGGAGGGTTAATTAGTTTCCCTCTCCACCTTTGTAGCAGGAGAGAATCAAAAGAGCTCATGAACTCAAAGATGAGTACATGAATAAAATAACATAAACCACTTTTCACAAGAGCTCATAGTTATTGTAGTTTGGGATGGGAAGGTGAGTGAAAAATTATACTTATACTTACTGATATATTTCTGTAATTTTTTTCTATTCTATCCTTGATAGCCTTCCAGTCATTTCAGAAATGTTTTATCACTCTGTTTTCAAAAGTTGCTTACTCTGACCTATCTAACAGGTATCTGCCTACCATGAAATCAAATCAATGAAAAGTGTGATCCTGCATTTTGATTGGTTGATGAAGTTTATTAGTATTGTAGAAACACCCCTATTAAAAAAATGTCAGAGGTAGTGCAGCAGCTGCATGCATCAAGCTCCATATTGATTTCATCTCCCATCTCCTTTATTCTTCTGCAGCCATTCCAAAGTTCCATTAAGTGACGGCTTGATGTATTGACACAGTATTACATATTAAAGAGACAGACATGCAACACATCCAATTGGCCTGAATGGATATGCATGCTGTGCTGTCAGAGTGCTTTGTTTATAGAAAGATGTGATTCCTGCATCAACATAAATGGACGTTGGTATTGTGTATGTTATCAGTGGCTGTAACATGCCAGGAGTAATGTTGGGTCAGATACATTTATCTTATGTGCCACATTAATAGTCCAGATGGACATCTTGCATGGAGTACTAATTGAGCCAATCACTACAAGTGTGCTTGTTGGATTTCCAGGTGGTGCACCATGGATTTGCCCTTAAGCAAGGCGCTTAACTTGAATTGTTGAATTTAAAAAAAAAAAAAAAAAAAATCCACCATGGCAACTGTTGCTGTCAAAAAATTGTGATGAAAGAAAAGAAAGTAACAATACTGTGGATGAATTTATGATATAACACACACACACACACACACAAAGACAGACACACACACAGACACAGACACACACACACACACACACACACACTATATATATAGAAACAAGTATGAACATAGTGTAGTATATAGTATATACATATAAACAAAGATATGTACAAATAAACAAGTATGTGAATTGGACCTAACTCTCTGTGGAACAAAGCTTGAAAAAATCTCACTGGGGCAGGCACCTGACAGGTATATTGTTCCACATCTATTTAAGAAACCCTGTTAAGTAAAGAGGTTTGCTGGAGTGACAGTAATGGCACTGAGAAATGAATTACCTCATCTGAGAAGAAACTAATAATGACTTAATGAAATATTCAAGTGCAGGAGATAGGAATAAACAGCCTGGTATGGTTTACATTCTTGGGCCCCAGAATTTTACCTGGGTCTTGATCTAATCAGGCAACGTTTATTGCATCCTTATCAGTTTAACTCTCTTGTTAATACAGGTTTTTCACATTATAAAATGTAACATATCTGACTGATATTTAGACTCCTTCCTTCTTATCTTCCACAGTGACTAAAACAGCATGTGTACAAACAAGGGCTGTGTACTAATTCTGCACAAATATAGAAAAGCTAATAAAAGTGCAGCAACACTCACATTATGCGCAGTAACAAACACTTCACAATGGAAAACCATTTACCAAGGGATTAATTCAAGGATGCAAATGCTTGCTCACATGCCAGTGTTGCATTTAGCATTGATATAGGTTTGATTTTTGCCTTCAAATGATTCTTGTGCACAAAAGACAGCTGAAGTTTAATTTGACTGTGGCAAACATCCATGGTGTATCTTTTTCATACAAAATTTATGTCATGTATGTGAGGCACAAAACTGTACACCCAAGCCCAAAAAGCTGAGCAATAGTGCAATTCTGAAGAAATTTATTTAACAATATCTGATGTCTTATTTATTGTTTATCTGCTGCTTGAAATACTATATATTGCATCCCAGTATAATGCACCAAAGGCTGCATGCCCCTAATGAGCTATGAGGTCACTGAGGTCCGGACCTCTGTAATTTTTTTAGAGCTAAGTGCATGCTTAATTCAGTTTAGAATTGTTATTTAGTGTCCGCTGTGTGTGAGAGTTGTGAGAGAGGGCGCGAGCGCAGCCCTTTGCATCATCAGCTGCCCAGTGCTGGCCAGAAGCAGATGGGCTCCCCCTCTGAGCTGGGTTCTGCTCAAGGTTTCTTCCCGTTAACTAGGGAGTTTTTCAGAACAGGTCACAGCTGAAGCCAGCCAAACTGAAGAGGTGAACCACTCTTTGGAGGACAGTAACATTCCTTACACTTGATTCTTGGGTGTCTACCTTTTATCAAATAAGATGCACTTCACAGTACAAGAGTCTTGGCAAAAACATAATAAAACATGCCAAAACAAGGATGAAATGCTAATATTCTGGCATAATGTCAAGACAGGATGGTAGCTATTCACATAAACTGCAAATAAAATTTAAATTTACTAAGGCAAGTTATTTTCATTTCATTTCATTCTACACTCTGCTTAAACCAACACTGGGGGTTAAACGAACTCTCCTTCTACTGAAAAATGTTTGCAATATATATAAGAATAATGTGATTTGCACAACCTTGGAATTTAATGCAGTGCTGTAGATATTTTATGTTGTACTGTGGATGGAGATATTGCACCATAAACTACATTGCAGAGCTGACTATTGTGAAAGCTGTTAGCATATTGTATGTGAAGAGAGGAAGGAGGAATGAAGCATGAACATAGTCCAATACCTTCATCTTCTCTCAGGCAACACAAGACACTAACTGAGGAATCACAGCATTCAGCATCAGATCATTAACACATTCTCCTCTGGAATGTGAGAAATGTCCATATGAGGCTCATCCCTTTTTGTCCATTACTGTGAGAGTGGTGCAGCAGGTTGACGTGTCATAATTTACGGGTGTGACTTGAAGGGGAGTGTGGAGATGAAGCGGGAGGTTGTATATCGTGGCCAGGATGCTTGGCCGTGCTCTCCAGTGGCTGACATTTCGGCGCTCATAGTATGTGATATCTCTACACAGACAGCTTACACTTGTGATAAAAGCAGTGTAACAAGACAGGGGTATTTCAGAGGTCCAAATGCAGGGCACTGATTCTCTGGTTAATGTTCCAATGCATCTCAGTTTCATTTTAAAAGGAAGCAAAACAATACATGGAGTAAGAGTTTGGCAGACACCCTTGCATCATTGTGAGAAGGTCAGTCATCGCAGAGTGAAAAAGAGACCTAACATCTGCACATCACTCACACAGACAATTTTCATCCTGACAAATGGCAGAAAAGAGGGACAACATTTCACATATGAACTGCAACTGCAACCACATACTCATGCTTTTCTCAGGCAAGACACGATTATGACACATTTCGCCCAAGGTATTTGTCAAAGCGCATGTGTGCATATTCATGTTGTACTTGGTTAAGGCTTTTTTAAGGAGTTTTAAATACCTTTGTTTGCGTCGTAACACTCAGCAATAATTGTTTCATTAGACTAAGAACTTCCCTATCAATATATAATGATGTGAAGATGCTCTACCAATTATTTACTATTATTTATTAGCTAGTATTTTGTTATTGTTTTTAATTTCCAGTGTTATATAAATGAAATAGAACCTTGGATTTGTTTCTCACATCCTTTGTGAATTATTATATTTCATATATTGTGTTGAATGTGCACGCCTGATCAGACATGCATTTGTATTTTTGTGAGATTTGTAACTATAGAAACAGGAATAATATCATTCTTATTCAAAAGGTCAGACGTTTCATTACCGTTGTACAGACCAGAACAGTACCAATGTCATGCTGTATTTCACAAATGGGGGAGATATAAAATGTAACAAAGAGATATAATTTCATGAAAGCTCACTTAATCTACCAATGTGAATTCATACACTTTTGGGTAAAATATTTTTTAATCAAGGTTTTTTGTCTCAGCATGGTTCACAAAACACCCTTTCTTCTTTGCATTGATCAATAAATGGGACACAAGTGATTCACAGAGATAATTCTACGAGAGCATTAGGAAAAGCCTCTGTTTAACCAGTGAGGACAGCTGAGGTTGTTTTATTTTTTGTAGTGCTTTGTAGTGCTAGTTTGGAAATTAGAATCAATATTTATCACAGTGTGGTACTTGACAGTGAAGGTCTGCAGAATGTTTTTGAATTTGAATTCACACTATGTGGTAGCAAAATGAACTTTCAATATAAAAAATAGCATTCATTTGCTGTGACATATCAAATAAAGTAAGCAATGCTTTTAAATGCTTTATGATCAGAAGGCTCACAAGAAAATGGCCACAGGGAATACAGATGTATATGTCCCATATTTTAAAAGAGGACCATGGAAGCTGAAAATATAGGGCACACTTTACTGAATTAGCACTGGGACACTTTGGGGCCATAGCAGCATTTCCGCAGTGTGTTGGAAAAGATCAGAGCTTGTAACCCAGAGTTTGCTGGTTTGATTCCCTGGTAGGACACAGCTGTTGTACCTTTGACCAAAAGGTAAATATCCAGCTGTACAAATGGATAATATGTAAAAACTGTAAGGTATGCCAGTCGCTCTGGATAATAACGCCTGATCACACATATTTTCTTAAGAGTGTAGCTTCCAAATAATCATTAGTTTTTTGACTCAATCGAAGAAAAATCACCAGAGGAAAAATCTCAAACCAATGTATTCAGCTTGCCAGTAACCAAAAGTCACCTGCAAGCAAAAAAAAAAAAAGAACAAAAACAAAACAAATAAATAAAACAGAGAGCACAGGTTAGCAGGGTGATGAAACCTGATGAATTAGTCCAGTTCATTAAAATCATTAATAGTCATGAAACAAAAGCCACAAGAGTCCAAAAGGCTTAATGCCTTATCCATATTAATTAGACGGCATGGAAACTGAAGAGAGAAGCCGGCTCTCCATCCGCTCATGCGCTAGGCAAAATTAGCATCTGCTCTCTGCAGACCTCCTCCGCTCCCAATTAAAATGTGCTTTAATTAAAATTGATCATATTAAGAAACTGATGTGGTTAATTAACTGGAGTCCAGGAGTCCCTTCCTCAACATCCCACAGATGTATTGTAGATCACTTCCCTGGGCAAGGAGGCGCTCACGGAATCCGTGACTCTCCCTTTAACCCGTAGCATGCCAAACACGATTTGTGCAATGCTTAGGTGGGGTGTAAACTCCAGGCAGATGGCAGCACTCATACCTAGCTCTTCTTAGAAGTAACAACATTGGATTGAAAGAGGAAAATAATTTTACAGGGCTCAGCCATGGCGTTTTGGATGGTGTGAGCAAGATCTGCTACATAGGTGCTGCCAATCAGTATTCCTCCCAACTCCCCATTCTGCTTTACTTGGAGGTAGAATCTTCTCATGACACAGTAAATCAGGTTTCCTGTGGAGTATAAAACCCTCATTGGGCATGCAGCATAAATTACCAAAGCGGGCAGCAGCTTTGTTGTGAAGTACACGTTCTTAAACATGAAACACCTTTGTAATGTTGATACGAATGTCCTCCTTTGTTAAACTTAGGCAAAATTTACAACCACACTGATTACCATGGTTTGAGGCTGCTTTATGAATTGTGAGCAGCTGTGATGTTAATGCCCCCTAGTGGTAGTGAGACTGAACACTTGTGCTCTTAGGGAGACAAAGCAAGGTGGGAGAGGACAGGGGTGCATTCAATTGGTGATAGATTTCAGATATTTTCATAACCCTTCATTAATTGTTGTAACGCAGGTTGCAGACACCAAAGTTTCATCATATAGAATCATACATCTTGGGCAGCAGTGTGGTGTAGTGGAAAGGAGCAGGGCTCGTAACCAAAAAGTTGCAGGTTCAATTCCCTGCTGGGGCACTGTTGTTGCACCCTTGGGCAAGGTACTTATCCCATAATTGCCTCAGTAAATATCCAGCTGTATAAATAGGTAAAATTGTAACCTATGTAAGTTGCTCTGGTTAAGACCTTCCTCTTATAATAATAATAATAACGCTATGTAATCATGTCTGAATGATAACTTCATACGCTATCACCAAAAAAAGAAAATATTGGTTCATGAACGTACCCTTATTTTTTTCCTATAAATAAACATTACTCTATAGAATTACAAAATGGAAAACAACCTGGCTTGACATTGTGGCACAGCTGCTCAGCAAATTACCTCAATTCACAAGGCAAGTATATAATCAGTAAACTTTAAAGAAAAGACAATCAGCTTCTTCCACCAACCTTCCCTTCCAAAGCCTCATGCAAATAACAAACTTCTGTCCTCCCAGCTAAGTCTAATCTTCCCATTAAGAGTCCTAAATCTATAAATGGGACAACAATTACCCATAATTCCATCAGCAGCTGGTGTGGCTCATTCACAAAGCTTCTGCTCCTCCTAATTAGAAGTGGAAGATTACAGTGATTAACATTTCTGAATTAAGATCTCACACAACAGAGGTAGTGTAATATGTCTTCAGGTGAAGCCATAGCAGCCAGCCTTCAGCGGCAGTAAGGAGTAGGAGTCCAGATACAGGCCGGCCTCTCTCTCCTTCTCACTCTCTCTTTATGGTCATGTTTAAAAGTTATAGATTCTGGCTGGGGAGATGACAGTGGTACAAACAGTCGATAGATAAAGCTATGACCTCTGGCTCTCTCTCCATCTGGCTGGAGATGAGATGAATACATTACAGAAGTGTGGTGGAGGCCAGGTCAATGTGGTGAGGATGTAAGAGGCTGTTAGCTAAATCTTTTGTACCTGTTAACTGCAGAGACGTTTCCCCAATCAGAACGGTCCTGCTCCCTGTTCAGTTTGTAATGGAATGGCACTGCTGTCCGAGGCCCCAGTCCATTGCTCTCAGCTTTCCAGGCAGTACATATTCTGACCACACTGTAAAAAAAGACAAGGACTTAGAAACTGCTGCCAACATTGATGGGGCTTTTTTTAGTGCCTGTGTGTATTGGTGTTGAGAGGTCATGACTCACTGGCCACTGTATACTGTCAATTAAACAGTAAATAGCTTGAAAAAATGGCAAGGCCGAGAGGGAACCCATACACCGTCACCACACTGAGCCGAGGGCTGATCCAATAACAGGATTAATTCATTTTGCCTGGCATCTGAGAGCTGGTATCCATTTAATTGCATTGTGATCCCAGCTTTGTGTATCCAGATGCTAGCCACAGCAAAATGAAAAGTCATTTTATCCCCATTGGATGTGCTAAAAAGCACTCCAAAGAAAAATATTGTATGCTTACTTATGCACTGCAAAGCTAATCAAATTTTCATCTCTAAAGAGGATGAGAGAGCATTCTCACCCAATGTTCTATGCAAGTTCCCTAACCATTGAGAAAATTTTTTTTTTGCAACAGTTATATGAGATTTATATGCAAGATTTAAAACACAATAAAATACCGCATGACTTTTGGGCATTAAAAGCGTCGGGTCTGTCATTTTAGGACCTATGACTCAGAGACTGTACTTCCAGCATTGTAAATTCAGCAGTGGGAATTAGGGGGAACTGTAAGATTTTACATGTTTAATTCTGCTCAGATAGACTGTGCTCTGCTGTTCATTGTTCAGGTCCAAAAGTTACAATACAAAAGAATTCTAACTATTGTACAAATCCCACCCATTAGAAGATTTTCAAATTATAGCAACAGCTTGAAAATCTTGCTTGTGCGAACTTGTATATCAACCCATTCATAATTTACTGTATATATGATCATATTCACAATATCATTAGCCAAATACTACAGAGTCAAGGAATTTCAGTAAAACTTAGAGTTCTGCTTTTCAATAGATTTTAATTCACACAAGTTACTAAAGTGTTTTTGCTGTTTCTTAAAGCCAGTCGCCAATGTGTGGCATGTTGCATAATTTTGTTTTGTCACTACCTCTAGAGTGGAAGTCTACAGAAATGGCAGGGTTATTTAGCTGGAGGCTTTTGCCTCTATTGACACTACTGCATAAAGGTGTGCAACAAGGGTTCATGCATGTGTGACAATCTGGTGGCACATGAGTGAGAGATGGAACTACAGGAGGGAGCCAGTCATCTCCAGTGACACCCTGCCCACATCTCCAGCAGCACATCTCATTGGCTGACCTCACCTTGGGCCTCTTGCAACATGTGTCAGTCCATCACGGGGAACTCGACAGACAATCAATCTCACCATGCTGCCCCTGCAGTGCGGCCCTATATGCGGTTTATACCATCATACCTCTTGGTAATCAAGGAGAAAAGAAAAACGTATGACGAGTTCATTTGGGTTTGACTGGAACCCTGAGAAACACAGAGACCAGGCTACCAGATAAGGAATAACTCATTCACAGTCAACTATGACATTAAGCATAACAGTACATCATATTATTTTCATTAGGAAGATGCTCTTATCCACAGTGACTCACAATTGTATCCATTTATACAGCTTACAGCTTACAGCATATACATACTATATTTACTGATGCAGTTGTGGGTTGGGTAACTAGCCCAGGGGTACAACAACATTGGCCCAAGGGGGAATTGATCCAACAACGTTTTGGTCATAAACTCTGCTCCTTATCACTACACTAGACTGCTGCCCTATCATTTAAAAGGTTGTGTATTAACTAGGCTGGCATTCAAGTTTGCTAGCATTCATTGTGCTTGCATTTGCTTTTGCGAGCCTCAGGTGAGGACAGATTGTGATGTGTAACTGCTCGCCTTCATTTTGATTGAAGGATTTCTACTTACGGTAACAGGGCCTAAGGCCCACAGACAAAAAGTTCCTCCATAGTTTTTCTTTGGTTTTTCTTTCTGATGATCCTATGTTTAAGTATGAAATATATGTGTTATATAAGTTTGTTAAGAAAGACTGACGTGCTGTGTTTCGAAGGTTGAAAGCGTGGTGTTAAAGATGTGCTGCTGTATTTTAATGTTACATGATGTGGAGATAACCCACAGTACTGAGCACAAATCACTTGGATTTTCCATTTCAGGGAAAATATACACCAGTTTCTGCCTGTGTACAGAATAACGCATGCATTTAAATGGATATTTAAACAGACCACGGGTGCAGGGAACAATGTGGTCTGTTATTTGTAGTACAGTTATCAATAACAAGTGGTGAAGGCATCAAAGCAGAGCTGACAGCAGCAGGCCAGAAGCATTCTGGCACCCCCTGCTGGCAATGTGATTATTGTGTCCATTCTGCTGAAGATGTTTAGTCCTGCCCTGGCTTAAGGTTATTAACATTATAGCATAGTCACTGAGGCATGGCTATTCTCTCTCCTCATGTTAATGTACATGGTTTAAGATGCTTTTTTTGACATTACTGTTGACCAGCTTCAAATAATGATAATTTTAAAGTAGCTTTTGGTTTTAATAGTTATGGGAACAGACCCTGGACCAAGGGTTGTGGGTTGCCATTTCACTGCTGTTGGTGATGGTACACTTCACACATTTGCGCTTATGTAAACACTTGATCAAGATATTTTACCTCAGTTGTTCTAGTGAAAATACAGTTTTTAGGAAAGCACTTATATTACCTATTAGGTACTTGGATGTCACCAACAGCTTATGTGACAGTGAGTCCGATAGCTCTGTAGATGACAAAACCTTAGAAGTGAACATCAAAAAACATTTACAGTATGCTACTGTTCTCGTAATAGGGAGCCAGATTTTTACATAACACATACAGAAAGAGATTATATGGAGTTTTACCTTTAGCTCTATGTTGTATACAGACATTTAGACTTAGATACTGTGATTACAGAACTGCTCATATTTTGTTCACCGTAAAAGTAGTCTATACATAGTTTCAAATATACTCATATGGCAACAACATGAAAAAAACTAGCACAAATTAGGCACTGATGAGATTATCATGATCTGATAGGGAAGAAGATTATAGAGACGATAGCTCTTGTGTCATCCAATGACTGATCATAAACAGGAGTTGCTTTACTCTCCCCAGATGCAGCCAGTGATACTATGATATTAGAAGTCATTGTTTCTTAGTTTTTGGTCGTTATGCTGGTGAGCACTTACATCCAGTCCGCAGAACTGAGAAGGTAGATTGTGTGGGCCTTTCACCAGTACTATCCTCAAGAAACAAAAATTTGAAATGACCTAAACCAGGCATGTATTTGATCTGCTTTTGTCAATGAAATTTAGGACAACAATTTTTGTGTAAATTTACAGTCTATGGTGTTATATTTGGCCAAATGCTTTCCTTTTAATACCTGCTATTTGTATTTATTATATTGTTTATATTTATTACTGTATATACCTCTTGTGGCATCTTAGTCATTGACCGCCACACTCTTTGCTCAGATATTCTTGAGCTGCTTCACCCATTTTTTTCCCTTTTGCATTGATTTATCTCAGCATATTTAAAATTCAAATTTCCCAATAGGTTGGCTGAGCATCTGGCCAAATCTAATCACTGTAGAATTAATCAATGTATTTAAATGAAGAACTAATTCACTCCAACAAATACAAACATAGAGTCTACCACAATTAAATGACATGGTATAAAAACCACAGCTGTACCTAATTAAAATGGTTCATCTGATGTCTGATTTCCTGCCTCTGGAATCCAGGAAGTGTGAGACATCTACCTCGGACTATCACCTCATAACAGACTCAGAGATCACAAAGATTTGCCTAGGATAAGAACCTCTGCCTCGCCAACCTGAATCCTGCATGCTATCCCATAGCAGATTGCGTCCTGTTTAAACACTCTCACACTGATTGTAGCGTCCTCTCTTATTCTCATCTCCATTTAGACAATACGTGGACTGTAGGCCTCCCTCATGAGTCTACATTGCCTCTGATCTTCACTCAGTTCATTTAAAAGGCAAGCAGGATGGATCTATAAGAAATTAAAATTCAGAGACAGTTGGACACATACAACATGTACAAATCTATTTTGCAAGGTCCATCTACATGGCATATGTTTGGTACGGCTAAAAACACTTTCCCAGTGGTTCGTTTTCAAAGACTTATTGACTATTTCCTTTGAAATCACTACACACCCATGCTCTAGTGAACATATGCACGTCATATTACAACTGTTAGATAAACCATACATTGGGAACAGATCTTTGGCACTAGCATGGACACATTCAATATGCAAAAAATCTTCATTGTGAAAAGGTCATATCTAAAAGAGCTTACCTTTGTCTCATTCTGTCTAATCATATACACTACAATGGCATAAATATATTACAAAATATGAAATACCTATAGGTATTGCAATTTTCAAATGACTTTTAACAGGTTTGTGCATTTTCTTTGCACTGCTCACTTGTATATATAATTGTATATTTCTTTTTCAGGTGACCACAGTATATTGCTGCAGGGTTCTACTAGGGGCCCAGACCGAGAGGTATACCCCTGCCCATGGAGTTACAGTCCAAGTTACAGTTGGTGAGCTTATCTGTGTAGATGCTCAGTATTTTAAAGCCACAGCAGCATGCTATGTGTTTCTATGTTTGACTGGGGAAAATCACCTCTTCTGAGGGAGCTGCTTTGGTATCAGCACAGGCGTTGATGTTGGCAGCTGAACAGAGGAATGAAGCAGGGTCCATTTCTTGGTCAGTGAACATTCGGTCCCTGGCCCGTGTCCTGCTCCTCAAACAGGTGCATCCACAGTGCACGGGTCAGTGCGCTTCCAATTGTCTGTGCACCAGCGGAGAACCCTTCCCCACACCGCTGATGGCTTCACAGACATCCCTCTGGACTGCAGTATGGTAACCTGGAGAATCCTCCACTGGATCAATCCCTTTTAAGCTGGCAAGCTGGAGCAGGCATACAGCCTACTGGATGGATTGGCTGGGCTGCCTGGATATTTATTCATTCTCCATCCTTTATGCTGACCACTAGGTACAAATACTTGCAATATGACATATTTTTTCAACCCTATTTAATATACTCTACTTGCAAAAATGTAATGCACCCATAATTTAACATATTTCCTCTCAATTTTCTTGTATTTTGTTACTCTATCAGTCTGCAACTTCTGCAGGTGATTTTCTTTAATTTACTGCATCACTTATGATGGTGACTGTGGTGCTGACAGGTGTAAATTTCATGTATGTTGTTTCTCCTTGCTGGGGGGAGAGTAGGGGGAGAGAAGGCACTTTCACAGCTCTGTGAGACAGCATGCGGAAGACACCGGTGAGCTGTGTGGCCTATCACACGCTGGCTGTCCTTTTCCTGCACGGCCCAGGGAGACACTCTCACAGCCAATTAGCGTCATCAACTGAAAAAGGGACTCTACAAGGTGCTTCCAATGTTGGGAAACATGTCTGATGGGAGAGGAAGTGCAGGACATGTTGAAAAGCATCTCATGACCTCTAGTTATGGACACTTCCTAGTGGCCCTGCCTTTTGCTGTGTTCTGCCAATGAAACACACCCTGAATTTCCTTTCCTTCAATGCCATCCACATGAGTTACCGTATGATACTGAAGAGAATCATCATATTACTTTTTAATTGGCAACCTTGCTTGCACAAGGTTACACAAACGACCATCATCTGCCAAGTCTGCACCCATCTGCAGTTTTAATGACCGCACAACCTTTTACAGGGCAAGCATGAAATCAAATTATTCTGCAGTCCAGTGCTGAGATCGAAGCTTGCAGAAGCCCCTCAACTCAAACTGTGCTCTTCCATGATAACGTATCAGTGATGTCGTGCACACATATGACTACATCACATGAAAGTCCTAAAAAACAAAGAACTTAGGCATGTGTTTCCCACTTAGAGGTTACTTGCTGTGAAATGACACATTCCCTGCCCTCAGAATGTAGCAGTTTATATTATACACTGCACAGTGACAAGCTGATATCCAGTGGAAAGTCACAGCCACCTGGGGAACCACAGGGGGCCTGTGATGAGGACTGTAATGCCAGGGCCCCAAGATTTGGTCTTTGACAGCAATGCAAGCTTCAGGGTGAGTCCTATGGAAGAACATGGGAGCAGGATGACTGTCAAAGTATATTGTACAATACATACATGTGCTACCATCATTTCATCATGAATTTAGTACTTCTTTTTCTCTTTAAAAAGTACTTCAGCAGGTCACAATGTACATATAACATGAGCCCATGTCATCAGACTAGCAGATATGGAGTTCCTTTCTTGCGTGAAGGAACATCTGTCTAGTGACAGAAATGCATTCAACTGACTATACCTGGAGTGTGTCTCTGTGTCTCTGCCTGATCGAGACCTGTGTTTGGGTCGTAATGTTGCTTCTCTCACCCAAGTGTTTCATAATAGAAATATTCTTTATAATTATCCATTCTGTTTTGCTCACTAGTTTGAAATACCTTTTTATGATTGAGAGCAATTGAACTATATTGTAACCTTAGCAGTGTGCCAACTTATTGAAAAAAGGATATATAAGCACTTTATGAAATGATAGTGTGGTCTCCAAAAAATTTGTTATTGAACTGGCACCCTTGAGCAACCTTAGAGGATCCACCAAGTTAATTTACTGTGTATCAAGGAATATTATCAGGGAAATTTGAGGAGAGTGGCAATGCCTGATGTACTCTAATTTAAATGGGGTTACAGTAAATACTTTGAGTGAGCACCCCATGTACCACCTACAAATCTTTCATCTTTGGAAAGACCCTTATTTTCTTCATGCAATGAGAGCTGGACGCAAGTGCGGAAACACAAAACTTTATTCTAGAATGGGGCAGGATACAAACAGGGCATGAACAAAAGATCAGATGGGAGACAGGCAGGAATCACAGAATTGGTTGGATTCAAAAACAAGAATTCAAGAAACCAGGCTTAACATACCCTTACGCGGGAACAAATCAAAGTTAATGAGGTGGAGACAGATTGCTGATCAGACCGGTGATTTGCAGGTCGGCAATGCTGAGTGCTGAATGGCTGAAGCTAGAGTGGGAGGAGGCGAGGTTGTTACACTTCATCATTCTTAAAAGCCTCAGAGTACAATTAGTGACTCTGTAGCATAGCTGAACAAGGGAAATTAATACATATTTTGAAAAAATAAATATGCTGACAGTTGAAGAAAGGAGTTCAATTGATGTGCTGCTTTAACGTGCTTGTACACACATGGCATATGGATTGAAGAAACAGACATTTTTGTCATTAGAGTTCTGGCGAAAGTCTTATTTGCAACCATAGCTAATGAAATGTCACAGAAATTCTCTGGTGAAAGAATATTATTGTTTTATGTATTTGACTATGTGTATATTAATGTGTGTTGTGTGTATGTGTATGTGTACTGTATGTGTATGTGTTGGTGTGTGTGTGTGTGTGTGTGTGTGCAGTTATGATTGCATTTGTATTTTCAGACTCAGCAGCCTTTTCAAGCAATAGTGATTTCTACTGTCCTAAATTATTAACTGTACATGTGAATGCAATCCACTTTATTTAACATTTCCAAAGAGCAATTTACTTAACAATGAAAAATAAGGACAGAAACAGAACACGTAGTGGTCCTTGCAGAAGGATGACCACTCTGAAACCTACAATAATGATCTTAAAATATTGAGGCTTTGCAGCAATTCCAGAGTTTTGTAATCCAGCACATAAAAGATATCTTCACAAATATTGCTTTTCCTTTCAGAGACTTATTATGCTGAAGAGAATTGGAGGAGGGAAAAGAAGCCATATCAAATGCAGCGAATGTAGAATTATAACATTGGCAGCTAACTGAGTGGCAATGGTTGAAAGTGTACTACGTATCTTAAAAGCAGAGTCATATTTGAGGCCACCTGAGGTAGGACATAAAAAATACTGAGCACAGAACAGTTATACATAGCAGATGCTAAAAAATGTCACCAGAGGCAGGTTGGCTTACCAAAGGAATCTGTAGCTCTGTAGGGTAAGAAATGGAATGCCCTCGTTATACATGGTGAACATTGCCAGTATTCTTCTTTCCAAGGAATTCCTTGAGCACCAGCCTGTGAACTGGCAGGGAGCTATCCTTGTCCACAGCAAAGCCAATACCATAGCTGACATCTTACTGGTTTGTGCATTCCTGCTAGACAAACAATATACTGTATAACATTTCCATTTCAATGTCAATGACAGAAATTGTTATATTCATGCACATTTTTGAGTAACACATTTTTGTGTTTGAAGACACAGATGGCAACATGTCCATGCACACACACACACACACACACACACACACACACACACACACACACACACACACACACACACACACACACACACACACACACACACACAGTAAAGTGTATAAAAGAAACTGTGCCGTTCCTTCATCAGAGAATTTCCATGACATTTCAGTAGGTACAGGTCCAAGTAAAACTTCCCCCAAATTAACTTGTGCTAATAACTAACTACTGCACCAACACCATTAAAATGGCAAATGTCAGAAGAGCCATGCTTGCTCCGGTGTGAATGGAAAAATGGCTCTGCTTTATTTACTTTGCTTTGAATAACCTGAGCAGAGTAGATCAGTTAGAATGCACAAATGAAATGCATGCATCAAAAATTCCAATTTCAGGCTTGACTTTAACTGAAAGTTGAATTTTTTTCAGGGGTGTGGGGGCTGGTGCATTAGCAATTTCCCCTGATACTCAGTGAACAGTGGTGAGCTAGGCAATTCATTACTCAGACACATCCAGAATGCATATCTGTATGACAGGCTAATCAAATAAACCTAGAGGAATCATTTAATTTCCATGAATGTCATAAAATCTGTTCAGGTGCTGGGGCTGAAGGGAAGAGGCTTGGACAGATGAGCAGAAAATGTCATCTGTGAGGTATGCAGTACTTCTTTAAAGTGATCTGTCTCCTTACTAGTATATAACACTAGTTATCAGGTTTTTGGGAAAACTTTCACTTCTACAGTTGTTACACAAAAACAACAACAGCTGAGTAGAAAAACACTAGGAGTGTTCACCACGTTGGGGGCGGGTGTGGTGACTGAAGCACCCCAGCTACCCTGACACCTGCTGGAGCCCACTGTGCTCAGCAGAGCACACCCATAGATAAAGGCCTGGAGCTTAAGGGTGCCACAGTGCCTTCCAGAGGCCAGGCCAGGTACTGTAGTTCGTGGGAGCACACCTCCCAGTCCATGCATCAACAGCTCAGTTCACACCTTTGCAAATTATTCAGGAAACTGAACACATAAAATCAGCAATAACCAAGAAATGAACATTTATTTTACACAGACTGAATGCATAAGTAAAATATTATGGGAATAGAAAGGGGAATTAAATGTGTATGTCTGATAGCAAGCTCTTTCTGTTTTAATAGCATAACTTCCTCTGTATGTTTGTTTTGGGAGTCCCACGTGTTAACAGTCATATCAGTTGTTGGTCCTCACTTGAGGCTGTAAAATTTGTTTGAATTTAAACAGGTGCGCAGAAATCTTGAATTTCCAAACGTGTATTCCAGATGTAATTATGTTTTTTTTTAAACGTTTTTAACATCACAATGACACAAATGTTTACTTTTCACCTGACTTCCTACTTAATAAAGGAACATTAAATAATAAATTAAATGACAATGCTGACCAGGCCCGGTGACAGGATAAAATACAGAGGGGTGCAATTGCAATCCACGGGGGGCACAAACAGTCATAAATACTATGTAGACATCGGGAAATAAGGAGATAACTGGGGGTACACTGAGCACCCCTAAGCACCTTCACAGAACCGGGCCAAATTGTCAGAATCCCTGCACTGATGTCCAGCTGTAGCGTGATAATACACCACATGATTAGTGTGTGTGAAAACACAAAGCAGATCAATAAAACATTTGCGTTTTTTTTGACAACTCCAGTAAACATTAGCACCTGCTCTGGCAGCGCCTGGCAATGTCGGACATCTTGATTATTTCGCAGCATCTTGTAAACATCATGATTGTTGTCATCGCAAGACTGATTCTCCTCATTAACCTGTCGCAGTTTTGGTCGTCAGCCTCATCCATTTCGCACCGGCAGAGGAATGGTGCAATGCGTGTGAATGACGCGGATTGCTTCTGACAGGCACTGCTCATGACTCTCCATTCTAATTGTGAGCGCTGCTGTCGGTTTCAATTGTTTCACTGTACCATCAACCCACCAGACCACAGGGGGGCAACTGCCATCTACAGAAAATAGCCACAGGTTTCAGTATGAATGCTTCAATTACAATAGTTTAGCATTTCAGGGTCGCCTGGCAGGACTCAAAGGTGGGCTTTACAATAACAGTTACATGGTAGGGAGTGTAATCTCGCTGTTTACATCAACAATCCAGTAACAATCCTGGGCACTCCGTACAATGAGATCAGTCTCTGAAAATCAATACTCCATACTGCTGTCATCGGTCACATCTAACTGGTCGTATGAAACTAAACACAGGGAAAGTGTCTGGTCATGTGTTCCAAACAAATGCGAAGAACATGACTCTTAGAGAACATATTTGGAGTTTATCTTTTTTCAGACCACTTCGCTAAGGGCCCCTTTCACATGATGGTGTTTGGCAGGTACAAATGGATGGCTTTAGCTGTTGCTAGCATGGTACTTTTCTATTGCCATGTTACTGTTGTTACTGTTACTGTTATAGTCAGTAACAGGCATTTTTTCCCTAGTGTAGTAAAGAGGTTAAGGTGGGATGAGAGGGAAAGCTACAGGATTTGATAGTTGGAGGTGATGGGAAGTATCACCTGCCTGAGCTCTGTCCTCGGTAGTGTGGGCCATAGGGAAGCAATCTTAATGCCCAGGTTTTTTTATTCACCTGCTCCTCTGCTATTCAAATATTTGTAAACAATTGCATAATAAAAATAGCGGAAGTAAATTCCTAATTTCCTCTTCAATAGTTTCAGTGTGTTCAGTGTACCATGCCTACATACCTGTCATCTGACGCAACAAAGGCCTGCTGATTGCATTGACAGTTGGTTAAATAAAGATTAGTCCGGCTCTTGCAAATAAACAGGAATTAGTGTGACTTCTTCTTCCACAAACCACCAATAATCATCTTGGGCAAATATCTTCATTTTGAATCAGCTGAGACTGTGCAGTGGGGTGTGAATTTGGGGTGCGAATCCAATGGTGGCCCCCCACAGCGCTACAGGGATGTTCAGTTGAGTGGTACGGAAGAGGTGCGCAGATGGGGTCTGTGGTCAACCTCCGGGGTGGAGTGTTGCCCTTCTGGAGACAGTAGAAGACAAGCCCTCCGGTCCCCCCACACAACGTCACACAACATGAGATCGCCATGCCATGTCATTGACTGCTCACTTGAGTTACACTGACAGGCATAGCCTCCTGACACTGTGAGGGGGTGGAGGTGGGGGGGGGGGGGGGGGGGGGGGCGGTTGCTGTCACTCTTTTCTGTACACAGCACAGTAAGAGTGGTATCTCAATAGTTAACCTATCGAAGGCTGTTTTCATCAGCAGTGCGGTCCACCAATCACTTGAGCACCCACCAGCCAGGAACGAGAAGCTGAGCAGCCATTGCTGTACAGACACTGTCCCCCAATGAATCAGACAAAGAGAATGCCAGGCGACGCTGCTGTTGACTTTGTCCACTAGGTGGAGACCACACTCCATAGAATACATGTCTCTCTCTCTCTCTCTCTCTTTTTCCCTGTCCTCCTCCCTCCTATTGTTTAATGTACAGCTGGCACTGGAAGGCTTCCTCGCAGCATCCGCATTTTTTCTGCATTCGTCCACGAGGCCCTTTTGTGCGGAAGGCACACAGCTGTGCAGAGGTTTTGTTGGACTTGGTTTAAACAGGGCACTGGCACTCCAAATTTAGAGCACCCTCAAACCGTCTGCCAAACGGCACTGCAGCTATTTACTGGTACTGAACAATTCAGCATGTTCTGACGGCCGGTAAAACATGTCAGAGGTGCTGGATTCTGTCTGGCCCTTTGATAAAATTCCAGAAAAGTAATGAACCCCTCTAATTCCAAATATAGGAAAAAATGTGTAAAAATGTTTGAATACATCAAGGAAATAAAGTGACAGTTTAACAGACACATGTTAATGTAAGTTTAAAAAACGCTCCCAGTCAGGATAGCTATACTGATTTCATAGTCATGATGTAGTAAGAAGTAATACTTGAAAAATGAAATACATTTTTGTATCTAATCCCCATGTCTCTATTTGATGTTTTTTTGTTTGTTTTTGCTTGGGGACTTGAGAGAGTGATTTTGTCTATGAAGGGGACATTTTGCCACAGAAATGTCAGTCTGCTCTGGAGGCTTGCTGCAATGGCAGCAGGTCAGAGGCAGTATGGAGGTCCCCTTTCCCAGCTTTGTAGATTGTAGCCAGTGGGATTTTCTTTTGAATTCCAGCTGAGAATTAGACATCCCCTAGGCATACTGCCCCCCGAGTCTCAGGGTCCTAAAAAGCCCCCCCCTTACAACGTGTCCCTGCCATTAGCAGCCCTGTCCCCATGGGCCCAGCACAGCTGATGCTGCTGACTGGGTCACTGGGCCAGCAGGGGGTACCGACAGTCTGGGCACAGCCTCTTGCTTCTTCTGACCTCCAGAGGTATCTAAATGGCAGTTCGTCTGCCTTTCGATTCCTGGTTTGCCTAATATTCCTTTTGCGGGGCAAAAGCTGAGCATTCCTCCTACTATGTGGCGCTTGTCAACTTTGCCCACATTGATGTGGTAACGGCAAATTGACTTCAAACGGCCACCACCTGAAGTTTTATTCTTCTGTAGCTACCATCTGCACCTGAGGATCTACAGGAGACATGGAAGATGAGATTAAAGATTCAGAAAGGAGCAGATGAATAATTTAAGAAAACTGCTGAGGGGCTGAAGGTAATCTAAAAGAAGTCTACACCAGGGCTGACAAGAGGAGGCACTCCTGTAGGCCTGACACAAAGAGAGGCACTCTTGTATGTCAAATGTATACTGTGCACATAATGTAATTATATCTTCAAGACACACAACAAATCACCACTGAATGTACACTCTACATGCATATGAATTCCTTCTCTACAGCACAGGCCATAACTGGTCTTTGATCACTGCCATGATTAGTATGCTGTTAGAGCATTTCTTCCTGAACAACATTAACAATTCTTCAATACTAGGCAAGCACTTAAACCAAATATTCCAAAGGCTCTTTAACATTTTAATAATGAAATAGTTTGACATAATTGTTTTTCCCCTCCCCACTCCCCCTCTTTTCATATTTCTTGTTTCATCCTGAAATAGCTTTTAAATTACAGGCCTTGCGTTTGTTGTGTGACCAAAACAATTATGAAAGTCCAAAGAATTGGGTAATTAAAAGGTAATTTCTGCTCATTAGATCATGGGCTTTTCAAAGGAGCCGTCCCTCTCCACCGGTGCAGTGTTTATTTCCTTGCTGGCATTCGGCGGGCGTAGCGGCCCATCAAGGCTGACATTTAAATGAGCCAGCATTCAACACAAATGTAATCATGGGACTGCATTTGAAGCGGCATCATGCTGAGATGATTGGCACGGAGCGCCAGGCACTGGTCTCCCCTGAATGAAGCGCCAAGACTGGCGTCCCCCCCATTTACGTTTGCCCGTGCCGCGATTAGCTTTTATGCAAAGGAGGGCTCTGATCATGCTCCCGTCTCACTTGCATTGCAGGGATCATCGGCGGCAAATTCAGCAGCAGTGCGTTGAAAAAAAGAAAACAAAAAACCACAGTCTCCCTCCAACCCCCCCACCCCCTAGAAAATGCTACAGCTGCATCTCCTCACAAAAAGAGTGGCATTTTTGCCCACACATCGCAGACAGTGTGTGATGACGGAGTGATGGAGAGAGACAAGTGAGTGAGATGGAATGCAATAAAGAGAAATGTAAAGAGAAAGATAAAGTGATGGGGACAGAAAGAGGAGTGATATAGGGAGCACAAGGTAGAAAAAGAAAAAAAAATCAAGAGATGCAGTTTACTATTCTCTTTGATGAATCTCAGCAGTGCTTAGAGTCTGCTGTCAAAGAGACAATGCTATGACGTCTGCCATAGAACTAGTTTTAAGTATTGCTGGGGACCACTGAAAATATATATGGTGGAGTTACTTGGGGTACTACCATTAAGTGCATCTTATATGTAGTCATACCACACTTCAGTAGCTCTTCACACACAGCATTGAAATGCATGACAATAACACATAAAGACAACATATCAACAAGAGTTTTGCTGTGTCATAATTGTGTCTGACTTCCATGTCTTTCTCATACGCTAGAAGCCCTCCTCAGAGGTCTCTGTGTAGCCTTGGTTGGTCAAAGCAGGTGAGGACCGCACCCCAGGCCCCTCACCCTCCCCTGGACCTCCGGAGTCTCCTGGTCACCTCATCAGTGAACAGACAACTTTGCCATGCGCATTTGCATCCCCCCCCCCCCCCTTCCCCTCTGTCTCTCTCCCTCTCTCTCCATCCGTCACTCTACAGACACACCGGAGATTGTGCTGCTGGTCAGACCCCGACCCGACCGGCGCAGCTAGCACTGCCGCCTGTGACCTCCATGCAAACAAGGTCAGGGTATGCTGGGGCGGCAGGGGCCACGTGATGCCAGCGATGCCACACTGTGCTCAGAGAGCGGTCTGAGGCTGCACACTTAACTCACAGACTACCCCTGTGTTCCACTGCATGGCTCTGTCTGTGTCTCCAGCAATAATGATAATATTTACATTTATTCTTTTGGCAGACTCTTTTATCCAAAGCAACTGTTACAGCTCTTCACAATGTTATCCATTTATACAGCCAGATATTTACTGAGGCAGTTGCGGGTTAACCTTGCCCAAGGGTACAGCAGCAGTGTTCCAGCGGGGATTGAACTGGCAACCTTTCGGTTATGAGTCCTGCTCCTTAACCACTATGCTACACTGCCGCCCCATATACAACAACAATGACACTATGTATTATCATCCATATAAACCAACAGGGACAAATAACATTTACAAAGAACTGTTAAAATACAGCTTAAAGGATGAATTCTGTCATATAAAAGCAATATGGACATCAACACTTTCCTTTCATATTCATAGTGGATACTACTGCACTTTGTATAACAATAATAACATGCCAGAATTGACAACACCAGGCATTTGCTTTAACACAGTGAGCAGTCTAATGTGCAACACTACAGAAGCATCAGAAATCAGCTAGATCTATAGTGCAAGGTCTCCTTTGTCAACTGTGTAGGAAAACAGTCTGGTGGAAATTATGAAAGAGAAAGATAAAGCATACCTTACAGCCTCATGCCAGAATCACAGAGAATATCACAAACCTCTTCAATTGCAGTTCTCCAAATGTAAATTTATGTATAACTTTATGCAAATGATAATGTATCCATTTTTATTCATACAAGGCCTACAGGAAAAGGTTTGAAACAGAACAGAAACTAAAATGTAAATGTACAAAAATCAAACATTTATTAAACCTACTTTGAAACAGCATATATTACATTTGAACCCCAAAATTTATATTGTATGACGTATTACACATAGGTATATACATTTTTAACATGCACAGCAATGCCACACAAAAGGTTGTTTGTCTCTGGTAAAATGGTAAAATAAAGTCAACTGCCATATTAAAAGGTGCAGTTTATGAAAAGCAAACAAGGACATAAACTAATGCTCTATAAATGTCATGAATATTTTACTATTTCAAATTACAACAATGGCAGTCTTAGGTAAGAGTCGGTTTGTGAAAATGTATGCTTCCTGATACAGAGAATGAGGACTAGCCCCATCTAGTGGTGCAAACACAAACTACAAGCACTGGACTGCTCCAGTTAAACACACAGACTGTCAAACACCTGCAGCTCAATCTTCACCTGCTCAAAGCAGAAACTGACAGCATTTCAGATCTGATTCCAGTAGTCAAACAAAGTAAATCTAGTAAAGTCAGTGATGACCAGACACTCAAAGAAGAGCAAGCATTCTTTTAACAAACCCAGTGCTGTTCCTGTTTTGTGTACACACAGCCATGGTCCTGTTATTTTATTTGGAAGCTATTATATTAGATTAGATAATATTATATCAATATTACCTACCGAGTAATAAATAATCTGAACTGTAGCTTCAGTAATGGAAAAAAATGTGTTGATCTATCAGGCCCCTAAGAACAAAACTCCTCTAAAATGAAGAATAATTATTCATATGTCATATTTTTACATATAGTATATTTATTTTAAAAGGTCTTTTACTTACCAGAGCCAAATAGTCAAGAACTTTGTGAGTCACTCTTAAATAAACAATAGCTGTGCTAAGAACTGCACCTGGTTCAATGCAATTGATTTATTTGATATTGAACATGCTTTTGCTCAGTACCCCTTTTCTGATATTCTGGAATGCATGACTACATGTAGCACATTATTTATACCCTTAGTGATGATATTTATGTAAAGGAAGTGACTTTATGCAATGCTTTTAATTTGTCGTAGCTGTATGGACAGTGTCACTGTTTGTGGCTGGTGTTTGCTAAGTGCTGCCTGCCACAGCACTCGTGTGTGGCTACAAGGGATGCTCTCATCTCTCATCTCATGCGCACATTGCCCCATGCCACCTCCCCTCCGCTGCAGTATCCGCGTGCTCACCTGGCCAGCTGCACAGGTCACAGGCCGCACGCAAATACCATCTGACAGGAGCGGAGCACCCCGTCTCGAGTCAAGGGGCTGGACCAGCCACTCCAGTGGTTGTGAGATAAAAATGGAGAAGCCTCTGCCAGACTGTCCCTTGAAGAAGTGGTATCGTTCTGACAAGGCTCCCACATATAGAAAATCATGCCCTCTCACGCTCCTCTGCCCCACTGCAGTGCCTTGCTCTGATGAAAGGGAGTAGGGCACGAGAGTCCTATGTACTACTGCTTTAGAGATTGCCGAAATACTCTGACACAATACCCCTGCCACAGAGATGCCAGGATGATGGTGTAATAGGCCTGAATATGCAGCCCACATGGAGGAGATTGGAATGATAAACACACTATCAGCCACTCCAAATTGTACTGCAATGTAACAACACATTGGAATGCTGTACATGGCTCAAGTAATTGCAATGAATAACCTGAGCAAAAACATTAACAGGAACAGAGCAGCAGGTTCCAGAGATGGGCGAAGTCCTGGTCCTGTACCCTTAACCACGTGATGTAAATACACTGGAGAATGCATGAAAAGTACATGAACAGAGTATCCCATCTAGTAGCATCCTGTTTTCAACTGGGTGAGCTCTCAAGATCAAATATGTTGCCTGTTACAGTAAAGTCCTGTTGGCAGTCCTGTTGGTTCAAAAGGCAGAAAGATGTGTATATTTGGATACACAGATGATATGGTCATTAGCATGGTTAAATTGGAAAGTAGGGCAGCTGGGCTTTGGAGGTCATTTTAAATCAGGCAGCCCAGTGTTTGTTCTCAGGAGCGAGACTGTAATGGAGTCTAATGGGTTGCCAAGGTGACAGAGGTTTCGGTGCAGGCCGTTTCCTGTTGTTTGCCTAATATTAATACTTAAAACTTAAAAGCTTAACTCCACACTAATGGGAAAAACTGGCACATTAATTACAGTGCATGCAAAAACAAAACGCCACCAAAAACTTTTTCTGGCCTCATTGTAGTGCACCCACCACTCCAAAGAGAGATCTTACAAGCTGAGACAATTAGAAAGGCACATGCTGTGGGAGGTACTCTCACATAAAGAAAATAACAAGCACACAAAAGGAGAGTGCTGACAGATTCTTTTGTTCTCAAGACAGCATTAAGGTTGTGGTGTTTAAAGTTTAGGAGTCATTTTGAATTAATCAAGTATATTAAATGCTGTCATAATGCTATAATTACTATGCTTAGAATAATTATCTTGAAATTATCTCAATAGACCCCTCAATAAATAATTGTTTTGAATATTATTGGTCAGTATGAATTTATAACTGAGAAAATATAAAGTTATTTTAATTTTAATCAACATCATACTGCATATTGTGTAATTATGGGTATAGAATTTATACATACTATTTCCATTATTCCTTAGATTTCCATTTGTTTCATTTTTTTGTTCAAACCTGTTCATTGGAGCTTTCAGCAACTTTATAATCAATCATAATTTGATAATGCAATGTCATCCAAATTAAATCTTAAATTGACTGTTTAATTAGCAGTGAGTATCTGGATAGCTCCTTTACTTTTAATGCTTAAGTTGAGTGGCAAGTATAAATGAGGTTGTACTCGCAGAACATGCCATGCCTCAACAGCAATTGCTGTCAGAGTCATTCAGTGGGCTGAGTCTCAAAGCTGCTGAATCTGATCTGGACAGGATGGGATGTATCACTTATACCCAATTCACACTACAGTAGTGAGTCCCACTCCCAATACAGAGGATTGCACATTGCCCACACTAATTCCAAGCACTGAAACTGTATATCAAATTGGCTGACCAGGCTCCAGGATGGCCATAGCCAGGCTGGCAGGACAGCAGGGTTTCAGTGGGTTCAAATATAGCCTGGCACACAGCATGTTGTGAATGACATCTGCTAAATAAAGCTGTTTTGACTTTACTTGGTTAACATATAAAATATCAGTGTCATGAGCTACTAGGTAAGCAATAGCTACTATGCCCGTTCTGTTGTTGTGCTTTTCATGCCTTGTCGTGGCTTCTTTGAGTGGGGGATATGCTCTGTCCCCTGAGGGGGTGACACAGCTACTAACCCAATCTGGACAGTTAAAAATATAGGTGAACTAAAGGATTCCAGTTTTCCCACAAATGGATTTGTCAGGTTTCACTGCATCCAATCTCACTGGGGACAAGGTTTCTCCATGTGAGCTGGATTTTAAACATGAATTGCAGTAAATCAGGTCACAAAGCACATTAATAACACTGTAATTAGTGGACACAGAGCAGATGTGCTTGTGGTTGATATGTATGTCAATGTATGTGATATGTATGGCATTTGCATGAAATGGTAGGACAACATACAGGAAAAAGGATGAGATTAAACATATCTGTTTGGAGTAAGATGTCACATCAGAAAGGATTAGAATAGATCTGAAGCATATTCACAAAACAGTGCAAAAAAAAGAACAAAGAATAGAACATGTGATTCTAACTGGATGCTTTTGAGGTGATTTTCTTCCTTATATAGCTCAGACAGTGGCAACATTCAACAGTGTGGTTCTGTGGTAAGGAGCAGGGCTTGTAACTGAAAGGTTGCAGGTTCAATTCCTTGCTTGGGCATTGCTGCTCTACCTATGGGTAAGGTGCTTAACTCAGCATTGCCTCAGTAAATATCCAGATGCTTATGTGGGTAACATGTAAATTTGTAACCTTTGTAAGTTGCTTTGGATAAGAGTGTCTGCTAAATGGCAATGATGTAATGTAATCTAACATTCAGTTCAACACATTTTGCCTTTAACTTTGAGATACCATCTTTTGGATTGAGGCATTAAACCAAGGTCCTGACTCCCTGTCATCATTAAGAGTAGGGAATTCCCTGGTGTCTCAATCCAACTCTAATAATCAAGACCATGGAGGCCATATCCGTTCCACTACAAGGTTGCTCTTCCAGGCTGAGATCAGCAATTGTTAGACTTCAGAGCAGTGAGTTTTTCTGAGATGCAGAACTACTCCTATGTATGGGCTCATCATATAATTTCATACATTCTCCAGAAAGTCAATTATCCTCCCCCCTCCACTTTCCCAATAAGCTTCATTTAGTACCTTTAAAGATGTGACAAAAATACCATTAGAGAGACAGTGACATTACTTAAAAGAAAGGGCATCACACAGCTGGGTGATTGAAATTAAGCGCCTCTTGCTCTTATGCATTCAAAATGGAGCTACACCACTGTGACGGAAATGAGCATCAAATGTTCCACCGCTGAGACTATTAGAGGGCATGCGCTTTTTTTGGGGGGGGGGGGTGTAGAGGATGAGGGGCTTTGGAGAGGGGCGATAAAACTCCGTCCCCAGCCTTCACGGCCCCCCGGAGCGTGGAGCACTCAGGCTGCAGCGCACAGGCACCCAGCTGGGCCATGTTTGGGAAATGCCACTGAGCATGGCACACTTGCTTCAGTGGACTGGGCTGCAGCGCTGGGCCAGGCACCACCGGGATTAATCTGTGCAAGGGTGCAGGCAGAGAACGTCTCCTCCCTTCATCTGCAGCAACCTCCTCATCCTCCTCCTCCTCCTCCTCCTCTCTGCGGATGTGCGGTCCAGCTCCACTACCATGCGAGCAGATAAATGGCTCCCGCTGATTTAGCTGTGGGGGGGGGGGGGGGGGGGGGGGGGGGTGGTGCTTGATGTCCTTGCTCCAAGACCGCAGTTGACATTCTGTGCCCCTGCTCAATAGGGTCTCTGGAACTTAGCGCGGTCCATCATTTGGACGCTTGACTTTCCTGATGTTCACAAGCCTCTCTGCGCTCTATGCAAAGACTAGCAGCCTTATTGGACATGGGTGCCAAAATGGGGTTTCAGTTCTGACAAAATATGACAGTAATTATTGGTGGACCTGTTCTGTGTGCATAGAATCCTAGGTGGTCAGACAGTGTACTGCCACTTGCGCTGGAACAGGTGGTGGGGTTTGGGGGGTGCTGTTGTGGGGGGGTTAGTACCAGGAGCGTTACTGTATGCTCCCTACCCCCCGGCTCCTGACCGCTCTCTTAATTATAACCCACTCCAAGTCCCTGGAGGGTTTTTCAGCTGTCCTCCAACAATTATTACTAATTTAGCTGTTCTAATTTGTTTGAACTGCACTGGGACTCCAGCCTTTTAACATTATGGTCATAGTGTCTATTGCTCTATGTTAGAGAAAGAATTTAAAAGCATTTGGCTACTTTGATTAAGGGAAGGAATGAAACACATGCCACGTTATCCACAAATTAAGTTGTATGATTACTAAACCCATTTGGATCCTATATTTTAACAGAATTTGTGCGAAAACAAATGAATGAATGAATACAACAAAGCTAATAGTTGCAAACACCTTTGAGCAGGCAGACCATAAGTTGGTCTGCCATACCATGTCCACCGTTTTTATCAAACTGCTTATAGCCCTCTACCATATATCTGTATTTCATGGTTCTCCTTCAAACAATTTACATATTAGTATGAAATTGTTTTGATTCATTTTGACTGAGTCATAACTGCCAAACTGTTAATGGCTATCAAATGGTGCCAGCCAGTGATCCAACAGGGATCCATCATTATGTAGTATCACATACTAATGGGCTCATAGTGCCCAGTGATGAACTATACAAGCAAAATGATAATGCATTAGATTTCAGTCAACATTTGGACTGGGGTCTGGACTGAGGGAATATGCAGGTTCTCATCTAACCAAGGTTGTTTTCAGTTGGTGTTAAAAGATGGTGAGAGATTATTCAATTTTGTAAGAAGCTATGATTTGCTGTGTGATATGAGACACGTTCAGTATGTTTGATGACTGGTGAATACTGAGACGAAGCAGAGTACTGGCAACTAAAAATACTGAGGAAGTAATAAAATCACTACAAAATTTAACATGGCTGCTACTGTATATCAAATGATGTCTACATATGAATTTAGCTGCCAGCACACAGTCCATACCCTGCTACGACCCTGCAATCCAAAGTCACACAAATGGTCTGGCTTTTGGGGCATTTTTAGACACTGGTGTGAGAGTGAAACAGCTAGAGGAAAATAAGAGGAAATACTAAGGAAAAAGGTAATTAAATCCAGAGGAAAAACAATTGGGTGCGTGTGCACAACTGCTGCTTGGCCTTCTAATAGCAACAAAGATATTTAATAATAATTACAGTAATTTGTGATGGCCATAATTATGTGAGAATTATGCAAGCTTTACTTTGGCAGCTTTTGAAATAATTAACTGTGAAATGAAGCCTTGGAACTGTGGAATACAATTAAAATCAATTATGAAGCCATTTAAATAAGCTCATCAACTGCAGCCCGCATGATAACAATCACCATTGTATTTCAGGCATCATTGTTGTGATTATTATTCAATTACATGTGCCATTTCTGACCTTTTGAACCAATTTTCCCATAAAGTGACCCAAAATGTAACAATCTTCAGATGTCCCCAAAATGAAGTTCCAATAAAGAGACTGTGTGGTAAATGAAGTACATTCAGCACCACTGTGGAGTCCTGTGCTTAATTGTCTGTCACTAAAGAATGCATCTGTAATACAGATCACCTTCTTGCCAAAGGCTGATGGCCTGTTTACATGGTGCCTGTGTCTCAGGACAGCTGAACAGGGTTTCAGGGTCTGGCCTGAGTAGAACAGGCTCAGACAGAACAACCTGTGGAACTCAGAGAGCACACAGGGGACTCAGCTCTGGTAATGCAGTCTTCATAAATAAGGACAGCCCGTCAGTTACATGTGCCTGCTGGAAGTGATGAACTAAAATTGCAATGAATACCTGTGTTTTCAGTTTACAACTATAAACTCAGCTATGGGGCATCCTTGTATATCTTTGACCCAGAACCCATCGATAGAGTACTGCATGTTAAATCAGAAAATGACCTGCTTCTGTTTCACATACTGCATCCTCACATGACCAGAATATTCTCTATCTATTTATATTAATGGTAGTTTGATAACTTTGATAGAGACCAGGATGGCTGAGGTCATACACTCCCTCATACTGCCCATGCTCACCCCCCATCACTACGCTCTCTCATGCCTCACCTTTTGTGCCTCATATGACAAAGAGAAGATGGATTTACAATCAGTAGTCCCACTACCACCCCCCCCCTCCCCCCCCGAGTACACACATACACATATACACACACACACATGCACTGCTGTGTGTGCAGCTCTAGGCCCAGTTGGCTGGGAGAGCTGGCACGGCTCCACTGTCACTGGTACAGTAGTTTCGGGGGGGTGACACGCTGTACAAGGTAATGGAGCATAGCCACAGCACCCCCTAAAACCCTGTGCACCAGCCAGGCTGGGAGCCATACCCCTGCTGGCCGTCTGTGTCCCTGTGCCAGCCGGGCACCACAGGCTCCCACGGTGCACTTAGAGGGGGCGAGGGTGGGCTGTTTGCAGTGGCGTCTGGAGTGAGGCGGAGCCTGGAGAGGTATGGCATCTGTGTCAAGTGCACTACCCCTCTGAACCCTGCTGCAGAGAGATAGCCTACCCTACTGTGGGGATCCATACAACTGCAGACACGCAGGACTCTGCAGGGAGGGGGGGTCACTGTGGCAGCTCTCATATGCTTAATAGCTATGCGCTGATGAGTATCTCTTCGGTGTTTGTTCTGAAAGCAGGATCTCCACTGATCTCACGTTACCGCTTCTCAATGTGAAGAATGCCACACAGGTTATGTATGTTCAGGTTATGTATGTAATCACAGGCAAGGTAATACAATTTGCATTCATATAATATAGAGTTTTTTTTTACCAGTGTAACAAAGTATGCCCCACCCACCTGGATAATACATGGCAGACTATTTGAAAAGCATCACTTGCTTGTTCCACATGATTGAGATATGAATGAACATCAGCGGGACCACGTTTGCCCAACTCATTCTCCAATCGGTTTCATTCCGCTCAGGCCCAGCTGACTGAAGGCAACTTTGTCTCTCTCGCTCTGAAGTCAAACAAACATCTGAGATGATGAGCTGCAGTCAAGAGACGACACATCAAAGAGCGACATTCCTTAAGCATGAACTCCCATTTAACGATGCAAAGGGGGGTCCAGTCCAGTGGAAGTAAGAGGAGGTACAAAGTGGTTTTCATTCAGCGAAATTGGGTTTGTGGAGAGTCTGAAGTCATGCAAGTTCCTAAAAGCGAAGTGAAAGACGAAGCCTCATCAATAAGCAATGAGGTAGCGTAATAACATTTCTCAAGCCTCTCTGAATAATTGAAGACGAATTATTATGTAGAAGAGAGAGCTAAAAAGTGAAGTGTCAGGCCTTCTAATAAATACTGCATTGGGCTGAGGGTGCTTTTGGAAGTGGGAGATGAGGAGGAATCTCATGTCGGACTGGGGTTGGGAGCTAGAGCAGTGCCTCCTGCCTCATTGGCTCACTCAGGGAAAATCAGCTGAAAATGATCATGCTTTTTAGTTTTGATTAAGCTACAGTTTCCCAAGAAGCAGGCACAACATATAGCTCAGTTCACATATGATTTGTTTTTTATGTGCCTTTACTTAAAACAAACCCTTGACAAAAATAAATCTTTAATCAAAAAAGTTTATAGCATCCTGTTTGCATTCCTCTCTTGGTGCACAGTTGGGACCACCTGTTAGTCTTTTGATCCCATGTGACAAAGCTGTTTTCAAACTACAGCTCACTCTACTATCGATCACAAGATTAGAATCATCTCAATTATTTTGCATTCTGTGATGACATTCTTTTAACTCAAACACTGTAACAGAATAAAATAAAAGACACACAAATACACAATGCAGTGCACTCATTAAAAAAAGGACAAGCTAATACATACATGTGGTAAAAGACAACTTTCCTGGAGAGGACTTTTGTGTGGAAAGCATGAATGCTCCTGGTGATTTATGAGGCTGGGAGACCCCTTGGTGAGCCAGTGTCAAGGTTTAATGATCTTTTAAACTTTAACAAGCCCCTAGACAAGGTCTTAGCTGGTCCCCCTGTGTCAAGCCACGCTGACCCTGTTCTGGATGAGTTACAAGGGTCACTGTGGAAACGTTTCCCGCCACTTTCCCATGGTGACCTCGGCACCCATTAGAGATAATGTGCCTGCCCCAAAATAAGCAGGAGAGTTTGGGGTGGGGGGCGGGTGCGCAAAAAGCTTCTCCCTGCCATTTCAGCGCCAGGATTTCTCTTTGTTCTCCGTCAATATGCCCCGGCGCGTCACATATTCCAAATGGTATTTCTTTATTTGTTGGAGAGAGGTAGAGGAGGGGCAAATAGTGAGGGAGGAAAAAAAAAATAATGAAATGCCCGGAACATCATTAGAACAAATGCCAGCGTCGGTCGGTGACAGCTGCTCCCCCCTGAAAGCAGGGACGCAGCGCGCTCGCGCGGCGGACAGCAATCCCCTCAGCGATCCACGGAGTCACCAGTGGGATAACAACAAAGGCCTTTCCGAACAGCTCGCGCAGATGTGCCCAGAGCCAGGCTGTCAGAAGCAGTTAGCATGATGGCCACTCTCAGTTCATTATTTCCCTCTCACAGGTCAGTGCGCGACAAGCTAGGTCGGCACGCTTCATTGGCTGCTGCAGCTCCCTCGTTAGCTTGCGGAGGGAGAAGGTGTGCCCCTTTATTTGATCAACATGTATCAACAAATCCATATGCCAATATTCCTTTTATTTGCTTTTGTCATGTCATGTTCTGTGCTTTGCTTGGTATGTCATTCTTTGGCAAAATATTTTATTAAGAACAATTATATTCAAATGGTTACAGGCAGCAGTTGATTAATTAAATATTACATGTACATTGAATAATGAGTCTAAATCTGTATTTTTTTTTCACTCATTCTGACTGATTATTTTAATTCATACAAAATGTCTAAATTCAGTTATTAAATTTTAGCAACTGGCAAACAGTGTTCTCAGAACACATAACAAAGAATAAATATAAGCAAATATTAAACTATCACTTTCAGAAGTGAATTTACATGAGGCCAGTTTGATAGCAGTTCACCAATGATGTCCTGTTTTCATTAAAAAGCTGTTGCTGTCGTTCATATTTTGTAGTTCAAATAAATTTTTGAAATGGCTCATTACAAAATAATAACATATTAACTTTATTAGTAAAACTAAAATATCTACACTTATGAAACATTTGAATTAAAAAATATTACTCCGGCACTGAGTCTTCAAAGGAAAATTTAACGTAGATGCGTAGATGTGTATCAACTGTATAATTTCAGAAAACATGGTATTTGATGTCGAAATATTTCTCTTTCTGCAATGTTGATGGACAAGTAGAGCATGTGAGCATGGGTGTATGCACTGCGTACGATACATTGCACCTAATTTCCACAACGCCATCTCATGAAGATCAGTTCAGTGAAGACATCGATTAAACAATGTGAGCCAATTATTGTACTCATAGGTGTGTACACATCTGGAGCTGTTGTGCTATGTGGATACGTGCGATTTTTCTAGGGGCACATTTTAACTTCGGCCCAGAATGAATCGTTAAGTGGCAATTCGACATTGCTAAATTGCATTAAAAAGGTTAAATTGAATGAAACGCATTTAAAACTGACGTACGGAAAATCCGCAAATGCCACAACGCGTAACATGAACCGCAGACTGCAGGAAGTTTCCACTTGAAGAATGGCATGAATAATTCATGCAGTTATGTCAGATTATGATGCCTTCCCATATAGCTGCTAATGTGTGAATGCTGTGTGGTGCAAATGCACGGCTTCTCCGTATTGTTTGCGGTTGTGCATTAGAGCCGATGCAATGCAATTGTGTTTTCACATTGTCATATCGCAATCACAGTCAAAAAAGTCAAAGTCAAAATGAAATGTTAGTAATTAAATCAGTAAGCCAATGACTATCAGTGCCAATGTACTTTTCACTGATTTCTTTTTGATGAAGAAATTTAAAAAATTGAGAAAATGTTTAACACTAAAACTCCAGAGGGTTTTTGAAAGAGGGATCCTAAAGCATTATATGTGTCTAATTTGTCATTGACATCTTATAATTTATTTATACCACCCTCCTCATCTCTCTCTCACACTCCCTCTCTGTGTGTTTCTCTCTCTCTTTCTCTTTCTCCCCTTAAATTGGTGTAAGCTCAAGGGCTTTTGAGATATTTCAAAAATATCTGGGAAATCAATCTTACATGAAACTGAAGGAAAACATCTAATGTCATTGAACAATAACTATCAGTTCTGTCAGTGGCCTACCTTTGAGCACCAGCCTGGGGGTTGTTTGTGTTTGTGCCTCTCCTTCCTTCCTTCCTACTACCACTGTCAGCTGCCCCTCTGCCCCCCCCCCCCCCCCCCCTCCAGGACCCTGCTGGGGTGTCTGTGGGTCCTACGTCTCCCTTCTGATTGGTGTCACTGACAATGTATCGTGAAATCTGGGGAAAGAAACAGAGCACTTATAAAATGATTCTGACTTCTATCAGGTCAAAATCTAAAACCATATTATTTGTTGCTGGACTCAAAGGAGATTTACTGTAGTGTAAGTCATGAGTTATGAGTGGAGACTCACATCTTAGCAATTCGTCTCTCCCCTGTGGTTTACGGTGATAATGCAGACTGGGAAAGCTCTGTATGTTTAAAAGGAAGGAGAAAACTGTAACTGACTTTCAATTGAGGCTCACATGCGGACTGAACAGGATGGAATGGGATGGGTAAGATCCTAACTCATGTTCTGAAGCTTTAGTCCTCTTTTGACTTTTCATTAGTTGAAGTGTAGTCATTGTAATCGTTTGACAATGTTGGTTTACAGATCCAGATTCACTGTCATGTCACTTCTGAGTAGAAGTGCGGTATAATGGCATCTAGTTGATGACATCTGTCACCTAATATCTGTGCATCACTATACCTGATAAAATGGCAAACCACTTTGTGTTCCAGAACAATGTAGAGAATGGATAGCCTCTGACTCCCCCTTTCAAGTCAGATGGAAATGTATACCTTGAATACAAAAATACAATGGGTTCTGTGACCCTGCCGCCATCTTGCCTATGTTCTCCATGAGGTGTGGGCTGATGTGATGTTGTCATCTGCACTCACACAATACAATCCCATGTGAGTGAGCCATCATGCCCCCTCTGCTTTTAAGGAGAGTGAGACAGACCCAGCAGCTCAGAGCAAGGCAGATGGAGAATCTGCATGGATATGGGAGGAGTGTGCCATAGGGTTACTGGTGTGGGAACTCCTCCTCCCTCTTCCTTCCTTAAAGTTTGTGCCCATCTCTACATGAATAATATCTCCAAAATGCACAAAGACCTATTCAGGGGGAAGATGAGCACTCCCCCATCACCATTTTCATCTGCCTCTTGAGCACTATATGTGACCTGCCCATGGCACGCTGCACCAATCCTAGGGTTTCAGCAGTGCCCGCCCCCTGCCTAACATGCCCCCTCCAACCCCTCTCCAACCCAGGCAATGTCTTACAGTAGCAGCGGGTCACTTCCTGGCTTCCACGCGGGTCCTCCTGGTAGGTCAGCATGAACTGCAGGTGAGCCTGTGGGAAAGGGCAAAGGCCAGAGGTGCCATGAGGACATGGTGGGTGGCTGCCTCACTTGGGTCTCCTAGCCAGAGCTGCAAAATAAGAATAGGCTAATGGAGCTAAACATAAACAAAAAATAATAAAATAGGGATAAAATAAAAAAAGAGGAACGTTTACACATTCTTTATCTCTCTTACATTCCACTGCAGCAATTAAAATCAAAGCACAATTACAAAAGATCAATAAATGTTACCCTCGGTAAGGCATCTTTTGATTAATAATATCCCAGTATTAATATTAATTTTTAATTTCTTACCTTTTAATTCAATATTATTAATTAATATTAAGGGCATATCACACAACAGCATTTGATCTGCAAATTTATAAAGACACCGGTGACAGCATTTTAGACTGAGTGGTGGAGATGGCTGGTGTTGTTTTATTTTTCAGCAATACAACAAAAACAATGAGTGTTTTACACCTAGGGAAGTGTGCGTTCTGTATGCAATAAAGGATGGCATTTTTTCGGTACATTTAATTCATGTGTCTCCCTCTGCATCTCTACGCTACTGCCACCCACCAAGTTATGAGACAGCCATGAGACAAGCCGGTCTGTTGCAGCACCTGGCTAAGGATTGTTCCTTGCAATCCCAGATAGAGTAGAGCGAGAACGAGAGAGGGAGAGAGGGAGGGACGCGGCCCAGATGAGTTAAAAGAAGCAGAAGGGAAAACAAGATGTCAGGAATGGCGGGGGTCATTATGGCCGAGTAGGCCTGGGACATTAGTGAGCGCGGAGCGTGAAACGGCGCGTTCCACTTCTCACTCTCTGGGCCACAGTCCGAGTCAGAGCTCCAGCAGAACAAGAGCAGGATTTCACAGTTCAGCACCAAGCCGGGGAAGACCTGTGCCATGCTTCCTCTGCCGTTTTATACCCTCGCATTTCACAGAGCCATGGCTCTGGGTCCAAAATATCCCCCTGCTGAGTCTTAAACAGTGTTCTATTGCTAGGGAAGTGTGAGAGGAAATATATGGGCAATGCTGATATGTGAAAAGCGAAAATAACTCCTTCATAGTCCTAGCGTCCTTAGACAACAGTCATAGATTACTCTAATAAAAAGATAAGTAGGACTGAGATTTGAAATTACAGCATGGAGGCTGAACAGTATAACATACATGAGATACAGTACATGCAACATCTTAAACTACCATATTTTAGGATCATTTACTGGCTTGGATCTTGAGATGTGTTAGCATGTGTTAGCATTATTTATGCTATTTTATGTTGAACAGATTGACTTGATGGAGAATAATCACATTACAGGGAATCATAAAGGGGGCCATCCGCTCTGATGAAGATCCAAGACTGGATCTTATCAGTGGCACAAATTTGCTTCATGGTAGGAGGCGAAAGTGAAGAATAGCCAGAGAAGAACATCTCTAATATTCTGTGGCAATAAAAAATGAGTGTAATTTGTGGGTCTGAAATTCTACTCCAGATATCTGTCTAAGATATCCCATCTTGTTCACTGTGTCTCATTCATTTCACACTGTGGTTGTAAAATTGCTCCTTTCTCCATAAACAACACTGTCCAAAGCCCGTTTCCAGGCATTGGCTCCTGGGCCCTAACGACCAATTACAGTCTGTGGGATGTAATTCATGTCACCGAAGAAAAACACTTTCAAAGAGATGTCCTGTGATGCAATGATGGAGAAAAAACACAGAGGCAATGGCCATGTCCTTGTGTATGTCTACACCCATGAATGCAACTAAAAACCATGCTACACAAGACAAATATTTTCCAGCTGGAGCATAATTCACAGTTTGCTACAATGGCAACCAAACAAACCTCTGGATCCAAAACAACTGGACCCGTTCTAATCCGAGCACAATTAAATCATTCCAAATGAGAAGTGAAGAGGCACCAATTGGGATTCAGCAACTGTGAAATGCTGATCTATCTGGGCGGGAAAGTGGAAAGTGCTGATAAGCATGTGCAAGAGGCCATCATCTTATATCACATGCCACACAGCCCTCGATGCCAGAGAGGACCCTGGGAGCTTAAATGCTGCCCTTCATTCACTACACAGATCCTGGGCTGGTGAAGTAGAAACCAACCTCTGCTGAAAACAGCACCTACCCCCTCATTCCAAAAATACAGAACAGATTTAACGCCCATCATTATGTCAGACCATGCATGACTTTTACTTAACCCGTGTCCTACAGCTATGTTGCAATCAAATTTCACTGTCGTGCACAAGCTCTGAACCTGACAGTGAAGCAAAATAATTTGCGTAAGGTAGGACAAAAAGTGACTGAATTATTCACTGATGTTGAATTACAGTACTTTGTATGAATGAGCCTCCAAGTTCTGATACCTTAGTGATAAT
This sequence comes from Megalops cyprinoides, assembly GCF_013368585.1. Classification (NCBI taxonomy): domain Eukaryota; kingdom Metazoa; phylum Chordata; class Actinopteri; order Elopiformes; family Megalopidae; genus Megalops; species Megalops cyprinoides. The sequence goes on from NC_050595.1 coordinate 32,340,791, forward strand.
TTGTTCATTAGACAGAGGCTATCCCCATTTGCCTTCAGATCACCTTTTCCCTTGCTTTGGGTCTGATTATTACTCCCCAATAAAGTGGACAGTACCATCTGAGTGTCTGCCTAAAAAAAAAGTTAAATGAAAATACTACAACAGAACAAGGCCAATGAATTATGGGAATTAATAAGGAATTATGCAAAGAAAAGAGAAGGACATAATAAATGTTGCCCTCAGAGGTCTGCTGGGACACTGTAGAGAGAGTGGCTTGTCTTTATACAAAAATGTCAAACTTGGTTTTTTAAATTATATTTGTATGTATTTTTGATTGCAATTGTGTTCCTTCAAATAGAGGATCCCCAGTGGTGACTCACATAGAGCTCAGTTAAACCCATTTTAAAAGGCACAAATATAGAAGGAACATTTTCACACCTTCTGTGGTTAATTGCTACATTATATTAAAATTTCTTTAACAATCTAGAGTCAAAAACAAAAAAGATGCAAACAACACTGTAGTATCGTTATGATATGCTCACATATCCAAGCACAGTCACTACATTTATGCTGCTGTCCACTGCATTGTATTGTTAGTCAGAACACCATCTGTGAGTACCTAACAATTATGGTAAGGAGACAAGAACTAGGCCAGGGATACATACTGTGCAGGGCAGAAATTTCCTCTCCAAGGAGATGAGCTAGTTTAGCTGTTTTTGAGTTTACACAGCAATTACTGCCAGAGATCTTCATATAGACTCACCTGTTTTGTCTTTTACTGCAGCAGTGATTTTCATCCTCCATTGAATCGAAATTTAAGACTGAGCATACATCTGTGCTGCAGGTAGAGAGATCCATTACCTTGAGCCATGAGAAAAGGATGTCCAGGCTGAGAGTGTCTCACAGGTAAAGGCTTCTGGGTGTGCTGGAGATGTGGTGGGACAGGAGTCATTTGCAAGCCTCTGGTCTAGACTAGCACAGTCAGGCCAGTTATATGATTTCTGGCACTAAACAGACCCCTGCACCGCAATAGCCACCTTCACTGCAGGGTATGTACAGAGTCACCAGACAGAAGCAGGTCGCTGCCATGAACGCTAACGTGCATGTGAGATGGCTTGCGGTCAGTGGGAGCGGCAGACCAGGCCTCCTCCAGGCATCTGCACACTTGACTTCCGCTCTAATCACGGCCGGGTCTCAGTCCACTGTGCAGCACATACTGGCAATTCAGCTTTCCAGGGGCATCTGAATCCCATTTAATTTACAGCCTCTTAATTATCTCACCAAAGATAAACTGCACAACTGTCTCACACCACTGGCTGCTTACACTGAAATGAATCCACATACAGAGTATGGGAGGTGTGACAAGGGGAAGGTTAAAGTAAGAGGGGTACAGTAAGTGTTTGGGTAGGAGGCACTGGAAACACTAACCCCGTAAGAATTAACAAATAAAGCACCCCAAGACTGGGTGGTTACTGTTGTTAAATTTGCACCTCGTCCTTGTACCTACCACACCTGTGTTATTTATTTTCTCATTTTTGGTGCTATTCGGTCATGCGATTTCTTCCCTGTTGGGGTTGCATTGCCAGTTTTTTTGAACACTTAAAGGTTTAGCAGTTTATTAAGCTAAATGATGTTGCCTTAACAACAAAATGTGGATGTATGAATATACGTTGCAAAGGGAGAACTTATTACTGAAATTGGAAAGGCATTATACAATGGCAATGAAAAACAGTGACTTGGCTTTATTTTTAATGTTTTTGTCCTCTATTTGTCCCACTCTACCCAAATATAACCATGTAACTAACTAATTCTCATGGATGGCATAGCCAGGTACCCCTTATCCCCACTCTTGACAGGTGAACCAAACAAGTTTTCCAGTTAAACCTTATCTATAGTCCAAAGCATCAATTGTTACGAGTCTCAGTTGGCTCATACCCTTCATAGCCCATAGCTGAAAAGTTACTGGATGAAATGACATGCATCCCAGTACTGTCTATCCCTCTTACCGCCCCCTGTTGAGGGCTTAAACCCTCCCCACTGAGCCCCCTGTCGTCCCCTGGGGTGTCAACACTCGGCCTCGTCTGTGTGGGGGACTGGGGCTACATGCCACTTTGTGAGGACACACTTTCTGAGCCCAGCTAATGTTGTTTTCAGGCCAGGGGGGTGGGTGGAGGTTCCTGTCAGGATCCCTTTAATCCCTTTCAAACAGTAAGCTGAGCAGAGCATGGCGGTGATAGCGGTGGGGATGCCAGGTAGTGTGGGAGGCAGGAGAAGGGGTGGGCCCATGCCAACAAGGGTTCTGTGATCCCAGTTTCAGAGTCCCATAAAGCGTAATCAGGGGCTAGGAGTCTTAAATCAAATTACAGGAAATGAAAGACTCCAGGCATTTTTACACATGAGTCTGGCCATAACTATCCACTATGTCTGTGAAGCAGAATATTTTGTTGCTAGAGACACGAGTGAAATGTGAGAAGGTGTAACATGAATGACAAAAATGAAAGACAAATGGCATTCCTCCATACTTATAAATGAATTTCAAGAGAAGCACAGGGGCTGGAAAATGCAGGGGCAGACTATGGAGAGATTCTCATTTAACTACTGATTTACACTTACAGGGCTAACAGGTGAGTGGACTTCCTGTCTAAATAATGACTTCAGTAAAGAGGTTAGTCCAATGTGCCTCAGGAACAGGAATTGCCTGCATTTGCTGCTTCTCACAGGGAACCATACAGAACACACTAACATTAACAGATTTAATACATGCTGTCCCTCTGTCTTACTTCAGCTTAGATTCTGATGCTCTCGTGCCTGAAGATTGAACCTCTGCTGTAGTCGTGATTGCTCAAAGTACATAGATGGGATCTGAAAAATTGCCTCAGATCATGACAGATTTTCAGCATGAGAGATCATTTTCAGCCAGGTGACTTCTGTAGCTAACTTCCCTCTATTTCTGTGATACTGTCAACTGGAAGTCCTCAAAAAGAATTCCCCTTCTGAGTCACTCAGGTGAAGCATGCACATTTTCAGCAGGGGGGCACAGACTAAATATGCTCACTGTGCACAATTCACCTTTTGGACTTAGCACTGCTCCTCTTATTACAGCAATCAGTACTTTCCTCACTTGTATCAAAGGGCTATGTACACCGTGGTGGAATGGCTCTGTTCTCTCAGGCCAAAGGAGAATGTGTTACAGTGAAAGACAGATTTAGACTACTTTTCCTCCACTTGTCTCCACACAGAGCTGCGCACACAGTCACACTGTAGTCTTTTGATGTGGATTGTTGTCCATTGAGAAAAAAGGTTTTTAACCTCCTGAACCCTGTGCAATTGAGGCCTGAGTCAAATGTTGCTCCAGCAATGACACTGATGAGAGATTATGGCACTGATATGCTGTAGAGCTCTGTGCTTTGTCCTTTCTCTCAGCCTGCTAGATTAAATCCAAATTGAGCCATGAGTGACGATAAGATGGGATCCTCCCAGGCAGATGTAGTGGTGCTTGTCACAGGAGCTGTGACAGCAACCGGCTGCAATTGTCAAGGCCTTGGGTCAAGCCAATTCATGGCCTTTCCTGCCCTTGTCTGGTCATAGACTGGCTCTCCCCGATTCAGAACCCAATATTTATCACTTTGGTGAGGGTTGTCACACACGTAAAACCCTACCCAGTTTCAAATTCTTTTGCCTCACTGAAGGATGAATTCATTAAAGATAATCCATAAGAATCATGAAGAGGTAATACCTGTTTTAATGCTTCACTCAAAATGTACATCCCAACATAACAGTTTAATTAAGTGCCCCATGAGTTCCTTTAGAAGGAATGATGTCTCAGGGGGTTGGAGGCAAGTCTCTATGGAGACTAAAAGCAGACACCCCCACTTACACCATAGTTCATGCGCGTCAAGCTGATCACAAGCGATGCCTGGAGTGAACTAGCATCCATTTGATGAGCAGGACAGCCTGTAAAAATATGACATCTAAGATCTGTGTAGGTACTATAGAGCTTCATTTATGATAACTGCTCTGTCGGTGAAGAAATACAGATGAACCCAGATGCCCTCCCATAACATGCCATCATGTTTAATTCTGCAAGAGGAATGTTTAAACAAACTGTACAACATGCCCAGAGCAAGGCACACACTCTCCTCAACATTAAGGATTTTTAAAAACATATCATCTACGTTGGGGGATTCATCCTGACATGACAGAATCCTGGTGATACGTGATACTCTGAGAGCAATAGGAACAGACACAGACGGGATGTCACAGGGGAAACGCTACATTAAAATCATACGCATATATTCAAACATCTGTGCACTGTGTAATATCTAAAAACATGCCCTCAGTAAAGGGTGAGGTCATTGGTTTAGCTGGAGATGGTTGGTGCTCTTATGCAATGAAATACAAAATTGACTTTATTCCTAATGCACAGAACTATCAGAAGAGCAACAAACAACCAACACTTTTCAATGGGAGAGATCATGGGCGTCAGTTTTTTTTGAAAAGTGCTGGGGACAACCACGGGTTCGACGTGTTCACACCATTTTTTAAGTGGTGGGGACAAAACGGGCCATGACAAAAAGTGGTGGGGACATGTCCCCAGCGTAAATGATGCCTGTGAGAGAGATGTTCAAATGCAGTTGAGATGACTGTTCTGCGATTTAGTTTCAGCTATCAATGGGCAGTGGCTGAGTACATTGATCCTAAGCCCATTCACTGGTCTTGTTTAATACAAGTTAAAATATTGACCTATTAAAATATTGCAACCTCAAAAAAGGAAAAAAAGTAAGCAAACAACAAAAATAAAACAAAAAATGCTGAACGATTAAGATTGCATAGGACAAATTTAATCACCTACCATTCGAAAACCACCATCAATTCACATAGTTTGCGGCCATCACGATTCATTATTTTTTTATCTAATTGTTGACTGCTTTTTTACGATGAGTGGACAATGCTTCTTGGCTAAATTATTTTTTAAAATGACCTACAGTGTGTCATTGAAAACTGCAAATTGATAGAAATCATAATGTTCATATGACCCTTTTTTCGTAAAAGTGTCTCATGACGAATCCAGTTCTTTGTACAGAACTGCCTGTCCCAACTGTTTCGAAGGACCATTAATTCCAGTCAACGGGCGTGTCAACATTAACTGTCGATTATTAAACATCCTTTCAGATGGTGTTTCGCCCACGTAAACAGTTATCCCGTACTGTGAAATTATGCCCAATCAAATACTTGATTTCACATACAAGTAAACAGCTGCATACTCACAAGCGAAAAGAAACGTTTTTTGGTGCACCAGTGAATTAAATTCAGAGCACTGGCCAACGTAGATATGGGTACATAAAACTGTGTCATTCGTGCCTGCGCTCTAAACACACTTTTCAGATACACTCTACTTTGCCTTAAGTGTCGGAGGCAGACAGAAATGGAATGGAACCGCGGCAGCGGGTCAGGGCGGACCGCAACAATGACAGGACCCCGGGCTTCGGGCCCCCCGCAGCGTTCCCATCTGCAATCATTAAGGTGACTATTCAGACATGAAAAAAAACCCTTCCCGTCGCGCTGACGGGCAACCATCGGATCAGGAAAGATGACAAGACATTAGGGAAAGAGTCAGAGACAGACAGGGAATGTCATGTCCGACCGACGACAGCGCCCGGAACGAGACCTCTTAGAAATTTCCCAGGGTTGTAATAAAAACAATGGCTGTGCGCCTACTCAGGGGGCTCGGAGAAAGTGGTGGTACGGTGTGCTCCGAATTCACTCGACAGGAGGATTTGCGACGGTATCAGGAACAATCCTTCCCCCAAACCTCCTGTAGGAAGAGACTCGACTTATAATATATCTAGAGAGAACGGTGTAACCTCAAGGTAGTAACCCGAACAAGAAAAGCAGACTTTGATGAATGTTAAAGGTGAGAAAAACTAATGACATTCTTTAAAATAGGGTAATCAAAATATCAAAATAGGGTAAAGATACAAAACTAATCCTGGTCAGTCGGTTTTGAAGATCAAAGGTGTGACTCAAAACAATCTAATTACAAATTGGTGTTAAGGAAGTGTGAAATGAATGAGCTGTTCATCCTGCTGCAATATGTCAAAATGAGAACAACCTTCAACCAGAGGAGGGCGCCAAAGGATTATTGTTGTGGCTTTGACGTCCCCTTTCTGGTGTTGCATACTGATCATGCAAAAATGAAAACAAATAAATAACAGAAAAAATCTAGCCCTGATTTTGGCATCTGCGTACACCATTAACGGACCATACGTATAAACCAAAATGTTATTCTAAGTATTTAAAGTTGGGGAAAATTATATAAGGGTTTCAGTTGTGGAAATTTCCCATGTTTATTTGAACAGTTTCATGCCTCCCCCTCACCACAGTTCAGATCCCCCCTGCCGGTGAACATCGCCCCTCTCCTGCCCATACATACACCTGCAGCTGCTGTAGGTCAGCGGGATACAATGCCTGGGTCAGACACTTTCAATTACATCACACCTGCATAGGCACTTAATTGCTTGCAAAAATAAGGATGTGCATTTAGCGTAAAATTTCACCTTGTTTTGAGTTATTTTGCTACAGTATAGAATATTACCAGGACTCTGTATCCCAGCAACAATACCATGCCATTGTATCAATTGTATTATGATAGTGTCTTATTTGATAACAGGATTTAAAGAAATTAAATGAAGGAACCATGTGGTCTGTGATCGTTCATTTCCCCCTCAATCGAGGCCGTGCACACTGATTAATTTCACCTAAAACTCTGTTGGTGAAAGCTTGTTATTTTTATTATCAAATTTTAGTGTAAGTGCCATCACAATGTTGCAAACAATCTAGACAGTAGGAGAGAGATATCATGCTATTGCTGTTTAAAACTAGCCAATGCCTTTAGCTCCAGCTGTACATTGTAATTTCCTCACTGAAATGTAATGCTTTTAAGGCCTGTATACTATCACAGAGTTCAGCACACTTTGAAGATTTTACAGAGAATTCGTAAATCACTATTGTTCAAGTCAAATACAGTGAAACAGAATATATCAGTTAAACTGTTCTATGTGTTGCCTATTTAAAGAAAAATTTTTGCGGTGCATATTACAGTGTCCAATGAAACATGGAAGCTGCTCTTAACTGTTTGCTGTCAAAATGATTGGTGAAGTAGGCCAATACCGTTCCTGTGAGGGTTATGCAATTTAAGAATATATACTTTTTTAAATGAGTCAATAGCCGACCACACACACACACACACACACACATATATATCTATATACGCTAAATTCTAGATACTTTATCTCCTAGTGAACGCAAGCTGAAAAGCAGACCGTTTCAAAAAGGTTCACCTGCTATGTTGTAATTATTGCATTTCAAGACTATAATGCCACATCAGATGTTCCCAGCTCATATTTAGTGTGGATGTATTGAACCAAGTCCATTCCATACTAAGAAAAAAAAGCAACCAGAAAATATGCAGAAAACATAAAACTTTTACTTTATACCTGTAAGACCCAACTGTATTTTCTGCGTTATGGATCCAGTGCAGTCATGTAGTACTTTTGCGGCGCGACATAGCGTGGATTAAGATCGCCTCGAAGCAGAAAAGTAATTAAAGAAGAGATTTATTCGCTGTCTGCTCTGGCGGGGAAGTTGCTCTGATCCCCAGCGTAGCGCCGCATCATCGCCCAGCGCATGCACATTGAGCTGCGAGCTGGAGGATCTTGACACTGACCGATATCAACAGGAGCCACAAGGGTGACTAATGAAGAGAAAAGGCAGAGGACTCTTAACAAGAGATGATGATTATGGCACGGTGCATGTTACAGTGTCCAATGAAACATGGAAGCTGCTCTTAACTGTTTGCTGTCAAAATGATTGATGAAGTAGGCCAATACCGTTCCTGTGAGGGGTATGCAATTTAAGAATATATACTTTTTTAAATGCGTCAATAGCCGACCACACACACACACACACACACACACACACATATATATATATATATATATATATATATATATGTATATACACATAATATATATACATAACGCAATATATAAACATGTTTTTTGATGAAAAAATACTTACAGTATTATGGTCCAGAACTGAAAACTGAAGATGTTTTTTTTTCTTTTTTATGTTTTATTTCTGCTTTTCAGTCAGTTATTCAATTGAAAATAGTATCTTGTTTGTCTGAAAGTGTTGATACGTTTATAAGACATGTGTCTTATGTGTGTATGTATCCACGTATTACTGAGCAGTTATTAAAATTGACCTACATGTGTCTTATGGGAAACAGGGGCGGCACGAGGCGCTCACACAAAAAATTCGGAATGGTGACATTTGCGCGATCGGTTTTCTATCGCTCAATTGCACATCACGTCAACGATATCATGTCATCGTGTGGGTCAATTAACCTTGTCGGAGTGGGCGCCCTGATTCTAGTTTGTGAGCTAGGTAGGCTACTGCCTGGGAAGGTCTCCCACTCAGAAGTAACCTACGAGATGGGGGCGAGGGGGGGGGGGGGATTGTAGGCTGACCTCAGGTCCACCCACTGGAAGCCCGAGGTAGCGGGGAAATCTATCAAATAGCGCACCTTTAACTTTGTACAGTACTAATGCAAGCAGTAAAGTCAGTCAAATAAACGTTGTGTATTAGATGTTACGTGGGTCGGGGAGCGAGCGACTTTCGAACCAACGTTCTCGCTGCTCGCTGCTAACCCCTTACAGCCAGCATCATTACCAGCTGAGCTAAAGACAAATTGCCCTTAGCCTGTCGGCAACAACGCTACTTAACCAGGGCTGTTTATTATGGGGCGCCAAATGTAACAGACCTTTTTTTTTCGTGGAAAGAATGCCTTCTGTGCTACGAAACGCATACATTCATTACGAAACCATATAACACCGTAACGCCTTTTGTCCACGAAAAACACAAACGCGTTAGCATTGTGTCCACGAAATATTGAAGAGAGCACGTACTTCTGTGCACAGAAAACAAAACGGATAATTCCTTTCGTGCACTGAATTGACCGTTGTGCTTTTCATTTTGTGGACAAAAGGCGGAATGCACTTCGCAGTATGTGGACAAAAGAAACTCATTTTGTAGACAAAAGTAATTCTGTCCACGTAACAGATGTCCTAGGCCAGCATTTATGCTTTTGTGGCACGAAATGCAGAATGCCCTATACATTCCGTGCCATCGAATGTTCATTTTGTCCACTTAACTATTTTGGGCTGATTTACAGGTAAACTTACTATCATGTCCTCTCATGATTTAGTACAAAGAGGTATTCCATTTTTGATGCATTAACCTCGTGTGTGTGTGTGTGTGTGTGTGTGTGTGTAATAGAGCCTGACCGACATAAGATTTTTAAGACCGATACCGATTTCGATATCTGAGGATTTAAAAATCCTGTGTGTGTGTGTGTGTGTGTGTGTGTGAGTAATAGAGCCTGACCGGCATAGGGTTTTTTAAGACCGACACTGATTTCAATATTTGAGGATTTAAAAATCCGATACTGATATATCGCCGATATTTTTTTCAGAAACACATAACATAAACAAAGATTTTCCCTAACATTTGTTATGTGTAGTTATTTATGATTTATGAGTCCTTACCAAGATAACATGACATAATGCATTTTAAAAATAACTGCATAGTAGTCTGCAAGGAGGACTTGCAACTTCACACTTTCACACAATTTCACACTACACGTTTGAAAGAGAAGCTACATAACTTTGTTTGGCTACCAAGCCATGTTAGATACTTGTTCAGCTCATGTTTATTTACATGTCCCCTCTGGTTTAACCCTTTTCACACGTAACTTATTTTTATGCTATGCGCGTGTTAGGCCATATTACATGGTTAGTTATGTTTTCATTAGCGTTATTAAGCTTCTCATAGTTTTCAGTTAGTATCTGCTATATTTTTAGAGCTAAATCACTGTTTCCTCAAGGGTAAAATTAGCTAGAATTTCTCCAATCTATTGTTCTAATCGCACCAGTTTTAGCATACGCGCTAAACGGCTAATCACACCGGTGTGACCATATGCACAAAAGAGTTAATTTCCAATGCACCGATTGTAACTACAGATGTGCGAGTCGCAGATATAATTACCATTGCTTCATTTATGCAGAATAAGTTAAATGCTATAGTTTAACCGCTTATTAACATTAGCGATCTTCCACTGATAAACATGGCATTAGCTAGCTTTATGGGTAACCTAATTTAGCAATGGACAGCATTATAAGCTGCTGTAATCGATGTTGCCAGACAAGTTTTAGAAGTGACAGAGAAATGATAGGACCGTTGTTTGTTTACTCGCTGGAACTGCCACATTGTTTCATACATAAACCTACAATCAAGTCTGTCAACATCTTAGCCTACACCACTCAACTACCATAACGTTAAACGTAATTTTGATGTTTGACTGACGGTGCTGACTTTCACATAACTGCAGCAAAAGCAGGCATGGCTGACATGAATGTTGTCAGGCTTATTTAGGCTAAGAGGAGAAGTGATGGGGATGTTTATTATTATTTAAGTAATGTATTTCACGTGACAATTATCAATTTACCATGAACACAGATGATCTCCGTCGTGGGCTACTCTGCTGGACTCTACTTGGGTCAGCTGATTGTTGTGATTTGTGGCGTTCCAAATGCAGTGTGTTGCCAACAGTGGAGTTGCAGTGTGCCCTCTGGTGAACAAACTACGCAACAACAACACTCATAACATGGTTGAAGGATCCATCTTCCGTCTCTCCGCTTCTTTTTTAATTGTCATTTATCGGCCGTTATAAACACCGATACCGATTTTTCTGCAAATAGCTCATATCGGCCGATAATATCAGCATGCCAATTTATCAGTCGGGCTCTAATATGTATGTATGTATATGTATGTGACCAAGACTAAAAAAGGGTTTAACCCCTTGTATTAGTGTAAAAAGCTGCCCTACAATCTTGCCTACTGACACAAGTCATGGATTATCAACAGATCCTCTGCACCATAATCTCCATAAACCTCACCCAAGCCCCTGAGTTTTTGGCCACACAGAGCCATGTGTAATGCCTATGTGCTGCAGGCTAATGATCATGAAGAACAGAATGCTAAAGGAGTGGCTTAATTAAAATAAACACTGTAATGACTTAGCAAGCAATGACTTACTCCATAACCAACCCCCAACCCCCCCCCCCCCAGCCAACTTCCCCCCTCTGGCCCATTCTCCCTGCCTACCATAATAAACAAATAACTGCTCCAGCATCTGCTGTCCACTCAGGCTGAGACAGAGTGTCACATTAGGTCTCAGCACAGATGTGACAGGTCCCAGTCTGCTACAGAAGTGCGACAAGCACTCCTTGAAGTGCCGCTAATTGAGAGGTAGGGAACAGACGAAGTGTGCCGGTCCCCCTGGAGCAATGGTAGTGGGGAGGGTTCGCCGCCTGCATTTGAGCCATGCATCCGCTGGGAGCAGGCTGTCTCCCTCCAGGGGTCCACTTGGAGCGGCCCGTCGACAGGAGATGATCTGTCCCGTCATTATGATGTTTGGGAGACTCGAGAAGTGACACAGTGGAGTTGGTGGGATGTAGTTGAGCAGGGAATGCAGAGGTGAGCCTGTGGGGTTGCTTACAGTGCCGGGACCTTCTGCACTGCAGTGGCTCCACGCCTATTTTACAGCCTGCTCTCCAAACAGCCTCCTTTTCATAACGAATATTGCACTGACAGGAACTACTGCACTAAAACTCAGGAATAATTAAAAGTATGGTGTCTTTGAGTGGTGTCATGTGTATTAAAATAGTTATCAGTTTTATATAGTCATCTTTTATAAAAACAACACAATGGATTCTACAAGCAGTTTTGTATTATTGTGCAGATTGTACAATTAGGCTTCTGAATGACTGAGATTCCTGATGCTGCATAGTTTCTTTACCTAATCAAACTCAACAAGCACAGATGTCAAATTGAAATGGTGGCAGGTTAATACTGATGGTCAGGTCAGGCTAGCACATTCTGCCTGACAAAATGTCAGTGGATTAGGAATTTAGAATTTTTGGAATTTTTGGAATTTTTTCTAGATTGTTCACAATATTTAAGAATGCCACCAATATTGAAATTGTTGGAATGCTTTCCATTTTTCATCAATGAGAGTTTGTATCATGGCAAAACCAGATCCAACTTAATAGGGTAGAATGTCTGTTCGCTTCACTGTAGAGACTCATGATACCAACAGTGTTGACACTGCAGTGATTGAGATGGAGCCTAAGAAGACCTGGTTTGTTTCTGTGTAGAGGAGCTTTGTTTTTCTCCTGTGTAGAGGAGCTCTGTGTATCTCCATGTAGTGGAACTCTGTGTCTCTCCTGTGTAGAGGAACTGTGTTTTTCCCATGTTTAGGGGCTTTCCGTGTAGAGGAGTTCTGTGCTTCATTAATCCCCTCAAGACACAACATGTAAACAGTTAACTATGGGAGCATATGATGTGTATTTACTGACAGCTGATCTGTATTCCGATTGAAAAGTTTCCAGCCTTGGGAAGGTGTGCTTCACTTCCAGAGTTGCACCAGATGGGCCTGACATCAGTTTAATTCAATTTTATTTGTACAGCACTTTGTACAGAGGGAATATGTCGCAAAGCAACTTTAAGATTACAGCACCTCTTATTCCCAGACAATCCAGGTGGGTATAGGAGAGTGTTCAGGATAGTATGGCTGTAAGCATCAGTTGCGGAGGATACAGAAAAAGAGGTACTCACACTGTAATTCGAACCCCTTTTTATTTTACTACTACTGTACTTAAGCACTTCTTCAACACAGAGGCACTATTGGCATGGCAGGGACATAAAATGGAAAGAGATTTCAAATCTCAGTGTGAGACAAAATATCCAGGTCAGATGTGACAAGAAAAACATTAAGTAGATACAGAAACAATGCATCCCCCTTCCATTACCACAAAGTGCACACACCTTTTACCGTAGATATTACTAACAACCTGTGGGGGTTTGAAATTAGAACAAAGCATGACAGTTACCTTGAGGAGTGACAACACAATATCTGAGAGGTGAAATGCTAATAACCACCGCTTACTGCCACTCTAAGACTGGAATTATTACTCTGTGCATCGAGGGCACTCCAAGGCCAAACACATACTGAAAGGTTACTTGTAGCTGTGTGGCCATGGAGGGCCCTTGGTGTTCTTCTCCACAGTGAGGGTGGCAGGTGCAGGGGAGGCTCCCCCTCACTTTTAGCTGCAGGGAACACGGGAACCCTCAGGAACACAGGACTGTGTGATGTGGGCTAGATATGCTGGGGCCACATAGCTAGGGGCCCAGGGCAGACACCTGACAGGGATCATTCTCTATGGCAGCACAGCCTGCCTCAGTACCTGCCAGGGGTTTGAGACAAGGGGGATAATTGCTTCTCTCACACCTATCAGTCTTTCTGCGGCCCACAACAGTCTGCGAGAAGCTCATTAGGGGGCTTGGTGTGGCCAGAGGGGGAATGTTCCCGCAGTGGCCCAACTGTCGCCTCTGGCCCTCCACACTCCTTCGGCCTGGAACATGTGGGACGAGGAGTCCATCTTCACAGTTGGACGTGTTGTTTGGTGACCACTTACATGGCCATAAGAACAATATTGGAAATGTCCCACTCGATCGAAGTAAGCGTGTTGATGATGAACACTGGGCAACACTCCCACCCCCACCCTCTCAACACACATACACACACTGAAATGACACAGTACTGATCATATTGGTGATAGCTGCTCAAATAGCCCCTGCTCATTCCCATTAACTGCAGTGATCTTCTCAGATTTCCAATCATTTAATTCAAATGCTATTATACTTCTGTGATGACTGCTACCCCTACAGTCATATTTAAAAACAATTTTACTGCAATTCAAGTGTGAGTTTGGAAATTCTTTCAGACAAATTATTTAGTAGTATTTTATGAGGCAGCAGATGTTTTATCCGTTGACCTTTATTAAATTCATTACACTGGAGTGTCTTTGTAATAGACTTCATGATGAAATGTTTAGCATGCCAAATGAAAATGCTAAAAAATAGTTAAAGAGTATTTTATAATTCAATTTTTCTCATAAAGTCACTAACATAAAATTACACTCTCTACCAGTGTTTTTTTGGCGGTGGGGGCGGGTGGTGTTGTGGATAGTAAATAAATAATTGTACATAATGTGTGGATTGTGTGTGTAGATTGTGTTTCATAGATGATCTGGCAACTTGGGCAATGTCAAACATACAAAACTTATGGATCCGTGTATGACGATTATTCATAATAAAGTTTACCAATCAATGTGCTTTATTTTATGAAAACCTGCGCAGGACTTTTGATCACAACTTTTGAATCATTGCAATGAAAAGCAAATACATTATTTTGTGTTTATTTTTCAAACAAAGTGGGACGGAATGTCAGTCCTATGTTGGAGACAATGCAGAAATTTGCTGTGCTTTCAAAACCGGATTACTTGATTACGTGATTACTTCGGTATGTACAAATATATGACTAGCATCATTACAAAGCTCTGGTTCCGCCCTTTCTTGTGATTTGTAATGCAATGACGAGTTTATGAGTAATTCAAACAAGAGTAATGGGTGTGGAAATGGACGCAGAGCTGTATACAGATTGTAACTATGATTAAATTTGATGTAAATTCAAAATTATTTTTCTTGCCAACACTTCCTGGCATAGACAAGCAACTGACATCATTAGCGATGAATAGCCTACTTCATGAGCAATTCAACCGAGAAGAAAGGGATGTGAATTTTGATGCAGGCTGCGTCTGTCGGGCTTTAAGGGTTAAAGGACATTTTTAGTGACAATTGCAAGTGACAAATAATTTTTGACAAAGATTTTTCCAGAGACCCCTCAAAATTTTGCTGTCGAGGCTTTCAGGATGTCTTAAGTGTCAATCAAGGGGTCTTGGACCCCCCGAGACCCCCTGTATTTCGCACCCTGCTTTCTACTCCTTTTAGGTAAAGACACAACAAAAAAAGCTCTCCAAAGCTCTCCAGGCTTGAAAATACACAAAACCTTCACATTGTGACAGTCACCTGTATTTTAATTAGCTTGTGGCTGGAGCTGCTCAGGTAGAAAACAGTCACCTGAGGTTGATGAAAAGGCCTGAAATTAAAGAATTAGCATGGACCTGGGCAGGTACTCATTATGACCTTATCTATGTGTCTCTGTGTGGTGTCAGTTTTCTATTCAGTCTTAGTGCAGAACTCTCTGAACAATGTCCAACAGCATAATTCATTTCTGTCTGGATGTGGAGATCACAGGCACAATGAGTGTTTTCTAAATGGTCTCACAGTTACATAGCATATGCTCTTACAGTGCAACTTAAAATTTCTACAGCTAGATATGATCTGAGGCAATGAAGGATAACTACCTTGCCCAAGGGTACAACAGCAGTGCCCTGTTGGGGAATTGAACCAACAACTGTGATTAACTTATGATTAACTGGGGTCTGACACTTGGAAACTGTTATAATTCAGCTTTGTTCATCAGTGATGGCTTCTTGAAGTGCGCTACAGACATGGAGGGAAAAGTCACAGTGAGACATGCTGCTGAGGAGGCATGCATTTCCTATTTGAAGAGACCGAGAGCGTGCATTGAATGAAGTGTGCTCTAAAATACAAAAATGTTTAGCTGATACATTTGACAAATGTAGGCCTATATTACAAATAATGAAAAAATAATGTTATTAACCGGTAATAGAGATGTCAAAAGAATGTTTCTGTTCTGGAACAATAAACATAATAGCATTTTCCTTTCCGTTTCTGTTCTTCATAAAACAATGTTCGTTTTTGGTTTTCGTTTCGTTTTGTGCATTGAAAGAATGTTGGCTTGTTTTGAATATTTATACATTGAGGATCCTCGGTCTTGCGTCCCAAATACCAAACACACCAGTAAGAGAGCATTCATTTCTGGCTGAGTAATTGTGATGGTCATGGTGTGCGTGCATATGAGTAGGCTAACTGCTGGATAAAGAGCTACACCTTCTTAATCAGCTGAAGTCAAATACATGTGTGTGGCTGCTGTTGGAACAGATAGTTTTGCTGTGCAGAACTTGCAAAGTACTGGTTCCTGGTTTGCAGCTGAGGATTAAAATAGTTTTTGTGGTTGTTTGTAAGTATATTCCATTCTGACTTCAAGGATGGTGCACAGTTAAAGGCTTAGTAAGTACACAGTAGAAAAATGTTCTCAGACTAATGTTATTCAGCTAAATTATGTTTCGAATTACAGGAACTGAATTTAAAGGAACAATTCAACTATGCATGCCTTCTGAAACATCCATTTGAATCCTGCTCTGTTGAAGGTGGAGGGAGAGAAGGAGATTCATATTATGGACTTAAACAGAGGAGCCCCCACTCTGTCCCCCTCCCCTATTCTGTATCTCTTTTTCCATTGAGCGAAATCAATCATTCATCCAAACGCTGGGAGCCAGAGTCAGATTCTGAAAAGAGGACCACATATAAACAAGTCAATAACTCATTGTGTCCCTGTTGTGGTGTCGGAGCAGGGTGCTCACTGAAACGCTACCCTTGCAGAGGATGTTACTGTGTTCACAGATCAGGAGGAGCTCCCTTGACACACACACACTTGCACAATTGAGCTATGGCAGGGGTTGAAGAGAAATGCACCTCTTAGACCTCAGGAAAACTTCCCCTCTTCCTCTCTGAGCAGGCACAGATCTCACAGATTCAGATCAAAGAGATGAAATCCGCAGATAGATTTGAAACACAGGGCTTGAAATGCAGGTCATCTGTACCGTTCTGCTTTACAGAGACCTTTACTCCTCACCGAACTTCATGTTCTGGTCCCAGGTCAGCCTGTTTCACCACTTTACAGTGCTGTTGATGGAATTATTTCAGACTAGTTTGGAAGAAGAAAAACTTTGTTTGGGTGCCCCTCTCTGAGTTGTACAAAAGGCTGTAAACTTGGTACCCACTTGGCCCTCGGCCTTAAAAGTGGTTGGGGTAGCAACCCAGCTGTCTTACACTTGAATATAGACTGGAAGCCTGCCCAGGGGGTATGTTTATACACCATCAGACTGCTTCCTACCACCAAAACTGGATTAAGTTCTCGACCTGGTGGTTATCCAGGAGCTTGGACGTATGAATTGCCTCTTCATTTTATATAGGAAATAGTAGAAAGTCCACTTTGACAGTAAATCTCTGACATCTTATATTTCTGATCCATAGACAAGTAGACATATAATGTTTTACTGAAGTGTGTCCTGAAGGTCTCAGCTGCTCTGAATATTGAAAACCCCATCTCTCACACACAGTCGAGTCTAAATGCAGCCATGAGTAAGTGTTCATCCACACTAGGTGTGCTGAGGAGCCTGCCTCTCCCCTGGCCTTCTCACAAGCTTGCATTTGGGGCACCACCTGCAGTGACCCCTCACTTTACCCCCCCTGCCACTTTCAAATGGTGATGTCAAACAGGTTACAGCACTGTCCCTCCAACTCGATATGAGCTCCAGATATAGCAGCCAGACTCTTGTAAGGGTACTGATGCATAATATTCCAAGAACCCACAGGAACAAAAGGAGAAGAGAAAAACATCTCCTCCTCTCCATGCTTTAAAATGGGTCCAGGAACTGGCATGCTGAAAGCAAACTGGTTCTGAAATCTGGGACCTGGGGCTGGACAAGGGGGTGCTTACATCAGATGCCCCTGTGGAGAGCAGGGCCCTGGTGACAGTGGAGAATATGTATTCCACAAGGGCTGTAATTTGGAGGCTGCAGGTAGACAATGTACCCAAGAACTCATCCGGGATTGTTTAACACACCATGATTCCAAGCATTTCATTGAAGGTTGAAACCAACAAAGAGTCAGGGGTCTGCCTTGTGATGATCCTTTTCAGCAGGCTTCCATGACTGCACCTTTCCCATCATGCCTCTATGACAAGGACTTAAGCACAAAGAGGAACCTGCTCTGCTCCATAAAAGTTTATATCAGATCAATCACTTGCCAACTGGCCTGCGACCTGACTCAGTCTCAATCAAAGTTCTCAAGTTTTATCCTTTGTCATTCTGTAAGTGCCGGATGAACAGTAAATTGTTTTAGCCTCAGTAGCAGCAATGCAGAAAAAGGATTGTATGTATTTATTCTTGCAAAACTTAATTGAAAACCAGCTCCAATATAAAATGAGCACGTGAAAAAATCCATCACCAGATTTCAATGTTTGTACACAGTTTTGAGATGACAGATTAACTGTTATCAAGTGTCATTAGACGATCTGGAACAAAATGAAAAAGAAATGAGGAGAGCGAGAAGGGGAAAGAACCACCTACACCCCCCCACCCCACCCCTCTGGCCACCATTGGCAGTGGCTGCTTTGTGCTGATCCTTCGCCCCCGTCTGACCCGGAGTGAGAGGTGCGGGCCAGACAGCTGTGATTGCAGTAGAGATTTCACACAGTGTAATTACTGCACTGACACCAGCACAGAGAGGTGGGGAGGAGGGGGGTGGGGGGCGAGGGGGCTCTCCAGGTTATTAGCACTAAACAGTGGGGCAAATCAAACGACTGAGTCGATGCGTAATTTTGGAAGGCCCATCAAGCCTCATCAGGAACAGCGGGGAGGAAAGTGCCTCTCTTCATCAGCTCACTCACCGACTTGTGTGGAAAATTACAGTAATTAAAACCCAGCTAAGTACGCCGTGGAGCGAGGGAGCTTTTCTTTGCCCGTCACCTTCGGCTGGGTGGTGGATTTTTTTTTTGCATGACCTTTCTTTTCCCCCCAGCAGTCGGCAGCGATCTCTTTCGGAGAGCAAAAGAGGCAGAGAGGGAGAGACAGAGAGAGAGAAGAGGGAGGGGGTAGAGAGAGAGGCTAATTACCAGGCCGCTGGACGGTGTGGTATTGATCAGGGGAAAGGTGCTGGTGCAAAATGAGAGGCCCGGCTCTCTGGCCTCGGCAAATCGAAAGGTAATTCCAGCTCCAGCGAACCCACGGCCCCTCTCCCTCAGCCTGATTATTAGAAAGCAGCTGTGATGTTGCCTGAATCGATACCATGCCCAGGATTGATTCGTTTGTCAGAGAGCCTTTCTTTGGGAGACGATGCAATCAGTAGCCTCTGACTCACAGGGCTCGATCCTAATGCAGTGTGCTGTATCAGTGCCTATTGTGTACTGTCAGAAGGGCTGAGACAGGCCCTATACATGGCCATCATACTTTGCAAGTTATGATAACCTTTCTTCAATTTGTCAATGTCCGGGTTATTTAGCTTGACTCAGAAATGACTTCTCATTAAAGTTGCAATTGTTAAGAATGATGGCAATGAGCTGCAATTATGCAATTGTGAGTGCTTATAGGCGGCAGTCAAATGCAGTAAATAAATGAAAGCTGAGGTCAGCTGAACTGAGAATGACTGGAGGAATCAATACATGTGAAATTATTGCACTAAGAGGTGATAAAAAATAAGCCATTAAGAGCCTAACAACCTCAGCATAAACATTGGCGACAGCTGCATGCAACAATGGTGGGAATATTAATTAGACCATAACAAACACAGACCACTGCTCACACACAATGCAGCTGATGATGATGTTGTCATGACTGCATCACCTTTCTATGGCCTTAATGATCTGCTCAGTGCTGTTTGGCAGTTACCCCCACTGTCTGTAGTGAAGGCAAAGCAGTCTCTGTTAGAACTAAAAACATTAAAAACAATGTTATAAAGCCAAGTTCCACATATGATGGGAGCACAAGACATTGCATGCATACGTCAGCAATAATGCACTTTTTTTACACACATGGCAAAAAATGCAATATGTCTTCCCTTTTCTCGACCCACTAACTATCTGGCTAAATTAACAACATGGCATGGAAGACATTTTTGAAAAAAAGATAAACTAAATATTGCTGCTAAGAGTGGAGTCAAAAATTGAACACAAGATTCAGAATGATATTTCAAATAATAGCAATTTATATAAAAACATATATACATATACAGTATATATGTTGGGTGGTGCAGTGGCAACATACCTAATTACCACCTGGGAAACCGGGGTTCGCATCCCGGTCGCAGCCGCACCGCCAGTAAGGGTCCTTGGGCAAGACCCCTTATGCTACACCTGCCTACCTCTACAATGACAGCTACCTGAACAAGGAGAATCGTACCGGCTTGGACGTCACCCGGCTTAACAAGGTCCACACCAGATGCTGGGGAACCAGGGAAATCTGGTGACAAGTGGGCTACTGGAACAAACCACTCATGGACGAGAGCAAAGAACCTGGACTTGATTGAGTGCTACTACAACAGCAAGCCCAATGAAAGAGGCTATACGCAGTGCATGTGGGTGCTATGGATGTGTAGAGGGCCAACATCCAAGCTAACTGAAAAACAACTGGTAACACAGCGCTTCAACATAGTCGAGAAGAAGCTACTCTCACAACTACAGATTGATAGGCTGAAGACAACACGTGATGACCATCCCAACGCACCTGTGCAGCAACATTATCCTCAACCTGAATGCCTAGCTTGGGAGACCAAGCCAACCCTGCCTGAACCTAAACCACATTGTGGTGGAAAATTTTTGATAAAGTGTATACCCCATATGTAAATTATGAGTATTGCCACTTTCACCCCCCCCAGAGAAAAGCGGAGTTTGACGTGGTACAATTAAGCTTGTTACATGGTGGAAATAAGTTATTGCCAGCAAAAATCATAAGCATTGCCAACAGATGTTAGCTTTTGATTTTAACCACAGTTATTGACATATTAACTGAAGTTATTGATATATTACATTAGCTATTTACTTTATCTTTACTATACATGTGGAGGTCTAGAAGTGTATAAGGAAACCAGACAATCTAATATGTCAGCCTTAAATAATATGTATTCTATTATACTTTGTATAGTGGAAAATATTGTTTGCATTAAGCACTACTACTGAAAAGTAATATGATGTGATTCTATGCCTAAATAATGCTGGGGGTTACCCTAGGTTATAAACATTGCATGTAGGCCATTGTAAGACACCGCTAGGGAGGTAATCTTGGGGGCTTTTACAGGACAGTGGGTGACCTTGGAGAAGGAACACTGCCTTCAGCATTGGCCCTCCCTGGAAGTCACCCCAGAACCTTCGTGCACTATGTTGCTGTTCTATAGTCATGCCATCCTCTCCTATTGGTTCATAGTCTACGCTTATTGTATCTTCTCTCCCTTCTCTTCTCCTATTGGTTCATAGTCTACGCTTATTGTATCTTCTCTCCCTTCACGTCTATTGGTTCATAGTCTACACTTATTGTATCTTCTCTCCCTTCTTGTCTCCTATTGGTTCATGGTCTGCGCTTATTGTATCTTCTCTCCCTTCACGTCTATTGGTTCATAGTCTACGCTTATTGTATCTTCTCTCCCTTCTCTTCTCCTATTGGTTTACGGTCTACGCTTGTTGTATCTTTTTCCTCTGACTCATAGTCATGCCACCTTCGCTTATTGTATCTCCTCTCCTTGACATGCCCCTACAGCATGTCAGCCTGTTTTTGCCCCTTTTAACATATGCATCCCATTTTAGTTTTATATTTTCTTTTATGAGTTATATAGCTAGAAAATAACAGCTGATTGCCTGCATTGGCCTAGCTGACATCTACTGACAAATGCTTGCAAACTGTATGTGGATTTACTGCAATTTGTCATAGTTGCCCATCATAGTAGTGCTGAGCTAATGGCCCCCCTTTGCAGGGTTTAGGTCTTCTGGCCCATCTCCTGGGCCGTGTCCAGACGGGGCCTAGTTCTTACATTAACCCTTTGTTTTAAGGCCTAACCGTGTAGCTTATGGCACATAGAAATCTGTGTGCCTTCTTACAGTCTGCAGCACCGCTGTCTGGCTAACTGAGTTATTTGACCCTTTTTATTATTTAAACGTGGGCCTGGAAATAATGGTGATATTCCAGGCATATATGCTTAAAAATAAAATGAACTCTGTATTATTTAATTATGTTTAAAAATCATATAGGTGTGGAGTGGAATTAATGGGAAATTTCAGAAGTGTTATGTTTAAGAATAATATACAATTGATGACTATGGTGTTTATGGGATTTTCTAGGCGGGGTAAATGTAACAGTTTAAAAATTAAATAATGGTGTATCAAATGGAAGATGGGGTGATCTTGAAGGAGGAGCCTGGGAGGAGTTGGAAATTGTGGTCTGGGATAGGAGGAGTGAGAAAAGGCATAAAGGATGTATGTAGGCTGAGGGGAAGGCGGAGTGATTGGGGAGTGTTTGTGAATGTATACACACCGCATATACACCTGTTGCTCCGCGGACCAACCCGGTTTACTGTATGTGATTGATCACCATATGCAATAAACCAAACAACCATGATTACATCAGACTCTGTGAGGACTTATTATTTTCTGGAAGGCATCAAAATGTGGAGGAAGACCCTCGGTCCATTTGGTCCAGACCAAGGGGATATCCACCACAACATACTGTTGCTGCTGATATCAGAAGGAAGGTCATGGACAAGCTAGCCACTCTCAAGCCCCGAACGAGGCTACCTCGCCTATCTTGCCTACCTGGCAGCATGCTGGCAGACGTCAACGCAGCACTATGTACGATCTCAAGTACTACCATCACTGAAACCAATGACCTGGTATACGCTACAGCAACAGTGATCGTAGAGATGCTTGGCTACAATAGCACAAGTTGCCATCAAGTGCAGTATATACGAATGCGATGCGCTATCCCCACTGCTGTTCTGCATAGGCCTGAACCCCCTCAGCCAGATCATCAAAAAGAGAGAGATATGGGTACAGGTTCAGAAATGGAACCACCATCAGCCACCTCTTTTACGTGGATGACAAAAAGCTATACGTCAAGAATGAGTGAGACATCGACTCACTGACCCACCTCACGGGGATCTACAGCCAGGACATTAGGATGTCCTTTGAACTGGAGAAGTGAGGGCGTATGATAGCAAAGAGTGGGAAGATGACTAAGACTGAAGGGGTGAAACTACCAGCGGGAAGGAAGACAGCAACAGCTAAGTACCTTTAGAGAGTTAGACAGGTCCTGAAGAGCTAGCTCAATGGGAAGAACAAGATCAAAGCCATCAACACATACGCAATACCAGTCATTAGATATCCAGCCGGTATAGTGGGCTGCCCAGTGGAGGAAATGGAAGGTGCTGATATCAAACCTGGAAGCTCCTCACAATGTATGGAGGGCTCCACCCAAAGTCAAATACTCAGAGACTGTACACCAACCGGAAAGAAGGGGGTTGGGGCTTAGTGAGTGTCAAGGCCACTGTCCTGGATGAAGCACAAAGCATCCACAGGCACATCAGTGAAACAGCTCCCAAGGATGAACTGATAAGAGATTATCTCTGGCAGCAGCAGATAGAGCCAGTGGTGGATAAAACCAAGACAGTGGAAGTGCCATGGCAAGACAAGCCCCTCCATGGGATGTTCCATTGGCAGATAGCGGAGGTGGCTGGAAAAGGGCGCACTGAAGAATAGCACCGAGGCACTGATTATAGCAGCACAAGAGCAGGCACTGAACACCAGGTCAATAGAAGCAGGGGTGTACAATACCCAGCAGGACCCAAGGTGCAGACTGTGCAAAGAGGCCCCCGAGATCCAACACATAGTGGCTGGGTGCAAAATGCAAGTGGGAACAGCATACACCGAGCGGCACAACCAAGTTGCCAGGATAGTGTAGAGAAACATCTGCACTGAGTACGGATTGGAGCTTCCCAAGTCTAAATGGGGAAAACCTCAAAGGGTAGCTGAGAATGACCGAGTCAAGATCCTGGGGGAATTCAAGTTCCAGACAGACAAGCAAGTCCTTGGCAAATCAACCAAACATCGTGGTGGTGGACAAGGACCAGGACAAGGACCAGAAGACCAGAAGACCCAGTGCAGTACTAGGAACAGCGAAGATACTGCGCAGAACCCTCAAGCTCCCAGGCCTCTGGTAGAAAACCCGAGATTGAGAAAGAAAAAAAAAAGAAAACATACCAGTCCAGAGGGTGAGAAAAAAACATGTATGCTGTATATATGTACGGTTTTTTAGCAAGTTACTCGCTTTAACCTGCCTCAACTCCCACCGCACGGGGTCGTTCGGCCGACGAAGACAGCGACCACTCAACAGCGTTCACAAGCACCACACATCTTCTGTCCTTTTTCACGTTTATTCTACAATCCACACATGAGCAGGGTTACAGAAGTTAGAAATAGATAGATACTTGTAGTTAGAAAAGATAGTAGTTAGCAGTAGTAATAGTTGTAGTTTGTTAGCTGTAGTTTGTTAGCTGTAGCTATAGTTGTAGCCTGTTAGGTAGTCAACAGCTCAGCTTCGCCGGTCAAACGCGAGTGAGCAACAACAGAGTCATACAGTACTATAAACCCCCCGGGAACATCGCCGCTAGGGGCGCTATAACACATACACACACTTCACAGAATTATTAACCACTTATGTGCATATGAAAGAAAACTCCACAATATATATATATACTGTATATATATCAGTGGTGGCTGGTGAGCTGGAAACAGGGGAGGCTGAACCATCACCTTTAAATCTATCATTACTTCAACCTGTTCCCCTTTATCCTCCTTGATTAACAGTAAAACAAATAATTAACAGAATAATTGGCACCAATGCGTAAATAGAGTAAATGATTATACTTGTGAAACAGTGCAGATTGTCTGTAGTTTGTGCGCTATTGCAAAAGGTACAGCATGAGGTTGTTTAATGAACAAGGGTGGCAATTTGAACAATTAAGTCTCAAGTAATGCCAAAGCTTTCTCTTAAATGGTTCACATTATAGCTTTCTTTTGTTACAAAATTCAAATTACAAAACGGAGCTAAATTTAGTTAGATTGATTTAAATTACTGAGAATAAACTTTTAGGTTAGGTTGTGATGTGTCATGAACATTTAATGTAATTTAAATTGATAAATGCCATCCTTGTTAATTAATTAAACAATCTCATGTTGTATATATATATATATATATATATATATATATATATATATATATATACAAAACGCTAAATGCTGCTAAATGAATGAAAATAAATAAATACAAACAATTATGCATCACAACATACAGAATGAGGTTTTCTAAGTGTGTTTTACTACTGTGTTCAAGTTACAGAATACAAAGAAAAGCAAGCAACCCTAGGCAAGGACTGTGATGCAAAAAATCTTTAAAAATCCTGTGTCCAGGAAAAAAATTTGGTTGGGCATACCAAACTGTTGAATCAGTTCATTTCTTGGAACATTACTTTCATCCAGTTTAATGCTAAATACTTCATCACTTTGTAGACAAAAGTGCGTTAAGCAAATTTCAAAAGCTCATTGCACAAGCTTCAAGGTCAAGGACACCTGCTGATATTTTTGGACAACAACCCAATATAAGTCAAGGAATTCCCTTGGTGAAATGTATTGAAAGGGACATTTTATCATTAATGATAGTTGTGTCTTTCAGCTGAACAGTTCTCCTCAGTGGAATTTGTGTTCTGGGCCTCAAAGCAAAATAAAGCCTGTGGGTTCAGTATCTGGGACTGCCATTAAGCTCTGTGTTTCCAGCCTCTTCTGTCTGTAGCTAATGCTCCATTATCACACCTCTTTGCATATGATCAGGATAAGGACTCCCAATGATCTGCTCCCATTCAGTACTTGACAAGGTTGAGTTGGATGAATTTCTTGGTCTCCTCGGCATTGTGGTAGACAGGTTAGTAATAACAGCATCAGTGAAAGAAGGCAATTAACAAGCTGATCTGATGACAATCAAGAGAGTTAAACAAAAGTGTGGAGTCCAGAGCTTTTTTTTTAACTTCATATAAGTGCTTTCAAGGAACAGACAATAGTTTCATGGAGAATGGTTATTTTAGAAGAAATATGATGAATAGATACAATGGCAAAAGGGAAGAGGTCCTGAGGTGACAGTCAAATGGAATCATTTGATCTTATGTATTTAGCATGGTTATTTCAGGATACAAATAAGAATATAATAAAACAGAGTAATAATAGAGAATGTACAATAGGCATTAGCCATGAAAAATAATATTTAAGATTAACTTGACAGAAAAAGGGCAAACACCTGCAAATCTATTGCGAGTATTGAAAATAATTGTTCCTTTAAACACATATGGCCAATGAAGTTTCCTATCATTATGGAACTAATGGCAAATTTTTTATTTGGGTCTGCAGAAAAAAGATAAATACACACAGTTACTCATATACTCACTCAATACTCACTTATCTTGGATATAAAACAAAGTAATTAGTAAATAAAAGATGAAAATAAAGATGAAAAAAATGTATCATGGAAATATATCAACGATAATGATATTGTGGTATATATTTGATGGTGATAAACTTTTTATGGAATAAACTATTTAATAAACTATATAAATCACACATCTACCACAATTGTAATTTCATCTGGGCGGGGCCAGGATCCAGCAGGAGGAGGGGGGTGGTGTCATGTGAATCGGGGTGGTGCAGGGAGGAAACCCCCCACCCCCTCACTAGGCCCTGCATGCTTCCTGTGATTGGGGTCCACAACCTCTCTATTGAGGCCGTGGCAGGTGTTCACTCTACATCTCCTCTCCGCTCTCCGGGTGCTGCTAATCGCCCTCATCCCCCCCACACCCCCCCCCCCCCCCCCCCACACCCCCTCCCCCCCCGCCCAACAATGGTCCCAGGGCTTTGATATCTACTACAGCACCAAGCTAGGGGAGTGGGAGTGGCTCTGTGATTGCACCAACAGCAGGCCTGAGGTCACGAAATCCACCTGGACTTCAGGTCCCTCTTAGACATTTCATATGTGATCATATGTGATCAATGCACTACTGCACTCTGTCACATCCCACACCATTTTGGTTGCTTTGCAACATGAGCTTATACATTGGGAAATCATAATCACCCCTTTGATGTTTCCTGAAATGCATCAAAAAGTTGACTCTGGGGAGCTTTGATTCAATCACCCCTGTGCCTCTGTGTCACAGTGTTGTGCAATGTTGTCATTTAAAAAAAGACACAACAGGCATGTAGAAATTTCTGTAGGATGGCTATGTGTATGGAGTAACCATCTGTAGTGTCAGCATCAATGGTGGATCACTGCTGTTATATAATAATAAGTAAACTTATTTACTTTAAATATGAATTATATAGGTTAAGGTTATATTATAAGATATAATACAACCTTATGTTATATTTTGACATCATCAGAATCATTAGACCAAGTATTTTTGAATATTGTTCACTGGACAGAATAGTATTTGTATACCCAATGGCTAAGGGTGAATTAGTCTGTGAGTATGTTAATATCAAGCACACCAAAATGCTGTTCCTTCCATAAACTGGATCCTCAGGGGCTCCAAACTCAAACTCTTTGTGGCATGATCTTGTCTTGTACCAATTGAGTTAAAGGTACTGAAGTACTTAAAAGTGAACACCACTGGTATCATATAATCTTCAAAAGGGACCTCTGAAGCTGAACAAAACAACAACCTGAAGCTCTGAAAGAGCCACTTTCACACTCACTTCATCATCCTACATCTCTAATATCAAGCAAAGTGGTCTGTCACCACTGTGCTAAGGATAACTACTCACTGCGAAAGCTTTCTCCCTGAGAAGTTAAAATGGCTTTTCCTGCTCCTTTGTTTAAAGACAGCATGCACCAGGTAAACACAGCAGTAATTACAAATATGCATCTCTTTGATTGTGTGCTCTGATATGAAAATATAGCAACAGAATAAATTGCAGGGGGCAGAAAATAGCATGGATAAATGCATAGCGCCCAAATTTGTCCCCCCTGCGGTGAAATGGTCATGTTTCTTCACACTTCAGGGGCTCCCATTGTTAACACAAAGCCACTGTGAGCCCAGCACACTACAGGTCAAGCGTAAATGTGCAAGGCTAGCAAACCTTCTGCAGGAGGACTAGCCCTGGGTTTCCTTTATATATCATTAATGCATCTTCTCCTACTGTGGTGTCCTGACGCAAGAAGGGCCAGAGCAGTGGTTAGCACTTTCCATTCTGTGTTAGTTTCTATGCTTTTCCAAGTCATTAAACCTGCAATGAATATCATTTGCATCTCCAAATAATTATTTTTGTCATGTTGAATATGTAGGGAAACATCCATATAAACAGAAATATTTGTTTACCCATACATAAAATATATCAAGAATATATTTTAGAGAATATAATTTTTAGCTCAATTAATGTTCTGAACATACGTAAATTATTGCCATTTTGGGATATTGGGATATATTTCTACTTTGCATTAATATATTTTTAATGTATTTGCAAAATATAGAATCTCATTTTTTAACTATTTTTACAAATATGAAAAATCTTAGGAAAATTACAATTGCTTGATTTAGAAATAATACTTTGTTAAAAATTAGTGTCATTATTAGTATTTTAATGGTAATATTATATTTTAGATTGATTTTTTTTTTCATTTGATATTTGATATATCTGAAGGTATGTATAAAAAGAGAAGGGGTTCCATCTTCTCTTAGATCATCAAACTGTCCCATTCTCTGCTTGGTTCCAGTGCAAATTCAGCATTTAGGAATTATTTCCACTACAACTAACATCTATTTTCATAGAGGAAGATCTCAATGAAAGTTACAATATTTATACATTATACCAAAAGTGAAGATAAAAGTTTCACAGTATGCTCTTCTCAGTAACTCTGGATTAGGGGCCTAAAGATGTTGCTTTGTTAGCCTCACTGTTTTACTCACATCCCTTTGTCACCCTCTGAAGAGAAAGACCCATATGCAATGCCTGACTATTCACATTTGTGCTGGATGAGAGCATCAGCTAAATAACAAAATGTATAGTGTAAATGTCACACAATAAGTGTAAAGAGTCAGGCTCTCCCTTCTCTCACAAGCTCCTCTCTCTCATTGTATTTAATACAGCCATTTTGTCTCATGTCGTCTCTACTATAACTTGAATTCTTGGAGTCTTTCTGTGACAGTCTCCTCTCTTAAGAGCATTATATCAAAAATTATAATAAAAAATACTTTCATTCACAAAAGGATAACAGTGAGTATTGGACAGGTGCATGTCTCCAGTTTCTGATTTTGTTTGTTTATTTGTTTATTAGGTTGTTAGGTTATTTAAACTGAACAAACTCAAAGGCACATTGGACATGTTCCCACAAGACTCACGTTTCTCCAAAAAAGTGAAAACCCAGGTCTCTGACTTGGATGGGGATGAAAATGCTCCTCTGTTCAGAGCAGAGCACAGCCTGATTGGACATGTGTGTAAAGTAGAGAGGGACAGTCCCAGCTGAACCACACAGATGAACCTGTTTCAAACATGTGACAAACATGTTGTGCATTTATGACCCAGTTGGTCAACTGCCAGTTTTGGAAAACCTGGGTCCAAAACCATCTGGTCTTGTATATTTATCCAAATGATGAAGGACACCTGTCATCATAAAACATGGTGATGTTGTATATTTCAATACCCCTCCCCCCCTCCACAAAGGAATGACTTAATTGGAAAGGGCACCTTTGGCCATCATTTAATAATCCACAGTAAGTGATCAGGAGTATGTGTACAGGTGACATAAACCCTGATAAAACTCTGATGTTTTGTCTGGTGAATGTTTTGACACAGTTCACTGCTTGTGAAAGCAAGTGATGTTGAACACCCAAACATCGTTTTCAGCATGTGCTTTGACTATCCAAGGCTGTCTCAAGATGGAGGAAATGCTGTGTGTTGGAGAATGTCACATGGCAGGCACTAATTGTTACGTTTCAGGTCTGGCAAGCATACTCCCCCCACTGCTCCAAGAACGTCTCTGACTTTTGATCCTGACATCTGCCTCTTACAGGAATTTCACTGCGCACTGACATTCTTCTGATGTTGCTCCAGGAGCTAATGGATTGTGAAAAAGCCAGCAGGATATGGTCACAAAAAAGAATTCTTACTGTATAAGTGCACATTCACACAATCCTCCACCTTATGCTGCCTCAATGTTTTGCAACTCGCCAACAGTGGCAGCCACCAAGGCATCAGGATTTTTAACAAGAAAAGGCAAAAACCATTATATCAGGAAACAGACTGACACATGCTTTTCTGATCATGGAAATGCACAGCAGTATTAAGTCCTACAGAGATCAAACTCAGACTGTACACTTTATCTCTGTAAACATATATGGAAAAATATCCAAATTGGCTTTTGGAGATCTAACCTCAAAAAGTACTAACTCTCCCAGACATGAAATTATGTGGATCCTGATCTGTTCTCTCTCAATGTATTCCAAGCTGACAATAAATGATAAATTATGAATCTCAGGACAGTAATTACAATTACAAGCTTAGTTTATTTAAAAAAAGATTGTGGTTTTCCATGTAACATTACTAAAATTCTAATGTAAATTATAATGCCTTCATATAAAATAAATCTTGACAGAAAGTAAAAGATCCAATCATATATGTATGAATTATAATCATTGCGGGTCTAAATATTACTTTCATCAGTAAAAACATGGAGAAATGACAAAACAGCCAGAAAGGTTCAATGTTACAAGAAAGAAATCTGATTATTAATTTCATAACCAGACAGCACTTTTATCTACACTATATAAACTAAAATACACACTACAGTGGATTTATCTGGAACAAGGACTCATGAAAAACAAACTCTGTAATTGCAAGTAGTGATTCACAATGGGAACTAATTTATTTACAGTGCTCATAAATTCCATTATTATGGCAGTAAACTTCCCAGTCATTTCCAGATGCTTATGTTTTTTAGTTAAATGAAATTAAATTAAATTAAATTAGTGCAGTATCATTCCTGTCATACTACAGATGACCAAACTAATGAAAGACATCTAATGTGAACAGAGCAAAAATAAATATTGTGATGAAAATTTAAAGAAAAATGGTAATATTAGCCCATGAAAAATAAATAACTTAGAGATATGGCTTGCATTAATTAGCATACAAACAACACACATTATGGTTCATTAGATATATATTATAGACCTTAATGAAATACCTTGGTCTTCATTATTGTAATGTAAAACTACCTTCTTCTTTCAATGATTATAGCAAAATACTTATTAATGTGTTATTTGTGAAATATTAAAGCTAAACCTATTCTAAAGACATATGTGCTGAATATCTCTAGAGATTTCCAGTACTAACTATGAAATGTTTCCTACTGCTTGAACACACAATTATATTATAGAATAAGAATTATACAAATAATTAAAAATAATAAGGCCAAAGAACACCAAATTAATAACAGCAGAGATTCTTGCTATTATTATAATTACCATTGCTATTTGTGGTATTATCATCAATTGTTATTTTTAATTCTTAATGCACTTATTTTATAAGCACACATATTCAACTCTACAATGGCAAGCTTCACTTCTTCGATGGATAATGAGGATAGATACGTCAAATGGCCTCAAGCAAACATCTGCTCATGGCGACCCAACATTAAACCCCTACTGTTACTCTTGTACACATCTTTCACTTACAAGCGTGCTCATAGAGACTTCAGCCCTTGTTTGTAAAAACCGTCCCTCAGTTCTAAAAGCACTGAAATGAGAACCGAACCATGTGCATAAAGTGCAAACAACTGGATTGTGAAAGCCTGCACTCGGCATGTGGTAGGATCTGTACACCATTCACAGAGTGTGGACTAGAAGACACAGAGAGAAACAAGACTGGTCCCCCGTTTTTGAAGGGCAGGGATGAAACATAAAAAAACAGTGTTTGGATGGAGAGCAGGACAGCCCTTTGACCGAGCCATCAGGCTGCGTTATGCAGATGGTGACAGGAGATGCACAGCCTTTGATCCCTCCAGGTACTGTTGAACAGGTCCTTAATAATTGGAAGTGACAGTGAGCAGAAGGCGCCAATCTCTCCTCATGTCATTTTTCTCAGTGCAACAGGGCTCGCACTGGTGTTTATTAAATTGGATGTCAGGGGAAGGCAGAGCCGCCTTTTCATCTTAATCACGCATCACTTTAGACAACAAAACAGATGACTGAGGACAGCCCCTGAGATGCTTCCAGACACTTGTGGAAACACCAGCCCTTTTGGAATGACAGTGGGCAAGTACAGTAGGCAAATACAGCACACTGGATAATGCATCTCTAGGGTGATCTATACATTAACCACCCATAGGAAGTCTTACTTAAAATGTCCTTCTCCATGTCCTTCACCATGACCTACGTGTCTGTTCTCACTGATACTAACAGCCTAATTTACACTTTAATACCTTGCACATACTGTACCTTAGCCTATTTGCACTGTAATCATCTTCCAACTTTAACCTACTTTATAGCTGTAGCTCTCCCTTTATAACATTTCTATTTATTGTTGCAGGTCTCTGTGGATGGACCAACACACTCAAAGCATAAACACTCTCATCATGGCTGGTAGGCACTGTCCTCTTCTTTACAACATGCTCTTACCTTATGCATCTTGCTGGCCCTGTGTTTGTCTTTCTCAGCAGATCTTCTACATCATGTTATTGTTGTGGATCTAACAACAGGATACAGACTATCAGAGGCTATATTTAGTGTATTATGTTGTTGGATGGTCAATTTTCAACCAGTTTTTGCTGGACACTGAGCACCATTCTTGCCAAACAATTTCTGACATAACTGCAGCTTGAAGACACTTGAAAGAACAAACATTGTTGCATATGCACATTATTTGTATAATTTATTATGTGTTTAATTATTTATTTGTATAATTTAACCATACACGTGCTGGGTTTAAACAGAAATCACAGCAAACCCATAGTAAACAAAAAAGAGCTATCACTGGGGCTAAATTGTGTTGTGTCATCCATTAAGATGTGAAAATATCCCTGACACTCCCAAATGGGCAGTCCAGAAAAATACCAGCCAGAGCCCCGAGGTATCCTTGTTAACAGTCTCATGTCTCCAAACAAGGAGAGTATCTAGCCATACCAATAAAACATCAGCAAGCTGAAATTCATTAACCTCAATGATAACACGTATGGTGTCCTCAGATGGTGAAATGTGGTGGAAATCTTACAGAGAAAAATGTTTCATAAGGATATTAGGGATATTAAATTCTAAATGCTACACAGCATCCAGTCTTCATCAGGCAGCTATAAACTCAGCTCTGTGGTTAAGGTTCACTGTTTCCTGCAAGCTTTGGTTGGATATGTGGTGCTTACCACCTCCGCAAGGCCCCCACTCCGAGCACAATGGCCCCTCTCCCTATCGTTTAAGACAATGTAATTCACTTTTCGGCCTGCAGCTGCGGATGAAATGGCCAGTAAAATCCCAGGGATAGCCTGTTATTTCACACCCTGGGATGTGACCCTGTGTACTTATTTCACACAATGGAGGGAGAGTGGCGGGGACCCGCACTGCTTTCTCATTCTCCTCGGCATGTGTTAAATCTCTGCAGAGCTCAATTAGAGGCCGTCACGTCAGGTCCTCCACAACTCAAACAGCGCCACAGAGCCCAGCCCTCTGGAGAGCCTGACATTGATCTCATATAAAGGCACGCCTTGATTTGGCCTCCATTTAAGTCAACTGTGTAAAATAAATTGGACATTTATTGACCTGTATGAACAGAAATGCCTTGTAAATACATTGTGGTTTCCTTGGAACTTACACTTCATGGAATTCTAGCCTCTGTGTGACTGATTTTGGGAGGGACGTGGGAGGAGGGGTCAGAGGGTTATTGGTTTGGTCCTTGGTTGACAGCTTTTGGTCAGATTACTGCCTATCCCGCATGTTGTGACAATGCTACTCGGGAGCCAAAGGTGAGAATCATGCATTCCTCAATCAAATAAACCCGGGAACTCTGTTTATCCAGGTGCTCTTAAGCGTGGGCCAATGAACAAAATAGTAGTTTGCTCTGCTGAAGAGGAGACACAACCTGGGTTTCTGCCCTTGTGAAATGACCTCACTTTGCTAATGAACATCATTTGATGCTTGGAGAAGCTGTATGCAGTTTATATGTGCTGAGGACAGAAGGCACTACAAAGAGGATTCTGTCAATTTCCAAATTAGCTGCCAAATAGGAGAGTGTTGCTGCACTGACAGAGATTTGTCAGGTGTTGTTCATCAGCAGAACAGATTATCAGGTTTTGGGAAGACTGTCTAATCATTTTTTTAAAAAATATGAACTTTATATGAATAATTAAGAAGGTTTACACAAGCCTAGATTATGACCATTATTTGCTAAGAAA
Organism: Megalops cyprinoides; assembly: GCF_013368585.1. Taxonomy (NCBI): domain Eukaryota; kingdom Metazoa; phylum Chordata; class Actinopteri; order Elopiformes; family Megalopidae; genus Megalops; species Megalops cyprinoides. Next base: position 32,374,957 of record NC_050595.1, read on the forward strand.
CACAGATTATAATATCATTGCTATATAAGGAGTGTTGATACAGACCTATGAAAAGGACTTTTGTGATTCATTGTGTGCATGTTGCATGTGTATTCTTAATATCACAGATAAATGGAATGTCCATACCAACTCTTGCACTAAATGGTGTCTAGGGGTCTTTTCTTACCAGGGGAAGAGAGGTGAATGGTTCCAATGCATTTATCTGAATGTAAGTCTATGGATTTGAATCACCTGAATGTCTGAACAATGCAGGTGTAATGCTGGTCTCTCACCAAAGTAACCCCCAACTTGTTTTTGGTTCATGTCCCTCTGTTTCACCATGCACCCAGCTTAAGCACTACATTTCTACTGTTCAGCCTCAGACACAATTGAGCTGTTCCTACACTGACTCAGCACGGGTACAGTGCTACAAGTGCTACATATGCAGAAGAGCCAGGCAAGAGTCTGTTTAGGGGTACCAGCGCTCAGGAGATACCTTCCACCTGGAGGTGACCATGATTGTGTGTATAACAACTGCTTCTCATGTAAATATCTTCTCAGTTCTTCCTGGCTGTCCTAGTTCACCTCAATTACAGCCCAAACTGTTGAAGCTCTTGTCCAAATATAACCTGGCCATGTCACAGGGCACCTCCTTTTGAATCTCTTCAGATGTCTGAATGTTCAGCTTGTCTTATCATTTTGTGCTCAGCAACATTTATGGCAATCCATTGCATTACATTTGCTCAGCACATGCTCCACTCCAGAGGGACTTATACAGCTTGACAATTTTCATGTTATCCGTTTATACAGTTTAATATTTTTATGCTATTTCTAAGGGTGGCAGTGTAGCATAGTGGTTAAGGAGCAGGACTCATGACCAAAAGGTTGCCAGTTTGATTCCCCGCTGGGGCACTGTTTGCCTCACAATTCCCTCAGTAAATATCCAGCTGTATAAATGGATAACATTGTAAAAAAAAAAAAAAAAAAAAAAAAAAACTGCAACCTATGTAAGTCGCTCTGGGTAAGAGCATCTGCTAAATGACGTAATGTATACAACTGGAGATGCAGTTTGGGTTGAGTACCTCACCCAGGGATACAGCACCAATCCCCCACATAGGAATCAAACCATCAGCTTTTAGGTTACAAGATTCTTTGCCTACCACCACTATGCTACACGGGCATATTATTAACCCAAGTGTACCTGCCATGTCCACACAGTACATGTGACAGCAAAACTGGCACTATATGCAGTAGTTGGCCCTTTGTCCAGCAAAGGCTTCTTGCACAGAAAGTAAATAATAATAGAGATAAAGAAATAAAGAAAAATAATATGGATGCGATACAGAAGGTCATTTACAGAGCCTGATAAACAAGGGGTAGAGCAACTAATACACCAGACTGTCCCTGAGGTGCTTTCCTGAATTTTATGTCTCAAACAGAGAGCTTTGTCTCGTACACAGCAGAGACTCATTGCCCGGATTTTACGGTACCTGAAACACCATTAAAACTGTGAGCAGGGAGTACTGTTAGTGCAGGCTGGCTGGTGTGAGGAACAGAATATTCTGTGTGCTTGTGTTCTGTGATGGCTCTGCCTGGGAAAAGCTGATGCGTGGAGGTGACCTGGGGTTGATGTGGGAAGTGGGAGCCCCATTCTGGACCCTCCCTGCCACCTCCTGCTTTCCCGATGGAGTGTCACCAGGGGTGGAAGGTCTGCGGAAATTGGAAATCGAATATTTCTCACAAGGACGAGCGACGGGTGTCTCAAAGGCTATAGTTGCCGTAATGGGGATATTGTCTGAGCATGAAAGCCTGAATATGAGTACTGCAGGGAAGAAAGCCACTCCTACACTCCCCAGAGCTGGTGATTTTTTGTTAGTGATGAGGTCAGGTTTGCTAAAAACAAACTTTTTAATGAGGTATGATCAGGATTAGGATCCAGTAACACATCTGTTGTATCCTAAGGACAGGCGTTATAGGCACTGTGGAGAGGACAATTTTGCTTATTATAAGTTTGCACTGCAGAGTATTGTGTAAAAATACGACTTGTATAGCCCTACCTGAACTGCAGTAATGATTGCTAGTGCTGGCTCGCTATCTTCAGGACCATGTAATGTGCCAATCTATTTCAGATGTCCTCTCCCTTTCTTCCCTTTGTGTAGAAATGAAAGCAGCACACCTCCTGGGTCCTTGCACACTTCACTGCTTTGGCCAGGAGCTGCAAGGCCCCCTGGGGGTGTCTGTCCAGAGGATGACAGATGGTCCTCTTCACCTTTAACACAAGTGCTCCCCTGGCACCAAGTCAGAGCCCTCACCCAGGAGCTCCATGCTGCACACCGGTGTGCTCACAAAGCTGCCTCCAGTGGCTCTGCGCAAAGGTCTGTCTCTCACGCTATGCACGACGTGCCCGTAGCCCGCCCCCAAAACCGCCCTCCCGTGATCTGCCACAGTCAGGCTCCAGGCGTGCCCTCTAGGAGAACAGCGTTTGATCTTCAAAGTCTCCAGACCTGGGCAGGCAGCCTCCCGCGTCCCAGGATGGCTGAGCTTTGATGATCTGCGTGGACATCAGGTTTCCTGAAGTTTTGTGCATTTGCCTCTCAACCCCCCCCCCCCTCCCCCACGCCCCACTTCTCTGGCTTTGTAATGGGTAGTGGTACCAGCTGAGGTACACTCCCAGTCACTGTGGCTCAGTGGCTGAGCTTGCGATCCTGGACGTTATGTGGCAGCTCCACCTGGCCGTCAGCTCCCCCATCCCCCTCTCTGGTGAAGAGCGTGTACTTCTGTTATGTCATGTTTTCATATATTAGTACATTTTAGCTTGGAAATGTGGTGGAGAATACATGGTGTATTTAAATCTATTGTCATTGTTATACATCAAAAATGCCATGAAGGTCACAGGATTAGTAAGGATGGCCAGTATTCATCAGATATATGTGATGGTACAACTTATTAGATTATTAAAATTTATTATGGTACAACTAGAATTCAGTACAGAAGCAAAGATCTTTTGAACTATACAAATATAATAATGTCATATAATGGACATGTCCAGGTATTGCATACATATCTCAATCTTTGTTGTGATGACTGATGGTTTATAAAACATTGTAAAACCACAATGGTAAGGCTAACCGTATAAATGTTCCAGTGAACCCAGTGCAGACAGCATTGCTCTGAAGTGTATCACTAATCCAAGACCAGAAGCAACTTACATCAAAACAGGCCATATTTTGGAGAATCACTCTCATTCCACATAGAAACTGACTTTACATAAATTCCTGGACAGAAATGATCAGTGGCTAACAATTTGGTATTTTTGGTGTCCCTGAATGATAATATCACTGAAGTCCTTTTGCAAATAGATACCTCGTGTGCATCTTACATCACGCAATAGCGCCTTTATTTTAAAGACAATCACATACTGACATTTTCCAAAGGGAAAGCAGCATATGGCCCAGCAGTATGAAAGACAACGCATATTCGTTCTCAGCGTGTACTGAAAACTACATGGGAATGAGAGCAGCTGGTTGAGTTCTTCGAGTTGCTGCAGTGATCAGAATGGACTCTAGGTGGCACTGTTGGCATGCCGTCTGCAGCCGCATCGCCGGTTGTTTCGCCTCCCCGGCAGTCGTCGTTCCAAGGCGCAGATCTATTGTCTCTTATTTTAAGTGTAATGAAGTGCGAATTATTGAAGACTATCATTGATTGTGCTCGTAGCACGTTTTTCTTCCCCTCTTGCCTGTCATGGCGAATATTCACCTTTGCCACTGAAGCGAATCGCCAACACCTTTTTCAGAAGTAACAACTGTATGTTTCACGATCGCAAATTCCATTTTCATGCCTATCAAGAGCAGAATGCAATTTTCACTTCATTAGAGCTGTGTACAGATTGCCTCACCAGAAGCATTAGATTCTCCCGCGCTTGCCGCTCGCACGTTGATATATTGCAAAGGTGGTATTTTCACAGAACAATCTACCCAAAGTTTGCTAATTACTTTCTATGTCTATCTTTGATTTGCTGATAATATTAAAATACAATGTAAAAATATGATGAATTGTCCTGATTTTCTTTCAGGTGGAAGCTTTAATGAATGATTCAGTGAGGGATAATCCTTTCCCTACAATGACTAGAAAATTGTCCGTCCTAATGCCGTCCCAAAACATATGCTGACTTCACATGCATATAATCTGTTGCTGAGAGTTAAGTACATATTTCTCGGTTTACTTTAAAATTTATGCATTCAACGTCTGAAATTTGAAACTATAATTGCAAGTTTGTCTGACTGTATTTTTTTCTGACAGTGAAATATGGACAGTTTGAAAAATCCCAATTCAGGATGAATTCAGGGTATAAACAAAATTGTAAAAAAAAAAAAAAACAACAATATCTGTTTAGGGTGTGTTTAGAAATTTGATTAATTATTAATATCAAATATTTTAGTTCTCATAAATGATGGCAACACAAGCTGCAGATCCAGTCTGAGATTGTGGACAGCCAGGCATCACAAGGACATGGAACATTCCGTGCACGGAGCTAAAGAAACACAAGAGATGAGGAACAACAGGCCCCGCATCAATTCAGACACCAGCTTTTGTCGTTCATTTACACTCTTAAAATACTCCTTCCTCCACACACGCATTTAAAGGCGCCTCTCCACAGAGGAGGTGGTGTGTGCTGTGATGCAGGGGAGGGGCCTCTCGCTGAGTGACATCTCCCCTGCTCGACTCCGGCATTAAACACAGCCTCCTTCATTCAGCCGCCACATTGCCACCCTTTCACACCTCCCATCCCAAATACTGTTTGTCCCCAAACAGTGACACTGCGATTCACAATGGTATTTAGGCCGACACCCGTCACCTCCACCCCCTCCCGAGGATTTGCTGTTGCCGAAAGTGTTAACCGTTTTTAACTCTCCCCAGAGCATGCACGTGCACGCACACACATACACACACACACACACACACACAAAGATATTACTTCATTTTTTTCAGTCCCTTTCTCTTGTCTGTTGGAGACAAGTCTAATGGGAAACAGACACCACTTTGGCAGGGTGAGGCTCCTGAGGTCTGTTCAATTCTCTTTCCTCATAAGTGTGGGTGAGAGGGCGTACTTGAAACATCAGAGGGAAAGACACTTACCAATGTGTGTATTTACACCCTAGTCAGCAGTCAAGAGCACTAAGCACCAGCAGTCAAGAGCGCTAAGCAGAGGTTAAAGCTACCACACCAAAATGACAATAACAAATAAGCCTGCTCATAGACACTATTAAACATCAGCTGGCAACCTATGATCACTGCATGTAAAACACACATAACCTAATAAATTCACAAACAATTTCTCTTCAACTCATGCTGGATTTTCATATAATGTAAAAGTACTCTCATTTTGACCCTTTGAACCCCTTCTCCACACCCACAGAAATATAATAGGAAACTGGCAAAGTAAATTCATGCAAAAAATTACACCAAATCTACTTTAGAGAATATATATATATATATATTTATATAGCAGTTACTCTGTGGGAAGCCTGTCTCAGAAGACCTCACATAGGTATAGAATGCACTTAATGTACAACTAATGTTACACTGATAACCTCATAACTTGTTGTTATGTGGTGGTTTCAAACCCCTCTTCCTGCTCAACATAGCTAGCAAACACAATTCCATAAGGTCAGAATTTCATATGGTGAACCAGTCAGCCTCAGCCAAAAAAAATTGGCTGATGAAGTTTTGCTTTATGTCTCAGAGGAAATCACTGGTAACTGCATGAAGAGTCTGAGATTAGGCTTATAAAAAAACAGAGACACGACACATGACACAGAGCACTGCAATGCAGACAGAATTAACATCATTATCGCTGGCCCAGGGATCACAGAGCAGGATCCCAGTAAATCCCCCACTGTGCCCTTGAACCGCGGGCAACCTGCACTGTGTTGGCCTGCCAGTGGTGCGCCAATCAATCCATTCGGCCTCTCCGTGAAGCCTGTCCCCCTCCGCGCCGGTGTTCCCTCAGCTCACCTGCCTCGGCCGCTCTCTGTGTGGTTGTGGTGTCTCTCGCCTGGCCTTCTAGCGTACCCCTCTATTTCAGGCTCTTCTCTGGGCCCAGCTGAACCCCTCTCTCCCAGACTCCTGGATCGGTCTTTGCTGCTGGGGCGTGGACCTCTGCAGACAGCTGACTGGCTGGAAACTGTGCTAAAAAGGAGGATCAACCAATCCAAAGAGAGCCATGCCACCCCAGATGCCCCTTCCTTACAGCTAGAGGCAGCGCAGGGCCAGGCATGGAAGTCCTGGATGACTAGCAGCCGCCATCAGAGGTGTATATATATATAGCAAGCTCCCCCCCCCAACTGTAGGACTCCTGAGTACACCTGAATAGTCTCGAAGTGTGCCTAACTAGCTGCACACAGTGTCATGGTGTGCACTGATTGCCTTATCTTCTCATTTATCACAGATGAATTGGAACCAGCCTTGCTGAAACCTCCTTTCATTGTTCGGTTAAAAACCGCGCCAAGCCCGGTGCCTCCGAACACGGAGGCCTCCAGGCAAAGAGGACTTGGCAGGAGAGGTGATTTGGGAGAGGGGGGGCAGAGGGAAGGAATGCACATAAATTAGCAAACTCTGGGAAGTGGGCTTTGGAAGTTAGAGTGGGTTCCCATCAGGCAGGGCCAAGCCAGGGCATTTACCAACTGGTTTCAAACGCTCAAAGGCATTGGACTGGGGAATGCATTTCTATGATGTCTGCTGGCTGGACTTGTTTCCAAAGAATATCCCTCATGCAACCGGAGCAGCATGTATCCTTCAGTTTCACTGCTGAGAAACCGAAAGGCCAAACTGACTGGACAGCTTAGTGTCCAGAATCCTTTCTGGCGTCCCTCAAAAACATTCACTCAACAGCTGTTTCGCACTTTTGTTTACATGGTGGCCATCAGCGCCCACGGTCCCCCAGGAGCTTGTTTCAGCAGTCATTTTTCTTAAATATCAATGCCCATCCCCATCTAAATCGTTGCGGCGCCGAATGGCCATGACTGACTTACTTAAAGCAATCTTTCACAGCTGTTTTGCTTTCCACTGATCCCATTAAATTGACAGCAAATGCCAGAGGGGGCATGCAGCATTGCTGTTAAGTGGGAGAAGATTTTTGTTTTGCACATTAGAAGCGAAAGGGATGTGGCCACGTAGCATGGTGGGAAAAAAACATAGGATTCAAGGGAGCCATGTGAGCTTTGGCCAGTGCAGGTCTTTTACAATACCTAGGACATTTTAATTGTTTGCAGGAGAGTGGGCTGTGCCACCGAATGGGCAGCAGATATGCAACTGAGTAATGCCCCCTCCGCTTTAGAGAATGCTGCATGAGTCATGGCTCCCTTAAATCGAGTGAAATAGTTGTGCATTAAATATGCCGGCAGATCTTCTGCTCGAGTAAGTGGACTGAAACGGTATGAATTGTTAATGCCCTGGCGCCTCTGTTCACGCCTGGCGATTGATCACTTGTAACTATATCTACTCTTTGTTCCATGAAAATCTGGTGTGGAGTAATGGGTTCATCAGATTTCGGGTTAAATTGAGAGTGAAGAGGCTTCTGTGTGGAGAAACAAGGGCGGCCATGTTCAGGGCCTGCCTTAGACCAGCATGAGCTCTGAAGGAGATATTCAGAGCTACTCCACTCATCTCACGCTTCCTGAACCTGAATGGGCCTCCAGTCGCAAAAGGATGTTTGGGGCTTTTCCAATGCAGTTTATATCTTTTACTCCTAACAAGCCCTCTCGAGCGGCTGCAGTGTTTGTTCAGTGGGTGGTTTCAGAGGGAAACAATCTGACAGAGACAGGCCCTTTTTACAGACACAGTGCATTCAACAAAAAAGCTATTACACTTAAATGGGGAATGAGGTTGAGTTTGGCTGTTACATTACATTTCCTTTTGTGAAAGTGCAATGTTCAAAAGATGTTCAATCAGTGTGTCTGGGTTTCAATGAGAAAAATACTGCATAACTATGGCAGTTTTCTTGCCAAACAAATATTTTGTTTTCTGTATATTGACTGATTATAATAAAAGATCTCATCTTCTACTTTTCCCCCAGATCTGTATGTAAAAAGTAAAGGGTATAGAAATGTTGTTAATAACAAGCCCTCTGTAAGTGACCGCTGAAAGACACTGGGGAATCTGGCACCACTACAGTCACTTATCACATACCCACTTTGCTCCAAAGCTGTTCTTTCTCAGTACTGTGAGAGACAGTTGTCTCCCAAAAGCCTCACACTGTGGACAGTGAATAGTGAAGTGTCAAAGATGAGAAAAGCCTCTGGCAAAGAACCTGCTGCTATTGGAACCCTTCCTGGTAGAGGAGGGAGCTGTTGTAGGTTGCTGACAAAGGGTTGTGTAAGGGACAGTCCCATACAATATGCTATAGTAGCTTTATGTTAAACCAAGCACTCTTTTGAAGGCCAAAAGTCATAATATAAGGTTTTTTGTTTGTTGTTTTCTAATGATCAGCAGGATAATCTGTTAATTTAATCTAAAATATGTCAACCACACAAATGTTGCAATTATTGATGATTCATTAAGGATGTCACCTTCATTCATACATGCATAAATGCATGCATGCATACATACATACATACATACATATATACATACATACATATTTCTGTCACTTGTGCAACAGTCTGAAAATGTGACCTGCTGAGTACTATTTAAAAGAGCTGCGTCTGCGTCAATATTGTCCGTGCCAGCGTGGGGAACATGGAGGCAGGTCTCCGACTTGAGGGGCTGGCGTGCAGGAGGGCTGGCGTAACAGCCCGTCCATCAGGCTGCGTTACGGCATGCCGCGTCACATTACAGCCACATGAGAGCGTGGCCCAGGAGGGGGCGCTGCCAGGCAAAACGCTGGGCTGTTCGCGCCTCCTCCACCCCCCCTCATGCCTGCGGCCCGGACGTCCTCCGTCCCTCCCGCGGGGGCTGTGGCAGTGGGGGGCCGCCAACATGTGGAAGCTGTCCACCCTGGCTCCTGTCCCCTCTGCTACTGTCCCTGTCCTCTCTGTCAGTGCACACTTGCCAATGGCACATGCTATGTAGCTTGCGCAGACAGCTGTAGCATGTATCATTGCATCTATCATATTGATATTAGCAATGTTATCGGAAACACATATGCATTGAATTGTCACCAAATAAATGTGCTAGAAAAAAGATAAAGTATAACATCTGTCTATGTTCTTCTCTCCTTCATTTACTGTGCCAGGTTAACCAGTAAATTGAGGTGTAACATATTGGTGAACAGGTCTAGCATCTGGGGAATGAAAAGAAAATCAAATCAGTGGGTTCTAAAAACACAGACTTCAACAATGAAGCAAGTTAAAGGTCTTTGCCCTTTGAAATCTAGTCCTTGAAATGTTTAATCTGGCACCACACTGTGGTCATACAATGACTTGAAAAAATAATCTCTTGAAATTCACACATCTGTAAAAAACTCACAATATATATCAATCAACCCCAGGATTGTAACAACTAACCTCATGTACTAATAAAAGGAGTCTAGTCCTGCTGAATGAAAGCACTTTGGAACAACATTTAGAACACCTTAAATGAGGGGTTTTTGGGAGACTTCCTGCTGTAACTCACACTGCAGAAAAGGTTAACAAAAGATGTTTGGCAATCCCTCTGTGGACCTGAGTGAGAGTGAATTTGAAAATTGACTGGCAAAAGGTTGGGGACATGGTGTGAAATGTCAAACATCAAGCTCTCCAGTGATATCCCATTTATTCTTAACACTTATTCAGTTTAAGTGCTGAAGCAAATGTTCAATTTATTCAATCTCTCATTATTAATATGCATTTAAATTATGGACACATTCATGCAGAGGGCATTTTAGCAAGATAAATCAAATGCAGATGAGCAACAATAATAAAACCATATATGAAAAAGCAGGTGATACAGGGACAGAGTGTTAAGATGCAGTGCTAAAAGTGAACAGTGCTAAATACAAGCATATGCACAATGCACAGTGTGTATAAAAATACACCCATTAACACCCATTACTTATGTCCAATGGGACTGTTGTAAATCCTATTGTTATTTAACTTGTACCAATAGACTTCAGATTATTTATATTTCAGCAGTAGGCTAAAACATGAATTTAATTACTGTTTATCACACATGTATTTCTAAAGACTTCAGATTTAGAAAGGCAACAATTTCTTTAAATCTCATGCTCTGTAAATATTGAAGTCTAAGGGTCTTTAGTGGCGCTTTCATCCAACCAGTTTTTAGTATACATTTTTTATCTGTAACATATGGTGCGAAACCCCATGCATTACACACAGATGTATACATTTTCAGAAGAAGAAAGATCTCTTCCTCCCAGTCAGTTTCTTTCCACTGGTGAGCAGACCAAGACTAGCCTTAAATTAGGTTACAACTCACTTCCCACCCACTGGAGGAAGTGAATGACAAGAATCCTAAATTTAACATGGCTAACTACCTTGAAGACCAAAAGGACACTCACAAGTAGTTACACTTTAGAGATCAGAGTTTTTGCTTCATTTTGTTCATTCTGTCAGGCAACTGAGAGGAAGCCGGGGGTCACTGTGGGGCTCCACATTTGGACTGGCCCATAATTTATATGTTTGCTTATGGAGAAACTATGTGTAAAGTAATGATACATAATAAAAACAAAATGATAATGAAAAAAGTATGGCTTTGGCCACACTAAATGGATAATTAAGAACATGAGGATACAAACCTGCTCCGAACCAGAGAATGACAACTACATAAAACAGATATATATTCAAAGCAGGGAATGTTACGATTGTCACTTCCTGTCATTTTACAAAAATATTTCCTAAATTTGGTCAAAACTGCACATCATCAACAAAAATAAAGTGCAAACCTGTCATTCACACTGCTTTCTGCACACTTTTGAACACAGCAATCCCTTTCCAAGCAAAGGAAGTGCAAAGGTAAAATTCCCCTGCGTTGTTTTCCCAGGTCTACGTGATCTGTGGCAATGGAGTTCTCACTGCCGTTGTTCCTGACCCCATTGTGGGTGTGGCTGAGGTCTGTCCCTGGGCGGGGCTAACCCAGGTGTGAGGAGCCCGGTGCAGCCCAGGTTCAGTTTGCCTCCTCTCTTCATGACAGAAGGGATGGAAGAAATGATGAGTGCAACGTTTGGTTTGGAAGCTTTTCAAGCACCCCTCTTTTTCTTCCCCCTCTCTCCCTTTCTTCCTGTCTTAACATACATTGGCCTTTCTCCACACCAATGTGCATGTCATTGAGATATTGCTGTCAGCTCCCACTAAGCGTAACATAAGACGTCGCAAGCTGGCCACGCTGATAGCAAGCATCAATCACCCTTCCTGAAGGAAGCAGATGTTGAGGGTACGAAAGAGTAGTACCACAATTTAGCTGTAATTAAAACTCACCTTAGCGTGCCTCCCTCGCCAATCAGCTGATTATTTTGTTATGCACCCATGGTGAATTTCTTGTGACCACCCTCATCACTCCCCTGGCTCATAGTCACCTGTTAAAGTGATCCACTCATCTGTCTAAACAGTCATTTTGGCAGGATCCCATTTCACCAGTTAGTGCTCCCCATTTAACCCCCCATTTCCTGATCTTTAACAGGCCTTTTGTACCTAATTTGTGCGGTTTTATTCCAAAACTCATAACATCGTGGACTGGGGACCTCTTCCCACTGCTGCACCACTGCACATCACTAGAATGGACTCATCTGATTGTAACTGTTATCAACCACTTTCTACATGAGCATCTACAGCTCACATCATCTTTTCTTTTGTTCTTCTTCCACATGTCACTGAATGTCTGATGATGTCATGATCCCACATACACTTCAATATCAATTTTACTGGATCTTCACACGGTATCAAAACCCCTGGTCAGCACCGAGTCCTTATTCCACACCAGAATGTTCTGTTAAAGATGTTATTTACTGATACTGTTCAATTGTGTGCATCTACATTAAATCTTGAATTTTTTTTAGATTAGCTTAATTATATGATCTACAAAAATGATGCAGTAGGTTTACTCCTCAGAGGAAATACACCATATCTTACTATAAAAACCTTATCTTACTTATCTCTTCAGGTGATTGTTTTGTCCACAGGTCAGCAAAAAACAGCCTTTATTTCATTGGGTCCAACACTATCAGTCTAGGTGATCATTTCTATGTTGGCAAAGTATCATTCATCTTCCTTTCCTGCCATATCCACTTTAACTCATATTGTTACCATGCAATGTGCTCTGTGAACTTCATGATAATTCTGTTAGTAAGAGTGCTATGTTAAATAAAATGTGATTAAAAAGATTATTCTGCATCTGGGGCCATTCAATGATTTAAAAATATTGTGGGTGATGGAGAAAATCTGATGCTGTGAAAATACTGTCAGTTATACAGTTTCAATGTTTGTTCATGTTTTAACACTTTATAGGATAGTCATCAATGAAGTGTATAGTTCCTTTGAATCAAATTATTTCAAAATCTAACATACAATGATATGCCTACACTTATAAATGTTCTTCAAGGAGTGTTTCAACAAACATATTTTAACGCAGAAAACACATCATATATTGTTCAAAACCTGTGTGCTTAAAGTAAAATTCAGAAAGTAATTTTTGAGGTTTTATTCAACTAAACATGCATTATAACAATAGACACAAGATGTCCATTGTTAAAAAGCTTCACACTGAGAGAAGGTCATAATTTAAAAAATCCTTTGTTTATATAAGCATCAAATTGTCCTGCTACAGTATTCAGACAAAGCAGTGTAATGAGATTTTTCTTTATATTCTCTGAACAGAATTACATTTAACACTGCAAAAAATTACATTTAATCAGAGCCTGCAGGTATGGAATACTAGAACATCTCAGTGCACAATCAATCAATACATTTTGGGGAACATACCCTCTCCTCAGAAGAAAAGCTCACATCACCTCTGGCCTCTGCAAGATGCACAAACCAAATGTATCTCCAGCAAGTTCAGAGGTGTTATTGAAGTCCTAAGGCTTATTTATGAAAAATATTTTAACTTAATAACCTAGCTCTGACATCTTGTCACAGACATTCCCTGTCACAGCATAGCTTCCATTATGAACAGCCCATTTGCTGTGCCAGTCATGCTCTCTGACAATATTGTCTGCATTCTTTGGAAAGGATCAGCACATTTCTCAGGCTCTTGTCTTTCGAACTCCTTGATGAGACAAGCCTGAGCTGCATTTTGAGATTAAATTGTTGTCTATTTCTTTCTTTCTTTCTCTCTCTCTCTCTCTCTCTCTCTCTCTCTCTCTCTCACTCCACTCCCCACTCTCTCCCTCTCTCTCTCTCTCTCTCTCTCTCTCACTCCACCCCCACTCTCTCCCTCTCTCCCTCTCTCTCTCTCTCTCTCTGTCTCTCTCTCTCTCTCTCTCTCTCTCTCTCTCTCTCTCTGTGTAACCATAACCTGGCTATTGAAAGAGGCAGACACAAGCAAACCTGGCTGCCCACAGAAGAGAGACTATGTACCCATTGCAGCCAGGGCATGATAGAAACAGAGCTCCACTTCTTGAATGCTGCAAATTCAAAGATATCCGGAAAGAATTCTTTCCTGAATTCAAAACAATCTACCCAGACTTTGAAAAGTTTGAGGACAGTAAGGTTCTAAGAATATTACTAGGCGAGGAACAAGATAGTGCCAGAGTCGTAGCTAGGTATGTGGATGCCTGCCACAGAGAAAGAGAGTCACTCCATCGGTAACACTTCAAGAAATAAATACACACACACACACACACACACACACACACACACACAAACACACGCAAACACACACACACTCACACACACACACACACACACACACACACAAACACACGCATTCACACCACACACACACACCACACACACACACACACACACACACACACACACACACACTTCTGTATTTGTTGTTTGCTTGTTTTAATGTATGTAGAAATGCTTTGGCAATACAAATGGAGTTTTTGTCATGCCAATAAAGCTCATTTGAATTTCAATTTGAATTTGAGAAAGAGAGAGAGAGAGAGTGAGAGAGAGAGAGAGAAAGAAATAGACAACAATTTAATCTCAAAATACGAGCGAGCAAGCGAGAGCGAGAGATAGAGAGAGAGAGAGAGAGAGAGAGAGAGAGAGAGAGATGTATGGGAACCACCCAAAAGGAGATCACTGTCACAACTGACATGAAAAAAACAACTATACTATGTTTTACAAAAATAGATTTCAGCCTTGTCAATCAAAACAAAATCTTTTTTTGATAGTAAGGCCTACAATTTGGAAGTAACACTTAACTCTGAATGTTCAGAAAGCAAGAGCACAAAGAAAACATGAACAGTGCATGTTATGTCTGTCATGAACAATAACATTTAACAACTTTAATTTCATAATTCTTAATACAACTACTATTGTAAATCATTGTAAACAATTAAAACAGCTACTATTGTAAATTATCAATACAATTTTTGCTACATAAGATAATCACAGATTATATATATTATTATCTATATTCACAAAAAGACGATTAATCAACAGATATGTGCCTCAGATCAGTAAGACTGATCCCAGAGGTTTCAATAAATTGTTATAGCCATTAATATGTTTAACATGCATTAGATATCTGCACACATACAGTGAAAGGAGGCAATCTTGAATGTGAACATAAACAGGTGGGAAACATGTCCATTGGTTTTTATGGAGGCTAGCAAGGTTGTATATGCTATAGGATAATACCCATTTAATTTTCACATTGTTCAATCAAGCAATTGATTACTATCCTCTGGCTGAAAAGCTGACCAAGTATTCAGCCTCATCCCTGTGAATCTCAGCTCAGTCCTTATTGGTTATATTAGTATTTACATTGCTGTAGTGGTTTTATTTGTGATGGCTATACTATGTAACACACTCCCATTCCTGCTCTCATTATTCTTCATACTGGCATATCCTCTGCTCTCACCGTACATGGCAGTTATAAAAACAGGCAGAACATTCTCGCAAGAGCCAGTTGCATGAAGAAAAGCATGGCATGCTTCATTTAGCAGCGACCTGCTCTTCCCGAAGTTCAGAGAATGACAGAGCAATTAAACACCAGTGCTGACTGGTACCTCAAATGTCAAAATAAGTCACCAATTAGAGAGAAGTAAATACATTGCTTCCACTGACAGCTACACCCGCAAAACAGATGACTGAGGCTGTCCGCCACTCACACCTCTCGATGTCAATCATAGCCTGTCAAAACACATCAGCACTATGGGCAAACACTGGAAAACTTTCTCTGACAGGTAGCGTTTTTCGCTCAACCTCACTTCAGGGGGTATATTTTTAACTTTCCTTTTTCATTAGTGCATTGGTATGTATATTATTAAGAGTCCTGAGCAGTATTTACCTCTGTGTTAATCTCAAATGCATTTAACATAAGCAGCACAATTTCTATCTTCAGATTTATAGTTTTTTAGTTTCTTTGGAACTTTTTAGTTCCAGCAGCATAAGAACATCACAGTTGATTTGATTTATTCATTGTTTACACAGAAATGATGCTTTGACTAAAATTAGTGATCTCAGGACAATTGCTGATGAAAAGTTCTGTGATCAGCAAAACAAAGTGGGTGTCAATCAACACTTGCAACTTACTCTTTAATAACAAAGATAAGTTGATGTGCCTTTTCTCATTGTTTGCTTATACATGATGAACATGACGCTATGAAAAATGACCAAAGGTCTGGGCCAAAGCAGCTCACATTTTGATTGATTCTTCCCTCCAAAGGCGAGTTCTGGTTCTGCCACCCCCTCCTCCATGTTTCTCTCCCCTCCATTCAGGGCCTGCCCTAATTCCGTGCCCTAGCCTCTGTGCCACCCGGCCCAGGCTCACCTGGCCCCTGGTCTCTGCAGGCAGGGCCCATCTGCCACCTGCTCCGCTCCACGTCCCTGCGACAACTGTTGGGCAAGCCGAAGATTGATTATCAGTCAGAAGCCATTGCGCGGCACCAGATTTTGCTGGGTTAAGCTTGCTGATCCAGCAAGAGGCGGTGCAAGGCTCTGTCAGGCTGTGCCAAGCTCGCCAGCGTGGCAGTGCTGAAAGAACAGCAGTGCGTGTCGCCAACGTGCCCACCCAAGGCAGCACAGCTGAGGCCCAGGAGCCGAGAGCCCAGACTTGGCACCCGACTCGGGGTTCATAAATAAACACAGCCTTTCCATGGCACAGTCATCCACAGTCTCAGAGGCCAGAATAAAGACCCTGCTCTTAGTGTGAGGGTAACTCTCGGTAGAACACAATCAAATAAGTTAAAGGATTTTAATATAGAAAGGGGTTTTCTTTTTTTAGGATGGCACTTAGTCAAATTAAACATTTCAATTAAATTTCAATTAAAAATGTCCATACTGTACTTTAAAAAAGATTATATTGGTCCATAAAAACAGCAACAACAACAATAGTAATAAGAGTAATGTTTTTAATTAATTGCAATAAATAATTTTTGACCCCAGAAAAAAAGACTACTGAAGATATAGAGTCTTTGTATCTAGAGCTATATGCAACTCAAATTGCAGTCTCAATACCTCTATGTTAATAAAATGATTAATCATGTATCATAATCATAATAAAAAAGGTAGTGTGTTAATCATAGTTTATCTAAACTGAAATGAAGGTCCAATAAATCTCTGTCTAAACATTTGATCAATTTTGTCTTAACCTTCCTGCAGGCTCCCTCATGTCCATTTAGACCTAAATTAAATGAAGCACCGAGCCTATTAAACATGGCGTTAAACAAGCCTGTCAAAGGACATTGCTAACATTTGGCACTTTGGTCTGAGCGAATGAAACTGCTTCTTGCTCAATGACATGGGAAGTCTGCATTCCATAATTTGATAGAAGTTGAAAGGAGTAAAATAGAGATACGGCAGCTTTAGACACAAGTTATGCTTTAGACATAGAGTTCTATGCTGTGTTTAATGGTAACCCAAGGTAACACAGAGTTCTATGCTGTGCTTAATGGTAACCCAAGGTAATACAGAGTTCTACTCTGTGTTTAACAGTAACCCAAGGTGACACAGGGTTCTAGACACTGGTGACCAGAACATATAGCTCGAAAGAGTATTGGGGCATAGGGTAAATTTAATTGGACTATGGTCAATCACAAACATTGAATGGTAAACCTTGAAAGTATTACAAATGCTACATCACAGAAAGTGATTAATTATGTCCAGTAAATGAATCCAGTAAATAGCTTCTTGATCTGGAATATCATACCATAAGATCTGGTAATCTCAAAGGGACTTGAGTGAATTCTTCACAGAGAAAGAACAAAACCACAAATTTCCAAAAACTAAACCCTATACTGCTTCAATGTAAAACATGCAACCAGACCTTATACAGTGAACATCTGACCAATTAAAACAGCATAGAGCAGTGGTTTTCAAAGTGTGGGAGAGGAGAAAGAATTTGGACCAAGAAAACGGAGGAAGTATGACAATAATTATTTAAAATTTGGATTTTCGTGGATTGGTACTGAAGATGCACCAGAGCCACAGTGTGTGTTTTGCAAAGTGGTGCTGGCTAATGACAGCATGAAACCATGCAAACTGCGGCATCATATTGAAACAAAACTCCCAAGTTTAGTGACCAAGCCACGGGAGCTTTTTGAGAGGAAGCTGGGTGAACTTAAGTCACAGAAAAGATCCATTGAGATTTTTGCACTGTGAATGTTAAGGCAACCGAAGCATCATATCTCGTGGCCTTACGCATCGCAAAGGCAGGTAAACCCCACAACTTTGGTGAAACCTTACTCCTCCCTGCTGCTAAAGATATGTGTTCGGCAATGATAGGAGCATATAATAACAATAATGGCCGTGTGTGTGTGTGTGTGTGTGTTGGGGGGGGGGGGGGGGGCAGTAGCTTCTATGCTCTCTGGGGGGGCCCACAGTCTTAGACTTTGACAACCCCTGGCATAGAGGATGCTAAAACAGGCTCAGCTCCCAACGCTATAAAGTGTATGACAGATGTTAAGAATATGACACTTATTGGCCCAGTCATTTAAATTGCACCTTTGTCAGGACTGCGACTCCTTAGCCGGGTTTTTTTTTTTGCTTTTGTTTTCCCTGTCCATGTGCTTTTGTTTTTCCCTGTCTTCCAGCCCTGCCCTGCTCTCTGCCCTGTCTCCGCCCACCTGGTCACCTGCTCTTGGATTTTGTTTCGGTTTTATTAAACAACCTTGTGCATCCTGCCTCCTGTCTGCGCCTGACTCCCTGCCTGAACCCTGACAACCTTGTGATTTTGGTAGATTGTTAGATAAATGTTAGATTACCAGACTCCACATTCATCTCTGAAACATTTACATTACATTTATATTTATTCATTTAGCAGACGCTTTTATCCAAAGCAATGTACAAAAGTGCATATAGTGGGCAAACAACAGGCACAAGGGAAAAATGTGTACAGGTCATACAATGCAGATAGTGCTGAAGCTGAGCACAAGGACAGTGTCGAGAGACAGAACTAATCTGATCACATATCAAATACAGTCACTGGGACAATAAAGTGCTGCTACACTATCTAGACAAAAATGTGCAACAAATATAACATAAGAGATAGTGCTACAAATATGAGCCAAGTATCTTAGATTTACAAGGTCGAATAGCAAGGGTGTCAGTCCAGGTAGAGTCTAAAGAGGTGTGTCTTCAGCCCATGTCTGAAGGGTTGGAGTGAAGAAGTTTTTCTCAGGGGGGTGGGGAGTTCATTCCACCACTGGAGGGTGATGATGGAAAAGTGACGTTGAAAGGAGCGTGGGCCTTTTGTTCTGTTGGTGGGAGGAGTGAGGCGTCTGGATGTAGCAGAGCGAAGTTGTCAAGCGGGTGCGTAGGGTTGGATGAGGTCCTGGAGGTAGGTTGGGGCAGTCTTTTTTGCAGCAGAAAAGGTGAAGGCCAAGATTTTGAAGCGGATCCTGGCTGCGACCGGGAGCCAGTGGAGGGATCTCAGCAAAGAGGTGAAAAAGGAGAACTTTAGAGGTTGCAGATCAGCCTAGCAACTGCGTTTTGGATGAGCTGCAGAGGCTGAATGGTGCAGGCTGGGAGGCCTGCAAGGAGGGCATTGCAATAGACCAGGCAGGAGAGCATGGTGGCCTGGACAAGCAGCTCGGTGGAGTAGGTGGTCAGTAAAGGGCAAATCCTCCTGATGTTGAAGAGAAGGAATCGACAAGAGCGGGTTGTCTGCAAGATGTAGTCGTTGAAGTCCAGCCTGTTGTCGAGGGTGACACCCAGGCTCTTCACAGATGTAGACAAAGTTACTGTGGTGCCGTCAACAGTAACTGAGAGCTCTTGAAGAGGAGAGAGCTTAGCCAGGATGAACAGTAGATCAGTCTTGTCCAGGTTTAGCTTTAGGTGGTTGGAGGCCATCCATTTGGAGATGTCAGCCAGGCATGCAGAGATCCTTTTGTTGACCTGGGGGGTGGAGGGAGGAAAAGAAAAGATTAGTTGAGTGTCATCAGCAAAGCAGTGATAGGAGAAACCATGTGAGTTAATAACTGAACCAAGTGAGTTGATGTAGATAGAGAAAAGGAGAGGTCCCAGAGCCCTGGGGGACACCTGTAGTGAGGGGAGTGGGTGTGGAGGTGGAGCCTTTCCAGTACACCTGGGAAGATCTACTGGTCAGGTAGGACCTGGACCAAGAAAGGGCGGTCCCAGAGATGCCAGTCTCTGAGAGCTTGGTGATGAGCAGCTGGTGATTGACAGTAACAAATGCAGCGGAGAGATTGGGGAGGATTAGGACCGAGGACAGGTCGGAGGCTCTAGCTGTGTGGAGGGCCTCTGTGACCGCTAGGAGTGCCGTTTCAGTCGAGTGCCTGGGTCTGGACTCAGACTGGTAGGAATCCAGGAGGTTGTGCTTGTGGAGAAAGGGAGACATTTGGTTAAGTACAGCATGTTCAAGGGATCTGGATACAAACGGCAGGAGGGATACTGGACGGTAATTGTTCATGTCAGATGTGTCAGAAGTAGGTTTTTTAGCAGGGGGGTAACCAGAGCATTTTTAAGATCTGTGGGAACAAGGCCAGTAGTTAGAAATGAGTTGATGATGGAGGTAAGATATGGGGCAATCTCATCAGATACAGACTGCAGAAGGGTGGAAGGAATGGGGTCGAGAGGGCAGGTTGCAGCTTGGTGGGTTGTGATAGCTTGAAGAACTTCTGAATCACTGAGTGTAGAGGAGGACAGGTGGTGACTGGATGCCTTTCCGGTGGTTGAGGGTGTAGCTGGAGGAGTGAAGGAGTCCCAGATGCTGGACACCTTCTTCTCAAAGTGATCCTTAAAGTCTTCTGCAGAAAGAACAGAAGGGGAGGGGGGAGGAGGAGGGGAGAGAAGAGTGGAAAAGGTAGAGAAGAGATTGCGGGGGTTAGTGATGTTAGCGTTGATTTTGTTTTGGAAAAATTAGGACTTAGCTGCTGTTGTTACAGCCGTAAATGCTGTCAGGAGGGAATGGTAGGACGCTAGATGGTCAGAGGATCTGGATTTCCTCCGCTTCCTCTCGGCGGCCCGCAACGCAGCTCTATCGGAGAGGAGAGGGTCAGTCAACCATGGGGAGGAGGGCGATGGCTGTGATGTCCTGGAGATAAGGAGACAGAGAGCATCTAGAGATTGAGACAGACGTGTTAAAAACAGTTGTAGCAGCATTAGCAGGCATGTTTGAGAAGAAGGTGAGGGGAGGGAGGGTGGAGAGAACAGTGGAGGTGAATGTGGAGTGTCAGAGGGAGTGGAGGTTTCTCCTGACGGTGGTAGTGGGGATATCAGAGGAGTTAAACAGAGAGAGAGAGAGAGAGATAAAGATACAAAGTAGTGATCGGATACATCGGAGGGGAGTCACTGTGAAGTGGGACATGGCGCAGTTCTTTGTGAGCACAAGGTCGAGCTGGTTGCTGGCTTTGTGGGTTGCAGGAGACGGGGAGAGGGTGAGGGAGAAGGAGTGCAGGAGTGAGGGCACGTTAGCCGTAGAGGAGCTCTCAGGTTGGATGTTGAATTGCATGGAATTCGAAAGAGGTGATAGAGAGGCTCTGGAGGGGTACAAGGCAATATCTCCAAGATGGAGATACAAGCAGGCCTGTGCCCCCTCCTCTGTCTGAAGACCGTGGTGTGTGTGTGAAGGAATAGGATGAAGACAGCGCAGCAGGGGTAGCAGTGTTGTTAGGAGAAATCCAGGTCTCAGTGAGAACCAGGAACTGAAGGGAGTTGGTCTCAGCGTAGGCAGTGATGAAATCTGCTTTCTGGACCGATGACTGACAGTTGAAAAGTCCACCCGCCACTGAGAGTACCTCCGAAGAGGACAGAGCAGGATGGACCAGGTTGGTTGGGTTGCATCTGCAGTGGTTGTATTGCCTGGAAGGAGAAGTACACAGGGATAGGGAGAACACACATAGCTTAGTGAGAGGAGAGTTTGGTGAGGAGAAGGAAAGCGGCACAAGTAATGCAACTGGTGTAACGGATTGACGACGAGGCTGCCGTACTGGCAGTTAATATTACCATCTATGAACAGTTTAATCAATGGAATTAGGTAGATGCCTTGTACTATACGTCTTATGGAGCAAAACAAATGAAGACATGTGACCAGTGGTGTTGTTAGGTCCGATCATTCAGGGCTATAGCCCCGAAAATTTTAAGCTTAGCCTCGAATATTTTTGCCCTGAAAAAGGGGGTGTTTATAGCAAAACAACAGACAGACTGTGTAATAGAGCGGAACTTGACTTGCAGTGTCCGAAGGTGTGATAATATTTATTTATTATAAAGGTAGTTATCCCAGCCTACCAGTGCCAATCTCCCTTCAAAAAAAAAAAAGACAAGCCCCAGACAAACTTGACTTAGCCCCGGATCTTTTCAATAGCTAGAAACGTTCCTGCATCTGACCATGTGGTCATGGTCAACATCTCATGAAATGCACATGGTCACATACATGGAATGGAGTAAGGATGGAATGGATGAGGTATATAAAATAAATATGAACAGCTACTGTTCAATAAGTTAACAGCTACTGCTCAATAAGTTAAAGTGTACATGAGTGCAGGCTGTGGGTCTGTACAACAATTAGTTATAGCCAACTGTTGCACTGTGTTATATACAGATATTGCACAATGATCGTTGCTGGCTGCTGTCTTGGTTGTTTAGTGAGTTTAATTTATCAAAGAGCAATCTCAAGATGGCATTCCCATCACCAATTCTTAGGAACAGGGGCAAAAGTCAGGGAAGAAAACAGATGACTTTCTGTGTTTTCCATGGAAAGGGGGGCACATGATTTTCAGTAAAACATATTCTATCTTACACAATGTTTGCAAAAGATTGTGTTCAAGTCAAATTGACCAATTTTTACACACTATCCACTTTCCCCATAAAGATACCATTAACCACACCATACCACAAACATGCTACTATTTATTTTACTATCCTTGTGTAGCTTCACTGTCCAAATATTAGACATGGACGTGTCATTTTTTTAACTGATGAAATTCACAACAAAAAAGAGATCAATCAAAGAGTGGCCTTTGCAGGTTATTCGCACCTGCTTGGGGGCAGCATGAGGGATGTGTAAATGTTATCTTTCATGCAGTGTCACGACAGTGACACAGAATCCTCCCTGATCCAGTGGCTTTCTCTGTGTTTAGATAGTGGTCCCTGTGAGACCAGCCATCCCATTACTCCATTCAAAAGTAATAAATGCCTGATCCTCCTCTGAGGCAACTGTGAAGTGCGTGGCTTGGCCCTACCAGGCCACACAGCAGTGGTGATTTCACCCCGCCAATAATAACAGTTGGCAGGGGTGCATCCTTCCCCATGGCTGGTTGCCAGACTCCTGTCAGTCAGCCAGCACCTCCCCCCTTCCCGTCACCCTGCGAAAGGGGACCGTTGAGATTGATTTGCGTTAGCTGGTAAGGTTGTTCGAACATGGCGCGTCATGCTGCGGCGCAGCTCTTTAATCCATCATTATTCGTGAGAGTCCTTTCTCTTGCTCCTCCACTGAGGGCTTTCAGTGCCACACTGCCTTTGCATCATGGCAGGCCCTAAAAGGGCCCTCGCAACAAGTGTACTCTCCTTTCTACTCCTCCTCCCCCCATCCTGTGAGCCACGAGTGGAGGGAGGAAAGTGAGGGTTGGGGGTGGACATTTTCTGTCAAATTTTACTGTAAGGAGGAATCAAAGAGCCCCCATCCAGCCAAAGACACCAATCAGCGAGGCCTGGCAACCATCCCAGGCATTGGGTTGCTGCGGTGAAGACATGGAGATCTTTTTTCTCCTTTTCTTCTTTTGTCCTTGCTTTCTTCCTTTCTCTCTGTTCCCCCAGTGCCAGTGGGGCACTCCGACTGGGTGAGGGGGCACGCACGCCGGGCAGGGACAATGGCGGAGGGGTGAACAAAGGCAACCGCTCTACTTGAATTACAAGTGGTTAGTACTCATCTGGAAGAATGGGAACATCAATGTCCCATTCAGGAGCATAGTGGATACTCACCTAAGGTACATGGCTTTGGGAGCCAGGGACAGACACAGACACCCCTGTGTTTTGGGGAAATCCTGGGAACACAAGTGCATTGCTGTTCCATAACAAACAGAAAAAAAACTGCATTATTGACCCTGTTTACAAATGACAGCTCATATTTAATTGGTTAACAGTGCAACCCTATGAAATTCAAAGATCCTTATACCCTATGGAGATAGACCACAATGCATTGTGATGTCATACCATTCGGAACAACAACAAAACTGGTGTCTTAAGAGAATGAGAACAAGAATACCGTCAAAAACAGCACTGCAAAAAATCCAAATCTCACCAAGCATATTTGTCTCTTTTCAAGTCAAAATATCTCTTTACACTTAATATAAGACACAGTCACCAAACAAGCAAAATTTCCTTGAGCTACAAGGACTTGTTTTTAGACGGTGCATCTTGAATATCTTGTTTGGTGAAACTGTCTTGAAAACATCTTACTTTGAGTGGTATATCAAATTAAGCAAGCCTTTTTGACAAGTCAGAAGGTTTTTAAACTGCATGACACAAAAACACTTCCTAATACCAGTTAAAAATGGATCAAAATTAGTTTTTTTCCACCTAATTTTAAGATCCCTTATCTTAAAAATGCTTAACTATAACACCTTATTTCAAGAAATCTTAACAAGTGTATTTCCACTAGTTCCACTGGCAGATTTTTTCACTTATTACTAGCAAAAAACACTTTGTATTAATTATTTTATTTCTTATTTTTGAAGGGCTATTTTTTGCAGAGAGATGAGTGACCAAGATGATACAAACTATAGAGGAAGTCCCAATGACTCCTTGGAGTCCCAGAACCAGCAAAGAAATGCAGAGAAAATATTGTGCTTTTGCAAACTTTCTGACCGTGTTGCAAGTAGTATGCTTTGGTTTACGATTCTGATAAAATGCTGGCTTTCTATCAATGATCAATATATTGATGCCTGGAATGCTATCGGATTGCAATGGCTTTCCAATTACTCTACCAGTGTTACTTATTGCAGTGGATTTTTTACTGTCATTGTAGAACATTACTGATAACAATGGTGATCTCAAAAACTCAATTTTACAAAACATAACTGCTTATCCTAAACTAAAACTACTTTAAAAATACCACACTGGGCCATAAATAGTGGTGTAGTATGCATATATTCAATCAAAGCAAACTCAGGCAGTCAAAGCATTCCAGACAAAAGACTAGCTCCCGTCTTTTCTAATTAATGCCTTGGCAACAGCGGGCCCCCGCATCCCACGCAACTGCCCCCCGAAGATGAATAAGTTTGGAGGAAGCCGTGCTGGCCCAGAGGGTCACATTGAGAAGCGCCTGACGATTATCCAGCGCACCCCCGCACACCTTCCAAGACACCTTCCCCGCATCCGCAGCACGCTCGCCGCTTGAGCAGCTTCGCAAATTAAGACGGAGAGGATGTGTGATGCACTGTAAAGTATCATCTTTTTCACACCCTCCGAATATCAGCCAGCAGCGCGGACATGGAGCATCTGCAGCTGGAGCCTCCCCACACCGGCCCTCCCTCTTTCCGAGTCCTCCTTGCACACACTCACAATTTCAGCACAAAAACACAGGCAAACCACATTAAACTACAATCAGCACATATCTTTTTATTTTAAAGAAAGAGAGATATATTGCTCTTAAAAATGTCTGAACCAGATTGAATACTTTTTTAATTCAGTAATGAATGTAGTTTATATCCTCTTTAGGTTCTTGATTAATATGTTACTGTTCACATGCACATATCGTATCATAATTTCAAACGTGTAATTTGTAATTACACGTTTGAAATAATTTACAAACGTGTAAACGTGTCCTGTCAGTTCTGGTTCAATAATTCAATGATCAATGCAATATGAGATTAGAAACATGTTAAAGAAAACAGAAACCATTGAGGAATGTCAAGATCATTGATAATGCCAGCATTTTTCTTTTGTCTTTTGCCTTCCACCATTCTTTCCATTGTGACTCCAAGGAAGAGTATGGCAGATTAAAGCATTCACTACTGTATGTGGCTATGTTGTCTTGACCAAGCAATTTATTTTCTAGAATTAGTAATAAGTATTCTCTCTATAAAAAAACAACAAACAAACAAACAAAAAAAAAAAAACAGTTCTAGGAATTTCGCTTAAAAACTGACAGTGTAACATGCATGATATGATTAACTTTTTGTTGGATCCTGGGTGTTGCATTGATTACACCAACAGGTGGTAGTTAGGGAACAAATGTCATGACTGGAGTATGTCAGAGTCAATCAATCAAACTCTAGAAAAAATGAACATGACCTATTGGAAATGACGGAAATCCAGATTTTTTGATTTCTAGGTACATGAAACTTCAGTGTTGTGAGTGTGCATGAACCTAACACCATTCCTGAATTATACAATAAACCAATCAGAAAAGTTGTCTTAAACTTCTAGAGTAAGCACAGAAGCAGGGATATACTCCCAGGCAGAATATTGTACCCCTTAGTATATTAAACCTTAATTTAGCAGAGGCCTTCAGAAAACCCCATCCAACTGAAAGGCAAACCACATTTTGACAGCCTGGTATGTTTGCACTGGTGTGCACAAGGAGCAAAAGTATTGCTGGCGAGCAGATAGACTGAAACATAACTTTCCATGTGCCTCTATCACTGTCTTACCAGTTCAGTCTAGAATGCCAGTTTCAGTATGAGCACTGCATGTGAACTCAACTTGGTTTCAGCATAATCCGTGGGAGAGATGAGTTTTCAGGAAACCTCATTTAAATTGTGAACTAAGACAGAATTTGGGGGTGCATTTATGAAGTATTGATGTTAATAGTAATACAATGATCTGAAAATGACAATACTGTTCAAATTTGCAGATGAGAAAAGTTCTGTACTAATACCATGCCGCAGCAGAGGGCTTTTCCTAGCAGGAAAAACATGAAGAAACAGCACCAATAACAAGCTACTTTCTACTACCATTCGACTACTACCATGTCATTTTGGGCAGTGTGCACCTCATTTCACCAATAAAATTAAAGGCTTTAAAATAAAGTAGACCAAACACGGATCCTAAAGTCAGATGCAAAAGCTAGAACATCTTTATTATCTCCACCCTGCAAAATTCCATAAGCTAAAATAGGGGCTGTAGAGGCTAGGTGAAAGACCATACCAATTATTGAACTAAAGCATCAGTTGGGAACTAAATTTTTAAATAAAATAATATTTGGTTTAATAATCTGTTGTATATTGTTAAGTTGTGTGCATGCATGTGGTGTCAGAGAATAAATCACAGCCCATTTTTGTAGTGAAAGTTAAATGTGAAGAAGAGGTGTCTGATGCAATACTGTCCAATATTTCAATGATTCTGAATTTAATGGAGCATTACCAGAAAACATTAAGCTGATATACTGTGGCCACTGTAGACTAAGCGTACAATTGTTGGTCTGGTACAATACAAATGAAGCATGTTAAGATGAAGAAGTCTGTGTGAACTGGGAGTCAAACAACTAACTGCACACAACAAGAAAACAGTCTCCTGGTAAAAGTGCAGCTAAATGAAACATGCAACATCAAAGCATTTAGATGAGTGAAATGATTGTACCTGTTATGACAAAACCTTGAAACAGTATACAGTGACTCTACCAACACACCCCTGATTATCTGGCCAGATGTACCTGCAGATATATCATTTGTATTGCTTTGACTGAGTGCAAATTCTTTTATTTTCAGGTTTTGTCCATTTGACAGAAGCATACACTTAAGCCTGTAATATTATCTTAAGTGCTTTGAGTATCAATGGCCGAGTGCAAAACAGTCCAAGGTTGGGCATTCATTGTGTGGACTGATGAAGTTTTATTTTGTGCTTATATTAGGTTAGATGGCTAAATTTTTATAAGACATCTTATTTATTTGTCCTGTATTGAGGTAGCAGGATACTCCAGTGTATCACCCACAAGGCTGGAACCTTTATTGGATTGGCACATCTGCTATCTAAGGAATATCCTTATTGCTTTCAATGCCAGAGCAGAGTGAATTTCCTGTAGCAATTTCCTGTGCAATTCCCTCAAATTGGAGAGGTAACTGAAGGCACCCAATATTTTATGTGGACTACCCAGCACATTCATTCATGTGAGTAAGCTGACTGCCCCACGGCGGTCTAAAAATACGCATCCTTTCACAGTCATACAGATTGAACTCATACGGTTCGCTTTCAGATGAACTCACCTCACACAAGTTATGAATTATGAATGTTAGCTATTCTTTCCTTGGTTCCTCATTTAAAACATGATATTAAATACCAAATAATATCATGTTTTAATATGATAATATTAAATATTTATTGTATGATGTGTTTTGTGTGAGTAAAGAAATAGTCATCAAGCTACAGTGTTCAATGGCTTTGGTAGCCATTCTGTTGGGTTAGTAAAATTTATGGACAGATTTGCTGACATGCATTCATTGGAGGATCACTATAATCATTCACTATATGAATTCAGTTCACATTAAGACTAGTGTGCCATACTTGATGCCAATCCATCATGTTGCCTGTAAGAGCTGAGGCATAAGCATTAGAGATTGCCACTATTGATGCTTATCATGTCAATGAGTAATTAATATGGTAAAGAAGACCAAATACATTGTGGCAGGAATACTGATCCAACAATTTTTATTTGTATTGTATAAAGAATGTCACTGCTGGAAAAATGACAGGATTTGGCCACCAGTGCAGGTTTTTTGGAGCTCAGTGAAAATGAAAACATCATTAAATGACAAAATATTTTATCTGCAGCAATCTGTACACTTGAATTCGTGCAGCCATAGGTGGAAGACCGACCAATGTTATTGATTCATTAACCTTGTGAATTCTGCATAATTGGATTCTGCTTGGTACGTCTTGCCCCTCCCTCTTTTTTGTTCTTCCCTAACCCCATGTGAGATCTATATACTGCAAAAATGAACTATCCTGTATTGAGCTAGGAATCTGAAGAAATTCTTCCAGCTGTCAAATTCAAAATATCCTGTATTAAGTAATGCATTTTGAAACATGATCTCAAAAATCCAACCATGCTGTAACTAATGAGCTCACTGTTCATTTTAAAAGCAAGAAATATGTTAAGTTTATTTTCTTTCCAAAAATAATTACCCTTTGAAAACCTCTGCATTTTGATATTGCATTCACCAATTTGCAACAATGCAACAATAGAGCATCTCAGTGTTGTTCTAAATAAGGAGCATTTAATATTCTAAGAACAGTAAAAATGTATCAGTGCTTGAAACATAAAGTGGATTAATTAATCTCACTTCTTCAGATCTGTTTTACGTAGATGTACCATATTTTAAATGAATTTAATCATTGAGCAATGTAGAGTGTTGAATATTCTTCTTCTATATTTTTTTCATTATGATGCATAGATGCTTGATTTTTAAATTATTTGTATTGGAATTATTTGTATTGGAACCAGTGTTTTCTCTTTGACACTGCATCTTATCTTTTAAAAAGACCATTACTTATTCAGATGGGAAATTGGGAACACTGAAAACCTCAGGAGTCAGTTGCACTAGAACTGTCAAGAAGCCCCCTTTTAGAGATACACTAATCCAGTCATTCATTTAGAGCTGGCTGGAGGAGAATCTTAGACACAAAGGCATCTTCCAGTGCCTCCCTCTGAATGTCCCAAATATAGCAGTCATCAGACATTAGGGGGCAGTAGTGTGACGTTATTGGCCTTTGTCCCCCATCCCCCCCGCCCCCTTGACTCCATTCCCTTTGGATGCTGGTGCATGCCTGATCCCAAGTAAGAGAAAAAAGGTTGTGGTTTATTCGGTAGGAAAAGGAGGATGATGTATACTCTGGCCTAAGAGTGCTCTAGATTGCCAGGCCTTTAGATTGTATTCTTGCTTCTCCTAGCTCCATTAGCCCAAGTAAATGAATATTTTACAATGCGTGCAGAGAGACAGCAATTAAGCACGTAACTCTGTGGAACAGAGGGTGGGCTATTAAAAAGACCCGGCCTTTCATTGCGTTATGTATTTATGACAAATACCTGAGCTACATGGGAAAGGAGAGGGGCATTATGGGGCTGGTTCAATACTTTATTCAAGGCAAATGTTACCCCTACTTACAGCATACCTTTTACATAGGGTGAAAATATATTTATATCCTTTACAAGTCGGGACGTGGAGCTGTGTGCGTGCGTAAAAGAGGATGTGTGAATGCTTATAAATTCACATGCATGAAATATGTATTATGATGGAAAGTAGTTTAGCTTGCAGATTTATTGAAGGATACACACACAAACACACACACACACACACACACATCATACATACGTATATTTGTGTGTCTGTTTATGAAGGGGGTTTGGATGGTTTCAAAGATTTTTGGATTTATCTGCTCTTTTCATTGACCTATGTATATAAGACGCAAACTTTGAAATTCAAAAAGAACAATAATCTGAAACTGAAAGTAAATGCTAAGCTCCTAACTGCATTTAATTATAAATAATAGAAAACATAAAGCTTAATTTGCAAATGTAATGTATAATTGAGAAAAAATATATATCACAATGACTATGAAGAAGACATTTAATTTCATTAAACAATTTCTACCCTGAAAATCTCCACCCTTATATCAAAAATTTGTTCTAAAATATCACATTTGAACAACAGTAATACAGTACATAACAATACAATTTCAGGAATCACAGGTTGTGCGTGAATGAAAGGTATAATAATCCAAATTCAGCAATGTTTCACTATCACAGACAATATAGATTCCTGGCAGTCCCTCACTCATTATATAGCTTTAGCTAAAACAGGCTGTAGATGAGGTTTGGAGAAGCAAATTTCCCTTTAATGTGGGAGACAATAAGTCAGACATAATATGACCACAGAGAAAACCTCACTCTCAAGCCAGTATCCGATTGTATCGACTAAAGGGACTCCACTGCCAACTTTTTGCGGTCTTCAATATTTATGTATGCTGGCGATCCCAAACAGCGACCTCAGTGATAGGATAGCTTCAATTACAATTTGACTCTGGCCTGGTGCACATGGATTACCCAGCACAGTGTCTGGTGAAGCAGACGGGGGCCTGAGCAGTGGAGCAACCCAGGCTGATAGTGTGAGGGGAGAAAAGATATTTTCAAGGGTGAAGACCTGGCAGGCCTCTTTACACCTGCAGGCAGGGACCACACTGCGCTCCTGCAAGCAGGTCAAAGAGGGAAGTTGCACTCCAAACCCCATAAGAGACAGGTATCTTTATGGCATTAACTATCTCTTTATTTCATTCAGTCTGATTTTCTGAAGGATACAACAATGAATTCTGCCATTCAGCTTTTGTTGTATCCTGTTCACAATTCAAAGCCCACAAGTCTCATTTTAGATTTACCATTGTGTTTTAAATAGAACTTAACAGAATTGATAGAGCTATAATAGAAGCTACAAAAGTAGTCACATTTATCTTTTGATTTAATGTCAGGTGCATAAGGGCATCTTTAGAGACTTCTAAAGATTCCGCAAAATTTTAACATCATGTCTCTATCATTGTCCAACGTGTATATATTTGGCTTGATCAGGTTTTCAGGATTCGGGTTTTCAAGCAAACAACATCAGCCTAAGATAATATTAATATAGCTTTTGTGTCTCATCAGAATGTAATAAGATAATATAGTATGTATGTGTTTAGTTTTAATACAGAACAAACACAAAGGTAAATGACATACAAACACTGGTACAGTATACTGGTACTGTACTATCATGTCAATAAAGCCTGTGATCTTCATATGGATCCTTTCTCTTCAGTGAACATCCTAGACTTTGCCATCAGTAGATGCCAATCATTTTTGCAGAGCTCTACTCCCATCCAACCTTTAAGCACATCTTGGGTTGCTGTTTGTGGTCATCCAGTCCAACAAGGGCTCAGTGTTGGCCTCGCTTGTACCCTTGACTCCAGGTAATGCTTGTCTGTCATTGAACAGCAGCACTTACATCAAACTGACACCCTTGGAGTGTTTGCCCTACTCACAATGGAAACCAAGGTGGTACTGACACCATCATTTTGTTATGTTGATACCTCAGAGCTTGGGCAGACAGCAGACTTCCCGAAGCCCAGCAGGATTGAGATTTATGGTAGGACATGCACCTTCTTTTAAGAAAGGCTGAACATTAGCAGAAAACAAAGCAAGGTGTTATTATTTTCACTCAGACATACCAGACTTCTCAGATATTAATACATCAAATTCAAGAAGCCTCATGTAACTTAAAATCTCATGGTCAATGTTCTCAAAGTGATAACAGAAGTGTCAAAGAAATTGGAATATTTCAAATTTTGTCTTCTCTCTCTCTCTCTGTCTCAGGGGAATGCCGCTGAAAAAATTTGGCCAGGGTCTTCATATAGTATCGAAGCTGAAGTGCGGATGCAGCCATGTCATGTGATCTATCTCCCCTCTTTCCATAGGGGAACCTGCTCAGGGAGCTGTGGGCTGACGCTGTAGTGTCACTAATGTGGCAGAATAATGAAGAGAAGTGCAAGGGAGCGTTAATAGAACACAGCACCTAATTAGAACCTGATAAACCTCATAGCCCTCAATTTGAGGGATGAGCACAGGTAACGAGCCCCTCTGACAAAAGGAGGGCCCCTGTGTATGTCCCCTGTGTTGGGGGAGGGGTACAGCATCAAGTTAAAAAATTCCTGATTGACAGACACAAAGAAAAAGACACATTTTTTCTAGGATTGATTTTTTTGTGAGACACAAGTAAAAGACAACAGAACAAACTCAGGATGGCAAAGTAGGTGTATAGCTGATCCATACAGTGTATTTTTGTTATAGCACTGTATATGGCTATAGCTCACAAGGCAGTGTGTATAGACATACTGTACTATCAGCTGTGTATGCAGCACTTCATACATCAGTAAGATGGGATATTTGTACTGGGGAGGATTATCTTTAAGTCACTTGTTACTGAAATTTAAGTCATGGTGCACTGAGAACAGATTAATTACTTTTAATAGTCTCTACAAATCCTCTTCTTAGGATAATCTTTTTTCATTCCAGCAGATCAATGACCATATCAGTTTGTAATGAAGCATTTACGATTGACAGGGGCATGCTGATGAATTAGCTTGAAGGGAATACTGTGAAAATCCAACAAAGAATTTAGCTTTACTGGTTTCTGTAAGAAAGAATAATGTATTTTGTACCAAATAACTATAGCTATTTCTACCACAGATTTAAGTGACGCTGTGTGAGAGGTGAAAGTTAGCTGAATGTAAATTTGATATTATACAGTAGAATGTGGGATACTCTTTCATTGCAGTAAAAGCAATGTTCTTTTTGCCAAAGCCCTCTATAGTACTCAGGTCTTAACTGGATTCTTGTGGCTTTTGTTTGCATGTAAGAGAAGCTCTTCAGAAGAGTCACAAGTCTGCTGAAAGTGCCTTCCTGGAAAAATAACCTCAGTCAAAGTAGAGCACACGCCAGCTGTTATTCCAGGGCCTTCGTTTATCAACATGTGTGTAGAGCTATGAATAAACGTGTTCTCCAGCACAAAATGTAGGAGGACAAATTAGGAGCATGAAGTATACTATTGTATGGTGTACACCATTTAGGGCATATGCTTAATGAGTCCCAAGTATTCTAAAATATTTCATACTGCACTATGCATAAGAATTTGATTTTGCAATAAAATTCACTCAAATCTCCTTGCCAATGTTCTGAATTTCACATTCATATGATTCAAGATGACAACTCAGCCTTTGTATGTCTTAAGACATAAGATAAATCGACTTTCAGACATTTGCCTCTAGGAGACTTTCAATTGTTTTCTTTCTTTGAATTCTACATCTATGAAAATGTTTTTTAGGCCTTGACCTTATGCAATTCACTGTAAAAAACCTGGTAAATTGATTTTAATATATTATTGCATTCTTCTAGCAAAACATATAACATTATATATTTATATAGTACTGTACACTGTCACATTATAGTTGTTAAAAAGGTTGCACTTTATTGCAACTGTTATAAAAAGACAAAGCCTTTTTGACCCAACAGCTCTCCAGATTTAGTTTTAGTTGGCTTACCACTAAATGGATGAGTACCTATATCTTACTTCCCCACTTTAGTATTTTTTTTTATTTTTCAAGCATTGCTGAGACAGAAAAGCAAAGATAAAACAGCTTGCCATAGTACTGGAAACCCATGTTGCTCATGTTTCCATTAAGGAGTCTTCATCTAAGCTCCTAGTACAATTGCAGTAGAGTAAACAGAAACCATTTTTGAGCAAGTAGTTAGATTTCTCTCATGCCTGTAAACTTTCAGAGAACATGTAGGTTCCATGTCAATCATCAACATATGACTGCAATGTTGGTCATTGTTATTTATTTAATGTGGGACATTTTATTTGTTAATTACAACATGTGATGTAGGACCCCATGCTGCTTAGCCGAGTGCTTTCAGTCACGTTTTACCAGGCTTTTAACCTCAGTCTGTGAAGTCTCTCACAAGACAGTATTTAAACTTAATCTCTGCTTCAGGAATCAATATAATCCCCTCTCCCTCTATCATATACATTATGAACCTTTTAAGTAAATTGAATCAATGTAGGTACGCATATCAAAGGTGTGTTCAGTGCAGTAGAAACTGGCACTTCCTTGTTGTTTTTAAATTAAAAGGCAGACTGGAGATTTAAAATAAAAGGCCATAAGAAGTGTTTTTGTATTTCTTCCCAAGGTAACCATTTTTCATACCCATTTTCCCCACTCTGTCACAGTGCGCATGTGGATGTTTTTGTTTTTTTAAATTGTATTCCCACTTCACTGCTGAGAGGCAATTTTATAATAAATGCAAAAGCGGCTTCAACAAATGAACCGCCCCCCCACCCCCCCGCCAATCCCTCCTTCACAAAGCAAAATGCTGCTTCAGATCTCAGAACGGAGAGCTTGTTAATGATTCTCTCAATCAAGGCATGAAGTTGATTTCTGGATTGTAGCTAAGTTAATTTTTTCCCTGCCTTTCTTCCAGTGAAAACAACAACAAAAACAAACAAAAAAGCCTCATCTGAACACGACCACCCCTGAATTTTAATTAGTTTGAAAAGTAATTGCTTGAAGTGGTTTGTTGAGTTTGCTCAGTGTCCCTGTTACATGAAATTAAAAATATAATCATGACAGACAGTAATTGGCCAGCCCAGGACTGTTGGTTATTGTAGTTCAGTATCACCACATGCAATCATTACTGAGTCTTGGTTGTGGTTCATGTTCTGAACTACAGTGAGTGTAGAACAACACAAACACACACGCAATGCCCTGCTTGCAATAGCCAGATTATAATGACTGCCCAGCTGAATGCTTGCCCAAATGGATCTAAGCTGTTCTATCCCTCCACCACCCCCCTCGCCCTGCACAACCTCCTTACTCCATGGGCAAAGCCGATCCCATTGACACTGAGAGCCACAACCCTCACTAATCGCTGGGCAAAGCCTGAGATCCATAGACCTGCAGGAGAAAATTAGAGCTGATTTATTGGAGAGAAACACAACTGAGCAGGAATGTCAGATTCCACAGTTAGCGAGAACTCTCCTCGGGCCATTTTGAGCGTTATGGGAAAAATGGTACTTCCAAGTTAATATTAATCAAGGGATGACATAATGCATTTTTGGTGTGGCTGGGGCACATTAGGGGTGTTTAGAAGACAAAAAAATGGCTGAGGCTAACATTAATTGTAGAACATGATTCAAACAGACAAACATATTTTGTTTTGTTTTTAGCTTAGGTATTTTTCCAGCTAATTTTGGCAGGGGGGGAGGGGGTTGGGGGGGCCTGCATTGCCTCTACCCTGAACCCCCTGTCAGGGAAATGTAGTTTTTTATTCATCTGCAATGCCTCCCACTGTCTATTCTTTGTTTGTTTACATTACTCAACCTCTTTGAGTAAATTGTCCAGAAGACAAGCGTGTCCATCAGCAAATTGCCCAGAAAATGCTGTCAAGGCAGGTTGTGACATCAAGTTTTTACCAGCGGATTGTCGTCCCCCCACCCCCCCGCCACACACACCTCACCTGATCTCCCACCTCTCTGCACAGAGCAGATCAAAAACTGTGAACTGACTGAGGAAAATTGTTGCAATCATCTTGACCCCACCTACCTGTGCTGATTGGCAGGGTCTCCCAGATAGGTAGAGTCCAGATGTTTTTTGGGAGGGGGGGTGGTGATGTGGAACAGTGAATACAGAGCACCATCCCATAGAGGATCTCAGGCAGTGAGATGGCAAACACACTACATGACCCCCAATGGCACAGTAGGCACTCCCACTTCAGATTGCTCACACACACATTCTGCTTTACACTCCTCTCAAATTGCTTTTCTCTATTCCCTATCCTAAGTCTGGATTGTACCTTGTATTTTAACATTGATATACTTGCCAAATCTCTGCTGTACATTTCAATATTACAGTCCTTTTTTGGTTAATTAAGCTACTGTTGCACATCAGGAAAATACAATCTCTTTGTCCACAATCCCAGGCATCTTGCCTCCATTTTGCCCTGATTAGTAAGTAAACAGTGAGTGATGGGAGATTAGTCACCCATATACAGCATCCAGCATGCCTAAATTCAGTCTGAGAAGGTCAGTTCAGTTGAAGCGTACATAAGCCTAGTTAGCATAACAAAATTATTCAAATTTCCAAGATTTCCTCGATGCCTGCAACTCAAGCTGTACTTTAAAATGTGAGATCTCCCCAAAATACATAAATAATATGCAAATATGTGCACAAATGTGAGTGCATGACTGGGGTACAAAAATTTAGGTACATAGGGGGTGTTCAAAAAATTGTTGTGACTACCCCGTTTTCTCAGAATGGAGACATGCGCATGTTAGAGTGCACATTTTTGGCCACTTGGGGGAAGGAGGGGAAAAAGGGGGAGATGGTTTAAAAAAAAATCACCAAAACAAGGTGGAGAATGCTCTCTAGAGGAGTGTAGTGTTTGCTCCCTCCTCTGCCCCTCACAAAATGCCTCCTTAAAGCATAACATGACAACTGAGAGGAAGAAAAGAGAGAAATATAGGTCAGGCCTGTCACACATGGGCTGCCGTTACACTAAGTGATAGGCTGCCTCTCTCTCCTCGCCTGAGGATAGAGGTCCCTCAGACCTCCATTAAGGCCTTCGATAAGTGTACATCCAGGCCCCCGCACCATTAATGGGAGAGAGCTGCTAATAGTGGATTGCCTGTGGGGGGAAAGCACTCGGCATTGCTCTGTTACACACTTGCATCCGGCATCGATATGTAGGAAGCACCACTTTTCAGAGAGTGTCTGCTGAAAGCACCCTGTCTGCCCGACATGGTTGCTATTGACTTCTTTTTCTATTGTACATTGGCACACTATGGAAGCTCTCTCTTCCTCCATTCCCTCTATCAAGCTCAATCTCTCTGCCTTGTTCTCTCACCCACCAATACTGAAGTCCCACCTCTGAAGACAGAGGATCTGTTTCCATAGCTGTGTTTTTGTCTTATGTCAGGAATGCTTCAGTTGCTAATAATCTAGTTTCTTAAAATTGTACTTTTCAATTTTTATTAAAAGTGCCTCACTATGATCACTGATCTGTGAGCACTGAGAGCCTGCTGTGGCTACTGGCAGACTGATCACAATCAAGATTCAGCAGGGAGATGGGGCACCAGTACCATCTGTCTGGCGCTTATGGATCTCCTGTGTGTCTTCGTTTGGTGATTGCTGCACATGACAGTATTATAGAACAATGTCAGCAGGAGAATTATCAGTTAACATATCCCAGTTTTTGATGTCATTGAGCTATTTACAAAGACACTTTCATCTTGTGCTGTGATCAAATAAAACTGTGAAGTTATAATTAACACTCTTGCTTGATTAAAGGATGCCTTAAAGTGTTCTTACTCCCCAGTCAGTAAGAGAAGTCAATCCACCCCTCAGCAAAGGGAAAAGCAGTAAAAGAAAGTATATCTGCCTTTGATGAAAAGCAAAGTTGGTCACTCAAACCAATCATGATTGGTTTGTTTTATCTTGTTCTCCTTAGGAATGATGCCAAACATTCACACATTGCTGTGCTCCATACAGATAAAAGCAGAAAAGTATTAATGCACGTGAGATCACATCACAGGAAAAGAACACATCAGTGAAACCTAAAGGAGAGGAATTTTCTATGTGTTACGAAACCAATGTGTTCTGTCATGGATATTATAAACAAACTCAGCAGACACAAGTCCATGGATGGCAACATAAAATGGGGCTGCACTTTGACTTGCGTTATGAAAGTATTCAATTACTCTGAAAATAATTGAGATGCCTCCGAAGCCAAGCGGCCGCTCTCCCAGGACTGCCTGCCCCCAGCCTGGGCTCCTGCCATTGCACTGTTTCAAATCACCACTTAGTTATGCTTGAATAATTACAAATCATTTTGTCATTTAATTTGCAGTTTAATTGCCAAAATACAGTGGCTGTTTCCTAAGATGTTGTCATATATCTTGTGCGCCTAGCCCTGTTAATGGGTCCTGCGAAAGCATTATTTTTGTTCCCCTCTACTTATGTTGCAGGAAATGACCAATGGAGGACTCAATAGAAGAGAGTATTCCATCAAGCTGCTAATGGGTGCTCACTGAGGCAACCTCCATAAGAATCATATTTGGTTACTGCTTTCATGCCTCTTAAGTCACAGAAGTCATGAAAGCAAGGATGGCCAACCTTCTGTGTGGGAATCTGATGTGAAAATGCAGACAGTGGGCATCTATGTTCCATCTTCCACAAATTGTCCAACCCAGGGTAGGGCATGGATGGCTAGGGGTGTTCTTTCACTTGTTTCTTTACATATTTCCTTACTCTTTGGAGAAAAAAGCAGACGTCTGGCAGAGGAAAGCAATTCTAGCATCCAACTGTTAGTGCAAGGCCATGTTTACCTTTCAGGCCTTGGAAAAAAAGACTATGTTTAGCCTTGTCTAGCCTTGTCTGGTATAGACTGACTCATATTAGGCAATACTATGCAGATGTAGCATTAAGTGGACCATACGTACTCCCTCCCTGTGGGGATGGGAAGTGTAGTAGTATTGTAACTTTTATTTGAGAACATACTGTGCAGCTTTATTTAGATATTGTTTAATTCTTATGATAATATGACTGATTTATTTTTAATGAGATTTATTGAAGGAAACGGGGTAAAACTAAGTTCTGTGTAAGGGAGCTACATTACCCATGATGCTTTGGCACAGTAACAAACAAAAAAAGAAAAAAACTATTTCAGTGTGTGTATGTATACAGCCTCGAGCTTGCAGTTCAGAACGATTTCTCTGTGTATTAGACTGCTTTGACTTCAGTAAAGGTTCCGTTCTACATTAAAGTTTGTCAGAACATTTTGGTGCCAAAACCCAGGAACTCTAGTTAACAACGTTGTGAAATGTGACATGATAGACTGATCCGAAAGAGGGGAGCCATATGTGGATCCACCACAAGACTTTTGCATAACATCGAAACAGAGGTTAGCAAAGAAAATGTGGACATTGAACGTGTATGCGAGATGCCGGCCATGTTATCACACCATCGTTCAGGGAGAAAACTGTACAATGGAATACGTTTTTCCGCCTTTCCTACGTGGAAAAAACATGAAGGGAAGCAGGTTGAGGAGGTGACGAGAAGATGCCAGATGGCGTGGGTAGATGCAGTAAGAAGGATGTCCAAGATTATAGCAAATCTTTTTTATTAATAATGCAACTGATCAAACCCACTGCCTACATTGCTGAATGTTTTTGAAAGTTTTGTATTTTGTTTGGTTTAATAATTGGGCCAAAAAGAGGAGTGCCACCTTACATGACTGTGGTCTCAGTTTGCCGGCTTATGAATTAGCAGATCTTGCACCCAGCCACTGCAAAACTTCATGAGCTTCTAGGGATTTAAACTTTTAAACTAATGCAAAGTGTATGTGTAACCATGAGGTGTGGGGCAACTGCGATGCTCAACTACGCCACCTTGGGAATTTCACCCAAGGAAATAGTTTTGTCTACATAGACCCCAGATGAAAACTTACGTTACAAGGAAGGGTTCCCTCCAGTTCTTTTATAAGGATAAGACAGAGACGTGATTCCTGAAGGCACAATAATGTATTGAAATAAAAAGTTCATTTATTGCAATAATTTACACAATTATACAGTAGCTTAAATATGTTAAAAATATATCCTTTCCTGTGTAGGAAACTTACTTGCCCACTATACTAAAACAATTCTACAAAAAGGGATTAAAACAGCTACACTACCGCCAGTTGGTTTGAGTTTGAATTGTGTTTCAGCACACGCGGCAACATGCATAAAACACTAGCTGTTCGCACCGTCTAACCTAACCCACTCCGCTGAGGGCGGAACTATCTGGAGGCAAAACAGCATCTAGCGTTGCAGAGGGGGAAACCTATAACACAAGAACACAACAATCAACACAGCATCGTCACACGCATTGTAAACGCAAAACTTACCGTAAATGCCAGGGAGATGAACTTACAAAATGAGTCATTACCTCAAATAAAAACACAGTAGGAGAAACTAGAGAAACTACTCCAAGGGCTCACGGGCAGACAGCCAAACTCTATGGCTCCAGCACTGGCCGACAGATACTCTGAACAAACATAAAAGCATTGGGTTAACAATACACATGTACACATACCCGCATGCACTTCAAGTTTAACAACGCTACGGACTATACCTACCTATACAACAGATAGTTTCAAGATTACCTCGACCAGGCAAGCACAGGACAGCTGGCAGCATGCGGTCCAACACCATTGTATAAACAGGAAACAGGAGATACCAGGATCCGGAAGCAGAAGCAAGGTAGCTAAACAGGCAGGTATACGCAGCTTAAATAGGGAAAGCTAAGTGGCTATGCGTGAACTACCACATCCCCAATTATCTAAGCCATGTAAAATAGAAGGGGACAGCCTACCCAGGTTACATATGCATTCCACTCCAAAAACAAGATCATTTACAATGTCCGGGTATGTGAGCGGAGGTAGTGCATTGGGGTCTGTAATCTAGTCTTGGGCTGCCAAGTCATATGGATGTGTGTTATTTATTGTTGTTAGTTTGTCCAAATACCATTTCTTGGCATTGCGATTTAATTTCTCCCGGTAGGGTCCATTTACTTTCTCTTTCCCCTTTTCCATCTTGTCCCTTCTCCATCAGATTTGAACAATTTAAACAACTTTTTAGCCAAACAAAAGTTATGCACGTAACCACTGTAGCAGGCACAGGTAAACAGAATGCATTCCTCACAAGATGGTGCCCCCGTCTCGACATGCAATACGGTGTGACGTATGTTCATATTCTCTATTGGATCAAGGCATAGAACAGGAAACCACGATGGATGATTTGGAAAGGAAGATTGCAAGCGCCAAGGAATATTAAGAACGAGTGATCATGATGAAAGGTCGTGCACAGATAGTGATCAAGAAGGGCTGGGAGAGCGTGAGTAGTCCACACCGGAATGATGGAGACAAGATATGGCAAGATTTTTGGAAATGGTATAAGACTGCTATTCATAGCAATGACACGTTGTGCAAAAAAAAAAAAGTTTACCTAGCAGTAGGAAAGACAGTAGCAGGACTGATGTTGACAGACAGTAACTATGCTAATGCAATAGCTACACTGCATGATAGATTTGGAAGATCTTGCTGTGAACACTCATATGACAAAGTTGCTGAATCTCACCCCTGTGAAGAAATCCACTGACATTGCTGCATTGAGACAATTGTATGACGATTGTGAAATCCAGATTAGAAATTTAGAGTCCCTGGGCGTAGTTTCAGAGACATATGGCAGCCCAATCCTGCTGCAGATGATACCAGAGGACATTGTTCTTCAGTACCACAGGCAAAGAGGAGTCAATGATGACTGGCAAGTCCCAGAGGTTATTGCATTCTTACAGAAGGAGATTCTCAGCAGTGAGAGAGCCATGCAGTTGACTAGAGCAGGTAGCCACAACAAGGAGAACCAAGGCTTCTATAATCCATTAAAAAGGACTGACACAAGTCAATTGAAGCAGAAAAAATATACCCTGCCATCAGCTGCAGTGCTGCACACTGGCAGCCGAAAAGACACAGAGCTGCCTATTGAGTGGTCATACAAAGCACAAATCAGAACTTTGCCCAGATAACACAGTTGTTGCACAGCGGGAAAAATTGAAAAACTTACGGAGATTCTTTGTGTGTCTGGGACCAAAACACGTCGCAAAATTCTCTAGTAAACTGAGGTCTGTACTACGAATGAGTGCCTGGATGAAGAGGTTCGCAGATAACGCACATTTGAGCACGAAGAGCAGAGGGGAGTTGACTGCAGAAGAGCTGTTTCAAGCTGAGAAGTACTGGATAAAGGTAACACAAACCCATAGCTTCTGTCAAGAAATCAGCCATTTGAAGGCAGGAAAGGGTTTAAACAAAGACTCCATTCCTGGATAATGATGGACTGATGAGTGTTGAAGGCAGATTGCAACAGTCAGACTTTAGTTTCAGACAGCAGCATCCATGGATCCTGCCTCCCAAGGACATATACTGTGAGTTGTTGATTCAACATAATCATGAAAAGATGATGCATGCAGGTGTGTAGAAGATTTAAGGCGAAGCCTGCGCAGCAGGTTACTGCTCCATTACCACGTGACAGAATCACAGTGACCCGCATTTGAAGTCACAGGTGTGGACTTCGCAGAGCCATTATATGTTAAGGCCAGGGGTGCACTAAGTAAAGCTTACATTGCACTATTCACCTGTGCAGTGACCAGAGCAGTGCACTTGGAGCTTGTCTCAAGTCAGTCAACAGAGCACTTCCTGTTAGCTTTCAAAAGATTTCTGATCTCAAAAAGAGGACTGTGTAAGGTCATCTATTCAGATAACACAAAGACCTTCAAGTGATCAAGACCTGAAAGAGCTGTGGAAGGCCATCCAGGATCCACAACTTTTAGAATACTTCTCTGAAAGGGGTATCACCTTGAGATTCATCACTGAGTGAGCGGCCTGGTGGGGTGGCTTTTGGGAAAAACTTGTCAGATCAGTAAAGACCTGCCTAAGAAAGGTACTAGGAAGAGCTTCTGTCAACTTTGAAGAGATGTCCACCATCCTGACGGAGGTAGAGGCCACACTTAACTCCAGAC
Organism: Megalops cyprinoides; assembly: GCF_013368585.1. Lineage (NCBI taxonomy): Eukaryota > Metazoa > Chordata > Actinopteri > Elopiformes > Megalopidae > Megalops > Megalops cyprinoides. The sequence continues at coordinate 32,417,568 of NC_050595.1, forward strand.
CGTTCACTTTTGTCCACAACGAGCAGGATGAACCGCAGCCACTGACACCAGCCCACTTCCTTGCGGGAAAACAACTCACCTCTCTTCCACCAAAGCCATTTCCAGCTGGAAGTGGAAATCCAACACTGAACAAGAAAGAAATGGCCAGGAGATGGTGGTATAGGCAACGACTCATGACTAGCTTCTGGAGCCACTGACGAAAAGACTACTTACTGGACCTCAAGTTGGCCTACCACTGTGACAAAAAACATACTGTGCTTAAATTGGGTGACATCATCCTCATTGGAGATGACAACATGCCCAGACAGATTTGGAAATTAGGCAAAATTGAAGAACTGTTTCCAGGTCAAGATGGAAACGTGAGGTCCTGTGCTGTTCACACATCCTCTGGGACTTTACTAAGAAGACTAGTTCAACTGTTATATGCATTAGAGGCTTGTGCTGATGACCCTTTGGTGCATCAAGGGGGATGAGGTAACTTTTATTTAAGAATGTACTTGTGCAGCTTTATTTAGATATTAATTGTTATAAATGATAATATGATTGATTTATTCTTAATTAGATTTATTGAATGAAATGGGGTAAAACTATAAGTTCTGTGTAAGGGAGCTACATTACCCATGATGTTCTGGCACAGTAAAAAAAGAGAGAGAAAACAATTTCAGTGTGTGTGTATGTATATACATACTCGAGCTCGCAAATCAGAACGATTTCTCTGTGTATTAGACTGCTTTAACTTCAGTAAAGGTTCTACTCTGCATTAAAGTTTGTCATTATATTGTATATAATTATATATTGTTATATATTTGTAACACCGTGGGAGAGTACTGTTACAGTAGAGAACAAATCAAATCCTAGTATCTTCTGATCTGGTTTGTCTGTGGAGTACGCTGGGCTAGTCACTGGATGAACGCATCTAAAGTAAACACCCACTCTAGGTCCGGTTACGGAGGAATAAGAACTCAATGACAATTTGGTAAGGAAAAACAAAATATTGCCGGCACATTTATTATCAACCACATGAAGCTCAAATGTCCTCACTTTGTCACTTTGAAATATTTACAGTTCAGTATAAAAAACTAAATATATCTCTCAAGGTAATGGCAAAAGAAACTTTCCCAACCAATTTGTTATTCGATTGCCTACAAGTATAAAAATAAAATAAGCGCTCTTTTACTCGTAAGGTCTTTAACTAAAATCTTACTACTCTGGTACCACGCTTTAACAATTTTTTTTTAAAGGAAATTAGGTTGCAACCTTATGGCTTCTAGATATAAAAGTAAAGCAAAGTCCCATCTACCGGTAGTTTGATTTGAAAGGGAAAAAAATAGAGATCTCTTTAAATTTCCTGTTGCCAGCTGTTCGGTTGATATCCAGTTGCCCCGATCCGTTGGAGGAGTATGGTGGGAGTTGCACAGGACAGGACGATCGACGCGCGCAGAGTCCTTCCACTAGCACAGGCAACGCAGCTCGCTGGACCTTATCTGGCTCGCCATCTCTGTATCTTGCCTCTTGCATATGTGTATACAAAAAAAAACCAACCTGCATATAGCAATAAGAGCTCCATTACAATCTTTTCTTTAAGTTCCATCTCTATCTTTTTTCAGGAAAATAAAGCTCACAGAAAATAAACTGCGTGACATCAACTCTACAGCATTACCAGACACTCACAACGTAATACCTTGAAAACCCGGTTACTTAAATTACAACTGCTAGTACGACTTACTAGCATAACTGGCCAGTGTAAGTGATAACCGACTAACTTAGGTTTATCATTCACTTCAATACATCAGCTACATAGCTAACAGATATGACGCAAAAAAAAAACTATGGAAACCCTTAGACTACCGGGTACAGCGGCTTCGCATTTCATTCACTTCAATACATTAGCTACATTGCTAATGATAGTGACGCAGTGAAAATTGTACAGGGATAAATCTAAAACTCGGAATATTTTTCCCACTTAATACCGGTTAACTGCTTACTCCGATTGGTTTTTAATTCTAGTTTCACAAGAATAAATATTCAACACATTTACAAACGTTTTATTAATAAAATAAACACTACTAATCATGACGTATTCAACAGCTACACAGCGCTCGCCATTTTGATATAACTAGAAAGCTAACTAGCAAAGAGAAACCCGCTTACCGGAGTTTCAAAAAACAGCAGAACTGCACGGGAAAAAAAAGTCTTCTGGGTTCTGTACTTTTCCAGGGATGTCTCCTACGTATATACACTGTAATGGTGACGATTTGGCTTCAAAGAAATTATTAAAAGTAAAAGGTTCTCAAACCTCTGCTTAATTTTCTCTGTCTGCATTGACCTTGGTATCCGGAAAAAAAAAATTTAGAGCGTGCGTGCGCGCCCCCTCTACCGTCTATTACGCATGACCAGGCAGAAATTAACCCTTTCAGTGAGGGTACATTTTATGTGGGTTACATATTGTTGACTACGAATTTAAAGAAGAAAGAACAGTTAGCAGCTTGAGGCTGTATAACTGATAGTAATTGAGGCATGGAGGATAAAATCCTAATGGTACTTAAAGCTTTTGCAGCAGCAATACAAATTTGTGGTAGTTGAAACCTGCTGGCTGGAAATTGGCGATAATAGTTTAAGGTTACGTGCCCTATGATAGTACTTACTCCCCTTGTGGAAAGGTTTGCAGCAATGGACAGTAGTAATGATTCTATGGGGTGCCAAATGTAACAGACCTTTTTTTCGTGGACAGAATGCCTTCTGTGCTACGAAACCATATAGCACCGTAACGCCATTTGTCCACGAAGACACACACGAGTTAGCATTGTGTCCACGAAATATTGAAGAGAGCACATACTTTCGTGCACAGAAAACAAAACGGATAATTCCTTTCGTGCACTGAATTGACCGTTGTGCTTTTCATTTTGTGGACAAAAGGCAGAATGCACTATGTGGACAAAAGAAACTCATTTTGTAGACAAAAGTAATTCTGTCCACGTAACAGATGTCCTAGGCCAGCACTTGTGCTGTTGTGGCACGAAATGCAGAATGCGCTGTACTATCATCATTCCGTGCCATCAAATGTTCATTTTGTTCGCTTAACTGTTTTGCTATATTACTGAAAGTATGGTGTGCACAAAAGGGATTTAGCACAATAAATTCCGTCCACGAAAGCAAAGGCTGCTTGAATTTTCGTAGACATCAGCGTTTTGCGGGGGGAGGAGCGCAAGAGCCGCCCAAAGAACATAGGTGATGGAGGGAGTGGGAGAGGCTCCAGGTTGCAGGGGGGGTCCTGCAGCCGCATGCCTGGGACCCAGTGGAGAGAGGCTGAACCTGGCAGGTTCTTGTCCCCCCCGCCCAGACAAAGCGGGTGTGGGCGTGTTACTATCAGTGGAGTACTAAAGTGGAGTCGGTTCTTCGGCAGCACTTTTGGCCTCGGCTAAGTAAGAATCTGCGCAGGTACAGTCGGGAGTGTCCTCAGTGTGTCGTGGTTAAAACAGGACCTGAGGTAAGGGCCCCCCTTGTCCCCCTCTCCACTTCCTATCCGCTTGAATTGGTGGCAATGGACCATCTGTCCTTAGGGCGCCCTGGTGACACCCACCCGTATGTATTGGTGCTTACAGACTTGTTCTCGAGGTACGGGTGGATGGTTCCAGTCAAAGACCTGTAGGCAGAGACCACTGTGAAGGTATTGTGGGGCACTGTCGGGACAGTACCATGCATTTTATGGTTCTTTGCCTGGTCTGAGTTTTTATAGCCGTTTTCACATATGAACACTGGAGAAGGTCCGGAGAATCAGGTCTGGAACTTGGCCGGAATTCCCCTTTCACACATGTAGCACACAACAAGAGATTGTCTGTGACAGACACGTTCTCACCTACAGGAAATACTCCGGTTTGATTTAGGTGAGGGGCAGCGCCTGGGTAGAGTGTGCAGGAGGCAGGACATGACGCAAAAAGTACGCTGCAGAAATCGCAGCGGCTTTATTTAAACCCGCCAACTGCATACTGTGTACTGCGTACTACACAAATATATACTGTATACTGCATGCTATTTTTCAGTGTAGTACCCAGTATGCGACCATTAATAATTACATTTGTAGTATGTTATATTGTCACTTGAAATCATTGCGAGTTTAGAAACATCCAGATTTCCTTGTGGTATTTTCCAGTTAAGACGCCACTTGCATTCTCATTAGTGAAAAGTATTGACGAATTCATGAAAAGCATTCGCGAGTTGAAGTGTTTTCAGGTGTTTTCTTTTCAATGTCTTACCTTTCGGTGGTACGGGCACATAATGTGGCACGGAGGAGGGGAAGGTGAACATAGCTATTGTATTTTTGGGTAGCCTATAAAAAATATCACACATAGCCATCCAAATGGTGCTACCGGTACACATAATTTATTATTAATTATACATTTATTATAACAGGAAGATAAGTTTTTGTTGTTCACTATGTAATGTTAGGTCACCAGTTCACCTATCTCACTATACCTATCACTATTACTTAGCTACAGCTTAGCTAGCTACTAACCAGATAATAAACTACTAACCAACGTTATTAATCATCGTAAGAGACAAGTTTTGGCAGTATAGCTATAGCTAACTCTGTAACAATCATTGGACTCAAAATAGCATGTACTTGGACGTATCCGCAATGTCAACGAAACAGTGGAAAGCAATTTACAGGCATGAGGAGAAGAGTAGGAGGTAGATGTTTGTATTTTTCCGGTTTCGCACCAGTCGCATGATAGAAAGATAGAAACGTCATCAACATGCCCACTCTCTCGCAGTGAATTCTCCAAAACGTGACCCGCTGTATTCACACATGGGCTCACTCCGACATGAGATGGACTTTGTACTAGGGAGCTGGCAGAACGAAGTCCATCACATGTCCGGTCCGACTGATTCGGACATTTGCGTTCTCACATACAGCTCCTCCAGGTAAGGGCCGGATACGTTCCGGCTTTCACTGCATGTCTGAAAGGGGCTTATGATTCCTTTCCCCACTCAGGACCACCAGACCAAGGGCAGATAAGATCAGTCAACAAATACACACACATAGCAGGCAAGGGGCAAATGGCCTACCACCATAAATACCCCTAAATCAGTGACTTCAGGTTAAATATCCACTTAAGATAAGCAGCCATTGCTTTAAGAATTGCAAGAAGTTACCTAGAACCCAACCAAATACTTTAAAATCTCAAACTAATGATTGCCAGTTTGGATTTACATTTGATTTTGCCAGATAAAAGCGGAAATAGGGCGTGGTACGCCCGCTTTGTGTATTGGTAAGCATGAATCTGCCCCACAGATGTAGAATCCTTGGCTAAACGGTGGCCGCAATAATGTTTGGTTTAATCTGAAAGAGGTTCAGGTACTAAATACTTCTAATATAGTCTTAAAGAACTTTGCCTTTTGACCAATCTTAAAGTTACTTCTTAAAACAGTAACATCCAGCTAGACCACAACTACAGAGGGTTGCCATCTCCTCCTTCTCCCCCTCCTGAGCACAATCAGCGTGTGTGCGTGTGTGTGTGTATCTTGTGTGTTTGTTTGTATCTACATGTTCGGATCACTTACTCTTTTATACCCCACAGTTAATTGTACCCTCATATAATGGGAGAAATGTTGGAAAACCCAATGCCATGTGATAACGTATATTTCTTAATATAGCAGCGAAACCACCATTTTACCAGTTCCTCTCAGTTAACTCTCTCCTCTCAACCCATGCCTATTAATGTTTGGTGTCATTGCAATGCTCATGAAGAGCTGAATATAAAAATGAGAATCTCGAGAATATGTCTGGAATTTCAGATGTTGGGATCGGAAGCACAAAATTAAGTCCTGAAGAAACTTCCAGGTACTCCTCCACCATAAAATTAATTATGCGTGGGTCAGGGAGGTGGAGAGAGCTTCTTCTTAAGGGCGTACTCACACTAGGCCCGGTTGCCTTGTACCGTGCCCAAGCATGATTGTCGCCCCTCCCCACTCCCCCGCTGGCCTGCGCTTTGCGCATTGCGCTTAATGTTCCGGGCCTGAGCACGCTTACGTCATCACGATGCAACATTTTGTGTTGAAGAAAAGCGCTCTCGCACATTACAATGGAGTTCATGATTGTACTTACTTTGTGGCTTATTTGGAGTAACATACAGCCCTCTCACATGCCTTATAGATTAAATTAAATAAATCGTGAAATAAAGCACGATTAAATGAAAATCGTTGCATTGCATAATCATTGCTAACTGGCTGGGGAGCTAACGTTAGCTACCTAGTGATAGATTTGACAAACATAGCGAGTTAGACAAACTGTTGTCTACTGTTGAAGACTAGCTACTTAAACAGGTTGGCTGCTTCCTTTGCGATACTCTGACTAAGCCCCTGACAACAGCAACGCTTACATTGCCACGTAAAGTATGGTTAATTTTATTTCGCTTGCTAGTAATCAAGCTAATGTGGGGATCCACAGAGTTATTTTAGGTATGGATCTACAGAACTAACCAATCGACAATCATTTGGAGGTAGTCAGCTTGTTATATTTAAGGAAGTCAGCTGGCTAATCAAATGATGGTTTAAAGGAATTATTATGACTGGGTGTGTAACTAACAGATATCCAGCTAACTGTTGCTATAATGCATATATTTGTTAAATGGGACAGTCGCATCATTGACGTCTTGTTCGAGTTCCATGCTCGGGCACGGTTAGCAAACACACTGATGCATACCGTGCCCAAGTCCAAATGAACCGTGCCCGAGCCCACCTCTTCAAGCGGGCCCGGGCATGGTTCAGCGTACGGAGCGATCACACTAGTCAAACGAACTGGACTTTGGGGGTCAAACGTGCGCGGGCACGGTACGGATTGCCTAGTGTGAGTACACCCTAAGTCAGGCCTAGAACAGGCCTCTTGGCTCAGTTTTGCCAGCTCAGTTTTTGCCTAAACTCAGCCTTGACATTCAGCCTTATGCTCAGATAGACGCTCAGTCTGTCGTCATCTGTTCAGTCATCCAGTCCGTGGCTCAGTTCCTCCTGCAACTTTGCGGATTTTTCCTTTTTGAGTATTGCTGCTATCGTGAGTGGTTCCTGTGTTCTTCCTTGGGAGAGGTAAACAATTGGCTTGGGTAGTTTTCTTTTCACACATTCATTCATCCATACCGTGATCCATCCATGTTCTTGTTTTGTTAATGTCTTTATGTAATTTAATGTCTGTTAAGGTAGTGGACCAGGTCTGTAGCCCAGACTCTGAATTTTGTCATATCTTAGTGCAACTTCTCAATAAACCTTTTTAAATTATTCCAGTTGTGTTTGTGCTTCCCCAACAGCACGGTGGTCCAACACTGGAGCTGCCCTGATCGTATCCTCTCGGACTGCGGCACCGCGTTTGAGTCCTTCCTACTCGCATCTTTCTGTCGCCTCTATGGATGCATGCAGATATGCACCACCTCGTATCATCCACAGGGTAATGGGGCTTGTGAGCGCTTTAATCAGACTCTGCTGTCTCTTCGAGGGTCTTTAGGAGAAGAGCACCCTTTGTGGCCGGAGAAGCTCCTGCAGGCTTGCAACAACACCCCGCACAGTAGTACTGGTTTCGCTCTGCACTTTGTATTGACAGGTCGCCATGCCCGCCTCCTGGTGGACGTGGAGGTAGGAGCCTTAGGGACAGCTCGGCGGTGGACGGCAGACAGGTGGGTCCGACACCATCATCATGTGTTGACAAGGGTGTATCAGCTGGTGGCAGCCCACACCCGGCAACAACAGCAGGACAAGAGACGCTATGACCGGCAGGCTAAAGACTTACCTCTACTCCCCGGGGAGTGGGTATTGATCCGGAACTTTCGCCGTAGGGAACATGGTAAGCTGGCCCCTCGTTGGCAATCTCGTCCCTATGTTGTCATCCAGCAGTTGCGGCCTGGGTTACCGGTGTATCAGGTCCGCCCAGAAGGGGGCGGGCAGGAGAAGACAATACACCGGAACCACCGGATACCACGCTTGGCTGGTATCTGGTCTGGTACCCTGTGGTCCCAGCTCTAGCCCAGCTATTGAGATTTTGTTGTGGCTGTCATTTTGAATATAATGTCACCCTTTTTTGTTTTGTTAAACTGTTATTTGAATATAATTTATCAAGTTTCTGAATATAGACTCCCTAGGACTACCCTGTTCAGTGGGTGTTCGAGTTTATATATAGTCAGCAGGACAGACAGAATGGGAGAGTGAGCTGGTCTGCAGGCCAGCATGCTGCAGATGGGTGCAGCTGACTAATTTGAGTTAATTTTGTTTAAGTTATTATTAACTTGTTTTTTTTTGTTCTTCTATTGGAATTTTGTTTTGGTTTTCCTGTCTGCACTCCCTCTATGAGGAACATTGGTGGCTACCATTTTGTCTTAAGTAATAAATAAAAATCTTTCTTTGGGAATCCTGAGACCTGCTTGATTACTGCTGAGCTGGTGTGGCCACTTAGTGTCATCCTGGAGACTCAGGTTGTTGCCTAGGTCTCACAGTGTGGTACAGCGATAATTGAATAATGGATTAACGAGTAAGTTATGCCAGGTACCAGTGACCTGGGCATGTAGGGGAGATTCACAGCCCTTTAAAAACCAGCAGTTGGGGTGGAAAAGAGAAACAGCCGCCTGGAGAAAAGCAGCAGGAGTGCGTGGGGAAGCACTCTGTCTTGGTGTGTATTAAGTTGCTTTTTGAGTTTTTTCTTTTCTTTTTTTGTATTAGTTTTTGGGGGGTCTTTCTTTCGTTTTCAGTCACATGTTTTTGTTCGTGCGGGACTTCGGCAGGGTGTAGTGTCACCGGAGCAGAGAGCCAGGGAGGAGGAAGATTGTTGACCGCAGACCCGCCACGGAGAAGCTGCTGCCCGGCTGGTCAACTGGCGCAATTAGTAGGGGCAAACGCCCTGCTGATCATAAGGAAAGTGTTGCGTTTCGTCCTGCACGAGGCGCGTGTGTGTGTGTGTGTGTGTGTGTGTGTGTGTGTGTGTGTGTGTGTGAGACCAGGGATGGCTACACTGGACTGCAGGATGTGGTGAGGGATCAGATCGGGGGGGCAGCGTAATCCCACCCGGTAGCACGACTACGTGGAGCCTGACATCCATACAGCACGGAACTCTGTTTTATTGGACACAAGGGTGTTTTTTTTCTGTTATAAGATTTTTTTTTATTTCTGGCGCTGCTGCTTGGGGGAGAGGTGATCAGCAGCAACACCTGTTCTGTAAAAGTTTGTGTGTGTGTGTATGTATGAGCGCTCCCGGTGGCAGCCTGTGACCCCCACCTGGTCAGCCCCGACCCGGGACCAGCTCACCCCCGGCTAGAGGGAGGCGCCAACTGCAGCTTGTGAATTGCAGTGCTTGCTTTCTGCCAGAGTGTGAGGGTGTGAGGGGACCACCGTGTGCTGTGAGTTTGGAGTGTGTGCACTTACCTGTGGGGGACACTATCCTTCGGGAGGGAGGCGCCGAGTTTCCGTCAGAGCTTACAGTGGGAAGAGCAGGCAGAATGGGGTGACTCCAGGGTGTGCTGTTATTAATGAATTTTATTATTGTAAGATTTTAACCCCCACTTGCATCAATAAAGTTCTGGTTTTTGCTACCTACCTGGTCTCACGTTGTGGTGGGCTGACGGTGGTCGGGGCAGTTTGGTGTCCGGGTCTGCTAACCTGTGACACAACGGTACGAATTTTTGGGTCCAGCATATTCATTCCATATGTACAAAATTGCCTGGAAACTGTGCTGAATAATTCAGGAACAGTTTAAGACATTTAACTGCATATTTAAATTCTATATCATGATATAATATTCTACAGTTCAAGCAGCTATGTGTAGTGTGTATATATGTGAAGGTGTGGTCAGGGAGATGGGTGCATATCAAAAATTTGTCTGTGACAGCAATGCTGTGTCACTAAAGATCCAACAGTGTAGATAGACAACAAAATACATGGGGACATGTGCAAAAAGTCAATAATGTACACCACCCTAGAGAAGATCTGCATGGCATGATGCAGTGTTAATATGATGAGCTTCCTATGAATCAGATGGCTACTTGTCTGCTCAAGTTTCAGGTCAAATACACAAATCATTCATACGCACACATTCATCCATATTTAAGCACCCTGTTAATCACAGTTTAAGAGACTGGAGATTTTTCATCCTTGCCCGTCACCATGGGCCACATGTATCAACGGTGCGTACGCACTAAAATCATGCTGAGCACTTTTCTATGCATAAAATGATATTTATGAAAAGATACTTGCCGGTAAAATATGTGTACCTCCGCCCATGGTCTCGAGGTGGCGTACACATAAAATTTGTAATTTGCAGATTGGCGACACCAAGAGGAACTAAGTAAGTAAACGGATCCTGTGTCAATCACTTATTACTAGCAAAAAACACCTTGTATTAATTATTTTATTTCTTATTTTTGAGGGGCTATTTTTTGCTGTGTGTGCTAGCGCTTTTAGAGGATATTGAGAATAACCTAATCAGGCATGAACGTGTGTTCAGGGACCAGGCAGACTTCTTCGCCAGTGACGATGTATGGCTAATAAGTTGCTATAGATTGCCAAGGGCCATTCTCCTCAGCCTCTGTGAGGAACTGGAGCCTTTTCTCCTCAGAGAAACGCGGAGAACTCATGCAATACCGGTTCATCTCCAAGTTCTAACCACTTGGGTTTTCTCCCCACCGGGACATTCCAAAGAGAGCTTGCGGACAGGACGGGAATATCACAATCCTCTCTGAGCCGTATCATGCCCATAGTATGGGAAGGGATCACCCGGATGACTCCAAGGTATATAATGTTTCAGTACACTGCGGAGGAACAGGCCAATATCAAAATGCACTTTGCAGCAATGGCTGGTTTTCTTAATGCAATCGGCGCAATCGACTGCACTCACATTGCAATACAGGCACCAAAAGAAGATGAAGTTGTTTTTGTAAATCGAAAACACTTCTTCTTCACCTCCTCCACTGTACACACCTCTGCATTCATAGCAGTCACCACTTTCAGCCACTCCGCATTTTTCCGTCGATTTGAAATGCCGCTAGTCTGGCCTCCAAAAAGGACATTTTTTTCTCCTCTCCACCTCATCAACCATCACCTCTATCTCTGTGTCGGAATAATTTCTTTTCTTACGTCCTACCATTGATCCTCAACATCAATCTCTGCATTTCACTCAGATTTACCTGGGATCTTTATATGCTAATTGAACTAATTAAAGGTGTGTCTCGGTCCATATAAGAACAATTGTGGGAGTGGACATTAAGCGTGTTCATGTGCACATAATCTCACACTGATCTGATTTACACTCAGATAAATGAAGACAATCAGGCGTACGTGGTGTTTGATAACTCTGATGAAAAACCTCCGTACATAAATTGTGGGATTCTGCATACGCATGTTCCTATGGCAAGTTGTACACAAAGATTGATACATGTGGCCCCATGTCTTTTCTCCTATTCAGAACAACATCAGGTTCTGCTAAGTACATCTGAATAATCTTAGCCTTATCAGAAATGATCACATAGTTTTAATTTTGTAAATTACTAAAAAGAGATTTTAGTGTCTGGTTCTAGGAAGTTTTGGAGTTACAGACTACAGAGTATGCATACAGAGTAATGTGTTACGCATATGGAGTGTGAAATGACTCCACAGGTGACATATTTTTAATAGGTGGATTCTGAAAGAATGAATGAACAAATATTTGTGGGTTGGCTGATTTTTTACTTCAGTTGATGTCAACTGCCAACTGAAGAACATAATACAAATGACGGTGTAACAGTATCAACATTGTATCAGAATCATAAAAGTATTAAAATCTCTCACAGAATACAACAGATATTTCCATTTAAAATCCATAGGCTAATGGAATCACAATAAAGATGAAATACAGTTCTATATGACAATAGGCTATTGGAAAATGATCAATTCTATATAAAGGCAAATTTATTATTCTGTAACATTAGATTATCTACAATTTGTACAAGTCATTGCAAGTGTGAAACAGTCACTGTATTCCCATTTATTCTCAGTCACACCCCAACTAGCCTTCATTATCTCAGACATGCTCTCTGTTTATGTGTGACGTCTCACAGCCAGTGAGCTGTCCGGTTGCCTTGGCAACGATAAACTAAAGTGGCTAGTCAGCCGTTCGATCTCTGGCTAAACTGTTAACATTCTATTACAGGAAACATAAATAATCAAACTACACAGCATATAACATAAAAACAGTCTGTTATTGGATTATTGTCATTGAATTGGTATCCATGGAGCCAGGCAAACGTTACATCTGACTCACTCCTACTCGTTTTGATCCCAGGTTTGACAACGTAAATGGCAAGTTAGCAAGCTATCATACACATATCGGTAACATTTTAACGATTCTGCTATAGACTGATATAGTAATAACAAGCTACATGACAGAAACAGTTTCACTACCTAGACGACGTATGTTAATAATACAATGTACGAGTGGTTATGGTGATATCTACCCACCTGAAAGAAGGAATGAACAAATATTTGTGGGTCGGCTGATTTTTTACTTCAGTTGATGTCAACTGCCAACTGAAGAACACAGCGCGTTCCCACAGCTTAAATACCCACAGGTGAGACCGTGCATTCTATACTCAAATAGAGCAGTTAAAATACAGTACAGGAAAAAAAATGAAATGGGGTGGTGTCTATAGACATTCAAGATTACCTGTATACCTGCAGGACCACACATGTATGGCTTATGTTTATTAAACATATTAAATATTACATGACATGAAATATCCTGTATCTCACACTCTCCCCCACTAGGTTCTAGGAAGTTTTGGAGTTACAGACTATTGCATGCATACAGAGTAATGCAAATGGTTTGCTGTAATCAATAATCATAATCAGTACATGAAATTAAGTTTTATGTTCTTTCATCATGGGAATCTGCTTGCATGAACTCCTCTTCATCTGAAAAGCCATAAGAGAGACTTGACCTAGGATCATGTGGGTGGAAGCGCCCAAGCCATCAGTACTGAGAGGGTGAATTAACAGAGAGGAAGCAGTGGACCAGATTGCCATGATGACCTACCCATCTCCCCTCTGTGCTCCTTGGGGGTGATTCTGGCAGAGACCTCATGCTAAGATGGCTTCATCCAAGAAAACACATGCTTCCCTTGGCAGATCAAATACCACTCCACTTCAATCCCTGCTCCTCTCACCCCGAGCCAAGCTGTGTGGACTTTGATACTCTCTGTACTTTAATACTTCTACATCTCTGTGCAGCTCGTCAGGTCTCGATTCAGGTTGAACTACATTGGTATGTCTCTAATCCACCCTATCTGTGTGCAGTTTATCAGGTCTTCCCTCATGCTGTCTGTGCATCTTCTGTAATCCTCGGGAGATCAATCCACCCCATCTGTTTGCAGCTTGTTGGGTCTGCCCCTCCTCCCTCAAACCCCTAATCAATGCATCTACACTAGCTGTGGCCATTTAGCACTTGTAGCTTTTTGGAACAAATCAGCACCTTTTCTCTTAAGGTACATAGAGACAAATCTAGCACTTTTAAAGGTCACTTTTGGGACTTCATACGGTGAGTTCATTAACATGTTTTTTCTACCACATCACATCTGAGTCATTCATCGGTTTGTGCCCCCCCCCCCCCCCCCGCCCATCAGTGCTGTCGTAAATTGCTGTGCTTTTTAAATTGTGCTTTTTAAATTTTGTCTCTTGTTGCCGCCTTTACCCTGACGCTCATTGTGCCGTTTGAAGTTGTTGAAGTTTGCCGTTCGAAAGTGTATCGTACTAGTCGCCCTTTAGGCTGTAATTGTAAAAATCTGATAGTACTGCGTCCTCAAACAGACCTTGCTCTCACCTGAGAGCTGTCTCATTGTGGAACTGTACACATCCTGTCCCCGTACTGTCGCTGTACCTACTGTATGCACTTTTGTAAGTCGCTTTGGATAAAAGCGTCTGCTAAATAAATAAATGTAAATGTAAATGTAACATTGAAAGCACTCTCTGGGGCTTAGATAGAAGAATGATAGATCCAATGAATCATGCTGTGTTCATAAATACATATCAGTGTTTAACATGATGTTAGTGTAATAATTTCACAATGTTTACATTGTGGTATAATCTGGCACTTTGTGGTGCTGAATGTAGGTTGCTCTTGTAAGATCCGTTGTGTTCAGAGCAACAATGTCCCAACCATTACAGCTTATGCTTTTCTGGAAAGGCTGCCCAGGAGCCACAGAAGTCCCTGAGGGGAGGTGTATTTGTGTTTCTGTGGTTCTGTGGGGGCACAATAGTTGATGAACAAATTAAAAAAAAAAATTGGATCCATTTCCAAAATAAACATACTGGTAACTTCCCTTACAGTTGTGAAGTGTAAAAACCACACAGTGTGTCCAACATGCACAGGATGAGTAACTTCAGTTCCTGCTAATATGTGCACTGGCAGCCATTGACCTCTGTAAACAGACACAACACTACCTCAGTTCCACTCCTAAAAGGCACAACCACTGTAATGTAAATAATATGTCACCCACACTTAGGAGTCTGTCCTTGCTTACAGTTAAACAGTGGACAACATTTGCCGCTAATGAATGGAGACTCATTGCTGCCCAGATGCTGTTCTCTATTGGTAGTGCCTACGGTATAGCTGGAGAGAAGCCTCCATTCTCAGGTGTCTCCTATGCTAGGTGATAACTGAAACAGAGAGTGACCAGCTAAGCTAACTGACTGTATGAGTGTGAAATCACCTTAAACCATAACCTTCAGTTCAGACCGTATTGGTGTGGTAAGAAATCACAGAGGTGCCAGTACTTGATAAAAGCATTCACTCTGACGCTGCACTAATTCCAACCTACCACCAGTTCTTTTCTCCTCTATAGAAGAAACTATGGCTTTACAACAAGCCAACTGTGCTTGCGACAGGATTATTAGAGAAAAATCTTGCATGCACCGCACTTTACTGAGAGAGTTTCACATTGAAAGTGCAGTAAGATTGCAGTGTTTGTCAAAATCTTATCAAAAATCATCGTTCACAGTTGCACACTTAGTAGCTATGCTAAGTAGTCAGAATCACAAGGCTGATAATGAAATTATCAGGGGAGCACTACTACTACATGAGAATTATATTATGCTATATCAGTGGCAGCTGGTGAGCTGGAAACAGGGGAGGCTGAAACATTACCTTTAAATCTATCATTACTTTCAACCTGTTCCCCTTTATCCTCCTTGATTAACAATAAAACAAATAATTCACAGAATAATTGACACCAATGCGTAAATAGAGTAAATGATCATGTTTGCGAAACAGCGCAGATTGTCTGTAGTCTGTGCGCTTGCGAAGCTACAGCGTGAGATTATATAATTAATCTCAGGTCACAGGCTGCATTGACACAATACATTTCTCCCTGGCAATGGAGTCAGAAAATATGTTCAAGCAAGTAATGTCTTGGCTGGCTACTTTACTAAGGGCTTATAAATATTGCATGGCTGAAAGGGAATGTTAACATTTTCAATTGCCCTTAAAATATTGAATGCCAGAAAAGCTTTGTTTTACCACAATAGCAAAGAAAAGTAAACTTGAACTTAATAACTTTAAAAAAAAACAATTCTGAGATGAATCATTCGTTTTTGCTTTGTTTGGGTGGCCTGTCTTGGATCCATTTCTCTCTCAGCAGGATCTTTGTCCATGGCACTGTCTTGGAAATGCATGCAAGCTTTAATTACATATGAACACTTCCCAGACCTCTAATTATTTCAGAACATCTATTACAGTTATTGGCAGGAAATTGAACCCTTAGCACTCTGATCCAGCAGGAGCTCACAACATCTGAACTAACCAGTTCACACCTCTATGGCAATTAACATACCACCATGAGCGCTCACCGTATAAATAACACAAATGGAGGCATTACCCTCACTCTCTTACTCAGAGTAAGGATAAAAATAAAGTCATTTTTCGACTTGGCATTTTCTCCCTATGTCTGAAACATGTCACAAGTCATGAGGATCTCCCTAAAGAAAATATCAATGTCAAGCAACTTCAGCTATTTAAATAGTTCATATTTGTTTCTTTGTGGAGTGTCAGGCTTTATTCAGAAATGCTGTAGCATTGGCCTTGGCATTGTGAGGGCCAAAGTCCAGCTGACTTCCTGTTCCTCGTAAACCCATCAACACTTTCAGAACTGTCAGATGGAAGCTGAAAGGATTTCAACAACATTCAAATAGTTGTAGTGTAAGTAAATATAAGGTAAAATTGAATTAATAGTTGCGCCGTTTCTCATCATTAGAGTCTTTTTTAATATTTTTTTGTAATCTGGACTTCAGTTTCGTGATGGCAAAATGTTGGCTGTGGCTGAAAACTCCTACATTTCTGTGATTTACTACATTATTGTTTTACTTCTTGGGTCAAGGGGGAAATGGTATGTAGTTACATAACCAACAAAAAGAGATAAAAATGGTTATGGCAATCCTAGCCTGTGTTTTTGCCTTTTAAATAAAATAGGGGGTGGAAAACGCTGCATTGGTATAAGCAGAAGCCCAAAAAACACATGCCTTTGTACCTCCATGTTGCCTTCACCACGTTATCAACGTAAAAAACACACCTTAAGCAACAGCTCTAATATTTTATCTATACTAAGCTGTAAGTCTACAAAACGGAACCATATTTGACTTTGACTTCCACCTCTAAATAAAAGGACAAAATCTAGCATACATTTTTTCTGGAATACCTTTAAGCTAATCCATCCTGGAGAATCAGGGAAATGGTCTTTAATGTCTTGAGTCTGTAGATTTCCCAAGGTTTTCCCCTTGTAGCCAAACATGCCCTTTTGGAACCAATGCAAATTACAAAAAGGGGAACGGTGAATTTGTTTTTCAACTGTGCTTGAGTTTAGAAATAAATGGCTTCATAGCCTCTTTGGTCTTATTAAATCTGTTTGCATGTAAATACCAATGAGGCTTTTTCTTGGATAATGATGACACAAGCCACCTCCACACTTCGACCCAATAAACCCCCTAGTTAATGACAGCTTTTTTGTTTTTTGTTTAGTGGTGCAGTCTTCCATGGCAAGAGATAGGAGAGGTTAGGGCAATGGGGCCAGGTCACAGATTTATTCGACTTCAAACAGGGTCATTAGGCTGCTTGCTACAGTCTGGCCTCTTCTCGTAGAAACAGCATGAACAGGGCGAAGCCTGCTTTCATCAACATCCCAGAGTCTGAACCAAGGCTAGACCTGCCAGCAGGCCCGCAACAGGCTAAGCCTTAATTGGTTGTGACATCAATTATGAATAATCTCATCACTTTAGGGGAGTAGGCTTGTCAAAGCTCTAATTAAGTTCTCAGTCCCCCTATATGTGCATACAGGATAAACAACTCTTTACCCTGTAATAATAATAATAATGGCCATTATTGCCTACGAGTGCACTGTCGTCCTCTCTAACTTCTCGCAACCAATCCCATGAACTAAGCAAACAATTAAAAATCCACATCTCCCCACTGAATCTGATAATCCCTGTATGTCCTTGCTTTTTGACTCACATGCAAGGCCAGATGGGTTATAATATTGGTCTTGTCATACATTTCTTTGATAAAGATAGTACTGGTAGTAGGCGTATGTATTATATCTTCCCATAGACCTGACTAAGAAAGAGTCCCGCCTTTCCTCTGTCCACTCCCAGACTGAAAGGAATATAATTTTGCTCTAAACAAGCATCAAAGTGCTCTGCTGACCTCATTAACATGTAAAAATCTGCTTGCTTTCCATGGTATGACTGGGAAATGCTGTTCTTTGTCTTTGATGAATTCTGAAGCTTGTATATACTACAACTAAATATTGGGTGGATGGATATACTCTCAGTCCACACAGATGGAAAAATTCATGTCCCAGGTCATCTAGCCATTCACTATACATCCATATTTACTGCAGCTGATGCCCTGTAATTATATGCAGTGTTCTTTATATTTATTCATACCTATGATTTCATTTTAACAAATACATGAAAATACATAATACTTGTTTTCTGCTTATTTTATATTTTATACTTTCATCTGAATGACATTCCACAGAGTATTCTTGCATATCACATAAAACATCGTTCACATAAAATTTGAATTAAAAAGCCTATGTACACCAACATTCTACTTCTTAAACGTTCAATGGAAGCTTATGGAACCATACAGAGGCCACCAGAGGTTTCTGGTTTCCCTGGGTCATAAAATGAGGCAAAACACAGAAGATATTCATCATTAGCACACATTATCATGGTTAAGGACAGAAGGTTCTCTGAAGGCTGCTGCCAAATAGTTGATTCTGGCACCATGAACTATGAGACACATGGTAGACAAGGGTATGAATTCAAAGGCAACAGTGGGGAATCTAAAATTCAGACTGACACCTTCAGGTCACCAAGTGTCAAAAAGTATCATCTGATATTGCCTTCATGAATATGGCATTTACTCTATTGTATTTTGAGGCTGTTTTGCATCTGTAGTTCACATTAAGAGCCTTTGTCAAGATAGTGGGAGTCATTAACTCTAACACATAACAGGACATTTTTGATTTTATATATTGTTCATATTTAATCAGGGGTATGAATAAATATGGAGGGAACTGTATATTTTCGCTCGGCCCAGACATAGTACCATTACCGTAGTTATCATTTCTAAATCTATATAACACAGAAATAACAATCAGCTGACTTAAAATGGAAAATAATAAAAATGGAAATCCTTACTACAGTCAGTTCATTGACTGTAATTAGAAAAAATGCAAATCACTGACGGAGGTTGATGGACATTCACCCAAGGTACTGATGAAGGAAAAATAACTGGGAAAAAAAAAAACAAAAACAAATGCAATCCAATGCCCTTCAACATAGAAAAAGTCCAACAATAAAGCGACTATTCATGTCCTCACATTTCAATAAATGCTGTAATTTTATTGGCCATGAAATGCTTGTGAATGAGGCCTGTAACTTGATAGTGAAACAGGAACAAGGAACAGAGATGGTGAGAAGTTCTCAGATTGTCTTGTGGGTTAGGAGGCATCTTTGAAAGAGTCACTAAAAAGAAACCCACATTCGAAGGATGGAGCTCAGTGCTTTCTCTAATGAATTTGAATACCTTTTTTTCATTTTCCCCTTGAATTCAGACTTAATCTCTTCAGGACAAAAGAGTGAAAGCTCCCACCACCCCCAAACACCCCCCCCCCCACCCCACCTTGGATCCCCCCTCAGGTCTTAAAAGTGGCTTCGCTGTTTGGGACACGGCCACAAATGTAATTGCCTCTTGGTCTCCGGGTGTTAGCTCAACAAAGGTGGACTTCAGAGTGAACCACAGGTGTTCGCTGTCTTATTAAAACGGCAGCAGACAAAAGGGCCAGAAAACGGTGTGAAGGATGGCAGAAAGGGCACCAGCATTAGAGTGGTTAAACTGCAAGAGAATGTGTCACCACTCTTCACTCTTACTGTCAATGTGAAAGATGATATGTTTCTAATATGAGAGAAAGACAAATCCATCTGCTGAAGCTTTCAGATAATGCATGCTAAATAAAGTTGTCCTTAATATAAACCTTAATAAAGACCTCTAAAACAAATACCAAATAGAATCTTCCAAATATAGGACCTTTTATTGTTTTATATGTTGGTCTTTCTACGAATGTTATAGTTAAGCAGTTTCATCACATCTCACACCAGGTGAAAGTATTGTTCATGGGACCAGTAAGATTGCTGGGACCTCAAAATGAATGTTTTTTTACAGTTCCATGGGTTGGCTGGCACAGGTCATTATGTACCTGTCAAGACTTTTTCCCCTGTAACCAGATCTCCCTCCACAAGGAGGTCTGACTGTCTGAACCCCTTCCTCTCTAAGCCATTCATCCTGGTGTGCATTAAGGCAGTATTTAATCAGCTTCTCTCTTTTCCCCAATACAGTCAGTGATGAATGCTGTACTTGCACAAGGCTATGGGTCTTTTGTAAAGAATCAGGTATGTCCTTTGTGGCATGCTGCCTCAAAGACATGCTATAGTAAGGTTACTGCTGTCAGTTACCTTTTATCAGTTTGTCTCTTCCTACTTCTCAGAGGGCTCTGTTAGGAGTGGACAATGTTCAGGTGCTGCAATTTGTCACTACTGTAAGAACACCACTCTCTGTGCTCAGTCACTTAATTGCTAACATAACATTCTATGTTTCCACTGAATGTTTATATTAAGTCACATTGTCTGTTGGTGTAGCTTTGTCACTATCACTGACTCCATAGCAAGGCTTTTTGAAAAGGATGATAGCTCTGATCAGCACCAGGGTCAAACACACTGAAACCTCAAGCAAAGCACTGCTGGACATTAGGTCTGTTTCAATGTAACTCCATGGATGACAGCAATTATCCTTCTGCAAACACTGACAGCCAGATAAGAGGAAGTCTGAGTACCGAAGCGCTGAGCATGGTGGGGAGGTCCCCTCCCTACAGTGAGCCCAAATTAAACACAAAAGCAAACAGAACACTTGGGCGCACCAGGGCCCGGTCACCCGGCTCCACGCCAGGGAGGAGGAGGGGGGGGAGTGCTGGTGAGAAATGAGCTCAAATCTCATGATGTGATCATAGAAACTGATAAGAAGCCAGTTACTGACACACAGGGTGTCAAGTGACATTACTGGGGGTCCTTAAATAAATTCTTGGGTTTAGTTTAGTGGAATCTTTTCCTGCAAAGAATTGAAATGAACAGCTAGAGCAGCTAGGATTATAACTTATATTAGGTGACTATGAAGTCATTGGGATGTTGTGGAAATGTTTAGTATTCTGCGTGAATATTCAGTCTTTCAATTAAAATGTCATTTTGTTTCTCTGTTTAAGGTGGAACACCTGCAGTCATGATTATATCATTTTATACATGCCAGATGATATCCAGCATGACTGACAAGAGCATCATGGCAAAATGGAAATGCATATCACAGGAAAAACACAAACATCAAGGACATAGGTACAGAATAGCCAATTACACAGTGACTGAGCATGAAGCTGAAAGACAATGTTACAATAAAAGCATGCAACAATAACTGATCTAGCAGATACACACTGCCTACCAATTACTGTGCAGACAGTCTGATAATGATCTATGAATGCAATCTTATATCATAGTACTCACATGGTACCAAAAAACAATCCATAAAAGAAGAATTGATGTACATTATCATACCAGCATACTAATAGTGCCTACCAATGGTCAATGAGGCTTATATCAGATTCTCTTATGGGTTGGAGTGAGTGGATATTGGGATCCAAATGAAGATCATGCCTGCCTACTGGGGACATGTATTCTTCAAAATGGACAGCTCTGCATTTAGGCAGTTGTCAGTAACTCTACCTACCGGTGTCATCAATTTGATGATTTAGTTCATTTGTTAATTACTACTCATTGCTGTTATCATCCATTAAAGGGGGTTAGGTTTGGGAGCATCTTTGGGCCATGGTCTTGTTGTCAGGCACAGAGACAGAGGTTCACTCCTGGAGCATGTCCATTTGCCCACCCATTCAACTATCACTAATACTAACAGCCAATAAAGACACTGCAGGCTCCAGATGTTGACAGAGAAAAGAAAAGAAATAATAGATAACAGCAACTGTTATTTAAGCTAGACAGCAGCGCCCCAACTCCAAGCTTGACACAGTAAAATCTATCTGTTTGAAAAATAGTTGGTGATGTAATAAGTGATTTCACACCAAATTAGTATGAAGCTAAGAGGAATTGGGATTGTTGTCCTGATTCAGACCATATAATTAGGTGAAACTAAAATAGAAAGATATAGCTACAAGCAATGATACCGTGGTCCGTACAGCAATATCAACAAATTGTTTTGCTAGGTGTGGCCATGTGGCCTCTCCTGGAAGCTTTGACAACAGAGAGAGACAATGTGATCTCAAGCTAAACCCACCAAATCTGAATGCAGTGCCATCATTTGCATAACTACTAGTCTTGCTTAAACAGTGTGGGGTAGTCTGCTTGCTCATCAAGAAAGGTGCAAGTGTGTTCATGTGTTATGATCTGTTTCTGTTATCAATCAGGAACAGCTCCATATCATTGTATGCCCTTCCTGTTGTACAGCTGTATAAGGTTAGCAGGTTCAAGGGCAGTTTCTCTGGCTGTTGCATAAAAACAGTTCACATATGATAACCACCAAAACAGCCTCTGACAAGTTAGGTTTTATTTTCGAACCCTCTCAAGCTAGCTACATACAGTATATTAATACAGTAAATTTCTAGCTAGCGTAGCTAACTACCTGTGTTTAGTGTACAAATGTATTACTAGCTTTAGACAACATACTAGCAAACTACCAAGCAAGCAACTTTAATAATGCTTCTAAAAATGTTTGTTACTTCTATTCAAGCAAGTTATGATTCAAAGCAGTTTAAATACCTTGCGTTTCAGTTTTCAGTTTCTAAAGACAATTGAAATAAATCTGTTACACAATTGATTTTCAAATAATACAATGAAATGCTGCCATAGGCTGAACATAAACAGGTGTGCCACATGCGTTTACCATCCTCCCATAGTAACAGCAAACATAAGAATACACGTAAATACATACTGTATCTAACATTTACAAATGAGCAGAGACATTTAGGAATAATGTAATCACAAGTTAACAGCTACAGCAGTCCACTGAGGGTGTACTCAGCTTGGCCCGGTTGCCAGGACTGCCCCCCCCCCCCCCCCCCCCCCCCACTCTCCCCGCTGGCCTGCGTGTTGCTGTGTTGAAGAAAAGCGCACAATGGAGTTCATGATTGTACTTTGTGGCTTATCTGGAGTTGTTTTGGGCGCGGTGGCACACGGCCCTCTCACATGCCTTATAGATTTATCGATTATGCAACGCAGCGATTTTCATTTAATCGTACTGCACGTATATGAAAATGTTTTACATTTAACCAGTTATGGCCACTACTTGTGTGTACTACTGTCATTTTTACAACAACAAACATCTTCTGTTACTACTTATTACACTTTTCAATTCATTCTAAAATATTTGGGTTAATAACGGGTCTGGTTCTCACCTTGTTGATGAACGTGAATTGTAGTCGGCGAGTAAAGCTCCAAATTCTTCCCTCAACGTCAGCTGCCTCCGTAAAAATCTTCTTATACGTGCAGTACGATTAACTGAAAATCGCTGCGTTGCATAATCGATGCTAACTGACTGGGGAGCTAACGTTAGCTATCTAGCGATAGATTTGACAAACATCGGTAGTTAGCTAACAGGCTACCTATCTGAACGACTGTTGAAGACTAAGGTACTTAAACAGGTTGGCTGCTTCATTTGTGATACTCTAAGCCCCTGACAACAGCAATGCTTACATCGCCACGTAAAGTATGGTTAGTTTTATTTCGCTTGCTAGTAATCAAGCTAATGTGGGGATCCACAGTTATTTTTAAGTATAGATCTACAGAATTAACCAATCAAAAATCATTTTGGAGGTAGCCAGCTTGTTATATTTAAGGAAGTCAGCTAGCTAATCAAATGATGGTTTAAAGGATTTATTATGACTGGGTGTGTAACTAACAGATATCCAGCTAACTGTTGCTATAACGGATATATTTGTTAAAAGGGAGAGTCGCATAATTGACGCCATGTTCGAGTTCCGTGCTCGATAACACTAGATGCGTACCGTACCCGAGTCCACCCTGGTGTACTCACACTAGGCGAATCGTATCGTGCCCGAGCACGTTTGACCCCCAAAGTCAAGTTCGTTTGACTAGTGTGATCGCTCGGGCACGGTTCAGTTGGACGGCCGGTCATGAGCTCCATTGTGCTGTGCAATTCTTCAACACAAGAAGTCGCATCGTGATGACGTAAGCGTGCTCGGGCCCGGAATGTTAAAAGCGTAATGTGAACGCAGACCAGCGGGGGAGTGGGGAGGAGGGACAGTCGTGCTCGGGCACGGTACAAGGCAGCTGGGCCTAGTGTGAGTACGCCGTAAATGTACTCTGCGCTACAAGGACTACCTTAGGAAACCTACAAAGGGTTGCTGAAATAGACAGAACTCTGTCCTTCATCAACAATGCAGTGACAATACCCTCAAAAGAAAACCCTGAAAACAGAACAATATACAATTCATTCCTCCATAAGCCATGCTGTAACCCAATACATTAGTATCACTTCATAACAGTCTGCTGCATGCCCATAGGTGGTAATCCCATGGTCAAAAACTAATACTGAGATGACATAAATAATTGCTGCAACCACAGTAGAATAAAGATGTGATGTATTTGTGGGCAACAGTGATCAATTTACAGTATTTGTCTGAAATATTATTATAATATTTAGTTTCATCTAATGACATGAGCATATATATTGTTTTCACCAGCCATGAACTACCCCCTTTCCAGTGCACAACTTCTGTAATTTAGAATAATTATTTAAAATGGTAAATATTGAATGTATACTACTGACCATATGTTTAACTGGATTATATTTAGCTATGCAACACTTTTCATGTATGGCTCAGACATTGAGCACACAAAATTTAAGAGTGATTTACCTAACACTGAATAACATCATGTCATTAACATTATCACATTTGCTTATTTATTTCCAAATGTCATTTCCAACATGTCATTGGCCATATTTATTCATGTAGGAACTATTTCTTAGCATTTTATATAGGGCTTAGTACAAGGTTGTATATATCAAATTTTATTACAACTGGCCTGGTTCATGGTTCATGAGTTGATATTTGACTTCAGCAGCTTCATAAATAGATTGTCATGTGGCTCTGATGTAATTTCATGTTGCAACTTCCCCTTCACAAATTAGATCATACCTACTACATATGAAAATTTGCATCAATCAAAGGTATGGTTCATGAAAAGAAGAATATTAAGGGCATTTTTGAAAAATGAATGATTCACTTAATTTGCATTTTCAAGATCTTGTAGATTCTATTTTGTCAAAGAATTGCTTTCTAATTTGGAACATAATCTAGGTGTGGCATTGACATTGTGCACAAGAAATCTGAGAATAATCAATACAACAGTGAATAGTATTGCCTCATTTGCATATTATGTAGCAAATGTTGCAAATTCATTGGCTTGTAGTGGCCATGTTTTTTTTTCACGTACTTTTAGAAGGTACCATAAAATCCAATATGGTGGCCAAACTGTGTGACCAGTGTGGACAATTTTAATAGAGGAGAGACTTCCTATAAGGCTGTACAAGAATGCAAACTTTTGTGAGTTTTTGAGCAACTGTGTAGAATTTCAAGTCATTTGAAAAGCATGTCTGTACAAGAGTCACAACCATTGCAAATCGATTGGCATGTGGCTCCCTGGTAATCTGTAATCTCATGGCATTTTGGCTAATATGCAAATTTTTCAAAATGACAGAAAATATGATAGACTTGACTAATCCATTTTGAGATAGTATGTTCCTCATGTCAAGGGGCATATATGTGTAATGTGTCAGGACTGTGCACCATACATTTTATTTCTTGTATATTTTTTGTAATGACAAAATTTGGTGACTATATTGGATTTTGCATCAAGTCATGTGACCTATAGGTAAGTATTTGGACATCCTCAGATGCATCTTATTGCCCTCTACAATAAGAAATAGGAATACCTATTGCAATACCCCTGATAATAATAACACTGGAAGTGAGTGTATCTAATCAATCTGTATCAGCATTGAATTGATTTAGTGAAATTTTAGAACGATTGCTGTAATATTTTAAACAGCCATTTATCCACTTAAAAACAATCATCTCTGGCATGCTCTTAAAACCAGCATCTCTAGCATTTGGTTTCAACATATGAAACCTAATATTAAAGGACCATAAAGTCTCATTTGCACAAATGCTGCCAACCATTCAAGAGGACCATGTCGCTACTTGTGATTGTAGGTTGTAAAAGCTGTGAGCCAGGGAGGCATACCTACATAGACTCCTGATGTGGCTGTTCCGGACAGTGCAGACAGCACGCACTCCAGGGTCTTCCCGGTGCATGCCATAATGCATCAGTGTCTGTCAGTAAGTGTGACACTGCTGGACGCTTCATTTACACAATTTAACAACCCCTCCCCTCATTGATCCTTCTACTTTCACACATTAACACTCAGGCACACATTAATGCTTCATGCTGTCTGTTACTGACTCATTGGGTTTGAAGATGGGGTTGTGTAGGATGAGCTGAAATGTCTTTTAACAGATTACAAAGGAAGTAAATTAATGAAATAACAGAAGGAATGACCACTCTGATAATTCTCTGGTGGCAATTCATCTAATGAGTGGGACAAGAAATCCTTGAAGTCTTGCAATCTTACATAAATTGCACTGCAGCAGATCCTTACTGACAAACAGGTCCAGAGACTGCTGGTGCTGTTTTAGAAATGATACATCACGACAGAGAGAAACCAACTAGGTGTAATATAATAAGGCTGCCACTGCTGTCAATTCACTGTTAATGTGAGATGCTTTGTTTGGGGGGTGGGGGGGACACAATCTCACACCACAGTAGTTTGTAACACAGACACACTGGGCATCGCCTTGGTCTGAGATGAAATTTAAATACCTGTGATCCACAAAGACAATAACTGTTCAACCCACCAGTGATCATGTGATCAGCATCTGGCAGGTGAGAGGCTTATGGGCATATACCATTTGCACCCTGGCTACCTGCATAACACTGCCCTCTGGTGACATCAGTCTTTCAGCTTGGATTGGACATTATTCAGATGCTTAAGCACTTCCACTGATGGTCCCTACAAAGCCAAAAGAGCAATGGAAGAAACACAATAAAATTAACAGGCAGGATAACAAAACCACCAGCTGTCCCAATGAAGGTTTCTCAAAAGTTACAAAGGTAGTGGATGACATATACTACCTCTTTCTGTCAAAGCCCTAGATTTTTGCATAGAAGGCACTAGAAAATATCCATTAGAATCACATCATATCAAAGATCTAAGATAAGATATAACCACTTCAGCTTCCCTCTAGAATGAATGGGATGCCCTTTCTTTGGCGGTGTGTTTTGCCAGGAGCTGGGTAATGAATTCGGCGCTTTCCTCACATGGCTCCCGTTGACGGCATTAATCACAGCAAGCAGAGCGGAAATCACTTTGAGCTTTATGAATGACATCCCAGAGATGGGAAGGGATTAGGCCACGGCTGCTGCCAGTTGCAGCGCCAGGTGGCTCTGCCTGTCGCCAAGGTGTTACACCTAATCCCATTACTCGTCTGCTAAATCTCAGAGACATCAAAATTACTGGCCCCCACTCCTCCATCCCGGCTCTTTCCGAGTGACTGATGGTGGCTCCACCTGAATGGAGTCAAGATCTGCAGGCAGCTGCTACCGACTTGCCGTGAAGGCCAATCTTGATCCAATTTCACCGTGCTGGTGGCCCCTTATTCCCCGTCCAATAATACATCTGTTTGAGAAATCCCACAGCTACAAATAAAGTTTAATCCTTGCCAGGACCTCATGCCGTTCCTGTCCTACAAACATGCAGCGGGCTTCCTGTCTCCCTCTATCTCCCAGCAAACCTCTGGGGATCTTCGTTAAGTCCCGGATATTCTTAAAAGAATGGAGTGAGGATCACAAACCATGACCCCCTAGAACCCTGATATCGCCATATTCTGACCCTTGGGGCATTCAGCGTTAGGATGAAGATTAAGCCTTTGCATAATAAGATTACATAGCGACTGAGTGATATCAAGGGAGGACCCATATGCAGCTGCCTGGTTCTCTGTGTCCTGTTCTGTGCTGGGTGCTGTGTGTTGCCTGCTGGGATTGAAATGGGATTGATTTAAATCTAGCTGGCCTTTTCCAGCCTCAGTCTCAGATTAGATCTCCATTACCACAAGCCCTATTGTATTTAGAACAAATGGTAATTGCTTGGTAATTCCCTATCTTGCCATATTCTGCCTGGCAATCAACACTGTAGGTCCCTTGATCCTGGATTACACATGAAATGCATACATTGTGAAACAAAGAAATTAGTGTTGCACTTTTGCCTGTCTTAACCATCTGTGGCTTATGAAGTCAAAGGGAGAGTCCTGGCATTGTACAGTGAACTTGCACCTGAGGGAAAAGATAATTCAAAAGGTGAGGATGACGCAAACAAATCCTGAAAATGAATCAGAATTACCTCTTGTGCTGAACAAAAGAAAAATGTGGTTCCTTTTATTTCTTCTTTCTCAAGGAAATCCCCAATGTGGTTTATATAAAGCATTAACAGAGGGCAGTGCACAAGATTCTCCAATAGTTCAGTTTCATTCAAATCAATGTACAATACAAAATGAAAAAACTATGCCATAAAGTATTATGGATTGTTGATTCTTTTTAAACTGTGGTCACTCTTTGTTTTATGGGCTTCAGAAAACCACTGTTCAGAAAACATCTTACGCAGGAGTGGCTTAGTCGGTGGGGGACCTGCCCTGAGTGTATGCTGAGCCCCACAATGTGGACCCAAAACCAACTGTGCCAGGGATAGAGGTGGTTAGATCAGCCAGGTTCTCCCATCACAGTGTCTACAGCATCCTGCAACTCTTGGTTGACATTATACAAATAGTACCCATCCTCCAACTGGTGTACTCTTCACTGTAGCACACCATGGAACTTGCAGTGTGCACATAGTTGCATTGCTGTTGATGCGGATGTATGGCAGGATTATGCCTTTCCTGTGTTCCCTGAGGGAGGTGAGACGAGCCTAAAGTGGTACAACTGGCAGTCACAAAAATGTTGGTTGAAAACGGGGTTTAAAAAACAACTCATCAAAAATAAGCCCACTAGCAAATTGACAGTAAACTGTAGGTCAAAATGACTCCAGATTGGAAATATAAGTACTGGTTATCTGGTATATATTTTTGTGAATAAGCTACTTAATATGATATTAATGTAATGAGTATTAATATATTTATTCCCTGTATATCTTTAAAATGGCTATTTCATGTCATCTTAAACATCTACTCCGCCCACCCTGATGTCAAGACTGTCCACTTCACAAAATACACCTGCAACCCTCAGAGAAGTTTAAACACATCTGAGCCTCAAAGAGACAGACTGGTGTCTGAATACCATAATCTGGGTTAGCCATTTACATTTACATGTACATTTCATCATTCATCAAGTCATATGTGGAATATCATCAATATTCCTAATAGGAAATGTGCATAGAAATGCAACCATCAATCTTGTCTACTTCTCCATAATCCAACTAGTGTGCTCGTTTATGATAATTAGGCCTGTAGATAATGTGCAAACCATGTTTTTCAAGTTACAACATGTTATTTTGATAAAGGGGGGGCTAAAAGAGGATTGTGAAGAACAGCTCTGTACTGTATAAAGCATAACCCTTCTTTTATCTGGATTTTGCAGTAAGTAGCTGCCAAATGACACATTCTTAATGCTGTACAAAGGAGCCAATAAAAGGAATTGAAAATGTGGATGCGTTTTTGTTTCTCAAAGCTGATTCTGAGCAATACCAGTACTGGTGCCAGGACGGAAGGCATGCTGAGCAACCGACACAAACACAATGTAACACTTCGAGGAGACATGATTTGGAAATGTGGCCAGTTAGAGTGGATTGAATTTACAGTAGCACTGTAGGCTACCCAGAAGGCCCAGGACTCCCTTCGCTCCCACGGGCAAGTTTGGCAGCTCTCAGTGAGCCATCAAGGGATTTGTCAATATCTTCTCCAAGAGTATCAATATTCATAAGACCAAATATTGATCTTGGGTGTTGACCAGTGTGCGAAATACCTGGTGGCAATCGGGGGTTCCCCCCTACCCATATCTGCCAACATTTAGGTTTCGAAATACGGGAGTGACAAATTATTTTTTTTACAAGTGACAAATAATTTTTCAAAGATTTTTCCAGAGACCCCCCCAAAATTATGCTGTTGAGGCTTTCAGGGGGTCTCAAGTGTCAATCAAGGGGTCTCGGACCCCCCGAGACCCCCCGTATTTGGCACCCTGGTGTTGACCAATGACCGCAGGCGAAAGATAGGTATGGGAGATGGTATGTTGTGTTTGACAGCACTGCCTTTTACAGGAATGGAGTGCTAAATATTCTGGAATCTAAATATTTTGTTGCAGGAGTTCAGAAGGGAACATGTCTCTATTGGGTTTAGGAAAGAAACAAAGCACATACAGTATAAGTGGCAGTAAAAGCATTTTTTCATGGCCTGTCTTGATGATATGAATACATTGGGAGGGATATCATCAAAAAAGACATGCTCAGGGCTCTGCTAAGGAGTTCACTTGTCTTTTCACTGTGATTCACTTGTCTTGGGGCTTTTCAGTTTAGACTTGGTCGTGTGACCTCAAATCTTGGAGCACAAAAGCCATTTTAGAGGATTCGCTCCTGGGCTAGTACTGGATAATATACTGTACAGTCAAATTACTGAAACTGCACTTTAGCCAATGGGTATCATTATTTCAGGCTGGCTACTCTGAAAGAGTAGACAATGCAAAAGATGACAATGAAAAAAAAAACACACAATTATGTCATTTCAAATCATGATATCATTGAAGACTGATGACAAATCCTCCACAATAGCCATTCCAAATGTCACAGACTCATGCAATGTATCTCATGCCATGATCCATTCATAAATGGACAAAACTTAAACAGAATAAAACCAACAGCCTCTTGCGAAGGAAAGACCACTGCTTAGCATAAGATAATATTAGATCTAAAATGTCAGTTTTTGTGCTTAGTTAACAGGTCAAAATCTGGGTTGTGACTTGAAAACACCAGCCTCTAAATATGTGTTTCTTGTTATGTAAAACTGGAATCAGTGCCTGTAAAGAACAGCAGAGAGATTCCGCCCCAGGAATCCAGGCTGACTCTCATGTGAATTAGCATGTTCCCCTGACATTTGGTTCCCTGAGAGGGATCAGTGTCAAACATGCCCAATCTATTTGACCACAAAAGCCGATGGGGGGCAGATGGGAAGAAGGAGCATAATTCAACAAACAGCTTGCCAGGACCTTCTTCTCATTAGTTTTAATTTCTGCATTAGCAAAACATGAGGGTATGGATGTTGCTGCGTGGCTAAGAAGATTACAAGAAACCCCCCCCATGTTATATATATTAATGAGTGGATGTAACGGGGCAGCAGGCAGGGGTATTTTCCCTCCGATTGCTCTGTCTTTGGCAGGAGGTGGCAGCAGACTGCGTCTCTGGTTATTTGACTCTCTCTGGTTCACTTTATTTATTATGACATCAAAACATGTATTATTCTTAATGGTGTCCACAAGCTTTCACCAGAATATCCATGTTTTAAACCCTACAGGTTAGCTTGTGATCCCTGGTTTGTGTGAGACAAACACAGGCTCTGGGCATGACATAAAAAGCAGACATTACACAGTTGACTGTGCCAGTGGGGGTCTGAAACAGTTTTGAAATGATTGTTCTTGGAGATGTGCTGCTTTGTCCGTGTTCAGAGGGACATTGTAGGAGAACATTCCCCAGGATGGGTCTTATAGGCACACTAAGAAGTTTTGAATTAAATACCTCTTTCTTCCACTTTAATTCACCTGTTTTACACAATCACTTTAGAGCAAGCCTCCTTGTGATGGCGCTTCTCATGCATAACTCAGAGGTGATGATGAAAAAATCTAAATATTATCAAATTCACAGTAGCTTGTCCACTATTTTAAGTACCATTGATAGCACTTCTTTCCAACCACTCTCCACACAATCACACAAAATGTGTTTGTAGTTTTGCAGCTGAAATTAGAGCTGCCAGTTGACACAAAATGTTGATGATTTTTATCCCTATTTTTGATAAATTGGTACACTAATCAGATCATTTTCTGAAGTTAGCTACTATATAGACATGACATGTTTTGTCAAGGTCTTTCCTGATGGCTAGCTATCATAACATTGTTATTATATGGGTAAAGCTCTAATTTATCATTTTCCTTTATGAGAGTTGTAGTTCAGATGTTTATATTAATAAAATATGTTAAATATGTTTTGCAAACTGTGCTGTAATGCTGAATACGTATGAAAAAATGCAAAAAAAAAAAATAAATAAATAAAAAGCTTATAAAGTAGCAAGAATTCTATTGTCTTTTCACTCCTAGCAAAGATGGGTGCTGGTGTTTACTAGGTTATGCCCTAATTCTCTAGATGCTCCTACCAGGTGACCTAAAGAACATGTGCA
The DNA here is from genome assembly GCF_013368585.1 of Megalops cyprinoides. NCBI lineage: Eukaryota > Metazoa > Chordata > Actinopteri > Elopiformes > Megalopidae > Megalops > Megalops cyprinoides. Next base: position 32,449,682 of record NC_050595.1, read on the forward strand.
TCCACTTCTTGCAGCCTTTCATTTGGTGTTCCTCAGGGCTCTGTGCTTGGTTCCCTCTTGCCTTTCCTTACATGAAATCCCTTGATTCTGTTCAATCAGAATCAATTGCCTCTATCTTTCCCCTCTGACTTAGATGTCTGTTCAAAATGTGTCTACTTGTCTCAATCTTAATCAGTAATTGGCACCTAAGGCTCACCCTGGCCTGCACCTCTCCAGGATGTCTCCATAAACCTTGATAACACTATGGTGTCTGCCTTCCAGACTGCTGAGAACCTCAGAATTACACAATAACTCCATCATTGCAATGAACATAGCATTGGTAAACCCTACCTGTGGATACTTCCTCAACAAAATTTGAAGAATCCCTCCCTTCCTTATCAGCTGTTTCAGGCCCTGGTGTTATCCCACCTGGACTCTCTGCTTATTATTCTCCCAGCCTTCCACACCAGGCCTCTGTGGCTTATCCCACTGCTTCTGTGGTCAACGACATTGCAACATCCCATGTCTCACTTCTCCTGACCTCCCTCCATTAGCTACCAATTACAGCCTGCTCATATAAATGCTAGAACTGGCCATCTAAGCTGCAAAAAGAGTCACTCCCTCACAGAGCATACAATAATGTGACTTTACACACCAGCTAAACCTCTCCACTCTGCAACCTGAGAACAATTCCTCCCTGGAGAGGTTGCACAACTCTGTCCTGTATCCCGTCTGTTCTGGCCCCCATGTAGTGGACAGCTTCCCACAACAGTCAGAACAGCCATCTTCTACCACAGACTGGAGATCCACAGATCTTTGCCATTGAGGCATTTGACCTTTAATGACCACAATCAGGACCTCAGGCTAATGTGTTATTTCAAAGATGAATTCAACAGAACAGTGTCCCCATCACTACATTTATTTCTATATGTGATAAAGAGGGAAGACTGCTTCCTAGTGACTCAATGACAAAACATCTGGCAAGCAAATTCTTACCAGGAGGTATTGGGAGTGCTGACTGCTAAATTCCTCTGTTGGAAAAATTAATGCATTTACCACAGCTTTGTCCCAAAAATGAAATATAATATTGATATTTCTTGCCCATCATATTCATGTTGGATTTCTCTGAATGGATACATGTTAAAATAATTGTGCAAAATGTGACTAAATAAATTTGTGAATATTTATTTCTAGTTGCTCACATATAATCATGCATACCTCACTGACACTACCCAGCACATAAGTAAGTGTTCCGCTTCTTCTTAAATGTGTCTTTCTGTTTTAAGTAGGCAGCTATGCTGTGTAGTAAACAAGCTACAGGACTAGATCATAGGTTTTCAACTAGGGGGTACATGTATCTCAAACCTACTTGGTCAATGTGAGTAATCATAAATAATGATGAAAACAAAGGGTCGTTTATTAAACGGTACTTGGGTTGAAGCCTTCTTCAGTCAAAAGTTAGTCAGTGGTTTGTGTTTATTAGTCTTGCTAACCTATGAGTGGTCAGGTGTTTTATCCCCAGGTCACTCTGGTGCATCTGTACGCTTGCATACTCTTCTGGGTTGCACATGCACATAAAACTACACATGGAAGCCAGTGTCTGCTGTAATGTAGGTATGCAACATAATTACCCTGTTATAGCATAATATTTCCCCAGGGGTTAAGGTAACAAATTATGCCTTTAATTTGATCTTGTATGATTGAAATCTTATTTTTTAATAAACTTATAAATTTGATTTAATTTCCTCACATGCAAAATTCCTCTATGGGCTCAGCACCAATGGCAGAATCTTCGACAATGTGGTAACACTGACTGTACATTTAAATACTGAATCAAAAGAACAAATATTTGTCAGGGCTCCGCCCCCCTAGCTGTGGTGTTTTTGTTTTTCCCTGTCCATGTGCTTTTTGTTTTTCCTTGTGTTCCAGCCCCGCCCCGCTCCCCGCCTGGTCCCCGCCCACCTGATTGCCCCATTACCTTCACCTGCCTGCCTGCTCACCTGCATCCCATCTCCTCATCAGCCCAGCCCTATTTCTACCCTGCTTGTTCCTGTCTTGTTTGCCAGTTCGTTGCAGTGTGTTTCGTACCTGTTTCGTTCCCGCAGTTTTTTGGATGTCTGATTTCTCCGTGTTTGACTCTGCCTGCCCTTCGTCTTTGTTTTCTGCCTGCCGTTTTGTTCCGTTGCCTGATCGTTTGCCTGCCTGGTTCCTGACCCTGCCTGCTTCTGTTACCGACCCTGCTTTTGTCCACGGACTGCCTTCCGGTTTTCGACCCTGCCTGCTTTTGTTGTGCAACTTGCCTGCTGTCATTAATAAACCCGCCTGGAACCTGGTCTGCGACTGAGTCCTTGCCTGAGCCCTTACAGTACGAACTGGCCACGATGGACTCAGCAGACCTACCCCAGCTGAAGACTGCGCTGGAGCTGCAAGGCGCATTACTGGGGGACCATCAAAGCCAGCTGGAAGCCATAGGCCAGTCCTTTGAGAGTTTCGCCACCAACCTTGCCGGCGTCACGTCCCAGCTGCTGCAACTGCAGCAGCTGAGCCAGGAGAACCGCCCCGCACCGCCTGTGGCAGCTCCCCCGTCTGCCCCGCCAGCTCTCCCGAGCCGGGAGCCCCGATTGCCACCTCCCGCATGTTACGCGGGGAATCCCAGAACCTGTCGGTCGTTCCTCTCCCAGTGCTCCCTGGTTTTCGAACTCCAACCCTCCACGTTTCCCACGGACCGGGCGAGGATCGCCTACGTTATTACCCTGTTGACGGGACGTGCCAGGGAGTGGGGCACTGCGGTCTGGGATGCCAACGCCCCTTTCTGCCACTCCTTCGCCACCTTTGCCGAGGAGATGAGGAGGGTCTTCGACCGCTCCAAACACGGTCGTGAAGCCGTGAGGGAGATGCTCCTGATCCGCCAGGGGCGCCAGTCGGTGTCTGATTATGCAATCGATTTCCGCACCCTCGCTGCCTCCAGTGGGTGGAACACGGAGGCGCAGTATGACACCTTTCTCCACGGCCTTTCGGAGACCATCAAGGATGAGCTGGCCACTCGGGAGTTGCCGGTCAGCTTTGACGCCTTGGTGGATCTGGCTATCCGCGTTGACCAGCGCCTGTCACAGCGGCACCGGGAGAGAGGAGCCAGTGAACTGCGGAGTCCCTCCTGTGAGCCCCTACCCACACCAGCAACGCATAGCCCTGCTACACCGCCGCCTGTTTTCCCGGGGCCAATGCAAGTCGACTGCACTCGCCTGACTCGCCTGTCCCCGGCTGAGCGTCAGAGGAGGATCAGCGCCGGGGCCTGCCTGTACTGCGGTCAACCTGGGCATTTCGTGGCAACCTGCCCAGCAAAAAGCCAGCGCTCACCTGTAGCAAGGGGACTACAGGTGAGCGTCACCCCCTTAAGCCAGTCCTCTGAAGTCCGTCCTCTGTTTTCTGCCACGTTGCTCGTCGAGGATCAGCCTCACCCGGTCTCCGTCCTGATTGACTCGGGGGCCGATGGGAGCTTCATCGATGCCAACTTGGCGGCCCAGCTGCAACTGCCCCAGGTCCTGCTGCACTCGCCTCTGGAGGCCCATGCCATCACCGGGGCCCCGCTGGTCCGCATCACCCACGCCACTCCCCCCGTGAGCTTCCTCATATCCGGCAACCATCGCGAGGAGATAGTGTTGCACGTCATTGACACTCCGCAAGCTTCCATAGTCCTGGGTCATCCCTGGCTGGCACGGCATAACCCCCACATCGACTGGCAGGGCAACAAGATCCTGGGCTGGAGTCCGTTCTGCCACTCCCACTGTCTGCATGAGGCCCTAGCTCCTGTGTCACCTGTTGTTCACGCACCAGAGGAGTTTCCGGACCTTTCGGCAGTGCCGCCGGAGTATCTGGACCTGAAGCCCGTGTTCAGCAAGTCCCGTGCAGCCTCGCTTCCCCCGCATCGTCCTTATGACTGTGCGATTGATCTCCTGCCCGGCTCATCACCACCTAGGGGGCGTCTGTACTCCCTATCTCCACCAGAGACTGAGGCCATGAATCGCTACATCCGGGAGTCCCTAGCAGCTGGAATTATTCGCCCGTCCTCCTCGCCTGCTGGGGCCGGCTTCTTCTTTGTTGGGAAGAAGGACGGCTCTCTTCGTCCATGTATCGATTACCGGGGTCTCAATGCCATTACTGTGAAGAACCGCTACCCCCTCCCGCTCCTGTCCTCTGCTTTTGAGTCGCTGCAGGGGGCCACCATCTTCACTAAACTCGACCTCCGAAACGCCTACCACCTGGTCCGTATCCGGGAGGGAGATGAGTGGAAGACAGCCTTCAACACCTCCACCGGTCACTATGAATATCTGGTTATGCCATTCGGGTTAACTAATGCCCCTGCTGTGTTTCAGTCACTGGTGAATGATGTCCTACGGGATATGCTGAACCGGTTTGTTTTTGTATACCTGGACGATATTCTCATTTTTTCTCGTTCCCTGCCTGAACACGTCCAGCATGTCCGTCGCGTTCTCCAGCGCCTGCTGGAGAATCACCTCTATGTCAAGGCCGAGAAGAGCGAATTCCACCGAGACACCATCTCCTTCCTGGGTTTCGTTATCACAGCAGGAAGCATACATATGGACCGGCGGAAGGTCCGTGCGGTGGAGGAGTGGCCCCACCCCACCTCCCGTCGGGAACTGCAGCGCTTCCTCGGTTTTGCTAACTTTTACCGCCGCTTCATCCGTGACTACAGCACAGTAGCAGCTCCCCTCACGGCCCTGACGTTTACCAACAGGGCATTCTCCTGGTCTCCGGCAGCCGAGGCGGCATTTTGCAACCTGAAAGGCCGTTTCACTTCTGCGCCCATTCTGACACAGCCTGATCCTGCCCGTCAGTTCATCGTGGAAGTGGACGCTTCAGACATAGGAGTGGGGGCCGTCCTGTCGCAACGGTCGGCTGCCGATAACAAGCTCCATCCCTGTGCGTTCTACTCTCACCGCCTCACGCCCACCGAGCGCAATTACGACATCGGCGACCGGGAGCTGCTAGCGGTGAAGCTTGCTCTGGAGGAGTGGAGGCATTGGCTGGAGGGGGCAAAGACGCCGTTCCTGGTGTGGACTGACCATAAAAACCTGGAGTACATCAGGTCGGCTAAGCGTCTGAACCCCCGACAGGCCCGCTGGTCCCTGTTCTTTTCCCGGTTCGACTTTGCCCTGTCCTACCGACCAGGAACCAAGAACGGGAAACCTGACGCCCTCTCTCGCCAGTTCGCGCCAGCAGGCGAGACCCCAGAACCCAGCACCATCCTGCCTACCCGGTGCGTGGTTGCGGCGGCGCAGTGGGACATCGAGACCACCGTCCGTGCCGCCCTCCGGACCGAGCCGGGTCCTAGCTCCTGCCCCCTTAACCGCCTCTTTGTTCCTCAGTCTGTCCGATCCCAGGTCCTGCAGTGGGGGCACTCGTCTAGACTTGCCTGCCACCTTGGCGCCCGACGTACTGCGGCATTCATCGGTCAGCGGTTCTGGTGGCCCACCATGAGGGAGGACATCTCCAGCTTCGTTTCCGCCTGCTCTGTCTGCGCCCGGAATAAGACGTCCAACCAGCCGCCCGCCGGTCTGCTGCAACCCCTGCCGGTTCCCCGACGACCCTGGTCCCACATCGCGTTGGACTTCGTCACTGGCTTGCCCCCGTCAGACGGTAACACCACCATTCTCACCGTCATCGACCGTTTTTCCAAGTCTGTCCACTTCATTCCGTTACCTAAGCTTCCCTCCGCCAAAGAAACAGCGCAGCTGCTTATTCATCACGTTTTCCGGCTGCACGGCCTGCCCTCCGACGTGGTGTCTGACCGGGGCCCCCAGTTCACCTCTCACTTCTGGAGGGCATTTTGCAGATTGCTGGGCGCTTCAGTCAGCTTATCGTCGGGGTTCCACCCCCAGTCCAACAGCCAGACCGAGCGGGCGAACCAGCAACTAGAGACGGTGCTGCGATGTCTGACCTCCCAGGAGCCGTCGGCGTGGAGCCAGCACCTGCCCTGGGTGGAGTACGCTGTCAATTCCCTGCCATCTTCTTCGTCGGGGCTGTCCCCTTTCCATTGTTGCCTGGGCTACCAGCCCCCTCTGTTTCCTGCCCAGGAGGAGGAGGTCGGCGTCCCCTCGGCAGCTGCGTTCATCCGGCGAGGTCGCCGCACCTGGAGGCGTGCACGGCTCGCCCTGCTGCGAGCCTCAGCCCAGGCTAAGCGCTTCGCTGACCGCCGCCGCACCAAAGCACCTCGTTATCGCCAGGGTCAACGAGTGTGGCTCTCCACCAGAGACCTTCCCCTCAGAACGGACTCCCGCAAGCTCACCCCTCGCTTCATCGGACCGTTCCCCATTGCTAAGGTGATCAGTCCCACAGCGGTCCGGTTGAAGCTGCCGCTCTTGCTCCGCCGCATACATCCCACCTTCCACATCTCCAGGATCAAGCCCGTCTTCCGCAGCCCGCTCTGTCCTGCACCCCGGGCGCCCCCGCCACCTCGCCTGATCGATGGATCGGAGGCGTACACTGTGCGCCGCTTGCTTAAGGTTCGGCGACGGGGGCGCGGACTCCAGTACCTGGTTGACTGGGAGGGCTACGGTCCTGAAGAGAGGTGCTGGGTCCCTGCCAGGGACATCTTGGACCCCGCCCTCATCCGAGACTTCCATCGCCAGCACCCTGGCGAACCCGCTGTGACGCCTGGGGGCGTCCGTAGGGGGGGGGGGTACTGTCAGGGCTCCGCCCCCCTAGCTGTGGTGTTTTTGTTTTTCCCTGTCCATGTGCTTTTTGTTTTTCCTTGTGTTCCAGCCCCGCCCCGCTCCCCGCCTGGTCCCCGCCCACCTGATTGCCCCATTACCTTCACCTGCCTGCCTGCTCACCTGCATCCCATCTCCTCATCAGCCCAGCCCTATTTCTACCCTGCTTGTTCCTGTCTTGTTTGCCAGTTCGTTGCAGTGTGTTTCGTACCTGTTTCATTCCCGCAGTTTTTTGGATGTCTGATTTCTCCGTGTTTGACTCTGCCTGCCCTTCGTCTTTGTTTTCTGCCTGCCGTTTTGTCCCGTTGCCTGATCGTTTGCCTGCCTGGTTCCTGACCCTGCCTGCTTCTGTTACCGACCCTGCTTTTGTCCACGGACTGCCTTCCGGTTTTCGACCCTGCCTGCTTTTGTTGTGCAACTTGCCTGCTGTCATTAATAAACCCGCCTGGAACCTGAAGCTCTCTTGGTCTGCGACTGAGTCCTTGCCTGAGCCCTTACAATATTAGGCACATGACCTTTCTTTTAGAATATTCTGGATGAAAGCTGCTCCTTGACATTAGCATCCAGCATTTTATATTAAAAACACATCTATGAAAAAGAAGATGCCTAATTTGTGAACCAACTAGTTAGCTAGGTAGGTAGCTAATGAGTTATTGTTCTCAAAATTGTATTCTTCATACAGTATTATATTATGGTGCACATTCAATGTGTTTTCTCTGTTGGACAGTAGCTTAACAGAGCAGTGACAGAAAAATATCCATGGCTGGCTGAATATAGGCGGTTACCTGATAGCATGAAAAAATAGCATATGTAACGTTACTGGATTCAAATTCGTAAGGTGTTGACAGCGGTGGGGGTACTTGCTTTTAATAGGCTAATGACTTGCACTGTAGTAAGTAAGCTAGTAAAGCCTGACTGATGAATAGTTATATTTTTAGTTAAACATGTTGACAGTGGCGGTTTTAGCTTGTATGGTGCCCTGGGCGAACCCCCCCCCTTCAGCGCCCCCTTCCCCCCGCCAACAAAAATTGTGTTGGCATTCTGCGCTAACTGTAATTTTTATTTAGACATTTGGAACAACAAGTCAAATAATTCATAAGTGCCCCTGAATTTGCATTGAAATACAGTATATGAGTCTGACACCCTAAATACATTTGTTGCATAATTAAATATACATGTCATTATGATTTTGCACAAACCAGAGAAAAATGCAGCAATATGTCTGTGAAACTATATATTTACAGTATTATGAATGAATTGTGGTTTATTTGGTAGCAGTTCATAGTGTGACTGATTTTACTAATTGCAATAGTACTGTACAAAGTTAGAGGTGCGCTATTTAATAGGTTCCCCCGCTCCCCCTACCTCGGGCTGCCAGTGGGGAGACCTGAGGTCATCCTATCCCCACCCCCTCCCCATCTCGTACTTCTGAGTGGGAGATCTTCCCAGGCAGTGGCCTGCCTAGCTCCCAAACTAGAATCAGGTCACCCACTCTGACAAGGTTAATTGACCCACATGGTGACATGATATCATTGACATGATGTGCAAATGAGCGATAGAAAACTGATGCAATTGTGCAAATGTCACCATTCCGAATTTTTTGTGCAGGTGCCCCGTGCTGCTCCCAGCAAGATGCCTCCCTGGGTGGCTGCTCATGTCGCCCATGCCTCTTTTCTATATATTTTCAGACCCAAAACACTCAATGATTTCGGGTTCATCACTGAAGATGTGTCCAAGTAACACCAGAAGGTGTATGCCAGAACTACCACATCTGGCTCTGCCTGTGAATTCCAGGAAAGACTGGATGACTTCCACGAACAGAATGGTGATGGCTGGAGAGACAGCAGACAGCACAGAAAGATGGCAACCAGGGCAGCAAGGGCTAGCACCCCAAACTGCAGCTCCTGCGAGGGAGCAGCCAAACAAGCTATGAAGAACCCTTCAGAAGCATACCCCCAGGGATGCCCAAGAGGGGGGAGGAGGAGCCCAATCAGACAGACATCTTGGCAATGACCCAAGCAAACGGAAAATCAACCATGAGCGCAGTCTGTATCTGCAGCAAGGTGTGCAAAAACCTGAGAAGTCTGAAGATCCACCAGACAAAGATGGCCTGCTTGTGGAGGGAACAAGTGAAGCAACGTGTAGGAGCAGTAGCTAGTACTACAAGTTCTGTAGTGCTGACTTCAGATCCTGGTCAGATGGAGGAGGAGCCAGACTCGGAGTCACCCCACAGCGCCCAGAACCTCCAAGCAACACAAGTCCCCCCACAAAGCAGGAAGTCGGAACAGCGTCGGGTGAAGTGGCCTGCCACTTATAAGAAGGAGTGGCTCCAGTTGGATGATAATGAGGCTCATTACACTTTGACCGGCAGACTGGCACCGAAGGAAGGGCAAGGGGAGGGCCCGAAAGTGCAGTGTTTTCATTGCCAATGCCTTCGGCTTCACCAAGAGACTACTGGGACAGAAGTGAAGCAGCCACCTCATTTGTTCTGTAGAGGAAATCAACCACCATCTCAGTATCACCTTCAGTGACACCTCAACAGAGCAAGACCTCGGCCCATGTGAGGCACTGATGACACCTCCAGAACCGGTGACCCAATTCAACATCTCTGAGCCCACCCTGAAGGAGGTCAAAGAAGCAGTCAAAGCTGCAAGAGCAAGTTCCGTTCCTGGCCCCAGTGGAGTACCCTATAAGGTCTACAAGCAGTGTTCAAGGCTCTTAGTGTGACTCTGGAAGATCTTGAAGGTGATCTGGCAGAGAGAAAAGGTCGCTGCTCAGTGGAGGCACGCGGAGGGTGTCTGGATACCGAAAGAAGAGGATTCAAGTAACATCGAGCAGTTTCATATCATCTCGCTGCTCAAGATCTTCTTGAACGTCTAACTGAGTTCCTCTTGAAGAATGCATACATTGACACCTCAGTACAGAAGAGGGGAGTCCCAGTAGTGCCTGGATGCCTAGAGCACACAGGAGTGGTGAGCCAGCTGATCCGGGAGGCAAGGGAAAGCAGAGGGGACCTTGTAGCACTCTGCCTAGACCTAGCCAACGCCTATGGTTCAATCCCACACAAGCTCGTTGAAACAGCACTGACAAGACACCGTGATCCAGAGATGATCCGAAAACATCATTTTGGACTATTACAGCAACTTCAGGTTGAGAGTCTCCTCAGGGTCACTAACATCCGACTGGCATCAGCTGGAGATGGGCATAATCACTGGCTGCACAATCTCGGTGTCACTCTTCTCATTGACTATGAACATGATTGTCAAGTCAGCAACGGTGGAATGTAGACGCCCCAAGTCCATATCTGGTACTCGGCAGCCCCCAATAAGAGCATTCATGGATGACCTAACAGTGACGGTAATATCCATTCCTTTGAGGGTTGGAACAGCTTATCTCATGGGCAAGGATAAGTTTTAAACCAGCCAAGTCCAGGTCTCTGGTCTTGAAGAAGGAAAGAGTGGCCGACCAGTTCCGCTTATCTTGGGAGGGACCCACATTCCAACAGTGACAGAAAAACCTGTCAAGAGCCTGGGCAAGATCTTTGACAGTTACCTGAAGGACACAGCCGCACAGCCACAAAAAACCAGGAGCGATTGACAAATCGGGGCTTCCAGGAGAATTCAAAGCCTGGATGTACCAACACGCAGTCCTGCTAAGGCCCCTTCTAGTGTATGAGGTGCCAATGACAACAGTGGAGGCATTAGAGAAAACCATAAGTCAGTTTCTCTGGAGGTGGTTGGGGCTCCCTCAGTCTTTAAGCAGCATTGCCCTGTATGGGCATTCCACCAAGCTGCAGCTCCCTATCAGCAGCCAAGCAGAGGAGTTCAAAGTCACTCGAGCCAGGGAGGTTATGATGTACCAAGACTCCTCTGATGGTAAAGTCACAATGGCAGGAATCCTCATAAAGACCAGAAGGAAGTGGCAGGCACAGGAAGCTGTTGACAGAGCGGAGGCAAGGCTGCGGCACAACATCTTGGTGGGCACTGTGGTGGTGGGCCGGGCAGGACTGGGGAATTTTCCCAAACCATGCTACGACAAAACCCGTGGAAAGGAGAAGCGTCAACTGGTTCAGGATGAGATATGAGCAGAAGTGGAGGAGGAACTCTGCAGAAAGTTGGTCAGCATATACAAACAAGGTGCCTGGACCAGATGGGAGCATGCGGAACCTCGCAAGATGACCTGGACAGATCTCTGGAGAGCCGAACCATTACGCATCAACTTTCTCATCCAGTCAGTCTATGATGTTCTCCCTAGCCTGGCCAACCTACATAGCTGGGGAATGGCAAATACTCCAGCGTGCCAACTGTGCCAGAAGAGGGGCACCTTGGAGCACATCCTCAGTTGCTGTCCGAAGGCATTGGGGGAAGGGCGATAATGCTGGCACCATGACCAAGTCCTAAGGTCTTTGGCGGACACAATTAGCACAGCAATTCACGACAGCAAGAATCAGCACGCCTCCAAACAGTCCATCACCTTCATCAGAGCTGGGGAGAAGGCACATCATCGGCCTAGCTCCACAGGAGAGCTTCTTGCCATCACACAGGACTGGCAGCTCCAAGTCGACCTAGGAAGGCAGCTCAAGTTCCCAGAAAAAATTGCAACCACTTCGCTCCGTCCAGACATGCTGTTAACATCGGACTCTACAAAGCAAGTGGTCCTGCTGGAACTTCATGGGAAGACCGGATTGAAGAAGCCAACGAGCACAAAAGGGCTAAATATGCAGATCTGCAGAGTGCTGGAGCAATGGCTGGAGAGCCCGCTGTGAGCCAGTCGAAGTTGTGTGTTGGGGCTTTGCTGGCAAATCACTACAGCAAACTCTCAAACTCCTTGGAGTTAAAGAACTGCAGTGCAGAAGAGCCACCAGGAACATTCTCGAGACTGCTGAAATGGCCTCGCGGTGGCTGTGGATCCAGAGGGAGGATCCGTGGATTAGTGCGCCACTTGGACACAAGTCGGGCACAGATCACCCCTGGCTGAGTTACCTGGGCGAGGGTATCTGATGATTAAAGACCCAAAACACCCTATGACCCCGGGTTTATCAATAAAGACGTGTCCAAGTAGCACCAGGGTGTATGTCAGAACAACTCGGTTTGTGAAACCACAAACATGCACAGAAGCACATCCAGCAGGGTCACAGGAGTAATTGGGTACCATTCCTCAAGGGTACAGTCTTCGATCTGTTACTCATTTGCAGGAACTAGAGTGCTAATCCCCACGGCACTTGTTGCACAGGAAGTAAAAACACTGTATTTTGGTGTGGATAGAATGTGTAACATTTTGGTGCTGCTGTTTGTGTCAGATTGCATTTGGTTTGTAAAAGGAAATTGGTCCGCACATATGAAATCACAGTTCGCAAACTCTGTATACAGTGGTAGATTTAGGTATGGGCGACATGGGCAGAGGCCCAGGGCGGCATCTTGCCGGGGTGGCACAGGGTACCCACACAAAAAATTCGGAATGGTGACATTTGCACAATCGGTTTTCTATCGCTCATTTGCTACTGCCTGGGAAAGTCTCCCACTCAGAAGTAGCCTATGAGATGGGGAGGGGGGGAGGGGTAGGTTGACCTCAGGTCTCCCCACTGGAAGCCTGAGGTAGGGGGAGTGGGGAAATCTATCAAGGAACGCACCTCTAACTTTGTACAGTACTAATGCAATTAGTAAAATCAGTCACACTATGTTAATGCTACCAAATAAACCACAATTCATTCATAATACTGTAAGATTATAGTGCTTCTAACTTCTGACCAGACATGGTTCAGAATCAGAGAACTGTTAACCTGATGGCCTTATTATCATAGTTACAAAGGAAGCTCCACACCTTGGTGCCACGCTACAGTTGGAGCCAAGAGCAATTGATTAAGGCAGGCAGCAGACATCGAGTCTAGCATACAACCGGGAGTGGGCAATTGGCAACCATCACCACACAAAGACGCGGTCAGCATCAAAGGATCCCGCTTTGCATTGGGAACATAGGTTGATGCTGCAACAGTGTAAAACCTATTGTTTGTTGCCATTTGTTTCATGGTATAAAAGGCCGATCACGGTAACAGTTCCCTGAGTTAAAGCTTCGCAGGCAGAGATGCTGCCGGATTTCATCGCCGAATAAAGCTTTTTCTCCAAGCGCGCTTTTGGTCTGGTTCGTTTACTTTTAAAATTAGAACAAAATCCAACAATACTGTGAATATAAAGTTTCACAGACATATTGTTGCATTTTTTTCTGGTCTGTGCAAAATCGTTAAGAATAATATAAAACCAGTCTGCACACCACCAAGGTGAATTGGTTTAGTCTTGACTCTTGGTTGACAGTGTTGGGGGATGGGTGTATGTATGTTTTAATGTATGTAATGTATTAATGCTCGAGTGCCAAATCAACACAAATGGATAAGAAAAGGTCTAAGTCATCAGGTGCTCGGTTTAAGAAAAAGAGGAAAGAAGAAGAGGAGAAACACGCAAAAGATAAAGGTATTCGGCTATGTCATCTCTTTATGAGTATAATATTATGCATGTAATGAAACAGGCTAGTATAACACTTATATTTGTTAGCATATGTTGCTGTGTTGCTAGTGTGGCAGAGCTGAAGTGAGTAGCTTGTGTGAGCCCTGTGTAAAGCCGGTCCGGTAGCGGGTAGCAGGTAGCCGAGCAGTTGCAGCGGATACGTCACTCCCTGAGACCTGGTTGACTAGCGTTGTTGCCAACAGGTTAGGGGCAATTTGCCTTTAGCTCAACTGGCAACGACACTGGCCATAAGGGGTTGGCAGTGAGCAGTGAGAACCCCGCTCCAAAACTCATTCGTTCCCTGACCCACGAAACATCTAGTTAATATACACAATGCAGTCTACATGCTATGCTATTACACATAGGGCAACAATATTCTGTTTTCTGTCCAACTAGCTTACATAACATACATAATTGGATATATTTTCACACAGTTTCATCATGATAATGTGTGCAGCCTGCAGCAAAACGATTACAACTTTCATTGAGGTGACATCATAATGGTTTTCTGTGATTGTATTGACTAGGTCCTGAGCTCAGTAAGGGGAATTTCCAAAGCTGTCAAAAGATGTCTATAGGCTATTATGCTGATATTTTGTATCTTTTGTGATATATTGAGTCTTTTGGGATGTCTTATGCCTAGAATTAGCCAAGGAGGTTATAAATGGTTCATTTGCTTCCTGTTCTGAAAGTTTGATAAATTGTGCATAATGACATGTATATTTAATTGTACAACAAATGTATAGGGTGTCAGACGCATTTACTGTATTTCAAAGCAAAGCACTTCAGAATTATTTTGGACTCAATGGTGGGGGGGGGGGGGGTGGGGTTCGGGTTGAGGACGGGTTCGCCCAGGGTGCCATACAAGCTAGAACCGCCACTGTCTGTATATAAAGATTTATTAAATAGTTGCATCGCTCGTAACTTTTTTGTGGAAGCATTCTCTCTGAGACACATGCTGCCATATATATATATATATATATATATATATATATATATATATACATATATATACATTATGGCATGCCAAACAGGAAATATATATTGATCTTTGATATATATGGAATGAAAAGTGATATATATATACAATGAACTTTGATATATATGGAATGAACTTTGACATATATATATACAATGAACATTGATATATATGGAATGAACACTGATATATATACAATGAATACTGATATATATGGAATGAACTTTGCAGATAAGGACGGTTGGTTTTACATGCTGCTCAGATGTAGATTAAGATTGCTGTTAGTCTGTATCACGTTGGTTGTTCTTCCATATGCATTCGGCTCTGGCCTGATATGGTCCTGCGCTCTAGTTTGTACTGCTCTGTTGAAAATTGAGCGCACTTCATCATCAACTCTCTCAAACGATGGCTGTACATTTGGAGCAGTAATTTTGTTGGTACAAGCGTTTGCTATAGTGTCTATGAATCCTTGATTCTGTAATAGCGTATCATATAAATATCAATCATTCATTCCATATATATCAGTGTTCATTCTATATATATATATATATATATATGTTTAAAACTGTGCAGCTACTGTTTTGCTCAGTAACATAATGACACTTTTACTCTATGCCAATTTGTAGGTCCAGTTCAGTCAAAGATTGCCAGATATGTATGTAGGTATGTAGCTGACACTTTTATCTGAGAATATTTATGCAGCTCATACCTATTTTATTTATTTATTTTTCCACATTCAACTGCACAGCTGTACATTTACAGAAATAATTCAAGTACCCTACCATGCTGTAGAGTAGCATCAGGGATTGAGACACAAGCACAGTTCACCCCTTTGCTGCTTTTCTGGGGAAATTATTGAGCAAGTATTTTAGCTGCGTGAGATTGTGTTTGTGTGCACAAAGGGCTAACTGAAACCTAGTCCTGTTCCTTATTCTTCCAGTTCTCACAGCAGGCCTTTGTGTTGATTCCACTGCCACTTCTCTAACAGATACGGTGCTCCTTGGAGATTAGACACTCACTTATTTCCCCTTCCCGTAATTATAGGGTACTTTAATAAAGTCAGGAAAGTTGCAGGTGTCCCTTACTGCATGTAGTCACATAATATGCAGATTGAAAGTTTCACAGAAAAGGTCTCCCAGGGTTAGAAAGCTGGCACCTGCTTTTTTCAGTTTATAGGAGAACTGTATTTTATTCCTTGCTAATTGTGGGATTTAGATTTAGATTTGTTTTTAATTAGTTACTAATTATTTATATTAGTTTATGTTCTCTTTACATATAGGTTGGAATGTGATATTTTGACCCATCCACGCAGGATAATGCAGTGTGTAGTATGATGTGGAATCCAAAGGTTATAACTAGCTGATGCATGTCAAGAGTGGTTTCAAAGTGGCTTCAAAAGAACCTAAGGAGTAAAATTTGAATTTGATTTTGGTTCAGTCTTATCCAAAATGGCTTCTTTCCTGTTCCATGCATTTGTCTGTTGCTGCAACCACTCTATCAATTCAGTTTAAATGGTGTGAGACTGCTTGAACACATTTTGCTTACTGTTAATTTTATCTGCAAAGCGCATTCAGAGATTTCCCCTTGTAGCTGTAGATGGAGCATTTTGCTACGATATCAGTTGTCCTTCTGTGACTTTATTCAGAATGTAAGTGCACCTACATCCACCTTAATTGACAAATATCCTGGCACCCTGATATTCTGATTTTGAAGTGCTGAACGTTAATTTTTAAGTCAGAAGAATGTTTTTTTTTTTTTTTTACCTCTTTAGCCTGCAATGTGCTAAAATATTGACAGGAGCTCGTCTCTCTATATTACTTCATGATAAACTCAGTCCCAATATTTTTACAAAAAAGGTCAAATTCCACTGTACCTGACCTACAATAAAAGAGCTCTACGGATAATCTACGTCAGTGTTCATCTCATATATGTATTTTTTGGCATTTTCAGTCACACTTGCAAAAAAGGGAATTGTAATAAAAGGGGATAAATGTACAGGTTAAGGACTGAATTAAAAAAGGGTCCATTAGCTAGTCCAGAGCTGTTACTTCACATGTGCATTTGCTTTGCAGTTTCTTAAACTGATATGCTGGGAGCACAAAACATGAGGGATCAGAGTTAATGCTTGACCTGTATCACTCTCACATAGCCATACCTACTGTAGATTGTGTCTGTATTGTAAAACCAAAAAGAGAAAGTGTCGCAGTTGATATAATGACTGATCTGTCATCAGTATCCAGAGATGTGTCCCCACCCCTAAAACAATCCCAGGCTGGCTAATGGTTCCTACAGATTTCGTCTGTAAGACACCATAGAAAAGCGGCCTCAATAGGCACCATCTGAAGAGACCCATCTGGGGGCCTTTTTATATCCTTTGAATGACACAAAGGGCCAGTGACCTAGAAATCCACCAATAAAAGACAGACCTTAAGATGACAAATTGAAGAGCGGCAGAATTTGTTGTTGGCGTGCAGATACCCTGAACCGCGGGGTATCAACCAGGCCTCACACCAGAGATACCTGCTCTTTAAGAACATTGTCAGGTGTATGTTGACCACTGTCAAATGTACAGCAGCCCCGTGGGTTGGATAAAGACATACCCTGGGCAGGAGTGGCGTGGTGGTACTAGACACGTGGAAGGGGTGGGTGGTTGTAAATCCTGAGGAGGCATCAGTGAGGGCACTGGCCCAGTAAGATGAGTTGCTTGTCTTGTCACTCGAGCAGTTCTCTACCGGGAGCTTCCCTTTCAGCTTGCACAACCAGCAGCCTACAAGTAATTGATGTCACTTGGAAAAGACACCACGGAGTGGCTGCTGTTGCTTCCCAACGTGACATCCCGTTTGTGTGTCACTTTGTGGCAGACATGCAGGCATGGCCTCGCTGGACAATCTGTCACTGCCCCTACTTAACTGTGACACATTTCTCTGTCACCCATGCTTGCTATACAATCTAACATTATTTATTGAAATATGCTATTGCAATACCGGTAAATCATACATACCTACAAGTGCAATGGTGTATTGTATGTCACTTTTGGGACATCAACAGTCAGATTTCCTCACATGGACTGAATTGTTGGAATGAGAGATATTGGGTGTTAGTAGGCAAAAAAATTGAAGTAATTGGGTTAGATGTTGAGTAAGGCTTGTTTTTTCTGAAGTGGTGTGTGATTGGATTGTGCATGCCTGTTGTCTTACCGGGTAGATGCAAGGCCGTAGCTCAGCTGCATGGAAGAATCTCCCGGAGAGGCTGTCGGTCCCGGCACAGTGCACCCCTGCTCAGTGGGGTGGCTGTAGTGTGATCAGCCAAATGTAACACTCGTAGAGCCTTGTCACAAATGATGTTTCTCCATTCTTCATGCTTAGCACTGAGCAGCCATTAAATGGATTACACTCAGGCACTCTCTCCTGTATGTGTATCCACTGTAGTCAGGAGGACGTTCCGTGTGGCCTGACCTCTTATTAGGAAACATGGATATACATTGACTCAAAAGAGACAGACAACAGGGGACAGCAAAAACAAATCTGTTGTATCTCACCTCTCCAAGTGTATCAATTGGGGTGTTATGAAATGCACTGCTTTGAAATGAATACATTTCTAATTTCTCAGCATCTCTGATGGGAACAAAGGACTTATGAGTGAAAAGCCCTTCAATATGAAAATACATGTAATTATTGGGTATTTTATATGAGTGTAAATGAAATAATAGGTTTTAAAAGTACCTGTAGTTTCAAAATGGACATAATAATAACAATTACAAGGGACATGAACTATATATTTAAGACTACTTATCTTTATCACTGCAGATGCATTGGTAATAATTTTCTGTTTTGCACACTTCAGTTCAGTTATTTTCTTTTCATCAGTAATCACAAAAGGTCAAAGGTAGCCTCTGTCCTATCTTTGACAGTGTAAGATGACAACAGTTGTTCATTTTAATACCATTAGTGTCCTCCCTCATGGGCCAGATAAACCCATGACAAATGTTACTAGCACTCCCATATGGAGAGAGACAACCCAGCAAAGTGTAATTATCCCTCCACTATGAGACTGACAGAGACAAGCAATGACTAAAAGACCCATTGCCTACTCTGGATATAACATTTTACTGCCTGCAAATCCATCACTTGTGAAAACCTTCAACTATGAGAAGAAGAAAATATAAGTCTCATCAGAGAAATTACATCTATTTATGAATTTTAAAAAGTCACAGGAGCAGTGTGGACATGCCTTTGGGGGTGCTATTGCTAGCCCTAGGCAGGTCTGTGTATGACTATTTAATGATTTTTAAAATATGAATTACATTGTATTGTGTATTTTGCTGTACAAAATGCACAACATAATGTATTTAACCAACCAACCAGTATAATAATAGCTGTTGAGAAAGCAAGCAAATTGAACATGCATCTAACTTTTGAAAGAATTTAATATTCAGCATAAGCATAAGCCATGTATATATAGATGGATATTTTGGAAGTGTATTTTGGATGTGTCTGCATTACTTTTTGAGCAGAAACATTTGCTGGGACACAAGAAATGTACCTGCCCGACTGGTGGCATGTGTGATCATGCATATGTCCTCAGTCTCTTGTGTGTGTGCAGACATGAACACACACACACACACAAACTAGCTCCTCAATCTGAAGGGGGCGTGAAGCCTTCTTAATAGGGGTCTACGATGTGGTGGTTTTTATGACACCCTGGAGCACGGGGGAGTGCGTGGGAGTGACATTGTTTGGCCGTTTCCTGGAACATTATTCTTTAATGTGAAACAGAATGATGGAAGCTGTTTGAAAGCATAGGGCAGATGGGGACCAATTGTGAGTGATTTGATTGATAGAGGGAGGGGTCATGGTTTAACCCCTGCTTTCCATAAAAAAGACAGGAAGGAAAGGGGATTCCAGCTCATGCCTCAGAAACAACTTGTGGCAACAAACATGGAGGGGAGGGAATGAAAGGTGGATAGAGTAGCCTAATTTATGAGTACTGCTGTGCCTGATTATTGAAATGTTTTATAATATAAACCCATCTGGATTCATTTTCTGTAATTAATGGTTTTAAATTGTTAAAAACAGTTGCCTTACCCATTGCTCAGTTCTTTTCTTTTTTGGGGAAAAAAAAACAAACAAACACCACAGTCCTGACTCTGGAGGTGCAAAATGTGTTGATTTTTATGAATAGCAGGAAAAGGAAGACTCCCTTCTTCAGATCCTTTAATGCACTGTGATGTCTCTCTTGTATTTCTTCTTCTAAAGACCTTCATTTCAGGTCTTGATTGGCAGGGCTTTGATAGGATATTTGCAGATGATGGTGATGGAAAAGCAGTGTTTTTGTCTGAAACTGTGAATAAGGGTTTTACAACTGAAGACAGGTGTGCTTGCATTTACTGAATGTTTGTGTAGGCATGTGAATGTGTGCTTGAGGGAAAAGAGAAGGCTGTACCACACATTTTCGTTGCTTGTGTACTGCGCTCATGCATACATGTGTGAGTGTGCATGTGTATGTGTGTGCGTCTGTGTCTGTGTGTGTTTCTGTATGAAATACAGCCTGTGCAACACACCTGTGGGACTCCCCACCTCCCCTCACTTGCTCCATCACCCTAAAGCTGGCTGGCATGAGGAGCAGGTCCCCCTCAGGGGGCCCCATCTCGCAGTAGCTGGGCACAGCAACAGGTGAGTCCCACTCCATCCAAACAGAGAAAGCTGCTACAATGACCAGCCCAGGGAGCTCAGTGAGTGTTTAAGCAGGAATTACCTTAATGATTGCAGAGAGAAACGTGACCAGCAGCCTCTCCTGATTGGCCTTCGCCCCAGGCAGGCCTAATGAGGGTGCATGGTGTCACAGAATGTGGCTGTGTTAATTTGAGGTGTTATTTGCAAGGTGATATCTTGTTTTTGTTATTGCCTGAGGAAGGCAGAGGTCCACGGGGCATTGTCACACCTGCTTTATCACACTGACGTTATTTCTGGGTCTAATGTATGTAGTGAATACACATCATACTCACACCCACTGTTTGCGTGCACCCCCATTTTCTTTACAAGTCCGAATTTAAGTGGTCTTCTTTCACCACCTATCTGAAAGGTTACAACACAAAATGATGGAACAACAGCCACTCTTTTGACTTTTCTTATGGATTATATGAATTATTGATGATAAAAGTAGTGTCAAATAATGTCAAGGAACAATTAGCAATTAATTGACCTCATACATTAAATCAGGTTTTTTATAATTATGTTCATTTTACTGAACAAGGAAAAACAGTTTGTGAATCTGCTCTTGAGCTCCTGAAGTGAAACCGTGAATTGGAGTCCTGCATGTTGCAGCTCCACTCGGCAGCGTCGATCAGCAGAGTGATTGATGGGAGCTGATGCCTGAGTGAGGAAGTCACAGACTGTCAGCACGTTCACTTTCCATTAAGATGAACAGACCGCTCCTCTAATGTGGTGGCAACGCTCACCAGAAGGTACCTGCACGTCTATGCCACAGGCACACTGTCGGACAGAGTTTCACCGCACATTGGAGAATGACTGGACCGTTCTGTAACCTGCTGGTCTCACCAAACATCTATAACCAGCCAAACCTATCAAAGGAAAAAAAATTGTGCATGGTTGTTCAGGCATAAAATATGAGATATACAATAGTGCTCAAAGCTGTAAATATATGTGCTGTTTACTTGTAGTGTCCAAAATCTAATAATTTAGTTAAGTGCCATATATCACAATGTTTTTCCCTACACATGCATGTTGATATGAACATCTGGACATTGGCCACCCTACTGCATACTCAAAAGCTTTGTGAGGAGAAGATTATATTAATATTTTCTAAAGGTTTCCTTCATGATTGACTGATGACTTCATCAATAATTCCTCTAGGTCAGTGGTCCCCAACCTTTTTTGCACCACTGACCGGTTTCATATAGACAATATTTTCCTGGACTGGCCATTGGGGGGGTGGGTGGTTGTTGGAGAGTATCACGACTCAACCGGAATATCGATTACGCCTATAAGTTTGGCCGCTTTTTTATAACATTTTAGATTAAGTAGGTCTAACGTGATGATGTTATTAAAAAACGTTAAGTGCATATTTCTCTCAATGACCATATATTAAAAACATTGGAACCCGAAGCATGTTCCTTATGTCCAGTCTACTCCGTAAATTTTGTTTTTGTTGCCGTCATTGTGGAAAACCCTGCTTCGCAGAGATAGGATGTTGGAAATAGAAGCAATGTTTTCAGTGCTTTTGTGCTTTTCTCAGGATATTCAGCCTTGATTTTAACGACTTTTTATCATGTCAGCTAGCTAGCTAGTACAAAGTTGGCAACACAGCTAAGTGACAGTAAGTGACGAACTCGCAGCGCACGCGTCACTCAAGTTCAAATTCTGTAAACTGTTGTGGGCATGAGAGATATTAGAGTGGTGCAAAAAGGACCAATAGACTGCACCAAGTTCAATGTAATTACTGCACGAATAGCCTATAATTGTATATAATTATTATTTTAATATTACTTTATTTTACCGATTAAATAAATAAATAAATACATAAATAAATAATTTATCCTTTCCGTGCGGCCCGGCAGCGAATGTGCCGTGGCCCGGTAGCCTACCGGTCCCCGGCCCGGTGGTTGGGGCCCACTGCTTTAGGTGAAGTGCATGTGTAAGTGTGTATGTTGTGCTTGTGCTTCAGTGATGATTTGGGTAAATGGTCATTGCTACTGGAGGGTATTTAGAGCTTGTGCAGGTGTGTAATGGAAGGGGATTGGTTGAAAGTGAAGTTGCAAGAACTGAGCTGTGGCCTCTCTGGCTCTCTGCACTGAGGGGTAAGGGTGTGGCAAGCCTACCAGTAGAGCACTTCATAAAACCATTACGTATGGTTGAAGGTTCCTGCTCTGTTTTGCTGTTTTATCTCACTGGCTGCAATTGGACAGGCATATGAGCAACATTATGCCACATTGTCATCCGACACGCCTTTCCCTGTTTCTCGGGTTTTCGTTCCGCACTCCGAGTAAAACAGTGAATGGAGCTAATAAAATTGTTTATCCATGTGCTAAAGTGTGTGTGGAAAGCAGTTGTAATTTGTACCAAACCACTGAGCCCTTTGTGGGTTGCTTTGGTGCGTGTAATCCCGGAGAACAAAGCTTATTTGACTTGTAATGTTTATCTCACCCTGCAAGTTGGCTCATAAATGTCATCAGTAAGAAAAAAAGGTGAATGGGCACTGCTTGTAGAGATGTCTTAAAAAAGCTCTTTTTTCAGAATTACTTTTAGTGAGTTATACATTTTCAAATTACACAATTTTAAAAAGCAATTTTGGGGTAAAAAAATAAATAATATGTAGTTTTGAGAAATCTGCAATGTAAGTGAGTCTTTCATCAAGGTTGCAAAGAGGTGGAGGCTATCTCTAAACAACTTTGAAGGCCCAGTTTCTTCTGAGAGAGCCGTTTGTACACTCAGGCAATGTATAAACTGTCGCAGCATGATATCAATTCCCAGCTTTGGTTCCTCTGAAATCTTTGCTTTCTGCCACATTGGTGTTGCAATTAGAGGCACTGGCAGCAGACGGTAGTCAAGCGCCCATCTGCTGGCTGATGGATTTGTCGGCCTTTCTTTTCCTCCAGACTTCAGGCGGTGACAGGCGCGCGGCCTAATCGCCACTGATAATAAATTTATCAACTCTTAAACTTCTAAGGCATGAATGGGCTTCACCCCAGCCATTCAGCTTGGACAGATTACTCACGCTTACTTGGTTCTAGGTAGGCTTTTGCAAGCTTCCCCACCAGGCCTGGGAATTTGGTACACTGAGGCCTATTCACAGACCTCTGACACGGAGCATGCTCTTATTGCAGACTGTTTTATTATGTGTAAATCCTGGTCCTCTCCCCTGGCTTGTCCGTGCTATACCCTTTCTTCTGCGTTAAAAAGGTTATCCCCCGCTTTAATCCATATTGCAATGTGGATTAGGGACACCAGCGCGCCCCCCCGGGATTCCCTCCCAGGCCCTTGAAAACTCCTTGTTCTTTTCTCCCTTTGCCATCGTTACAAAGCACCGATGGGCCCTCATGGGGGATTTGCATCCCAAATGGGCAGCCCGGAGCTTTCGTCAATGAAGACATCAGATCAAAGTTCAGCCAGTCAAGGCCCCGCTAAAACGTTAAGGAGGCCGGCCCAAGCACAATGCAGAGATGAGCCGCTACCGCTGCTGCAGTAAGTAAGACACATCAGGATCCCTTATCCAGATTAGGAGTAGATTACTGTGCACACAATGGACCCATTTTATTGGAAATTTACGCTGAAACTCTCCCTTTCAAGCCCCAGTTGAAATGTGTTTATTATTTTAAAGTATTTGCTTTCACAAGTAAAATCACAAAAGTGTTTTTACATGTATATATTTTTTTTCAAACAATGTGTTTGTAATTTATTATGTGGTGTAGGCCATGTTTAAAATTTTGTCGTCGCCCCCCCCCCCCCCCACCCCCCCAGACCAAAACAAATATAGCTGCATCAAGCAAATTAATTGTCTCTTTAACAGTCCATAGAAGTGAACCATTAATAGCAAGCAAGAAAGAAAGCAATTAGCAAAACAATGTGGAAAGCTGCATCGTTGGCTACCTGAGAATGTGGCATTATGTTATCAACAGCAGTTGAATGGTTATAATGTTGAGTTTTTAATCATTATTTCTGATAATCCATGTGTGAAATTAACAGATGTTTTCATGTGTATATATTTCTTTCTAATAATCCATTGAAATGATGAAGTTTGTATTGATTCAAAAACTGAATTATCACTTACACTTAGCTGTCAAAAGAGATTTTTTTCATGATTATGCACTCATCTGTCAGTTTGTTAATTTTATAATACATTGTCAGCAACTGATATCTTTGTGAGAATATTAGGGTTATTTTTGCAATACATTTATTTGCTTGTTGCCAGTGGATTGAAACAAGATTTGAAACAATATTATTCCTGATTTGTTATTCTCTGAAAACACATCTTCCTCTTCAACTTTCTCAAAGAGCTGTTCTTTGCTTACTTAAATTGTTCCCTTTAATTTCAACCTTGACTCAAGCTTGTAAAATGTGTCATGTAATATAATGAATCATGTTACTCTTATGCAGATGGCTTCTATTTGTAGATTTTAAAATCATAGTGTGTTTGGGGTGGTGTGGTTGTGTTGTACTGCTCCTGTATGTATATAGATTATGTTCTTGATGTACTGGCTTCCTTGCTTAGGTTTGGACATGGTATTGATGTATACAATATGATGGGAATGAAGGTGAGACAGGTCACCATATGTGATCGCTGTTTCCTCCCTGATGAACGTTCCCCAAAGACAACCATAGAACCAAGGTAAGAATAGTTGCAGATTCTATTGAGTGAAAGACCACACCAGTCTGTCATTTAGCTGAAATGGATATGTGAGTCCACATTTAGTGAGACTGTGCATCACAAAGAAGTTAAAAGTTTACATTTTTAATTTTTGAAAGGCAGTTTAGATCTTTTTGGTAGGAAACAGAGACTGCTTTGAGACTTCACTGAGAAATTTCCTACTAATGGTTTAATGGATTGATAATGGCACCCAGATTTCTTTTACAGCATCTTATCAACTAATAAAGACTATAAAACAGCATCTTACTCCTTTCTCTCTGTCTTTTAAAATGGCTAATTGGCGATTAAAAGGCTGGGCCAATTTCTGCAAATAAAGGCTGTGTTTACTTTTGGGTTTTACAGTGCCAAGTGCGCTTGGCAATCAAAGGTCAGGCACGCTCTTTACATCAGAAAAGGTCCAAGGCAACATAGCAAACAAATCAATCCGGCCCTTTCTGCTTGGAAAGGGGAGTTTATGGACTTCTCTGTTCTATTTCAACAAACATTCTTTTAACAATTTATACATACAGGCCATTAGGAAACTAGAATGGGCAGTTGACCCGCAAGCCCGGAATGTGTGTTTGCTCAATATGTGAAATTAGCTTGTGTGTTGAACCTAGAGAAAGTAATGCTTTTCCATCACCACACGAGAATTTCACCAGGTGCTCCAGGTCCCCTGTTCAAGAGATGACATCATTGTGTGACTAATGCATGCATTTGGATCCCAGTAACTCATGTTTGTGAAGTAAACATGAGTTACTGGGAAGGTGATATTCAGATTTACAATGGTGCCCCTCAGAGATTTTTTTTGTCTGATTTGCGTTAAGAGACATACAGGGCATCTGATCTTTTGTAGTTTTCTACCCAGTTCACATTTGACTAATTACAGACAGCACCCTAGTCGAACCACTATTATATCCTCTTAAGAGAGATCTTGTCCACCAGACAAAATGACAGCTCATTGACTGGAAATGAATCCTTTAGCTGTTGCTTCTCACACATGGAAAATGCCCCATGTTGCTTTCCTGACTATTAAATTGGGCTATTTTATGATAAGATGTAATTGGTATGAATTGCTCTCTAGGTGATATGGACCCTGTTGTTTAAATGGAGCTACTTTTACAATGGAAGCAGCATCTCACAGAGCAGTACTGTACCCTGACGGTTCTCTGGGTATAATCTTAATTAGCTCACACATTTGCTCTCATGGATTATCACCTAGCTCTTGTCATTATCCATGAGAAATAAGCGCAGTGGGAAGGGCATGATACAATATATTAAACACAAAGGCGACAGTAGGAAATGTGTGCTTTTCTCCCTGAACCTGGACCAGCAGAAAGAAGCGGAACCCGTTTTTTATTCAGGGCCAGTGAATGGTGTTTAGCACAGCAGGGTTAGAGGGCACCATTGTTTGTTTGTCAAAATTTGAATATGCTTTGCCCTTAAGAGAGCCTTTGACTCTGTGTTTTCAGCACACGCTGTAAGATCAAGTCCCATAAATTGCTAAAGGTGCAGAGGTATTATAAAATGGAATTTTTCCAATCTGCCATAATTGATGGATATCATAGGGCCCTGCTGGGTACTACAAAAGGGGTATGATCACAATTTTGACTCGATCATGCACGCTGGAAGGACTTGTTTAAAACTGCAGCCATAATTTTGCTGCTGTGGCAAAGTGAATGAAAACAAGCATAACACACACAAGCATGCTTGTCATCCTCCAGTAAATATTTGCTTATGATAACTGGCAGGATGAAGTGAATGTGACTGTGCATCTCTTGGATCTTGTGAGTTGTGTAACATCAAAGATGTAGTCATATGATGAGGGGTACAATGGAAGAAATTCAGAAAATGTCATGTCAATATGATTTGCCATTTCATTTTCAGAATCTTATTATGTCCATGATATGACTCAGCAATAACATGGTCCACTCAGAGCACTGTTAGTGTTTTAACTATATTTATCCTTTCCACATGATGCTGAATGAAATATAGCTAGTGATTCCTAAATATGTGTGAAAATTGTAGCCCTATTTTCTTCACACTTGCAGCTTATAGAAAAAAGTAATATACTGTACATTGAATATTGGTATAGTCATATAACACATGATCTGGATACAGAAACAGAAATAACAATAACAGAATAAGGGTTTATGAAATGGCATCCAAGGTTGATTGGCAGTGGTTTGCTTTAAAATGATCATTTTAGATTTATATTTAATTGGATATGTAAATTCATTTTCATTTTAAAAAAAAGTACAATCAATATGTCTTTGAGAGCAATGCCCAGTGAATGTATTTAACTTTTAAAGTTAACTAAGCACACACCACATACCACATACACTGACCCTACTATGTGGTTTTACAGGTGCTAATAGATACATTATACCAGTTTTTTACATGGATCAACTCAAGGTGCTGTTTAAAGCTTTTACCTGACATGAAACATGTATGATGGATAGTGTGATTGCTGGAACAGACAGCGATGGATAAGATGTGCCTTTTTTGATTCCTGAAAGGGGGGAGGGGGAGTGAGGTAAAGAAAGAGACACCAGTGAAGAGAGCGAATGTGAGGGTGATGCTGATCAGGTGCGGGTGGCGGAGCTCCTTCATTAACGGCACCTTCATTACCTGCGATTTAACACAGAAATGCTGTGGTGGTGTCATCTTTTAAGTTGCTTCATTAAACTATTAATTTTCCAGGTGGTAAGTGAGGCCGACATAATGAAACCACCTCGGTCTCAGCAGAATTTAGCTCTTGCTGAGTGTCAGGGTGCACAGGGAGTTACATGCACCGCATCGCAGCTGACGGGTGAGGCCTGCAAATTGATTCGGTAATTTGAGTTATCAATATTTTCCATTAATTCTAGAAAGCATGCTATCATCTGGAAACCCCATGCAACTGCTTTGCAGAATCGAAAAAATTAAGTTCCAAAAGTCTCAAGTGATGTTTGATAGAAAACAAGTTTGAGAGTCTGGTGCCTTAGGGCACTTGTCATTAGAAAAGGTGAATGCAGTGCAATTTTCAATGATACAAAACAAAAATCCATTCATGTGTAATCATGCAGGCTGCAATAAGTTACTTACTTAAGAGGAGATTCATCAGTTTTCACTCACCAAGCTAGTACTATGGAGCATGTTAATGATTAAAACACATGAAACTGAAATGGAAAGTGAAAGGCATGGCCAGCACATGTGAATGTGGTTCTAGCATATCCTGACCCAGTTCACATGGACATTGCAAGCAATTCAAAATAGCTTAAACACTGATATTCAGGCCTTGTTCAATGTGAGCGGGATCTCCTCAGTAAATCTCAGGCAGTTTGTGAAATGAGTTCATTGGGGGTATTTGCTAAAGCAGTAAAGCAGCAGTGGCCATGGTGAGTCAGAAACATTAGAGTGGCTGTGTGAGCTGTTGGTTTACCAGGGAGCAGGGTCACAGAATCCTGCTGTCCTGCAACCTGTTTCCTGCTCTGGTAATGTCTCCCTCTTTGTCCTCCAACTACAGGAGGGATACTACTCACAGTAGCACTCAGGTTTTTCAAGGGGACGTTTGGCAAGGAGGGCTTCATGAAAGCCCTCCTCTCAAATCAAGTAGCTAGTGTTGTTTTCCCTCGACACTCAGGGGAGGCCCTTAGCCACCAGGGCCTGCTGTCACCAGCTCTGAACAAGCTGTTTTTAAGCACTGCTCAGGTAAACAAGCAGAGCTGAGACAGAGTGCTGGCAATATGTTCACTGTCATTAAGGTGGTTTCTGAGTCTGTCACCCCGGTGACTCCCCAAGACACTTCACCCCCACCCCCGAAATGCTGCTTCATTGCTGTTAATCCTGTGCACAGAACAAAGTCCGATTTGTGCCCTCCTCTTTATGAAAACCTGATACCAAGACTTCAGATGTCGTCCCGAGACCTCAGATGACATCATTGTTGCCTTTTGCAGATTGATACCTGTATGTCACATTTATAAATACGTACTTGGTACCCCACCAGTAATTGCTGTCTAAGAAACACGATATGTGGTTGAAACATGTGGTACCACTCTGTAAATGGTAGGCAAAAAAGCCCATTATGCTTTATTCTCTTAGTTCTGCCTTTTTGCTTTATTAAAAACCCTTTGGACTTATATGGTATATATGCTCAGCTCCCTAACCACTACAGCTGAACTGCTGTATATAAACAGCCACTTAGGTGCAAATTGTCTTTGTCTGCTTTTGGTGGTAAATGTTCAGAACTCACAGGGAATTTGGCAGACTGCTCAAGCAGTCAAGTGTGTCTCAGGATGTGATCATGTTATTCTTTCGAAATGAATGTTTCATCTGATTTTGTAATGCTGCTGTTGGTATGTCTGGCATGTCCACTTTTTACAGGCTTTTAATAAATCCAACAGAGAAGTTTGTTTCACCTACATTTCTGACCTCATGTACCTTACCTTGGATCACATGACCTTCACTCTCATCAGTTTAATTAAATGTTGATATTAAAGGCCTGAGGTAGTTTGGCATGACTGCTGCTTGTCAGAATGTGATAAGACAAAGAATCATGGGAAGCAGTCCAAAGATCTTAACAAAAATCCTTGGTATTAAGGATTATGCTAGCGTGAAACATAGATTAAGTATTTTCTTTACCAACCAGTGGATTTAATGGCATGAAAACACATGTATTTTGTTACATGACAAAAAGAACACTCTTTTTAAGTTTAACTTTAATAGCGATCGCCATGTTCTCTTTTAACCAAAACCCTCTACTCCCCACATGCTCCTTCACAATAAGAGCCCCCTTTTGCCCTTCAGTACAGGGTGATAAGTGCGATCATATACATATATAGCCTTTGTCCACCTGAATATAACACAACCAGTACATATACAGTACAAGGCATACATATGTAATAATGTACTTTTAACATCAGAAAATTAACATATTTAATTTAGGTAAAATGACCTGTGCTGCCTATTGTGGGTATTACTATGTTAGAGTATACAGTTGTCCACTTTGCTTTGAGAACTGGGACTGAACAGAACCTGCCAAGCCCCTGAGTGAGTCTGTGGCTCTGATCTGTCTGTAGAAGCCTGCATGGATGTGTCTTTGTGGTTAGTGGAGTTATGGAGCACAGAGCAGAATAGTGACATAGTGACAGAGTGCTTGGATTGGGATACTGGTGCAGCCTGGGGTGTGGAGCTAGTGGACGTGCACTCCCTGACAATGCCCCAACGGAGAGGTAAATTGGTCCCTGGCATGCACTTCATCCCCCCCCCCCCCCCCTTGTCCCTTGGGGTTGCCATGGTAACAGGCAAGTCATAACAGTTCTAGCAGTGTTGCCAGTCCCAGAGAGTTCCCCCAACATGGTGACATCTCTGCTCTGAGCACACACACACACACAGGCCTGCATGAACACACCAAACTCAAACAACAGAAAGACAGGAGAGGAGAGAGAGTAACAGCCTGTCCTTGGCAGACACTGAGCTCTGTTTTCTGTGATCCTGTTCCAATTGCAGTTTTATTTCCAGTGGGTATCACACAAGGGAGAATGACTGAAATGAGTTGGATTGCATGGTTTGCATTTACTACTACTACTACTACTACTAATAGTAGTAGTAATAATAATAATACTATTAATAATAATAATATTAATTATAATAATAAATGTGTCCACAATGTAAGGTCACTGAATATGAAATTTTAAAAAATGTCCTGTGGTTCAAGGCACTTTAAAATATGGTCAGAACAATTATAATAATAAAACCAGTTTGACTGTGAAAACCACTATTACAAATAGTTTAAAAGTTAGGTTTATATGATATAGAGCCGGAGTTGTACAGGAATTCAGGAGATGGGGGCCACAGCGATAACCCATGTGGTGCAGCCTACATTTACGAGTACTGCTGTACAAGCAGGTCCATACCAGTAGAGATGCCAATGTGGCATTTTAAATGTAATACGCACAATGTAGCTTCCACTAATATTTTGAAGATAAGCACTATATGGACCTGTACAGAATTACAACAATACAGCCAATATATAAGAAATGAATGATGATGTTGTTTTTAAGTAGTATACTACAAAAGCTACCACAAGGTGAAATATGATCAGGTCCTCAGTTTTTCCCTCGTTATGGCTCAGGTAGAATTAATGTTAACAAGAAGAGACATTTAACATTATACTGTCATGCACACCTGTTAAACTGTGACCATTGTAATGATTTATTGTGTTCATTGTGTCACAGGCACTCAGTTGAGAGTGAGAGTCTCATAGCCTTCCAGGATCAAAGGTCACCGCAGAGAGAGCACTTCATGCTCTTTCTCTAGCCACTTCTTCTTCGTCCACATGGTGAATGGAGTCCCAAGTTTCGATCCCTCAGCTGGTGGCTCTTTTCTCAATTTCTAGACTACATTAGCTATGTCAAAGAAAATTACAGTGGACTGACAACTTGCAGTTGTTGAAAGATTACATTGACTTTTATTCATTTGGCAGACTGTTTTATTCAAAGCGACTTACAAGTGATGTAGAGTACAACACAAGCAAAAAATCATAAGGAGTCAACAATATTAGAAGCACTATAAATGATGAGTTCTATACAGCAAAAACATGGGTATGAAGTAAATTGGTGCTGAAGGTTCACTCATGACATCTGTGAAGAGAATGGGTGATACGGTAGACAGTGGTAGATAGCATCATTGGCACTGCTCAGGCCCAAGTGATTCTATGTACCTGTCAGACCTGGTTTCCACAGTTGTTCACTGCTAAAGTCCCATATTTCCCAGGAGTAGGAGGAGCTTGAAGCTGACCTGTGGTCACCTCCA
Organism: Megalops cyprinoides; assembly: GCF_013368585.1. NCBI lineage: Eukaryota > Metazoa > Chordata > Actinopteri > Elopiformes > Megalopidae > Megalops > Megalops cyprinoides. Next base: position 32,481,025 of record NC_050595.1, read on the forward strand.
GCATGAATTGATTGTAAAATCCACATGATATTCTTGGCCTGCCACAGCAGGAAATCTCAGCTGCACTTGGCACTTCTCTGCTTGTTTTGGTAATCTTCGGCAAGAGCTGTGCACTTTGGAACAATCCTCGGCCGCCTCACTTAGTTGACGTACCAAAAAATGCAACTCACTTTTGTGTGTCATCAGACATGTTCAAAGTTAGTCTAGACAGCTTTTCACAGTCTCAGTGTGGACCTGCCCTCTGGCTCCTTGGACTTACAATTGTTCAGCACCAGATTTACCTGTGGTGTCCCACAGATAGTTGAACAAGCCTGGTTGGTGTGTTCTAGTGGAAGTGACTCGAGTTCAGGCTCTTAGAGCCACGTTTGAGGTGGTATTTCAGATAAATGGGCTCATCAATAAGGTGAATAATTTCCAAACCCAGTTATCACACTATTCCTAACAGCAAACCCAGGACACGGTCACATACTTGGCAATGACACCTGCTATGATGCCTCTCACCAACTTTCTGCATTGCCACCTTCCTCTCATCCACCTTCTTTGTCAGCATGGTAACAATACCTGCAACCAGGTGATGCCTCTTACATCTCATATGGGTTAGCCTTTCTTCCATAATATTGTACTTTGTGTTGGCACTGCAGAAGGGTACTAATTACATGACATGTAACATTATTGGCAATGTTTTGACTGGAAGTTGTATTTTATTTACAGTCTTGCCATGAGGCATTGGGCGGTTTCTATAGTGTTTTCAAATCTCTTACAAAGCTGCTCTTGAGCAGTCCAAATGGGATATTCTATCTGTGGAGAAAAAAGCATTTTATCAAAAAGGCAAAGACATCGTATGCAGACCCGTCAAAGCAGGTTGGTCTCTGATGACACAAATTGTCTTTTATTGTGACCCCATTTTCTTATTTCAGCCAGGAAGTCCCAGGGTTGATGACAGCATCGAGCAGTTCCAGAAATGGTTTACATTTTTAATCTGCTTAAAGGGAGATGGCTGGAGCAGGGGGAGCTGGTTCCAGGGGGTGTGTTTCAGGGGTCAGTCATTGCTTTGTACCCAACATGTCTTGAACACTGTGTCCTCTTGGCAACAGAAACCCAGTCCATTTCCCAAAAACAGAGGTAAAGGGTTGAACTGGGAGCAGGCACAGCTTGAGAGGAGAGTGTGGGATGTGCTGTTGGGGGAGGAGGAGTGGCCTGTGGCCTGCTTTTCCTCTGCCCCCCACGTGCTCTCATTCAGGAGTCCCCAAGCCATCACAGGGCCCTCCATGTTAATAGTTAATTGGAGAGAATGGTGAGATGAGAGGACAAGATGGGCCCACGGGACCGACCTGGACACGTCATGATGGCAGCTGCTCAGATTGTTAAACAACTCCCTCGCTCACTCACTCCTCCTCACCCCCTCCCTCCATTCACACACAGAGGCAATGGTCTGAAGGCTGCTTCATAATATTATGACTGTCTATTCAGGCTATTTTTGTTCTGTTGTTTAATTGCTTGTCACAGCTTTATGTGCATTAATTTTTATTTTTGGTTAGTTTCTAGCAGTTGTAAGACTGATATGGTTTGGTTCAGTTCAGTTAGAAGTTTCTTATAATTGTTCCCACAATTCTTGCACAGTTACATATCTGGGGTACAGTTTTTCTAATATATCATCTTTCAGAAACTTCCTTCAGTTTCTCCTGGAAGCTGCCATTGTGTGGGGCTGTGCATTCCCCTCATGTACTTCCCCAGGGAAATTATTTGTCTAATGAAAAGTCACAAAGAATGAACCTTATTTAGCTTCTCTCATGAGGGCTAATAAGTTTCAATTCAACATGTTATTTTCCGTATTCCATTTGGTTTGTTTAAATATTAATCTCCTGCAATATTAATGTACTTCTGCCTCCACCACCATAGCTACTGAAGACAGGGAGCATATTACTTCATGTCTATTGGAAAAATACAGATAAATTACACTATACTTTGTGTGGACTTGTGAGATTCCTGCAACAGCCACTTATTTCTACAGGAGTCATTATTAACTGTCACCATTCATTGAACTGAAATAGTTGTGTGAGGGCTGCAGTTTGGTTTGTGTCTGATCTGCAGCAGAGTGGCATAGTGGTAAGGAGCAGGGCTGGTCAGCCAAGGGTTGCCAGTTTGATTCCCAGGTGATCTTTGACTTTTGACTCCTGGAGCAAGCTACCTAATCCAAATTGCTGCAATAAATATGTAGTTGTTCAAATGGATGACATGTAAAAATTGCAAAGAATCGATCTGGATAAGAGTATTTGCTGAGATAATGTAGTGCAACGATTTATCCCTTTGTTTGTCTGTTTACCTTTTTGTTTGTTTTTGTCAAGTGTACATTTTCTCTGATATTTAATCACCTGCATGTCTGTTTCACCAAGTGAACATTGTTAAGTCACACAGTGCTCTCCTCGCATGATGCTGTTGATGATAAATTAGGCTTTCAAGCAAGAATGGCTGTTTTGGACCTGTTACTCCTTTACTTCTTGCACAACATTGGATTTCACTTTGATTTTGCACACTTACTGTTCATAGTGCAACAGATGTGTGTGGCGTGTGTGCGCCCTGTGCCCAAGGTTATGCCCAAGCATATTTATCAAGGATAGATGGTAGAGGCTTGCAAACTGTTTATTGAGACTAGCCACATCCAGCCATATGCTCAGCCGCACCCAGTGTAGTCAAATCATTACTGCTGCGTAACTTTTCACAGCATTGCCCAGCCTAGTTTGGCACATGCAGGGTTGACAGTGCCTAGATGTGCGTGAAATTCTTTTTTTGGCCATTCTATTTTTTCCATACCCAATATGGCCACCAGATTTTCACTTGTGTACATGAGTCACAGCATTCAGTATGTACATAACTCAGTGCACACAACTAACAAGAGTCTATACATGCATACACAAGTTTTCATAGCTCTTGGACCTTCACCATGCACAATATGAGCACAATTAAAGATTGTGGTCAAAAGTTTTTCTACATCTTCTAATTCATTAATTCATTCAGCTAGTGTTTGCCACATTTCTCAGATACTGTACTCTTGGAAAAAAATCCCATTTGAATTGAAAGCCTTGCTTTACCTGCTACCTCTCTCCTTTAAATTGAGACCATTGTTGTGATCTCCTCCACTGAACCACCCTGCATTTAAAAATGGCAAATCCAACACTTTTAGTGCTTTATAGTTTCAGTTCATGATTCTTCCTTGAAAAACAGAAACCAACAAATAAGTGTGCTTTTTTATAGTAATTGTCAGTGGTGGGATGTTTGGATTTGATTCCATTTTCAGATTTAGGATCAAGGTAACGTTCCATTATCATCATGGAGCACTGTACATGTGTATTATTATTTGTGTTAAAGTAGAATGTTCATGTTGGGGTTAACTATATGTGTTCTTGTAAATACATATGTTTTTATTTATGTATGTTACGTGTTTAGGTGTGTGTTGTGTTTGTTCGTGAGTGCTATGTGTTAAAATGTGTGATATGTGTTCAAATTTGTATTGTGCATCTGTGCATATGTATTATGTATTTAAGTGTGGCTTGTGTGTCTGCATGCATGTTATATGTTTAAGTATCTTGTATATTTGTGCATGCTTGTTATATGTTTAAGTGTCTGTTGTGTGTTTGTATGTGTTTCAGTATGCTTTGTATGTGTGTGCATACGTGTTATGTGTTTAAGTGTGTGTTGTGTGTTGTGTGCAGGTGCTCCGCCGGGGTCACAGTGTGAAGATGGCATCATCTGGTAAGGCATATGGAGGCTTTGGCTGCAGGAGCAGGCAGACTGTGGACTGCCCTGTGTCCAAACACGGGCACAATTGTTCCATAGGCAGAAGGCAGGGTTCCCCTGTCCTTACCCCACTCTGAGAGGGCTTGGGATGGTGCTCCTAACAGATGCCTGTTTATGTATCAGCGATGGAACACTTGATCCAGCTATACGCTGTTGCAATTTGCAAAAATTGAAGTTAATGTGATCAGAATATCAGTAATGGTTCATTTTGACATGACATTACAAGTCATGTATGATTTCACAGGAAAAAATACCAATAAATTAAAATAGTCACTGTAAAACTCAATTAATTGTTTGAAATACAAAACCATTTGGATTCTTGTTTCATTGATTCTCAGAATGCATTTTCTTGGAGATAGGTTTTACTCCTGTAGCAATATGCACACACAGCCTCCTGCAATGGTGGCCATAAAAAGCTTGTGTCTGATTAGAGAGAGCACTGCTAAATCAGCCTGCCTTAAGCAGGTCTGCACCCAAGACAAATAACGAAGAGTAAAAAGCCCTGCGACACAAATGCAGCACTCCCCATTCATTTTTAATTAGCCTGGCAAACCCGCTCAGCGCACTGAAAGCTTCCGCAGAGTTGTTAGTGCCACAATTGACCTTAAAGTTTAATAACAACTTGCTCCTGAGACACTGCACTACCCTGGCGTTGCCAGGGTCCCTTTGCAGGGAGAGGTCCTGGGAGACCTGGGAAGAGGGAACCAAATGGCAACCGATGGTTCCTGGGCTGGAGCCTTCTGGAGGGCCAGGAGCAAGGGTGGCTTTGTGGCCAGGACTCAGATGAGAACAGTGGGGGAAAGAGGAGCTGCTCCAGCTTGCTCTGGGAAACACTGGTAATGTGCCAACAACCCAGGAACCGAAGTCTGCTTACTCTGGAAAACAGAAGGCACCTCCTTTTAATCCCAGTCCTTTTTTTTCAAAAAAAAAAAAATTCAGTAGTGTACTTTACTGTTAGCGTTTTAGTGTGTGCGTCTGATTGGAATCTGAAATTAATCTTCAGCTTCTTGGAATGTCTTTGTGATAACTGCAATAATCCTCTGAGAATGAACTACAAGACGTTCCAAGGGGACACATTGTCCATGAATTTTATGGTGGGGTTGATAAATAATTCAGCCAACTGAACCAATGTCCTGTTTTTTTTTTTTGATGCCTTTGCAAACAGAAAAAAATGACCCAAAACTGCATTGCTTGTGCTTGCCAAGTGTTAATGTGTACATCAGTGTTGGAAATGGTTAAATAGGATGTGCTCCAGTTTGGAGTGTATGACCTAAACCTAAATGGCACTTTGAATTATTTATTCAGAAGTTGCTGTGAGATTTATTGAGTTAAATTTAATTCAGGTAATTAGCTCTGAACTGGGAGTCGCTTTAAAGTGGTCACTAATATGTTTCAGTTTTGGCAAGCTGAACTTCACATAACTTTGGTGTCAGTTATTAATAGTTTTACAGGCCAGTACATATTTATTTAGTCAAAACAAGTTTTATCAATTCACTTGAAGGCTGTGTGAATGAAGAGGAGACATTGTGAAAGCAGTTAAATGTAGTATGTAGTAAATGCAGTAACTGACATGGAGCCGGTTTTTAACACTGCACTGTCTGCCACTATGCTCAGGGCCCGATTTACTGCACAGGAAGGTCAGTAAAACAATGCCTGCTACTCAGACAAGTGTAACATGTGCGTGCCTCGCATGTTTCCAGCACAAACAGGAACCTCAAGGAACCTCCACTAAAACAAACCCAAATCTTGGCTGGGGCCGCAGTCATGCCTTTAAGTGGGGCAAAAGCAAAAACGGGTATGAAAATTGAATAAGGCCAGGGCTGTAAACACAGAGCGGGGCCACGTGAAATATTGAAGAGGCAGCGGGTGAATAATGCAGATCGTTTGGCAGTGGCTGAGGAAGGCAGTGCAAGTGCAGACCCGGCCAGCAGAGGGAGTGCTCTCCTGCCTAGCTCCAATCCTGGTCCCGGCGATCCAGCACCTGCCTGGGTCCCTCTCCAAGCCAGTCCTCCATCTGCAGCCAGGTCTCCCTGTCTGCTGCTCCCTTAAGCCTGTCACTTCCAGTGCAGCTTGGGGTAGGGCTAAGCACATATACATATTTAGGGCTGCTGAATACTCTGCTGAATTGTATTTGTATATCACAATTTTGAAAGGGATCAGTTACTTAGCAGTCCTAACTCCCATCTCAAATATAAGTGCTTTCACGCACAGATACACACTTATAGACACATACACACATAAACATGTGCATGAGAAAATATGCGCATCAGACTTTTATTTGCATATTAAAGTGTGCTTAATTATTGCTTCGTAAAAGAACAAATGATCAATTGGCCATTAATTATTATCCATTGCTACATTTGAAATTGTCTCAATCGGACTGTCTGATGATTTCTCCTGATTTTGGTGTGTGTGACAACACCCCATGAATTTTTCAGTGAGGGCAGACAAACCTGTTGCGCTCATTTCACGCCTGTGCAAAAGTCATTGATGATTAGTCAGATTGGAGCAGGGAGCCAGGTTTCTGCTATTTGCATTCATGGTGTGTGTGTATGTGTGTGTGTGTGTGTGTGTGTGTGTGTGTGTGTGTGTGTGTGTGTGTGTGTGTGTGTGTGTGTGTGTGTGTTTGTGTTCATTCATGCTTGCATGCATGTTTGTGTGCTTATGTGAGTGCCCTGTTTCTGGTACCTCATCCAGCTCTTAAATGAATTGGTGCATATGGCTTACTGAAAAGTTACTCACCAGAAAGAACACATTTTGAACAGCATGCCAGTGGTGCTAGTATATGTGTGTGCATGTGAGTGACAGCTTTGTGTTATCAAGATATCGCATCATCTTGCAGTTTTGGAAGCTGCACTGACATGAGTACACTCTCTTCACAGCCACTTTCCTATGTCCAAGTGCCACCCCCCCGTCCTCATCCCCCCATCCACCCAGTCAAAGAGAGTGCCAGAGCCAGAGACAGGGGAGCTTCCACTGCCAGTTCCATGCCCTGTGAATTGCGCCTTTTCCAAAGCTGTAATTGCACCCAGTGTTCCGCCAAAATGTGGTCACAGATGACAGTTGATTGAATTCACCAAAGCCTTACAGTGGAAAAGCAACACTTTGTGTTGGGAACACTGGGCCACATGATGGTATGGCTATGTGTAGTGAAGTTGCCTTATAGAAGGCTATGTTGTAATGAGGGAGGCCTCCAGTGCTACCTAACAGATGTTACCAAAAAGTGCCGTACTTGCAGGGAGGGGGGCATGAGTGCAGGTCTCAGATGCATACCTTGCTGCTTTTGGTCATGGCTGAATGAAGCTGACGCCCCCCCACCCCACCCCCTTTACTCCCTGCCCTTTTCCACCCCCTGCCTCAACGCTAAGATAATGATGACCTAATTTAATTTTATTGCTGACGGCCCCGGCGAAAGCTCTTTAGGAGGGTTTTAATTACCTGCACACAGCCTGAGCATGTCTCGCTCGCTACGTGTTTAACAGTGCAATTACAGCCCATGTAACCAGGCTGTGAGATACTGCCATGGCTCCTGAATCATTCAGAGACTCAGAGAAGCCAACCTTCCATGCAGGAACCAGCACAGTCAGAGGCGTCCCCTCTCGCCACATGTTCATACACACACGCGTGACAGAGAAACATGTATCAGACACACACATACACCGCACACCCTTACACAGCCGTACATAGCAGGAATAGCTATCTGTTGGACAGGCCAGTTTACCATAGAATAAGGATTTTAAAAGGAGTCCAAATGCATATTTGGAAGGCACAAATGCACATTCTGGCAGACTCACACACCAGCTGCGTGAATTCTTTCAAAAACTGTCCTCCAGCTTGACTGTGTTTCAAAAAAAAAGGAGTGATTGATTTTATTTCAGAATCTACATTGCTAAGTGCACCCCCTATTTCTCCAGTACCTCCCCCCTCTGTTGCACCACCCTCTCCCCTCCCCCCAACCCCAACCCCAACCCCAACCCCACCTCCACTCCCACACTCTAGCCATTCAGTATTGGACTGAATCCCATACAAAAAGTGCATTAGTGTTAAGAAGGAAACATGGCAGCTCCTCGCATGTTGTCAGGACAGATTAGCATGACACGACTCAATCAGACGTGAGCCTCGGCAGACAAGCCTAGGGGAATTCAGATGCCTCACAAGCCTTGCAGTCCCGCGCCTCTCCCCAGTCCCCCACTGCCCCCCGCCCAGGGCCCCAGCAGCACAGAATCAATATTGTGATGATATTGAACTCCATGGCTCAGTATTGTCCAAAGCTGGCCATAATAAGGCATTAGAGATGAACAGGCGGGAGAGCTGTGCTGGTCCAGGATCAGGCCCCTTGGTATTTCAGCTCTCCGTGTGTCACAGCTTCTCACTCTGCCGCCACGGATAAAGGTCATTTTAAGCATGAAGGATATTTTTAGCTTAAAAAAATTTATTTCTACTTTTTATGTTTTTTTATGTTTGTCTGTTTCTTTCCAGTAAGAAGGTCTGTGTTATGTCAGAGGAAAAGAGCTGTTGTACTGTGAAAAGACACAATGTTAATATTTACATTAATCACATGATAAAAGATAATGGGAGGCTTGGTCTTTTTTAAAATAAAAAGATTTACACACAATCATGCAAAATACATATGAATGTGTGCATATAATATAATATAATATATTACAACCCATTTTATACTAATCAGGTATAATTCCTGTTGTTTAAATTTATTTAACAGCTAATCTGTAACAGAACAGGGTTGTGTATAATATGAAAATTCAATTTTTCCCAAAAATAGTTCCAAGTTATGCAATGTATGTCTCACTTAACATGAATCAACTCTGAAGAAGGACCCCTTACAAGCACAACTTGTCCAATATTTGGCTGTGGCCTGGTAAACTGTTTTCTTTTCCCATGGCGTCGTGAGCAGCAGGTCACTGCATTGTAAAACAGGAGAGCCTGGCTGTCAGGAGAGATTAGGCCCAGTGAAAATGTACGGGATGCATGGAGCTGGCAGGCTACTGTAGAAGCACAGAGCAGTCATAACCAGAGCTCATCTACAAACGCACGTCTCTCCCCCACCCGACTGCTGCCTTCCCCTTCCGAATGCTGCTCTGCATCTCGTAAGGGGTGAAGGAGAGGCAAAAGGCGAGAGGCTCCAGGAGCTGCCTGTTTGTGCTGTGGCCTAGTGTGTCAGTAGCTGCCTGCTGGTGCATAAAATAAAGGCGGGCCAGTGGTGCTTGGAGCATCTTGCAAGGTGATAGCCCCATTTGCGTACTGCGAACATGGACTTAGAGGAAAGAATCCAGAAATGTGCAGTAGTTGTGATAGGATCCCCTTTCATATTGCCACTCCCACTACACCCCCTCCCCCCAACTGCCTGCCCAATGCCCTATGCTCCTGAACGCAATTAGTTTTTCCTTTCCGACAAGAAGTGTTGTTTGTCCCATTCTGCTCCATTACTTGAGCATAATCACAATATTTGCTTCATTTGCTTCAAGTGTTGAGCTCACGATTCACAAAAGGGGAGACGGGGGCTGTCAAGGGAGTTTTATGTTTTTTAACATTCTACCAAGTCCCCCTGCAAGTCAAGTTTACTCATCTGGGCTTCCGCTGCCACTCGCTCAAGCCTAATTTCCTTTATCACCACAAGGTCTGCTACATGTGAAGCAGATACCTCATCTGGGCTGCCTGTCTGAAGTCCCTGACACAAAGGATCTGGCTTTCAGGCTGCACAGAAAGCAGCCCGCTGTCCAAGCAGGCTGTGCAGTGGACCAGGGGCTCAAAAATGAACAAGTGTCAATTTTTTTTGTTTTTTTCTTGTGCACAGCATTTTTGAAATATGTACATTACAGGAAGCTGGGGTATACTGTACATTCCATCGACATTAATATTATTGTAGCATTTACATAGAGCTCCCATGAACATTGTTAAAAAAACATGAGCAGGCTATAGTTTGCCCATCTGACAAGAAGAGGTTAATTATGGTGTAAGTAGGTATTGTATTTTTTGTGCTTGACTGTTGTTTGTTCTTACCAGCTATTGGGTGAAAAGTTAAAGGTGAAAATATTGATTTGTCATTAAAATGGTTGTACTTTGATTAGAATCACATTGAAAACACTGACGTTTGCACGAACTCAGTGCTCAGAAATAGAAAAAGGACACTAATTATGCCTTTGTATTCTTCGCTGTGTGATATATTTGGACAGTGGTGTATTAAATGAAAATGTATTAGTATTGCGCTTGGTAAAAAGGAGCATTCAGCCCATGTTATCACTAGTACATAGTGGGCATTTTTTGGTGCAGGGTGCAGTTATGGTATCAAACTCAAAAAAAGCAGTGAAACTCATTTTGGGTGCAGTTAATAATTAAGAGAGAGCCATGTCTTTTTGTGCGTCTCTTACTGGCCCTTTTCTTTCTCCCGCTGGTCTGTCCCTGAATGCCACACAGCTTCCCAATTAAATACTGAACTCCAGCGAGCCAAGTGGAAGGAAGAAGCCTCCGTCATGCAGGGCCTGTGCTGATGCTACAGTTATCTGATCTTCTGGTCTATGTGGAGTTTTCATAATGAAATGTGTGAAATGAGAGAGTGGGCATTGACGAGCCGCTTCACCGGGTCTCTCCCAGGCTAGAAGAAATCGCTGCCCACCAGCAGATTATCATACTTTCTGCTCTTTCATGTGGTGCTGGTCAGTGGCTTTGGCACCACTTCCGCGTTTGAGACTTCACCCCCAAGTGACCACTCTGCCCCCTCCCTGACCTGCCGGCCTCTTTAGCTGACCACTTGATTAAGCAACTTATATGTCCTCTGTCCCTCTTCCTCCTAAATGTCCTGATCTCTTCCCCATCATTCTTCCCATTACGCAGCTCCCCCCCCCCCCCCCCCCCCCCCCCCTCAGCAATGGCTGCTCCACCACCGCTTCCAAGAACAATAAATCAACAAGGGTCCTATCAAGTGACAAATTAAGGTGCCCTCCTCCTAGTTAGTGGTCATTATTAGCTCTCATCATCTTATTACACTAAGGGCTGTTAATGGTCAATCAGGAAGCCCATTGTTTCTGGCAGGTCATCCTGAGCAGAGGAAGGAGGGGCCTCTCCAGCGCTCCAGTCTCACCTTTTAACAGCCACTTAATGGCAAATTTATAAGGTCCATAAATATCAAGGTGGTTATTCACAACAGCCTTTTAATGACCCTCTTCAGAGCCCCGCTGCAGTTTAAAGCACCTTCCCTGTTCAAAGGCCAGCCTTTAAAAGCTGCATCACACTGCTGCAGCCCAGTGTGAGGGCAGTGGCCCCTCTTTAGTGTTTTTGTGTTTCTGTGCTTCTGTTTTTATATGGACCATGCCCTTTTCAAGTGATATGTGCTTTATCATGAAAAAGAAGAAAGGGGGAAGAAAGGGCCAAAAAGTTGTTTTACAGCACCCCTGTGCTCTGCAGCCCCAGAGGGATAATGGTACGCCATCAAAGGGAAAGCCCTTTTTTCTGCCTGTTTGATGCATTGATTAATGCATTTTCACCATTACAGAAACTCATTGCGGTATGGGTAAAGATTGGAAATCTCAGGAACATGACTACTGCCTCAGTGCTCGATCTGCTTCTGGATTTTTGATGACAAAATTCCTCCCATGATGGACCGCACAGGCCTTGAGGTCAGATTTGCAATTTGTTAATTCTCCACTCTCTACTCTATCCCCCCACAAGGGACAGTAGCTGTCAAAGTTTGAATGTCACACCTGCTAGAGGTGAAGAGAGCCTCTTACTTCTCTCCACCCTCAACCACTCCTGTTTATACAGTGCTCCACAGAAATACAAGACAAGTCAGATCATTTCTGGGTACTTGGAACGTTTGAGCAGGGGATAACCCTAAATGAACGTGCATTAGAGCCTCGGCAACTCCTCCCAAGCAGACTGGAGAATTTCACCTCCAGGTCGTTATTCAGGCGGAATACATTAAACAATTGCAAAGGCTGGCATTTTCATCTCACAACAAGCAAAAGTTTTTAATTTTCTTTGCCATTTATTGCTAATTGATGATGTTGTTGTACTTAAAGACTTGTTTCCAACAGTGTTTTGAGCCAAGAATTCCCTCACCATGGAGAGCAACCCTAGAGAAAGTGTCAGCATTAGCTGATACTGTATTGTTATATCAGATTATGTACCATAACTTTAAAATACTACTGTTTACAGTGGAAATATTTATACTGTGTTTACATTTAATGTAATCTTTTGTAGGCTTGCTCAAGAGAGACATGTGTGACCCTATTGTGACCTGAGATCCAAAAGTTATCTGAGATTTGAATTTGTATGGCTGTGCACATACAATTTTGAGGGATCAATGTCCATTTTATGGACATTGATTTCTTAATTTATGGAAAATGGTCATGCAGTTTTTCAGAGGCATCTGCAGGATGCTTTTCAATATGTGCATAACATAACACATCAAAACTGTCAGATTTTGTTTATTTGCTGTGCAGGTCTCATCACTCATCACACCATGTGTTTTAAGAGGATGGAATGAAGGAAAATACTATACAAGTCTCTCTAATCTCATTTCTTTTAAACTCAGGCCTCTTAATTAGAGGGAAATAAAAGAACACCATTTGACTAAATTATTGTCTTGAATCTGCTGCAAAGGGATATAATCCACAATTGGGCCAATTAGCGTGGGCCTGTAGCAGGCTGTCTGGAGACAGGCGCCCTGATTAGAGCTGACACCAGTCTAGTTCCCACTGCTGCCATGCCAGGTATGATGGGCCGACTTCAAAGGGCTGGAGGCATCAGCAGGGCGAGGTTTGGAGGCCAGCTTTGGCCCAGCTGCTAATCTCCCTGTTAAAACCACAGCGGCCCTTGCACAAAACCAGCTTACACCACACGATCATGTGCTGCAAAGGCTTGGGTTGAGTCATGCCAATTTCCTTTGATTTTCTGATTGCGGAATAAAAGATGACTGCACGGCCGGACATACATTAAAACTCCAGTGATTGAGTCACCCACCCAACAATTTAAAGCATTTCTGCTGTTTGACTTGTCCCCCCTTTCCACAAGTATTTCCTCCCGTTTTTTCCTCTTCTGCTAGGAATGGTTGTGCAGAAAGGAACGGTAGAGCAAGAGGAGTGTCACACCAGGGCTGCATTGTCGGTGTACTGTTGCATTCAGAATAGGCTGCAGCCCACTTCAACACCAGCACTTCATTCCCTCCTATTGAGGTAATGTCAGTCACTCTTCATGTACCCAGGACTGTCATTCAGTGAATCACAAACGGCCGGGTGCTTTGTGAACGCTTGGAAGAACCAAGCAGCACCAGAGCCAAACCAGAGGCGTACAGAAAGGCGGTCAAGCCACTGCAGCTCACCACTCCCCAACTCCATGAAGCAGCAAACCCTGCAGCGATGCAGCAGCCTACAGGGAGCGTTATGGAGGGAGGGAGCCCTGGGAGGCCCGATTGCACATTAGTTAAGAAAATTTAGATACCAGCTCTGAGGCCTGATCGTTTGTGCTTTCGCTGTCACAGTTGGCAGCTGAAAGAGTGTTGTGCATGTATATGCTTGGGAATGTGCATGCAAGTGCCTGCACAGTGCCAGTGAGCATGACCTTCTGTTGAGTAGTGCTGACAGAAAGTGTGCTCTGTGGTATATGAGGAATACATACTGCGATACGGATGTAAATCATATAGATTCATCACTATAAGAACTATTTCAGGATTGGTTTAGCTCCACTTGTGAACTGTGAGTAGAGATACAGTAGTCATGTACTTTCAGATGAATTATTTCAGGTTCTTGTGCTCAATTCACATAACGGAATCCTGGGAGTGCCAGTGCCCTTCAAAGCAGACAGAAATGTAAGATGTTGACATACAGATATTTTAATGCAAGTTGGATGGAACTCTTATTTCCCAAGAATTTGACTTGTCTTCGGTTTTAGAAATTAGTGCTATATGTATGGACCCCAAAAACCACAATTACACAAGGCCTTTCTCCTCACACCCCTATGATCAGCTGACGTAGTGCAGTGTACTTGCATGTTGTCATCCTAAGAACAGCTCTTGGGTATCTCTCTGATATCAGAGGCTTCTATCTTGCTGACTCTCCCTTGGGCCTGTTTACTTTAGAATTCATTCTGCATGTCTCATCTTTGTGCTGATCACCGTCTAGGCTGTGGTGCAAGCAGTCCTCTGTTTGACAGGGTAGATTTAATCATATCCTCAACTGCCTGATGTGCAAAGGCCACACAAACCACAGTAATAATGCAAGAATTTGAATGTGAGCACATATCAACCCATGGCAGCTCCTTTTCTGGTGAGTAAGGCCTTTATCAGGGCCTCATCAACATTTGAAGCAACAGCCTGCTGCGTGATTTACAGGCCTGCTCTGACTGGGTGCCTATTATCAGTCCATCTTACACTTAGAGAAACAGCAAGATGAGTATAAGGAGAGAGAACATTAAAGCCATTGGCTAAATGTTCAAAACTACAGCTAATTACTGCCAACAGTGTGATCAAAATGCAGCCACAAAGTTTTGTTCAAATTTTCTTTCACATATAGGGATCCCCTCTATATTGGACTGAATTAATACCACAGCAGATGTATTACTCTTCGAATATAAATCAAAAGAAAGTGAATGGTGTACTACTTCATTGCTAGAAGGATACACAGCACCAATCTGTTTGTACAGATTTATAGCTGTCGCTGAAGGGCTTAAAGAGTTCAGGCACTGGTTGATGAGCAGGCATTACCCAGGATGCCTAGGGGCAGAATTAACCCACGGCCCTGTTCGAGCAGGTAAAGTGTGAGGTGTGAAGCCGCAAGATTAGTATCACTCCCCTGTCTTCTGTTAGTTTCACAATGCCAGACCCT